>NC_137264.1:45215744-45831577 GCF_053477335.1 Acartia tonsa | reverse complement strand
GAGTTGATACAATTTCAATCGAAATTTCTTTTCGGGAAGATTCACATAGGCCCCTCAGATGTTTTTTAAGCTATTTCATTTCTAGATTAAAGTCTTTGGATAGTTTTAGGATTCTGCCCCCTCCCTCCCACTTCGAATAAAGAGCCCATAGTTGTAAGGTTGAAAGAAGTCGAAAAAAGAGAAAAAAAACTAGTTTTTTTTTTTTTGGGGGGGGGTGGGGCGTATTTTTTTCCAGGGGTGATTTGTCTTGGAAGGGCATAGGTAACCTCATCAAAATAAATATAAACCTTTATAGGGCCTATAAGTAGCTTTTCTGTAAAGGAGAACCATATCGGTTTAATTTTTAGCAAGATCTTAATCTACAAACAAATTTTTCTTTTATTAAGGATGATCTCCAAAATAGAATTTCACGAAGAACATGATATAATTTAAAAGAAGCTTTGCTGTAGAAAAAAAAACTACGCAGTTTAAAAGTTTAATTTATGCAAGTTTAGAAGCTATCAATTGAAATTACTTGATAAATACACACATACATTATTTTTACAATTGGAGGGTTTTCAAAATTTGGATTTTTATTTTTGTACCCTAAAATTCTTCTTAAATGAAATTTAAACATCAAAAAATATAATAATCATAATCTAGAGGAGTAGATTAAGAAGCTGTTTTTCTAATATTTTTCTATAAATTTCTATAATAAAGTAACAGGATGTCTATCGGTGTGTGTGTGTGTGTGTGTGTGTGTGTGTGTGTGTACCGTAGGATTTTCCTTACAATGTAGCTTCTCATTCAGGAAAGGTTTATAACTATTTTGGGGGAGGGTAACACGATCCTACTAAGAGAAAAAATACCCCCCCCCCCCATTTTTTTTACTTTTTATCAAAAATTAAACAGCCTCAAGGGCTCCTAGGACCTCTTGGGGCATAGTAAAGTTATAGCAGATTAAAATGTGCATGACTTTTTAAACACCCTAATTTCCATGATTTGAATTAATCATTTCATTTGTAATTCAATGCGCATTACCAATTACATTCAGTTAAAACAATTGTTTACCAGGGGTCTTAAGGAATAAGACAATAGACGATAAGTTTAGGTTTATTTTCAATGATGATAAACAAAGTTACCCGTTTTTTCCTTCAAATTATTGGTTTAAAGGTTTTGAAATGATTTTTGAAAGCAGTCAATCATATTCAATAAAAGTATTCAAAGTTTGGAAGCCAATGAATAAGAGTAAGTCTTATAAAACTTTTGGTGCGCTAAATCGGTGTGCGCCGAATTTCAGCCAATCACCGCGCGGCATATCATATAATTTACAGTCACATATCTTCTCCCTATTTCTGATTATTTATTAAAATGAATAACATTTCAAAAGCAGAGCTGTTTTATAATAAACGTAGGTCCATACGAAACGGGTAGCTCTTATCGTTAATTTAGGCATGTTAAAATTGTCCTATCAATTTCAAACTTTGCATGGTTAGGCATTGGAGAAAAACTACCTCCCAATTTTTAAAAGCGAAGCTTTTCTATAATTAGGGTCGGTCGGTCCGTCCGTCCGTCCGTCCGTCCGTCCGTCCGTACGTCCGTCCGTACGTCCGTCCGTCCGTCCGTCCGAGATAGATAGCTTTTATTCGATAATTTAGGCATGTTAGAATTGTCCTATCGATTTCAAACTTTGCATGATGATTCCTGTAGTAGTTGGGTACGATTTAGAAAGCGTAGCAACTCTATAATCATTACCAGAATGTCCGTACGTCCATTTTAAACATGTTGATTTTTCTTTTTTTTTAACAATATATTTTCAAGTGTTTTAATTATCCGTTTGATCTGATTTTTGGTATATTGATTCCTGGGACAACAAAGAACAATATTATAAGCGAAGCAACTCTATAATCAAGTCCAAAAATGTAAGTATGTCCATAAACATTATCCTGTTTTTAAGCAGTTTTTCAACAAATTTACCTACAATTTTGATTCGACATTTATACATTTATGTTCCGATTTTTCAGTTCAGATACTATACAAGTGTTAATGTCCGTTTGTCCTACCGTTTCAGTGCATCGCTTTTATGGATGTTGTCATCCTTGTTTTTTTTAAAAGGCTAGGTACTTGTAAGATATTTCTGTAAATCTTTTATTATACACATATCAAAAAAATCAGTTTTAAAACTTACCTTTAATTGATGTACACACATGAGCAAGTAAATGTTATTCCGAGAAAATTCGCCCACTACTTCCATATAACTAAAAATTTTAGAGTGTTCCTTCGATTCAGCTAATTTAGCATTAGGCTAATTAGTTTTTAAATAAGCATGATCAAATTTAACGTAAATTAATAACTAACCATCAATATAGCAAGTTTAAACATAAATTTATTTTAGTTTAATTTGATCGGATGCGCCAATTGCATCTAGGGGCTCTTAAAAGAAAGCGGCAAAAAATAGCCTTAAACCTTTTCCAGGATCTATGTGAGGCCTCCCTAAAATTGTAAACTCAATCGCTTAAGTAATTAGTGAGATCTTAATAAACAAACAAAAACCATACAACTTCATATAAAATATAAACAAATATAATTATTAGCATGATTAATATAAGTTTTTCTAAAGATTTGTTCATATTTTGCTATATAACTGTGTGAAACTGTTTTTATTTTATTGGACCACCAATGCATAAAAGTGGGAGGAGCCCGTTATAATCTTAATCACATTTGGGTGTACTCCGCCCCCTTAGAACAACTTTTGCAAAAGGATTACAAGAATTACAAGGGGGTTAACTAATAAAATTTTACTTTCTAATCATGGCTAGCGCCAGTGCCACAAGCATCTTGGGGTCTCAATTTGAAAGAAAATAGCCTAAATCCTTACTAAGAATTTAATCTAACATTAGATAGCCATAAACTATTCAGGGACATTTTTTAGATTAAAATTATTGGTTTAAAAGTTAGCACACTGTCAGTTTAAACAATCCTATTAAGATTTGGCAAGTGTAAAGCCAACGTATAGGTAAGAAAACGTGATTATGAGACAAGTTTAATTTACAGCCATTGTCAACTCCCGCCCTGCTGGTTTAGATCTATTTTATTTGCTTTTAACAATGAAAGGGGAAAATCGATTTTAACATCCTATTATACTATTACAACAAGGATGACAACATCCCTAATTAACGGAGCAAAAATAAAAGCATGTTTAGACAAACAAATAAACTATATGTTATAGAGCAGGTGTTTAATTGTCATGAAAATCATGAAACCTTTATAAAATAAATATTATGTATTTTTTCACATAAAATTTTATTCCTCTGTCTTAAATAGGAGCTAGTAAAACTTCCACCCCCCCCCTAAAAAAAATACAGACAGATGGACATTTCGAATTATAGAGTAGCTTCGCTACTGTAAAACAGACTACCATTGTATAATATTCCATTGTCCTAGCACGGTGTCTCTTTAGAACCGTCGGGTCTAGTAAATGGTTTTCTCGTATTCATTCGAATCCGGTGGATAGGAACCGGTTCACATCCATACGAAAAAAACTATATCTAGCTTCGTATTATATCCAGCTTTCTACGAAAATAAAAATGTACAATCATAAGATTGCACCTCGGGGCTAAAAAGACTGGTTTTAATCTTATAATTGTACATTCTATATCCGCGGAAAGCTGTTTATAATATGATGTGAGAAATAACTATTAATTAGTTTCGTGTTAATATTGATTTAAGTCAGCATGGGCTATAGTATAAAGCAGGGCTGAAGGGGTAGAACAATGGATGATTAATTGTCTATCCCCCCAAAAAAATTATTTAAATTGGCACCTCCCTCCCTATAGTAAGAAGAATAGTTTGAATCTGAACCAACCAATCAAAATTTAAGAAGAGTTTCCAAAGTTTTTACGCCTACAAATAAGATTTGGTTATCAAATTTTGGTTTACGCATAATTTATTTTTCAAAGTCACCATTGACAACCGATCAGGGAGGGAGGGGGGGGGGGACATGAGGCTGTAAATTATTCTGGTACCCAAATCATTAAATCACGCCCTTTATTGGGCTTAAAAACTTTGGGGACTTTTATTAAATCTCGATGGGTTGTTCAAGCTAAAAGTTTTGTTTATCATCATTGGGGATGTACATCAATATATCTCCATTGTCTTATCTCTTGAGAACCCTACATAAAATTACATCACACACGAATATCCCATCTGCAAAATAGTCAAACATTGATTAGAAATCTAATTTTCGGAAATTTGATACAAAATAGCCTAAAACCAGCTCTAGGCATTCGATCACGCGATTACTCTATCCTTATAAAAGTAAAAGAATGCCTATCTGTCTGTTTGTTGCAAAAGATCTCGCTAACCATTGAACCGATTTAGTTCTCCTTTACTGTGGAGCTTCTAATAAACCAAGGGAATTGTGCCACCACCCTCCCAAGAAAAATCGCTTTAATACAAAATCATTTTTTATAATTTATCATTTTTCATTTAGTTTTTTTTGTCTATAACTTACGATTTCGATAACTACTTAATTGATTTTTAATTTTTCATATCTAAGTTTGGTTTTAAGCTAGTTTCCTACTTTCCCTACTCTTTCGAATATAGATATCCCAGATGCTAGTAGCGCATCCGCTAGTAAAATATAAATACACTAGCGGCTTCGCCCCTAGCCTCTAGGGGCTTTGCCCAAAGAGATGATAAAAAAAGTTAAGGTGAAATTCATAAAAAAAAAATAAGTAGGAAATCTTTACAAAAAATAAAACAAGGATATCTCCTACAAAAAAAATATAAAAAAATGGGGGAGGGATTTTTTTTGTTTTTTGGGGGGTTGGGGGTTTCCCACCCCCCCAGAAAATAGCCTTAAACCACCACAGGACCAGTAGGTATATTCCCTGAAGAGTAGAATCCGATCGGTTCAGTGGTTACCGAGATCTTAAGCTTCAGACGGACGGACAGACGAACAGACATCGTTCTACTTTGTATTATAGATTGATTATTTCGAATCCATGTTATAATTAAAACCTTTGAATGATATATAAACATATATAATACACATAATAAACAGTAATCTAAAGGGATAAGACAATGGCCAATAAATTGATGTAATCCACAATGATTATACACAATATTACCCTTTCTAGAGATTAAAAGTAGTGATTGAAACGTAAAAACGCACAACATAATAAACAAACCAATCAAATTTCACTGAAGTCACCAAAGTTGTTAAGCCTACAAATTAAAAAAAAACGTTATATAAAACTTTGGGGACTAGTGTAATAAACATCCCATTGTCCCCTCTATCTCTGCATAATAGACCTTTAATTTTAAAAGAAAATCAATAAAATTCCACCACTCCCCTCATCCCTTTTATATTAACTCTGTGCGCGCGTCCAATGTGCGTGTGTGTTTGTGTGTGTGTGTATGTGTGTGTGTGTGTGCGTGTGTAATTATCTATTTTGAAACTTTTATATCGTATTTAGTTGTAACAATATGACCATATTATTAGCACTATAATAGATCTAAATCGGATTATATGCTGATTATATATTTACTAAATATGTCCAAAGTGATTAAATGATAAGTTATCAAAAGTGAAACATTGAAAAATATATATGTAAAATGCTTATTTTTGTTTAAGGTACATATATTAAATTTTAGTAGTAGCGAAGCTACTATATAACTAGGTACGTCTGTCCGTTAGTCATTTAAGCGACCAAAAAGGATAAGATAATGGAAGATAAATTCTTGTACACTAGTTATTATAAACAAAAGTATTGGTTAAAAAGTTTAGACGCTGCTAGTTTGTACAATCCAATTAAGAATTAATAAAAGTACCCAAAAGAGATCGATAGTATATAAATACTAGAGTTGGCTCGATATAACTATCTCGCTATTGGCTAGTTTTCTATAAGTACATATCTATTTATCAATTTTCCTCCCCCGCCATTACTATCTAAAAGAAAGAAGTAATTATTCAATAATTTAAATGATTTTAAAAAGATTTTTTCAAATTTATTTTTTCACATTACCATCACCAAAGGGTTAATATGATTAAAATTTTAGTTTTAATATTTGAACACACAAAGGAAGTGTCGCCACAATCTAATTCTTTTAAAACAGAGTTTTCTGAAATTTACTATATTATGAACGCATATTTTTTGTTTATTAGAAAAGATTAAATACTTCAATGTAATTCAAATATCAACATGAAGTGAAAAACTTAATTCATTCCATAAACAAATAGATTAAAGGTCTTATTGCTTTGGTCAATGAGAGTTTAATCAGGATTATTAGAGCACTATGAGTATTAAACACTCTACCATTGGAAGACTCGAGCTCATTTATAGACGTTTATTTCCTATATAGATCTGTCATGGATCTTGATGCAATAAATCTAGCCGTTTTATAAAAAAAATCAGTCGAAAATATTTCATAAGGTAAAAAATATAAAAAGTTATCCCTCATATAGGTATAGAAAGATTGATAAAACTTTGGGTTTTTATAATCAGTCCAATTTCCCCTCCCTCCCAGAATATAAAATAAAATTGAAACCTACTTAAAAAAAAACACCTACTCAAAATTTCTACTGGTATATATGTGGGAAGTTAGTAACATTATCAGAAAATTTTAAAACTTTTCTATTAAAGATATGTATAAAAAATATTATAGATTAACAAGGATGACAATATCTATCCTTATAATAAAGTAACAGGATCTGCATGTGTCTGTGTGTACCAAGGGATCTCACTAACCACGGAACCGATATGGTTCCCTTTACATGGTAGCTTCTCATAGGACCTGGTAAGGTTTATAACTATTTTGGGGGAGAGTACCACCACTACCTCTGGAGAAATCACCCCTAGAAAATACTAAACCTTCACCCCAAATTTAAAAAAAAACTTTTTCTTTAAAAACTGTAATTGAAAGGGGGGTTTCGACTTCCCCCGAACCCAAGGGCTCCTAGAAGCCTCTAGGGGCGTATCCGCTGCTAGTAAGCTATAAAGCAAACAACTGGTATCGGGAATTTCAGTCATTTATCTTTTTTATCAGATAGAAATATCATGTTTCTAGGCAGACATACAGACGGACATTTTGAATTATACATTAGCTTCGCTTAAAAAAAATAAGATATTAATATCTAAATCAATATTAAAAAATTGCGTTTGTCAACACGTATTAAATTCGATTCGAAGTACATAGTTATGATTTGTAATTGAATTTTTATTTAACATTTTATAAGATTGATTTTTAAAGAAAATTTATTTTTAATGTGCTTTTCTCAGCTCCTATAAAAGACAACATTCCCATCATTAAGGAGTATGAACAACTAATAACATGCATGGCGGCTGGACTGCTTTTTAGCAGGTTTTTGGCTATTTTTATATTTATCACATTTTCCCCCATATATTTGATGTTTATGGTCTGATTTAAAAAATAATTTTGTAGAATTTTTTTTATACAGTTGACTGTTACAAAAATGCTAATAATGGCAGAGAGAGAGAGAGAGGGGACAATGGGCTGTTCATAACACTAGTCCCCAAAGTTTTATGATAAAGTTTTCTCATTCGTTGGCTTAACAACTTTGGGGACTTTACTGATTTTGATTGGTTGGCTCATAAATTGAATGTTGAAATGTTTCAACCACTAATTTTAATCTACAGAAGGGTTTATTTTGTATATTATCATTGGGGATGAAGATCAATTTATCGGCCATTGTCTTTTCCCTTTAGATCCCTAAAACAATTGCCCTTGTTAAAAACCTACTTAAATAATAATTTTTATTTTTTTTAGGTAAGTTTTGAATTTGAAGAACATCAATTGATTGTGGTAGGGAGGTAGGGCACATTTGGCTCTTAATTACACTAGTCACCAAAGTTTTAAAATAACGTTTTCCTCGTTGACAACTCTGGGGACTTTTTATTGAATTGATTGGTTTGTTAATTAAGTTTAGTGTCCTAACGTTTCAACCATTAATTGTAATCTACAGAGGAGGTAATTTTGTGTATCATTCTTGGGGATTTACATTAATTTATCAACCATTGTCTTATCTCTTAAGATTCCTGGATTTTGTGGCACCTCTGGTACGACGGGAGGTAGAGGACATTAGGCGGTAAATTACACTGGTATCCAAACAATTATAAACTCTTTTTCTATTTCATTTGCTCAAAAACTTTGGGTACTTTTATTGAATTTTGACTAGTTGGTTCCTTGCTAACTTTTTAATTAACTAGCGGCTTCGCCCCTAGCCTCTAGGGGCTTGGGCCCCAAGAGGTTTGATAAAACCAAATTTTCGTATTTTAGATTTTAAATAAGAATGTAAAAAAAAAATTTCTTTTGGGGGGAGAATATTTTCTCCTTTTTTTTTTTGGGGGGGGGGGTAGTCCACCCCACTATTTTAATTTTAGTTTTAAAAAGAAAAAAAAATTTGGGGGGGTATTTTTCATTTTTTAGGGGGTTGGGGGTGTCCCACCCCCCCAAAAAATAGTTATAAACCTTCCCGGGACCTATAAGAAGCTACCCTGTAAAGGAGAACCCGATCAGTTCAGCGGTTAGCGAGATCCTTCGCTACAAACAAACAGACAGACAGACAAACAAACAGACAAACAGACAGACAAACAAACAAACAAACAGACAGACATCGTTCTACTTTGTATTATAGATATTTTAAATCTACAGAAATAGTAATTTTATTTATCATCATTGATGATGTATAATAATTTATCGTCCATTGTCGTATCCCTGATATCACGTGTGGCGCGTGAAATTTTGTAATATTACTTGTTTAACCCTCCGGCTAAGAATTGTCATCACTTGATGATAGACAAATAAGATGCAGGGCTAAATATAGGATCTAAAGGGATAAGATAATGATAAAGAAGATAAAGGGTACATGGCAGATTTACCACTAGCAAAAATACAGTGATATTACTGTCATAAACACAGTGATTTGCTGTAAAAGTGGCAGCACCCCAAGATAAATTAATGTACATCCCCAATGTTGATACGCAAAATTACCCCTTCTGTAGATAACAAGTAGTTGGTGATACGTTTGGTCACTCATTGTAATAAACCAACAAATTAAAATTTAATTAAAGTCCCAAAAAATATTAAGCCAACAAATAAGAAAACCTTATAATAGAACTTTGGGGCCTATTGTAATAAACAGCCCATTGTCCCCTCTCCTCTCTAAAATATAGGATTCAACGGTAGAGTTTAATTTAAAACAAGAAAACAAAACGCTATTATAACCGGTTCTACCCCATCCCTTATTCTCTTCCCCACTTTCAGGTTGGCAGGGTGACGCAAATTTCAGATCCATGATTTCGCGATTTGAGAAAAATTTATCTTTAATTATAGCGAATTAAATAATCTTGCAAGCATCGCTTTTATCTTATGAAGAAAAATCAGCGAAAAAAGAGATCTGAAATTTGAAACACCCTTTCAATATGACGCATGACCGCTACGTCCGCGAGACGTGGCAATAAATTGTCCACTATCGGATTCAACAGTAATTTTAACGGGGAGAAAGTTTAACATTGCATTGGTCCTAAGCAGGTTTTTATCTATCTAATACAACGAGTACGTAAATTTCAAATTATGATAGTTAGGACTTTCAGTCGATTATATGCAAACAAAGGAATGGTTTCTGAAGGGATCTTAAGGGATAAGACAATGGACGGTAAATTTATATACATCTCCTATGATGATAAACGAAAGTACACCTTCTTTACAACTAAAATATTCAAACTATTTAATTAAAACTTATATATAGGACTTAGGGACAAAATTAGTGAAATAAAAGGATTAATATTTAACCCTGTTTAAGCAATTTCAAATCTGAAGGGGTTTAGTAATAATTTTGGCTTCTTCCATATAAGGACAAATGGTTTGGAAATTTTACCAGAATATTAAAATTTATTTTCGTACCTTTATACAGAGAGAGAGGGAGGACAATAGGCTGTTTATTACACTTGTCTCCAAAGTTGTAAAATAACGTTAACTTGTTCGTTGGCTTAACAACGTTGGGACTTTTAATGGATTTTGGTTGGTTGGTTTGTTAAGTTAAGTGTCTAAACGTTTCAAACACTGTCTTAATTAGCAGAAGGGGTAATTTTATTTATTAACACTGGGAATGTACATCAAATTATCGGTCATTGTATTAACCCTTTAGATCCCTGTTTTTTTTTAGAAACGTCTACATAAATATAACCGGGCAATAAGATTAAATCTCAATAAAATTTATCATTTATGGCTTTGAAAGTTAGTTTATGTATATGATGTTAGAATTGTCATATCGGTTGTAAAGTGTATATGATGATTCCTAAAACAGTTGGGTACAGTTTTGAAAGTGTAGCAACTCTATAATCATAACTAGAAAGTCATTCTGTCCTAATTTCTTGAATATTGGTTATTTAATATTAATTACAAAAACTATAGGGCATAATGTTACAAGCAAAGCATCTCTATAAATAGACTATAATTAAGTCTTAAAACTTAAATATTTTTATAATAAGTACCTTTCTTTAAGTAATCTTGGGATAGCTAAATTAAGAATTTTTCGTATCAGCTTCTAAAAATGCTATGTATTAATGCGTTGTTACACTGCACTGTATTAGACAACTAGTGGTTACGACCCTAGCATCTAGAGACTATGTTCTTAAGCTATAAAACAAAAAAACACTTTATAATATAGACTAGCGACTTCGCACCTAGCCTATAGGTATAATTATATCTTCTATTACCTTGGCAGCCGAAAAAAATGTGAATGGATCGCAAATTTTCTGGAATAAATCACAAATTCGCAAAATTTTTTTAAAAATCGTGAATTCGCAAAATTCGTAACAATTCGTAAAAATTCAAAAAAAAATCGAGGGTGGGGGGAGTTTTTTTTGGGGGGGGTTAGGGGTGTCCCACGCCAAAGAATATATTTATGATAGACATCTCAAATTTTGGGCAACGCCCCTTAAGTGGCGATTCGTCGTATTTTTAAAATGGCTTTTTATAGGTTATTTTAGGTTAGGTTAGGTTATATTGGGTTAGGTGATTGCCCCCACAAGGTTAGAAATATGAGATAACCTACTTTGAAAATTAGAAGAATCGCCCCTTAAGGTGTGTTGCCACGAAAGGGACTATACCCAAAATTGGAGATGTCTATCATAAATAGAAGCCATGAAAATCACATATCCCACACAGCGTTACAGACTAACAGACGAACTGAAAGACAGAGTGAATTATAGAGTTGCTTCGCTCCTGATGGTATTAAAGCCCAGTTTTATTAACACCACATTTTGGATTTATAATTATTGCCCTTATATGTAGATTATTGATATTTGGAAGTTTTAAAAGCAAATATTTTCATAAATTAAAATATATAGGGATAAGACAATGGATGATAAATTGAGGTATATTCCCAATTATGATAAAAAAGATTACCACTTTTGTAGGTTTAAACAATTGGTGCCAAAGTTTGGACATGTTAGTCTATTCAAGATTCAAGCTAACGAATGGAAGAATGTGTTTCAAACTTTGGGTATCAGTATAATATTCAGTCAAATACATAGACGTCCAAGGGGGGGGGGGGTAATGGGGCGATTACCACCCCAAACGATGCACCCCCAATTTTTTTTTCATTTTTTCCCCCCCATTTAAAATTTACACCTACCCTGGGGGTGCCGACCATTAAGGAGGGGGTATTTACCCCCCCTAACAATTTTAGGGGGGTAAATACCCCCCCAAAATAAAAAATCTCTAACCAAAAAAATTTTTGCGCGCTTTGCGTGCTTTTTTAATACTAAATATTTAATAAAATTTAAATTACACCCCCCAAAAATTTTACCCCGGGGGTAAATTTTTTTGGGGGGAAACAAAATTTACTTCTTCCAACAGATTTCAGTGGGGGTAATTACCCCCCCCAAGCAAATTTTACCCCCGGGGTAATAAATTTGGGGGGGGGGGTAAAAAAATTTGCGGCGCGCTTCGCGCGCCATTTTACTCCCCCCAAAAGCGAATTACCCCCCCCCCCCACCCAAATAAAAAGCTTGGACGTCTATGGTCAAATATCCCCGCATTATTTAAGTAGTTTATTGAGTTTGAGTTCATTTAGACAGACGGACAGTCAAATGTACTTTTTTTATAGTATATTCGCTACGAAAACAAGGATGACAACATCCATAAAAGCGAAGCTCAGAAACGGTAGGACAAACGGACATTAACACTTGTATAGTGTCAGAACTGAATAATCAGAATATAAATGAATAAGAGTCAAAGCAAAAGTGTGAGTAAATTTGTTGAAAAACTTCTTCAGGATAATGTTTATGGACAAACTTACATTTTAGGTCTTGATTATAGAGATGCTTCGCTTATAATATTGTACTTTATTGTCTCAGGAATCAGTATACCAAAAGACAGAACAATTGGTTAATTAGATCACATAAAAATTTGTTGTTAAAAAAGTAAAAAATCAACATGTTTAAAATGGACTTAAGGACATTCTGGTAATGATTATAGAGTTGCTACGCTTTCTAAATAATACCTAACTACTACATGAATCACCATGCAAAGTTATAAATCGATAGGATAATTCTAACATGCCTAAATTAGCGAAAAAAGCTATCCATCTCAGACGTACGGACGGACGGACGGACCGACCCTAATTATAGAAAAGCTTCGCTTTTAAAATCAAGTTTTCATTTTTGATGCACTTTAAAACTTGAAATTTCAAGATAAATCTACGAAATCTTTTACACACACACACACACACACACAAAATATATATTCACTTACAAAGAATTATAAAATTCTAAGACGAGTATTATCAGGGATTTTAAGGGATAAGACAATGGAATTTTAAAATTCTAAATTAATGTACATCCCCAACATTTGTAGATTAAAATTATTTGTTGTCAAATTGGACAGTCCTTGTTTGAACCAATCAATGAAGATATAATAATAGTACCAATAATTGTAAGTCAACGAATGAGAAAACTTTGGGTACCTGTGTAATCAACAGTCCAATATCCCAGGGATCTAAAGGGATAAGACAAGGGCCGATACATTGATGTACATCCTCAATGATGATATCCAAAATTACCCCCTTCTATAGATTACAATTAGCGGTTGAAATGTTTTGACACTTAACTAAATGAACAAACCATTTAAAATTCAATAAAAGTACCCAAAATTTTAAGCCAACGAATGACATAACTTGTTTATAAGACTTTGGATACCAGTGTAATTTCTTTTTTCATTTATCAATGTCTCCGTCACTGTTCTTAAGCAAAGAATAATAATAAGAATTGTATAAAACATGATATTCATACAAAACTAGGAGGACAACATTCACAAGTAGCACAAACTCAAGGAGGGAGGGGATATTAGACTGTAAATTACACTGGTTCCCTAAGGTTTACATCTACGTTATCTTATTGAATTTGATTCATTGGTTTTAAACTGGTAGGGACCAAACCTTCTAACCAATATAATCTTTATACAGAAATGGTTATTTTTCTTATCATCAGTGGAGCTGTATGTTGATCCATAGTTCATTGTCTTATCCCTTAAGATTTCTAATAAAGGGGTAAGACAATGGCCGATAAATTGATGTAATTCCTGAATGATAATACTCAAAATTATCCCTTCTGTAGATTACAATTAGCTGTTGAAACGTTTGGACACTCAACTTAATAAACTAGCCAATAAAAATTCAAAGTTGTTAAGCCACCGAATGAGAAAACTTTGGGGACTAGTGTAATAAACAGCCCAATGTCCCCTCCCTTCATGAGCTTTGCTACCATAAAAATTGCTGTTATGCAAGAACGTGAGAAAACCTAATTTATAAGGATTACCCTTCTTATATTTCTTACTTTTTGTTGGATAAACATCAATTAAACAAAAAATATGTTGACATAATTCTTCTGAAATAGAGACATTTTTTATTTTAAAGTTTTATTATTATGTAATTATTTGGGGCCTCTAGGCGCACTTGAGGATGGGAGGTTTTGAAGTTAAACTTACACTTTTCATTTTAGTTTTAGAAAAAAAAAACGAATTGGTGTACCATACGCCAAAAAATTTATAAACCTTTCCTAGACCTAAAAGATGCTTGGAAAGGAATAACCATATCGGTTCATCGGTTAGTAAGGTTTTAAGCTTCACACACACACACGTCCTGTTACTTAAATAGAAGGATTATTATTTACAAATGTCTGTCCATCCATCCGTCTGTTTTTCCATCAGTCAGTAATGCTATGAGGGGAAAAGATAGACTTCTGCAATTTACTGTTGAGTTTCCTAATGCCTATGAGAATCTACACTATGAAGTCCGTAAATCTGTAAATAACTGAAGAGAAAATTGTATCCTTTAATAAAAAGTAGTAAGGTTTTTTTTCTGTATCTTAAGATTTCGATAGTCACTGAACCTATTGGGTTCTCCTTTTCAGGGAAGCTTCATGTATGTCTTAGGATGGTTTTAAGCTATTATATAATTAGGTTTAAATCGCGCTATTTTCCCCCTTTCTCTACCCCTTCGAATTCAATAGAGGTGCACTTAAATTCTACATAAGTAGTTTAAATGATTTATTCATCTTTTGGAAGAAATCATACAGAACAAAATAATTAAAAATACGAACAATTTTAAATAAAATAAGTAGTTAAAGAGTTAGTTTTAGAGAAGATTCTTATTATTTTTTTTATAATTGTTTATAATTTACTTCTAAAAAAGGAAATTTTACATTTTGAATATTTTTGTTAATTTTCTCCTTCGGTTATGGATATATTACTGGGAGAAAGGGGACATTGGTCTGTAAATTACACTGGTACCCAAAGTTTTAAATCCACGTTAAATTCTTTTTCGCTGGTTCTAAGACTTTGAATTTTGATTGGTTGGTTCAAAATTAGTGTACAAGCTTTTCAACAAATGATTTTAATCTTCATTAATGATAATTTTTTTCATCATTTGGGAATGTACAATGATTTATCGTCCATTGTCTTATCCCTTAAGATCCCTGATGTGTCAATCTGAGCCTCTCAAAAAATGTGCAGGGATTAAGGATAATTACTCTAATATAATACTACCGGAAATGCCACTAGAGGCCCGTTAGGGGCAATTAATGGAAGGGGGGGTCGAGAAAATTCTGCAATTTACATTTTTTTTAAAGAGAGGATATTTTTTCAGGCTAATTTTTCTTTGGGCGGTGGGTGGGGTACCCTCCGTTTTAATAGTTATGAACCTTCCCAGGACATATGGGAAGCTTCACTATAAAGAAGAACCATATTGGTCCAGCGGTTATCGAGATCCATCAGTACACACAGACCCACAGACATCCTGTTACATTTATAAAGCTGTGTCTCTTTCATCTATTGGGAGGAAGGTATTTTGGGGGTATTTTTCAAGGGAGATTACTCGGTTGAGGTACCTTTCGCAAAATTGGGTTATAAACCTGTCCTGGACCTATAAGAAGCTTTACGGTTTTGGAGAACCATATTGGACCATGCAGCGGTTAGCCAGCCTGGTTTAGCCCAATTACTTATTACCATATCTTTGAATTGAAGATTGGTTAGAATTTCTTACTTAAAAGGAAATTCGTGTTTTTTTTGTACACCAAAATATGCCTCCCACATCGATATACACATTACACATATCTTTAAAGGAGGGAGAGGACATTGGAATGTAAATTAAACTAGTACCCAAACTTGGCTTTAAAAACTTTGGGTCCTTTAATAAGAACTTCATAGGTTGTTTCAAAATATAGGACTTACAGAAGGGGTAACAATGTATCTTCGTTAGGGATGTATATCAATTTATCGTCCATTGTCTTATCCCATAAGATCCATGCTTATAGAAAATTATTTAAGTCCATCCATCTACAGATTATGACGTCATACGATAAAATAACCAATGCGAGGCTATCATAAATTTTACCATTGGTCAATTACAGTGTATACTGGCCTCTCATTGGCTATTCTATTGTATGACGTCATAATCTGTGGAGGGACTTTAATCATCTTTCTGCTTATACACTAAGATATATAAGTTTTCCGGAATTTTAATGTTAGGGGGAGATTTGAAATCTGCATCAAATTTTAAGGATTTTTTTTTATAAAATTCGTTTTTTTGTATAATTCTTTATCTAAAAGCGGAAATGCATTTTAAGTTAATTAATTTTGACCAATAGGATAGGTGGATTTTAAACTACCTGAGCTCTAATTGGTTGAATGATGCACGCCAACCAATCAGAGCGCAGATTTTTTAAATCCACCAATCACAGATACCAAAATTAATTAACTTAAATTGCATTTCCGCTTTTAGATAAAGAATTATAGAAAAAACGAACTTTATAAAAAATCCTCAAAATTTGATGCGGATTTCAAATCTCCCCCTAACTTTAAAATTCCGGAAAACTTATTTATCTTATTATACACACATGAGTCAATTCAGATGATCTCATATATAAGAAAATATTATAGAGATTGATTTAGCAGAATATTATGATTTTCATATAATTAAGAGGGATAATAAGAGCAAAATTAACTTTTAATTTATTTTGCTCTAAACTTGCTCTCCATTCGTTGGCTTAAAATCTTTGACTACCATACCACAATGCGATTCTAATAATGAACTAAGCCTACAGTTTACAAAAGAAACAATTTAAGATAACATATCCATTTTTTGGTTTGACTATAATTGTTTCAAGTTTGACATGAAAAATAAAAATAAAAATTTCACTTTTATGGCATTTCTATAGTTATTGTTGAAACCAGAAAAATACAGGGATCTAAAGGGATAAGACAATGGCCGATAAATTGATGTACAACTCAAATGTTGGTACACAAAATTGCGCCTTCTGTAGATCACAATTAGTGGTTGAAACTTTTGGACACTCAACTTAATAAACCAACAAATTAAAAATTCAATCAAAGGCCCCAAAGTTGTTAAGCAAATGAATTAAGGACAGACTTACAGACACACAGACAAAGATCCTTTTACTTTATTATAAGGATGATATGAATCAATTTTTGTCCATTGTCTTATCCCAGAAGATCACAGTAAAAACCAGAAGAATACATGTTACAAAATTTCTCAATCATGTTTAATTTAAAAATTGTCAATTTTTCCCATTTATGTGTCAAAAATTAAAATTGTTTAAAACACTTCATAAGGATACATCCAAAAATATTTTCAATGCCAATGGTTTGTGCAGGGATTTAAAGGGATAAGACAATGGATGATTGATGTACGTACCCAATTATGATAAACAAAGTTACCCTTTAGGTTTATTGAAATTATTGGTTGAATAGGTTGGACACTTCTTGTTAATGAACCAACCAATCAAAATATAATAGAAGTATCCAAAGTTTTTAAGCTAACAATTAAGAAAATATGATTTTAAAACTTTGGGTACCTGTGTAATTTTCAGTCGAATATCCCCACCCTCCCTGATTATTATATATAATTCAAATTTTAATATTTCTTAAAGCAATGCCCTACATTTTAGACTAGCGGTTACGCCCCTAGAGGCCTCTATGTTTTTTAGAAATAATACGATACATATCTATGTTGCTTTCAAGTCTCTACGATACCTTGCAATGTTACGTTCAAGTAACGTTTGTGATTTCTCTTGGGAGGGTGGTGGTACCCTCCCCCAAAATAGTTATAAACCTTCCCGGGACCTATGAGAAGCTACCCTGTAAAGGAGAATCATATCGGTTCAGCGGTTAGCGAGATCCTTTGGTACAAACACACACACACAGACAAACAGACATCCTTTTACTTTAGTATAAGGATTTACTTCACCAATAAAGAAAAAAAAGTTTAGGAATTTAATCTTAACCAGAAAGGATACGGACATTGAATTGTAAATTACACTGGTACCCAAAGTTTGTATAACCACGAGACCTCATAAACTTTGGGTAATTTACCAAACTTTTATATTGGTTGGTTCCAATACGTTTTACCTACAGTAGGTTAATTTAGGCTATCCATCAATGGGGATGTACATCAATTTATCGTCCGTTGTCTTATCCCTTACTATCCCTAACTATAACTGATTGGGTTTAAAATAATGCCACAGGCGTAGCGGTCATGCTTCATATTGGAAGGGTGACGCAAATTTCAGATATCAGCTTTCGCTGTTTGATTTACTATTTTTCTTCATTAGATAAAAGCATTCCTTTTAAGATTATTTAATTTGCTATAAAGATAATTTTTATTCAAATCGCGAAATCCGGGATCTGAAATTTGCGTCACCATGCCAACCTGAAAGTGGGGAAGAGAATAAGGGAGGGGGTAGAACCGGTTATGATAATGTTTTGTTTTCTTGACTTTAAGTTAAACTCTATCGTCATAATAAAATCAAGATAACTGGGGTGACAAATTAAAAGTTTTTACACAAGGCTGTAGGGATAGGTTAATGGAAATTTTTTTTTAAATAAAAAAATATGACAACATTCTTATAAAATGAAGAACAAACAAATCATAGTGGGGCAAAAGAACTAATCAATTCAGTTTTAAAGCAGATCTTTAGGTAGATAAAAAATGAATATGTAGAAAGTACAAAATTACAAAAATTTTATTCAAAAAAGCTAGAGGCCTTTTATAGCATAATCGACAGACAAACTGTCCTTGTAATATTCCTTTTTTCCATCCCTTCAGTCCTGATTAATGTATGAGTGGGTGGGTAATTAAAGTTGCTATTTTAATCAGAGAGGGAGGGGACATTGGGCAGTTTATTACACTAGTCCCCAAAGTTTAAGAATAAAGTTTTCTCATTTGTTGAATTTTATTGAATTTTGATTAGTTGTTTAATTAAGTTGAGTGTTAAAACGTTTCAACATTTAGTTAAAGGTGTAATTTTGTGCATTATCATTGGGGATGTACGTCAATTTATTAGCCATTGTGTTAACCCTTAAGATCCCTATTCAAATTCATTAAGTCATACAAGTCCATATGAATAAAGGTACTAAGAAAGAGAGGTAATGTCTGATTGAGCCAATAGGAGAATCGCATCGGTACATACATTTAATCTCATTGGTTGAAATTGTGTACACATTTTGTTACGAACGCCTAAATTGTAAGTATGTCCTTAAAATTGTTATCCTGTATCTAAGCAGTTCTTTAACAAATTTACTTAAAATTTTGTGTCGTATTTTATACATTTATATTCTGATTATTCAGTACTGACACTCTACAAGTGTTAATGTTCGTTTGTCCTACCGTTTTAGAGCTTCGCTTTTATGGATGTTGTCCTCCTTGTTTTTACACATTGCTAATGCTAATTAATCATTTTATGCTTTACTAAACATAATAAATACAGAGGAAAAAGATTTTTTATCTAAAAAATAATTAAAACTAGTCCAAAACATGCAAAACTCTATAATTAGACGGTAGAACTAACGGATATTAAAACTTGTAGAGTATCAGAAGCAGAATATTAATCTTAGGTCTAACAAAAGTTTTATATAATTTTTGAAAACAGTAAAAGTGTCTGACTATGACGTCAGAAAAAAATAACAATTAACCAATAAGAAGCCAGTATTCACTGTGGTAAAATATATAGCGGCCTCTCATTGGTTAATTGTTAATTTTTTCTGACGTCATAGTCAGACACTTTTACTGTTTTCTAATTTTTTGCGAAGTTGCGAAAATATACAGTATACTGTTGAAATGCATACCTACTTTTTAGGACTTGATTATATGGATATGTAAAATATATGTCAAACAAGGATGACAACATCCATAAGTAGCGAAGCTCAAAAATTATGAATGGATATCGGGAAAAATCACTATAAATCAGTGGCATGCAATAAACATTAATCTTAATAAAATAGGGAAATCAGGAAACCTTAAAAATTACGAAAATTACAAAATCTAGGAATCGATCTAGCATCGCAAATAATAGACAAATCTTATTGAAACTTGATTTAAATATGTAGAATATGAGCATATTCAATCCCTGAAAATTTCAGCCGCAAATTCTGAATAGGAATCGAGAAAACCATAGAAAATCTAAAAATCAAGGAATCGATCTAGCACCCCAATTAATAGAAAAATCATAATGAAACTTGATAAAATATGTAGACTAGAAATTTAAGCAAACCCTGAAAATTTCAGCCCATTATCTTAAAAAGAAGTTGAGAAAATCACGAAAACATGAAAATCTAGGAATCGATCTAGCACCCTAAATAACAGACAGATGGATAAAACAATTTATAGTATAGATGGACATATGTTATAAGAATCTTCATTAAAAATTTCAGCTGTCTATCTTTTATAGGAGCCGAGAAAATCACGTTTCCCCCACTCTGTTTCAGACGGACGGACATTTCGAATTATAGAGTAGCTTCGCTACTAAAAAGGTTAGAATGAACTTGTTTTTAACGGACGCACGGACTTTCTTGTAACGATTATAGAGTTTCTATGCTTTCTCATTCGTACTTAACAGTTGCAGAAATTATTATGCAAAGTTTAAAATCAATAGGACAATTCTAAGATGTTGAATTTTACAATAAAAGCAATCTATTTAGGACGAACTGAAGCAACCATTTTTAAATTAAAAGAATATACCTACCTATATGTGATAACAAAAATTGGAAAATAATTTCATAAATTGATTGTTTAATGATAATACAAATACAGTTAATTATAATCATTTTAAGCCTTTTTTTCTTAGTAGCGAAGCTACTCTATAATTCAAGTTTACCTGTCCGTCTGTCCGAAACATTTTTGGTGATTAGGCATCATGTATATAATTAACTTGGTTTGTGAATTTGTTGGTCATACTACAAAAGACATTTATTTATATTTCGCGATTTTTATCAAGTTCTCGTTCTCTCTTTTGTGACCACTGAACATCTGCTGTACTGTATAACTCACTTTGTTCGTATGTCCATCTATGATTTTCTTGTGCAACGCTTCTTATGGATGTTGTTATCCTAGTCTTTTCCTTATTTACCTGTATAACTTTTAAAGCACTAAAACTGCTTTCAACTGCTTTTAAAACTTAAAGAGTTTAAATGAAAATAAATGGATTTAAATTACTTTTAGAGTGTTTATATCAATACTTTAAAATCTTTTAGTTTCGCTACTAATAGAGCTTCAAAATTTATTTATAGGTCAATTCTTGATTTTATGCTTTAAAATCATTTTAATAAAGTAACAGGATGTGTGTTTGTCTGTGTGTCTATCTGTGTGTGTGTGTGTGTGTACCGAAGGATCTCGCTAACCGCTGAACCGATCTAGTTCTCCTTAACAGGGTAGCTTCTGATAGGTCCCGGGAAGGTTCATAACTATTTGGTGGAGGGTACCACCACCCTCCCAAGGGAAATCACAAAAAATCGATTTTTTTATATTTATAATGACTCCTTCACAACATAGCTAGGTATCGTAGAAACTTGAAAGCAACATAGTTAGGTATCGTATTATTTTTTTTTAAAACAAACATTTGAATTGCCACTAGAGGCGTCTAAATAATAATTGAAGAATATGTATTATAAAAAATTAGAGAAAAATGAATGAATCAGCTATCCATGAAAAGTGACTTTACATACTATAAAAGTAGAACAAACTTAAAGTTTTTTCAAGCAAAACCTTTTCATAATTATTGTAGGTCTGATTTAACTGTTTTTTTTTGTTAATTTTGGCATTTAGAATTGTCTTCTTTTTTAAAAACTTTGCACGATGATTCCTGTAATATATGACTTTTAATTGTCCATGTTTATGGAAAAGGCAAATGTTTATAAACGAGATTATTTATTTAAAGAAAATTCTGCGTAGCAAGATTAGGAAAATTTATGGTAAAACCCTAGATATATTTTATTAGAGATAAACTGAAAACGAGTTGCCTATTTCTTCCCTAATTTCCGAAGTTGTACAGTAGATAACTCAACTATTGTAAGATCTATTTTCAGCTAATCTAGTCAAAGGAAAATGCGATATAATGTATAAATGATTTATACATTATACATTAAAAATTTTAATTTTTCAAATTTTGATTTTTTTTTTGAAGTTTGAAGCTTTTTTAGCTAGTAGTAAATATTGAGATAGGATGAGAGGAAATTGTGTACACAATTGGCAACTCAAATTCAGCTGACCTTATTAGAATAAATTGCTCAATAATTCACTTTGTCTGTCCGTCGGTCAGTTAGACCATAAAAGCTATGGGGAAAACTTTTATTTCTCCGCTATAATCCTTACAGTAAAGTAACAGGATGTCTTTCTGTTTGTCTGTATGTTTGTACCGAAGGATCTCGCTAACCGCTGAACCGATCGAGTTTCCTTAACAGGGTAGCTTCTCATAGGTCCTGGGAAGGTTTATAACTATTAATGGGAAGGGTACCACCACAATCCCAAAAGAATGCTAATGTCGTATGGGTGAGTTGCACCTAGACTGAACAGTCAACTTGTCAACTCAAGGCCAGACTCTTGGTCCTTTACCTCATACCCGTGGTACAGTACATTACAGACAACCAACTCTCTGTGATGCACGACCTTTGTCTGAGAAGTCCTAACTGTGCATGGTAACGAGTTGCGCCTGTTTTCGGCCAAGGCATTCCCCCCACTCTAACTATTTACGTCGCGCATTTGACATAGTAGCAGTGGGAACCATTTTTAACGTCTTTAGTTTTTGACGCGGTGTCGGACCGAGATTCGAACCTATCACCTTCCCGACGACGAGCGAATGCGCTACGTGTTGAGCCACGGTCGCGGGTTATCCCAAAAGAAAATTTTTAAAATAAAAATGTGGTTGAAGAATTTTGATAACAATTAGCATCCAGAGCTGGATCTTTAAATGTGTAGCCCTAACCGTAGCCGTGGCCGTAATCGTAGCCATAGCTGTATCCGTCGCCACTGCCAGTGCTGCTAATAAAACATGGATTTTAAATGTTTGAAGTTTTTACGTATTATTATTATTATTTTCTTCATATTTTTACTGAAAATTCAAAAAATTGGTTGTGATTTAAAGATCGCATATAGCTGTGGCCACACGTAGCCAATTTGATTTAAAGATCGCTATTAGGTTAGTGGTTGTACCTCTGGCCATGGCTACGTCAACGGCTACACATTTAAAGATCCAGCTACGATTTTTTGTGCTTCGCTACTTATGGATGTTGTCATCCTTATTTTATTTTCTATCCATTCAAAAGATTTTTATTGAAATGAAAAGAAATCTTACCTACTTTTATTTCGCGTTGTTACAAGCGAAGCTTTTCTATAATTAGGCTATATAGGTCTGTACGTTCGTAACGGATAGATATTTTTGTTAAAATGTTTTTGTTTAGGCATGTTAGAATTGTCCTATCGATTTTAAACTGTACATTATGATTTTTATACAAATTAGGTACATTTTAGAAAGCGTAGCTTATCAAGTTCTAACACTCTACAAAAGTTAATGTTCGTTTGTCCTTCTTTCTGATTTTAGAGCTTTGCTTTTATGGATGTTGTCATCCTTGTTTTAAAACAAAGCTATCTAATTTCATTGAGACATAAAAATTATTTTATACCCAAAAAGTTTACAAACAAAATAGAAATTATGCTCATTCATGAGTTTTATTCAGCAATTTATTATAAAGTCTTCATTCAAGAAAGTTTAAGCATAAGAATGATAGAAGCCATAAAGAGAGGCTTTAGAATCAGACTGTAGGACAAACGAACATTAACACTTGTAAAGTGTCATAACTTATTAGGGAGAATAATAATATATAATTCTAAATTATTGTACATAACTGCTACAGAAATCATTATGCAGAGGTTGAAATCGATAGGACAAGTCTAACATAAGATATATTCGTTATAGACACCGGACGGACAGACCTTAATTATAGAATAGCTTCGCTTATTAAGATACTAGTAAAAAATGCAGAAATCTTTAAAGGTCATACACAGACGTCCAAGTACAGGGGTAAAGGGGTGTTTACCCCTTTAGACTTTGAATCTCTTATTTTCCACCCCTCAAGTTCTTTTAAAATACGTTTGATTACTCCCCTTGAACGTATAGAACCCCTAATTTTACCCCAATACAAAGTAAAAAGGCTTGGGTGTCCTTGTGTTAACATTAGTTTACAATTTGCCTTTTGTTCTTTTGCCAGCACCCGGCTGTATTTACATTTTTGAAAGAATCAGCTGAACTCAAGGACCCAACCCAAAGCTGGTAGAAGGCCTTTGAAAAGGGGTGATTGTTACATATAATATTTATCGCTCTATATATATTACTTTAATATTTTAAATGATTTTTGTCCAAATTTGTTTTATAACCCTTATTAAACGCAAGTTAATTTTCGGGCGCTAAGGGTTAAAACAGAAGTATCCACTGAGCGAGAGAATATTGTATCCTAAAGCAAACTTTAGTTAAAATTTTAATCGCCAGGCACTTCTTTTTTTAAAAGAGTATTTTGGTACTGCACTAATTTACCAAATGTTTATTTAAAATTTTGAATTTTTATATTAAATTATATTAAAAGTATAAATAGATTGTTATTTTTACAAAATTTAATAACCTTAAAATGAGTACATAAGTTTTTAAACCTATATGGTTAAGATGTAAATTTAATCATTATTGGGATTATTTATAATCGTTAATGAGCATTGAATTATTTGTAGATCAATAAGATCACTTTAAATTTTTAAGGCGGTTATTATCAATTATACTTGGCCTGTCTTGAAGGCCAATAACGCAGGAAACTGGTAATTGCGTCCAGAGGCCTAGAGAAAGAATAATGTGTCCAATCAATTTAACTTCCTTCAAAATAGTTAATCCAACAAACTACAGACAACCAACCAATTTGTTTGCACGACCTTTGTCTTAATGTCCAACTATGCATTGAGTTGAATATTAAATTTAATCTATAATACAAAGTAGAACGATGTCTGTCTGTCTGTTTGTTTGTTTGTAGCAGATGATCTCGCTAACCGCTGAACCGATTGGGTTCTCATAGGTCCTGGGAAGGATTATAACTATTTTCTTGGGGGGTGGGACACCTCTAACCCCCCCCCCCCTAAAAAATGAAAAATAACTCCCCCCCACAAATTTTTTTTTTCTTTTTAAAACTAAAATTAAAATAGTGGGGTCGACTAACCCCCCCGAGAAAAAAAAAATCCCCCCCCCCCCCAATTTTTTTTTTAATTTTCTTTAAACTCGAAAACACAAAAAATTTGTTTGATCAAACCTCTGTGAGGCTAGGGGCGAAGCTAGTTTAAATAAAAACTACTAACAGTTGCGTTCACACTATATACTTTGTCTTGTGGGGAAGGGGCATTTCATTTCGCCAAACTTTCTTCAAATAGACAAACAAACATTGTTCTACTTATAAGATAATTTTTATAATTAGGTCATAAACAAGGAAGACACTTAAAAATTAAATAATTGTCTAAATATGTAATACTAGAGTTAGCTCAATATAACTATATCGCTATTGGCTAGTTTTCTATAAGTACATATCTATTTATCTATTTCTCAATAAATCAATTTTCCTCCCCCGCCATTACTATCTAAAAGAAAGAAGTAAATATTTATTAATTTAAATGATTTTAAAAAGATTTTTTCAATTATATTTTTTTCACATTACCATCACAAAAGGGTTAATATGATTCGAATTTTGATAGCCTGATATCTAGTTGCCGAATGTGTACGCAGTTTCCTGGGTGTTTCCTCATCCTCGCTCAATATTTACTACTAGCTACAAATCTTCAAACTTCCCTTAAAAAAATCAAAATTTGAATGTGTAAACGATTTATACAATATACATTATAAATTTGAATTTTTTAAATTTTGATTTTTTTTTTTTTTGAAGTTTGAAGCTTTTTTAGCTAGTAGTAAATATTGAGCTAGGATGAGGAAACACCCAGGAAACTGCGTACACATTCGGCAACTAGATATCAGGCTATCAGAATTTTAGTTTTAATATTTTAACACAAAGGAAGTGTCGCCACAATCGAATTCTTTCTAAATACAGTTTTCTTAGATTAACTCTATTATGAACGTATATTTTTTATTTATGCACACTTTTCCTCAACAGTTTAGCGGATTTAAAACCAACACGCAACAAGCGGTCAATGGATCCTATAAATAGACATATTTGCTGAATCAAAACTGGTTTTACCTAAATTGTATCTGTTCCTTCTTCAGGATTATAGAATTTCAAAGATTTTAACCAAAAATGTGCGATGATTTGACTTTAAAATAGCATTTAATCTTAATGTTCAAGGCTTATTAATATAAGTTTGTCATATTTGTTGAGGTTTTAAAACAATATTTCTATAGACAATTCAACACTGCATATTTAGGATTTATAACAATGGTTATTTTATGCATTATGAGTGATATAAAAAGTCATATCAAAAGTACTTTTTAATTATTAATTCTAATTGTTTAGATCCTTTGCCGTTTATTACACAAAAGTAAATATTTTTGTTCTGAACCATTTTGAATTTTATATGGATAAAATAATTGATATATTGAACAAGGATGACAACATCCATAAAAGCGAAGCAATGAAACGGTAGGACAAACGGACATAAACACTTGTATAGTGTCAGAACTCAATAATCAGAATATAAAAGTACAAGAGTCGAAGCAAAATTGTAAGTAAATTTGTTGAAAAAATCTGCTTGATACAGGATAATGTTTATGGACATACTTACATTTTTAGGACTTCGTTATAGAGTTGCATCGCTTATAATATTGTACTTTGTTGTCCCAGGAATCTATATACCAAAAATCAGATCAAACGGAGAATTAGATCACATAAAAATTTGTTGTTAAAAAAGTTGTTAAGTTATCAACATGTTTTAAATGAACGTACGGACATTCTGGTAATGATTATAGAGTTGCTACGCTTTATAATCGTACCAAACTACTACAGGAATGACCATGCAAAGTTTGAAATCGATAGGCACAATCGCTATTTTTATATTGAGCTAGTATATCTTAATTAAACACCAAATTATTGTCTTGTGTATTTAAGATTATTTAGCAATTGAAAACAATTATTATTTAATTTTGTATCATATTTAAGACATGGCAAAACCTTTTTCAAAATGTGATCAAAGGATAGAAGCATATACATACAACAAGTATCTTTAATAATGCAGGATTTTACGTTAACAAACTAATAAAGGTTAGTCTTTAGGTTAGATTAGAAAACCTTTACATCTCATTTCTGCTGCTTGATTTTAATTTCTTTTAAAATCAAGCAGCAGAAATGAGATGTAAAGGTTTTCTATATTTATTGTTCGTCTGTCTGTCCATAAAGGATAGATCTTATCGTTAATTTAGGCATTTTATAATTGTCCTATTGATTTTATACTTGGCAAGTTGATTTGAAACATTTTTTATATTCCTACTACAAAAAGGTAGAATGTTATAAACAAAGCATATAAAAAATGTAGGAATGTCCTTAAACAGTATCCTATATTTTGCAACAAATTTACTTACATTTTTTTAGACTTATACATATACATATATGTATATTTGCTTATTCAGTTATGACACTCTACAATTGTTAATGTTTTTTTGTCCTACCCTTTCATAGATTCACTTTTATGGAAATTGTCATCCTTGTTATTTAATGTATAATCAACTATTAAGTTGTTAACTAATTTGACTAGGTATACTTATTAATAACAGTCCTTTGATATAATCAATTTAAGGCCTAATGTCTTCAACAATCTATTGTTTATGTGGTTGATAACTTAATACTATCGTGTCTTTTTTACATACAAAATTCGAGTGTCAATGCTAATTGTTTCTAAATAAACAAGGATGACAACATCTATAAAAGCGAAGCTATGAAACCGTAGGACAAACTGACATTATCATTGTACAGTTTTAGAAGTGAATAATCAGAATATAAAGTTATAAAAGTCGGAACAAATGTGTAAGTAAATTTGTTTAATTGTTTGTAATTAAAAAAACTGTTTAAATACAGAATAATAGTAAAGGACATAATTACATTTTAGGACTTGATTATAAAGATGCTTTGCTTTAAACATTGAACTTTGTTGTCCTAGGAATCAGTATTCCAAAAATCAGATCAATTAGATAATTTTTACACATAAAAATTTGTTGTTAAAAAAAGTTAAAATCAACATATTAAAAATGGGCGTATGGACATTCTGGTAATGATTATAGAATTGATACGCTTTCTAAACCGTATCTAATTAGTACAGGAATAACCTTGCAAAGTTTGAAATCGATAGGAAAATTCTAACATGTCCAAGTTAATGAAAAAGGTAATTGTTCCACCTAAAAAGCTAACTGTTACTGACGGACGGACAGACTAACCGACCCCAATTGTAGAAAAGCTTCAATTTAAAAAAAAGTATATGTTGTAAATCAATTGTGCCAGTATTTTTAGTTAAATGATATGTTTATTTTTTATTACTGTTTTTACTTTCTAAGTTTGAAATTTCAAGGTAATTTGAAGAAAAACAAGCATTAATTAAAGTCAGAAGTTACCCCGTTGACAATTTTTTTAAGTTATAATTAATCTACAAAAAAAGGTTTTTAAAACAACTACTGCTTTCATGTGTTAAGGGTAATATACAGCATATATATTTTACATCAAAGGCCATTTTAAAGTCAAATCATCACACATTTTTTGTTAAAATCTTTGAAATTCTATAATCGCGAAGAAGGAACAGATACAATTTAGGTAAAACCAGTTTTGATTCAGCAAATGTGTCTTTTTATAGGATCCATTGGCCGCTAGTTGCGTGTCGGTTTTAAATCCGCTAAACTGTTGAGGAAAAGCGTGTATGAAAAAAGGATTAAATACTTCAATGTAATTCAAATATCTACATGAAGTGAAAAACTTAATTCATTCCACAAACAATTAGAATAAAGGTCTTATCGCTTTGGTCAATGAGAGTTTAATGAGGATTATTGGAGCATTATGAGTTTTAAACATTTTACCATTGGAAGACTCGAGCTCATTTATAGACGTTTATTTCCTATATAGATCTGTCATGGATCTTGATGCTATAAAGCAGGCCGTTTTGTAAATGTTAAAAATTGGAAGATTTCATTAAATAAAAGTAATCGCAAATGTACTTAGTAAATGATTTTATTATCCTTATAATGTAAGAAATTACCTAAATTACAATTTTTTGTTTAAAGCTTTATATACTTATCAATTTCTTTAGCATTGGCTTTCAAGTAATAGTCAGAGAGGGAGGGGACATTGGACTGGAAATTACACAGGTCTCAAAATGGCTTTAACATATTCATGGGTATAAAAACTTGTATTTGAAATTTTAACAGTTTTGTCCAATTTGTAATTATTTGGACAGTATTACAGAAACATACGGACATTCTGGTAAAAATACAAAGTTGCTACGCTGTCTAAATTATATCTAATTGTTACAGGATTCAACATGCTATGTTTAAAATCGATAGGACATCTCTAGCGTGCATAAATTGTTGACAAAATTTATCTTTTAATAACATAAGTACGGACCGACCGACCCTAATTATATAAAAGCTTCGCCTTTGATAAAAAGGGAATGAGGATTAGGTTGAGTGCCATAGAAATTGCTACATTCACTTCTGCACATGTTTCACAGGATCAACTGATTATTTCTGCAATTCATCACTTTTAAGCCATTTTTAAAAAATACTCCAATATATTAGGCGCCAGTATTTGTATAAGGGAAAAGGGAGAAAGAAAGCAGAAAATATTCTAAGACTTACATTTAAGAAATAGCCTAGAATTCAACTAGATCCTGTAAGCCTACCAAAAATTGAAACAGTTAAAGGGGTTGCAAGATCCTAAATCACATACAAATATCCTTAACACTTTATATAATAGGATTTTGTCTTTTTAGTAGCGAAGCTACTCTATAATTCACCTTGTCTGTTCACCCGTCAAACTGTAACGCTATAAGGTAAATGCGATATTCTCGGCTGCAATTCGAGATTGACGGCTATGATACAAATATAAATGGTAAAAATATAAATTGCTTTCAGAAAATTTCTTGATTTTTCCGGAAAAATTTATTCTTGATTTAAGCATGTTCTCTTAAAATCATTTTTTTCGTATTCCCTTCCATGATTTTTTTGCTGTTATCCTTTTTGCGATTATGGAACATTTTGATATTTTACTAACTGCGGAAATGATGTCCCACAGAATTCCGATGATCTAATCCCAATTGAAATTTTTTAAAACTCTCTGCAATCACAAAATATATCAATATTATATCTTATCAAAATTTTAATATACAGATTAATCTCAAGGATTTTAGGCAGTGGCGTGCGAACCGAAGGGGGCAGTTGGGGCAATCGCCCCCCCCTAGCGACCAAAACGCCCCCCCCTGCCCCCCCCCTAGCAACCGCCCCCCCTGCCCCCCCCTAAATGTTAAAAAATGCCCCATTTTGCCCCCCCCTGGTCAACAAAAATGCCCCTTTTTGCCCCCTACCCTACAAAAAGCAAAACTATCCCAGTTTCCAAAACAAAGATCAAAGATCAAGAAATACTCCAAAAAAAATTTTTTGCGCTTCGCGCCAAACAGACAGTTACTATTCATTTAACCTTACCAATCTTTTTAATTAGTGTAGAAATTAGGTTATAATCTTTTTTCACTGAACATAACAAACCAGGTTATAGGAAGTATTTTATTTTGTATAATATAAACTTTTTACCAAAGAAATTTGTACATCCCCAATGATGATACACAAAATTACCCCTTATATAGATTACAATTAGTGGATGAAATGTAGGGAAACTCGACTTAATTAACCAACCAATCAAAATTCCATTAAAGTCCCTAAAGTTGTTGAGCCAACGAATAAGTTAATTTAATATGAAATATTGGGGTCTAGTGTAATAAATAGCCCAAAAACCCCTCCCTCCCTGCATATTTGAAGAAAAAAATTTGCGCTTCGCGCCCTTCTAAATGGTTTCTGCTATGAAATATTGGGGACTAGTGTAATAAATAGCCCAAAAACCCCTCCCTCCCTGCATATTTAAAGAAAAAAATTTGCGCTTCGCGCCCTTCCAAATGGTTTCTGCTATGAAATATTGGGGACTAGTGTAATAAATAGCCCAAAAACCCATCCCTCCCTGCATATTTGAAGAAAAAAATTTGCGCTTCGCGCCCTTCTAAATGGTTTCTGCTATGAAATATTGGGGACTAGTGTAATAAATAGCCTAAAAACGTCTCCCTCCCTGCATATTTGAAGAAAAAAATTTGCGCTTCGCGCCCTTCCAAATGGTTTCTGCTATGAAATATTGGGGACTAGTGTAATAAATAGCCCAAAAACCCCTTCCTTCCTGCATATTTGAAGAAAAAAATTTGCGCTTCGCACCCTTCCAAATGGTTTCTGCTATGAAATATTGGGGACTAGTGTAATAAATAGCCCAAAAACCCCTCCCTCCCTGCATATTTGAAAAAAAAAATTTGCGCTTCGCGCCCTTCCAAATGGTTTCTGCTATGAAATATTGGGGACTAGTGTAATAAATAGCCCAAAAACCCTTTCCTTCCTGCATATTTGAAGAAAAAAATTTGCGTTTCGCGCCCTTCCAAATGGTTTCTGCTATGAAATATTGGGGACTAGTGTAATAAATAGCCCAAAAACCCATCCCTCCCTGCATATTTGAAGAAAAAAATTTGCGCTTCGCGCCCTTCCAAATGGTTTCTGCTATGAAATATTGGGGACTAGTGTAATAAATAGCCCAAAAACCCCTCCCTCCCTGCATATTTGAAGAAAAAAATTTTTGCTTCACGCCCTTCCAAATGGTTTCTGCTATGAAATATTGGGGACTAGTGTAATAAATAGCCCAAAAACCCCTTCCTCCCTGCATATTTGAAGAAAAAAATTTGCGCTTCGCGCCCTTCCAAATGGTTTCTGCTTTTTATCACAATGAAAGGACAAGTAATTTTTTTTTATTTTTTGCATTATATCTTTGGTTTTTATGGTATGATAAATTTTTTTGTGGATTATAATATTAAAAAAAATAAAATTTCTTGCTGTTTCGAGCATCCAGTATGTAATTTACTTTGACTGTCATCACACAACATACAGGAAAAAGGATTTGTGACTTTTTCTACCTAAAATATATATTTATTTCAACAGATGCTCTTTAAATCTACTTGTCTGTATTCTTATTAATGGTTTTTGTGCTTTGCTACTTAAAGATGTTGTCATCCTTGTTGTCAAACAATAAAGAAATATTTAATATCATTTTTTCATATTAGGTTAATTTTTGGTAAATTATTTCCAAAATGAGTGTTTTTATCTCCCCCCCCCAATTTTTTTTAATGGGGTTATTCGTCCTTCCTGCTGAGATTTTATAACATCCCCTTCCACCCATTAAAAATGTTTTGTGGTGGAGGGGGGGGGGGGAAAGGTTAATTTATCTTCTGTACTATTTTTTCGAAGATGCCTTCTAGCTCCCTTTCCTTTGGTCATCGCAGGGTGGGGAGAAGGAATGGGGGAGAAGAGATGGGGGGGGGGGGAAGAGATGGGGGGGGAGAGGTGGGGGATATAAATGGGAAATAGGGATGGGGGAAGGGATGGGGAAGAAGGGATAAGGACTAGGAGGCCCATAATCAAATAATCCCACCCCTTAAAACGCCCTTATTTAAAATTAGTATATATAATCAAAATGCCCCCCCCTAAAGCAAAGTGCCCCCCCGGGGCACTTTGATTTAGGGGGGGGCAAAATTTTACAAATTCTTCAAAATGCCCCCCCCTAGACAAAGTGCTTCGCACGCCACTGATTTTAGGGATAGGATTTTCTTCATTCTAAAAACAAATGCGTGATAAATCTTTGCGACTTAAAAGTCAAAGAGCCATTCAAGGACGTCCAAGCTTTTTTGAGATTATTTTCAAAGATTTTCAAAGATCTATAGGTTGTGAAATTTTATTTCTCTCATATTAGGGATGAACATTAATTTATTGGCCATTGTCTCATCCCTAAGATTCCTGGATAAGACATTTTCTACAGAAAGAAAGGGGACAATGGGCTGTTTATTACACTTGTCCCCAAAGTTTTATAATAACGTTCTCTTATTCGTTGGCTTAACAACTTTGGGGACTTTTTTTGGATTGTGGTTAGTTGGCTATTAAGTTGAGTGTTCAAATTTTCAACCAATGATTGTAGGTAAACTACAGAAGGGGTAATTGTGTGTATCATCATTTGAGAAGTAAATAAATTTATCGGCCACTGTCTTATCCCTTTAGCTCCCAGCATTTTCTTACTCAATAAGAATTATATCAACCAAGACTTATTTTATTCATCAGAAGTAAAATTTAAATTCTTATATAAGATTTAACAGGAAAGTAAAATACTTAATTTCATAATTTTTTTATAAAAATTTTAAAAGTCCTATATATATCTATAAGATAGATTCATTTAGACAGCGTATCAACTCTATGATCGTTACTAAAATGTCAGTACGTTTATTAAATGTGATATAATTTTCCAATTAATTTGATATTCTGAATAATGATTTCTAAGACAACAAGGTATTATATTATAATCAAAGAATCTTTATAATCAAGTCCTAAAACAGTGCCCCGTATCAATTTTGCACCTTTTTTTTTGTCAATTTGGTTCAGATTCATTAATTTGTATTCTGCTTATTAAGTTCTGACACTTTGCATGGTTTAATATTCGTTTGTCGTACCGTCTGGTTAAGTTTTACAATTTTGTTTAGATTTATAGATTTGTAAGATCTGCTTATTAAGTTCTATCACTTAGCACGTGTTAATGTTCTTTCGTCGTACCGTCTGCTTTTAGATCTTTGCTTTACGGATGTTGTCATCCTTGTTACTTAGAAAGTAGTATTCAACTTATTAAGTTCTGACTCTTTGCAAGTGTTAATGTACGTTTGTCGCACTGTCTTTGCTGTTATGGATTTTGTCATCCTTGTTAATTGATGTGCTTTTTTTCTTTCAGTTCGCGAGCACAGCAAGAAGCCCGGGGTAGACTGTTTCCAGGTGGAGCTACCCCTCAGTGTAAGGACAGGCAAGGAACATCTCAGAGATCTTATTAGTCAGGTGAGTATATTAGAGTAAGGGAAGAGCCTAAATAATTGTATGTCCCCACCCCGTGAACACTGTACCGATCTTTTATTGGGTCAACCAATAGCGTCGGGAATATTAACATAGCCAAGTTGCTACAAAGAGCAGAAAGAAAGTTGCTAGCAGACGACAGGGGGTCCAGGTAGTTGTCTGGTTATTCATCTATATTTATAGATTTATTGTTCGTATCATTACCATAAATTTAGGGATCTTAGGGGATAAGACAGTGGAAGATCAATTGATTTTCAATTACACCTTAATTGATAATTAATGGTGAATAAATGTACCAACCAATTAAGATTTTTAAAAAGTACTAAAAGTTTTTAATTCAACAAATGAGCGAACGTGTCCTTCAAAATGTGATTTGTTGTGAAATAAACGACGTGTTTAATTGCCATAAGAAAAAAATTATAAATTCTTTCAAACTAATTTGAATTATTATCTAATCTCGTTCGTAAGAAATAAGTGAGTAATTTTCAAAGTATAGGAACAAGGATGACAACATTCAAAAGAAAAATCTACGGGAGAAAACGTTTTGGTTGTCTCCCTCAAAGTGCTTATCGAACAATAGTTTTTCTCCTCCGAGTGGCCATACCATGCCAGGCTTAAACGAAAATCTAATTTGGAATTATTTCAAATTAATGGCCAGGGTGTGGGGGAAGGGGGGTTAGAGATTCTTTACTCAACTTTACACTTAGGGGTAAAGTAAATATTTATTGATCTAGTCTTTTGAATCATTTTAAGTATGTTTTACAGCAACTAAGATAATTCTGTTTTGATTTTTGGAATGATTGATCGAGCAGTTCTATTCAGGGATCTAAAGGGATAAGACTATGGCTGATAAATTAAAACCAACCAAAATTCATTAAAAGTCCACAAAATAGGAAAAGGTTATTATAAAACTTTGGGGACTAGTGTAATAAACAGCCAAATGCCCCTTTCCCTTTCTGAGTTCTATCCCTAAAAGTTAAAGTTTGAAATCATTATTATGAAAGCAAGTTGGCTTAAGGTTTTTTAGAATCTTTTGATGAAAGTACTACAACAGAATTGAAAAAAATAGCAATAAAATTACTATTGAAACACCCACCCCTTTTCTCCCCCCTTTTAAATTAAAAGAATTGCTTGTAACACCTTACGGGGCTCTTACTTACCTAAACTAAGAAAGATATCTTATTGTAATATAAAGGGGGGAGTGGTAAGGTGGTGAAAAAAAGGAATTTACCCCAAAAACATTTGTTGATAGAATCATACAATGTTTTAAAAACATCTGTAGAATTTATTAATCATTTAAATTCCATTAGTTATCTGCATTCATCATTGGTTGGCTCAAACTAGCAGTATATAAACATTAGGATCTACTGCAGTTCACGGTAAAAAAGTGCTGGTAAGCAATATTTCCAAAAATCTATGAATTTTAAAGGCTGCTAGCTGCCAATCAGCTGAACGTACAGCTCATACCCGCACACCATTTTAAGCGGCATAAGAAGGCCTACAAATAATCTGAAATAGCCAAGATCCAATTATGCACAGGGAAAGCTTCACTGAAGAATAAACGCGTAAAATAGGTCTTTTTTCGCGCATTTCTCTGCACTGTGAGATAATTATTTATTATTGATTTATGACTATTCCAGATTATTTGTAGGCCTTCTTATGCCGCTTAAAACAGTGCGCGGGCATGATCTGTACGTTCAGCCGTTTGGCGGCTAGCAGCCTTTAAAATTCATAGTTTTTTGGAAATATTGCTTACCAGCAATATTTTACCGTGAACTGCAGTAGATCCAAACATTACAATCAATAACTTTAATCTTCCAAAGGGTTAATTTTGTTTATAATCATTAGAGAAAAAATTTCTACATTGTACATAGGACTGTAAAATTTATTGGTACACAACGTTTCAAAAAGCACTTTCTCTTATTTGTTGGATTAAACATTGATAACAAGAAAAAAAATATAAAAAAACAAGGATGACAACATTCATAAAAGCGAAGCTCTGAAATGGTAGGACAAACGAACATTTAACACTTGTATAGTGTCAGAAATGAATTATCAGAATATAAATGTCGGACGCAACAAAATTGTAAGTAAATCTGCTTAAATACAGGGTATTGTTTAGGGACATACTTAATTTTTAGGACTTAATTATAGATATGCTTCGCTTATAACAATGTAACTTGTTGTCCTAGGAATCAGTATTAAAAAAATCAGACCAATCGGATAATTTTATCACATAAAAATTTGATGTTAAAAAAGTTAAAAAGCAACATGTTTAAAATTGGCGTACGGACTTTCTGGTAACGATTACCTAACTCCTGTAGGAATCATCATGCAAAGTTTGAAATCGATAGGACAATTCTAAATTGCCTAAATTAACGAAAAGAGCTATCCGTTACGTACGGACGGACGTAGGGACTGACCCTAATTATAGAAAACTTTCGCTTTTAAAAACATTTTAAATTATCAAAGCGCAATAGATTTTATCCTAATTTTTAAAAGCGAAGCTTTTCTATAATTAGGGTCGGTCCGTCCGTCCGTCCGTCACGGATAGCTTTTTTCGTTAATTTAGACATGTTAGAATTATCCTATCGATTTCAAATTTTGCATGGTGATTCCTTTAGTAGTTAGGCACGACTTAGAAATCGTAGCAACTCTATAATCATTACCAAAATGTCCGTACGTCCATTTTTAACATATTAATTTTTTTACTTTTTTAAATAGCTTTTTTCGTTAATTTAGGCATGTTAGATTTGTCCTATCAATTTTAAATTTTGCATGGTGATTCCTGTAATAGTTAGGTACGAGTTAGAAAGCCTAGCAACTCTATAATCATTACCAGAATGTCCGTACGTCCATTTTAAACATGTTGATTTTTTTTACATTTTTAACAACAAATTTGTTTGTGATCTAATTATCCGATTGGTCTGATTTTTGGTATACTGATTCCTGGGACAACAAAGTACAATATTATAAGCGAAGCAACTCTATAATCAAGTCCTAAAATGTAAGTATGTCCATAATCATTATCCTGTATTAAGCAGTTTTTTAACAAATTTACTTACAATTTTGCTTTGACTCTTATACATTCGCAATCTGATTATTGACATTATACAAGTGTTAATGTCCGTTTGTCCTACCGTTTGCACCCTCTTCAGTCTAAATGACATAAATCATATTAATTTAATTTACATATTAAAAGATAGGTAAAAATAAATATATTTGTAGAACTATAAAGGCAGAAAAGGTTGCTAAATAAAGAAAATAATATGATCAACCTTGTAGTTTAGCTGGGTGTTAAAAGTAAACTGATAGGGATTTTTTTAGCAAGAGGCAATAATCAGCAGGGAGTAGGGGGGGGGGGGGGGTTAAAAATACATTAATGTACATAAATTTTAGTATTTAACATTTTTATATAAAAAAAACTATCTTCTTTTTTATTAAATTATCATTTAAAATTAAAGTTTACTTTTATTGATAAAGTATTACCAAAGTAGTGTTGTTACCATAGAATAATAGACATTTCAGTATGACATCGAAACCGATTAATATCCGCAGGATTAGAACCGGGTTTTGCCATACCATAGGTCGGGCCACTGATCCATCGGGGCTAACAAAACTTTTTTTCTTAATTCTAATACTCGCGGAAATCTGTCTATAATACGATGCGATAAATAATTCTTTAGTCCAAAGTTTATTATTAAGTTCTCACTTCCAACTTTTGGAGGGTTAGTTGGGTCTTGAATAGGCTGTACAAAATAACAAATAACAAATTTTTTCACCAATGTTTTAATCTACCTAAAGTGGAATTTTATTTATCTATACTGTAAAAGAGAACCATATTAGTTTAGCGGTTATCAAGATCTTATCGAGACAGACAACATGGCAATTTTAATGTTTATTTTCAGGTGTTAGCTGACGGCCTTCTCGAGTTCTACAACCACCATTATCAAATCAAGGAAAACGAGCCAGTACAATATCTTATAGGAAAGATTGCATTTAATGGCCTAAAACCTGTGCAGGGGGGGGGTAGTATTCTAGCATTTTAAAGGATATTTCTGAGATCTTAAGTAGCACTTAAACATGTAGATGAACATTTGACTAATTCAGATTTGTAAAATATTTTCAGATATTTTTCTTGTCCTATTTAGAAGCGAAAGTTTTCTACAACATTGCATTGGAGGTAAATCCACCCGTCCTTCCGTAACGGATTGCCTTTACTGTCTTGTTAGAACTGTCCATTCGATTTCAAACTTGGCATAATAATAATTTGTGTAACAGTTCTAAGGTAAAATCTAAAAAGCATAGCAACTGTATATTCCTTCAGAAAGTCATTGCCATAGGCAGAAGTTTCGTTCTAGATCTAAATTTGATAACGTTCGTTTTTCTGTTTTGTTGAGTTTCTTTTTTTATGAATGTTTTCATTCTTGGTCTATATGTTTTTGGTAAATTCAAAGAAGCTTTACGAAGTGTTTAAAAAAAAATCAGTCATGTGTGTGACGTTATAAATATAAGGGATGAGAGGAGAAGTTGGAACAAAAAACCCTAAAAGAAAGATGGATTTTTTAGACACTATGTAAAGTTTCAAATTTAAAATGAAAAAAAAATCTGCCAGTCCTAAAAAAAAATTTGACAGATTTTTAAACACAAAATTGAATATGCCTTAAAAGCAACCCCCGCATTTTAGCATGTGCAAAAATAACATGTTTAAATTTTGCACAAAAAAGGCCTCGCCTAACTTAACCCCTCTCGGTAAAACAATTGCTTAAAAATTGTACTTTCTATTTTTAAAATTAAAATTAGTTGCAAAGGATCTTAAGTGATAAGACAATGGATTTACCATTGCTGTAGATTAAAAGTATTAGTTGAAACGTTTCAACAATAGTAGTTTGGAACCAACCAATCAAAATTCACTAAAAGTCCCCAAAGCTTTTGAGCCAACAAATACGTAAATGTTGTTATAAAACTTTGGGTACCAGTGTTATTAACAGTCCATTGTCCCCTCCCTCCTTCTATAATATTCATATTTACAACCATAGTTCAATAAATGCAATTTTTGGTTAACAATAGAGGACGTCGATTTTGAGGACCCCGTTCCACCACCTGCTCCAACTTCAGAAGCCACCAGCGGGGCGGCCTGTAACCCACCTCCCCCGCCCCCACCTCCGTCAGGAGGTCCACCACCACCGCCCCCACCTCCGCCTCCGCCTGTGCTAGTGGGCAGGCAAGAGGGGGACGGAGTCAGTCATATGGCCGCTATGGCAAAGTCAAAAATGCAGGCAGGGCGACAGATACAGATATTATAAAACTACTAGGTTTCGAACGTCAGGGAGGGAGGGGTCAATGGGCTGTAAATTACACTGGTACCCAAAGTTTTGAACAACATTATCTTGTTTGTTGACTCAAAAACATTGGGTAATTTTACTGAATTTTGATTACCTATTTTAAAACTAGTAGGTAGTGTCCAACTCTATCAACCATTAAATTTAAATCTAAATTAGGGGGATTTTTTGTTTATTGTGGATGTAATAGACTAGATTTACGGAAATAAATGTACACCTAAAGTTGCAAGTTGTCCACGCACTGTCTAAAATTTTGCCATGTACACACAAATGGGAATAAAAAATCTGACGTTTGATTTTTTTTTAATAGTTATTTCTCGCATCGTATTATAAACGGCTTTCCGCGGATAGAGAATGTACAATTATAAGATTAAAACTAGTTTTTTTGGCCCCGAGGTGCCGAAGGCACCGGCTAAAAAAATTGGTTTTAATCTTATGATTGTACATTTCTATATTCGTAGAAAGCTGGATATAATACGATGCTAGACATAGTTTTTTCGTATGGATGAGAACCGGTTCCTATCCACCGGATTCGAATGAATACGAGAAAAAATATTGTTCTATATAAAGTCTCCATCTTTAATTTACTACAGTCTCTACTCTTTTCCATTAAGCTTAAAGACAAAATGCAGAGATCTAAAGGGGAAAAGACAATGGCCAATAAATTAGTGTACATCTCCAATAATGATTCACAAAATTACCCCCTCTGCATTATATAGGCCGTTCAAAAAAAAAACATGCCTTATTTATTTAAATTTAAAATGCATTTTATAAAGTTACAGCACTTGAATAAAACTTGATATGCATTAAAAGCCTTTCTCTGTCATGACGATGCTAAATAATATAAAACGTCTTTCATTGATAAATACTTGGGCTCAAAAATGTACAGTTTGTTGCGCATTAACTTTCGTGTTATCTATAATACAAAGTTGCTGTCCGTCCGTCCCTTAAGATCTCGGTAACCACTGAACCGATTGGATTCTACTCTTCAGGGAATATACCTAATGGTCCTGTGGTGGTTTTAGGCTATTTCCTTGGGGGGGGGGGGTGGGACACCAACCCCCCCCCCCCCAAAAAAAAAAAAAAAAAAATACCCCCCCATTTTCTTGGTTTATGGGGTAGTTAGTTCACATAAAACTACTGGCAGCACCAGTAGTACTTACCTAATTTTTTTGTATTTTTTTTTAATTACCAAAAAGCCCCTATAGGCTATGAGCAAAGCCGCTAGTACCTATAAAAAGTTGTTTTAGTTACAAAATAACACAATAGCAAAGAAGTTAAAGAGTGTGTTTAATAAATAGAATAGGGGGAGGGGACTGTTTGTGCTTATGGTATAAATATATGGTTCTGATGATTTCATAATATGATACAATATGATGTACTGAATTTTAGTTTCCGAAAGTGTACTTTGCATCCGCGTCCTATCTCAATATTTGCTACTAGCTAAAAAAGCTTAAAACTTCCCAAAAAAAAATCAAAATTTGAAAAATTAAAATTTTGAATGTATAATGTATAAATATGTTTATACATTATATCGCTTTTCCTTTTAACCGGAGTAGCTGAAAATAGCGTTTGCAATAATTGGGTTATCTGCTGTACACATTTTGAAATTAGGGAAGAAATAGGCAATCCATTTTCAGCACAATATCTTATTCCCAGGGATAAGACAATTGATGATAAATTGATATACATCCCCAGTGTTGATAGACAAAATTATCCCTTCTATAGATTAAAAGTATTGGTTAATAAGTTATGACACTTACGGAGCTAATAAATCAAAAGTACTCAATGTTATTTAGCCAACGAATATGGAAACGATACCAAATCTATAAATTTACGTCCATTTCTAATGATTATAAACAATATTACCCTTTCTTTAGATTGGAATTGTTCAAAAGGAAATTTTGAACCAAACAATCTAGATTTTCCAGTATCCAAAGTTTTATAAACGATTATAAAAATTCATTTATAAAACTTTGGGTACCAGTATGATTTACATTATAATGCCGTAGGGAGGAGACGCTGGTACCAAAAGTTTTATAAACACATTTTCTCAATGTTTGGCATAAAAACTTTGTGTACTGTTCTTGAATTTGATTTGATGGTTTTATTTTTAACATTTTCCACCAATAACTTTTTCTACAGAAGAAATAAATTTGTTTAACATCATTGGGGATGTATATTGTATATCAATTTATCGTCCATTGTCTTATCCCGTAAGATGAATTAATATCACTATCTGTCTCTACCAACTGTAGGAGGAACTACTATCTAAAGCCAACGGCCGCCAGGTGGACATGGAGAAGTTGGAGGCTCTGGAGGCCAGGAAGGAGGATGACAGGCCTGGCGTATTGGAGAACGGAGAAATCAGCAGGAATTTTGAAAACATCCTTAATGTTAATCATAAAATTAATCAAATCTTAAAATCCCCATAAAAAAAGTCCTAATACCAGAATCTAAATATAGGAATCACCATATCAAAAAATATGGAATTTCTACGCTTTATGATTATTTATTATTGTTACAGGAATCATCATAGAATTTAGAAAATTTGACAGAAAAAGGACGATTCAAACATGCCTCAATTTATTATCAAAGCATAAAGATCAAATATTCAAATAAGAACTTAATTTAAATTTTTCTCTGGAAAACTTTTCAATAAGCGGACATGTAACATATATTTACAAATTAATGTCATGTAAAAATGTTAATATTTTTTACGAGATTAAGTAATAGACAAAAAAGGTTTCGAAGCAACATATGGGCATCAAAAATGAAAACAAAAATGATTTTTAAAAATACATTCTACATAACCTTTTTAATATATTACTACCAGGGGCGTCCAAGCTTTTTTTTTTTATTTTACCCCCCCCCTGGACGTCTTTGATTACTACCCTATATTTTTTTTTGGGGGGGGGGGCTGGTGGGGGGGGGGGGTTATAATTTTTGGAGCGATTTCTCTTGGGGGGTAGGTAACCCTATGAAAAGCTTCACTGTAAAAAAGAGAACCATATCGGTTCAGTATTTAGCGAGATTCTTCGGTACAAACAAACAGTCAAGCATCCTCTTACTTTTATTAATAATTAATTTCGTTAATTAAGATGGAAGAGTGATTAAATAATATTCCATTGTCAAATCTCTATTTCCAGGGAGGTAGGGGAAATTGGGCTGTTTATTACACTAGTCCCCAAACTTTTATAATAACGTTTGCTTAGCTCAACAACTTTTATTGAACTTTGGTTAGTTCATTAAGTTGATTGTCCAAACGTTTCAACCACCAATTCTATATAAGGGGTAATCTTGTGTATCATCATTGGTTTTATCGGCAATTGTCTTTTCCCTAACAATACCTATCCCTATATTTCTGAGTTGTAATATTTCCTTTTCATGGGAAAATTTGTCCAAGTAATTGATATGATTAAAACGTCATCCAAATATGAAAACATAAAATTATGCCACTTTTTTTAGATAATACAGCAGGGGTAATTATGTCCGTAAATAGTAACAGGATGTTTGTCAGTGTGTTTGTTGCTTAAAATCTCGCTAATGGCATGACCGAACCGATAAGGTTCTCCTTTTTAGTAAAGGTTCTAATATGTCCAGGGAAGGTTTATAACTATTTTTGGGAGGGTACCACAAATCTCCCAAGAGAAATAACCTACACAAAAACTATTTCTTTATGTTCAAAAATATCTTAAGGACACCGATATTTTAAATCTTTTCCAAATTTACTGACCATAAATCTATGCACTTTTAACAGTTATAAATCTATCTCAACCATAACATTTATAAATTAGTAACTACTGCTGCTTCATAACGAAATATATTTCAAAGAAAAAAATCTTCATTATCAATCGCATCTGTAGAAAACAACAACATAAATAAATGAAAAAAAAGCATTAAGAATTATACAAAAATAGTCAAAATGTTAAAATATATCATAAAAAATAAAATTTTAAATTCACAGCTACTGTTTAGATCTTTACTGTAACACAACCAAACAACAAATAAAGGAGAAGCGGTCAAACTGGCTGTGTAATAAGAGAGAGAAAGGGAAGGGTATATAGTTTGAAAAAAAATATATAAATCTATGTATATTATATTCTATTACATAAATTTTCTTAATCTTAAATACTTAGGTATATACTTTATATTTAGTTTGAAAAAAAACCTAAAACACCACACTTCTTTAAAATAGTGGCAGATGGACAGACGAACGTTGTCAATCTTAGGGTTGTACGGACTTTCACTAGAAAAAGAGAATCTGCACTTAAGAAAATTGTACTTTCCCTCAAAGTGGTTAGCGATCACAACACCCTTCACCTAAAAAGATAAATTGTTAACAAGGTTGTGATGTTTTTCTGTATTAAGTTTATTTTTTTAAAAGGAGGGGAGTTCTGAGCTCGACTAGTAACTTTGAGGAAAACCACCTCGTAAAGTAATGACTGCGCATTTTTTAATGATATGATAGAATGAATGTATTACAAGGATAACAACATCCTATTAAATATATATAAAGTAGTAAGCTTTTTTAAAATGTCCCTAATTAATTTTTACCCATAACAGATTGCGTTCTGCATTTAAAGCAAGTTTAATTCACACCCCAGAATTGTTTTAGGCCATTTTTTTTATTATTCCAGTTTTGAACTGGTTTTAGACTATTTTACTTTGATGGTAAACAAAAAAAATCATACTGACTTTTATGTTGCAAATAAAGAGCAGTCATTTCCTTTTAAAAAATACACGGATTTATATTGATATAGCTATTCTAACACTTACTGCTGATTTGATTTGAAATCGATTGACTTTAAGAGAAGCTTTGCTTCCTGAAATGTAGACTAAAGGGCAAAAGCTTATTAGAGTGTAATAGTTTAAACTAATTTTAGCAACAGTTACAATATGTATGAAATATCCTAACTTAGAATAATTCTAAAAAGAATGGTCATTTTAGAAAAATAAGCAGTATCTTTTGGTTTGAAAACTATTTGAAGACTAGCATCTAATGGAGAGGGCAGAAAAATCTTCGAACCCAGCCAATAGGGACTGTAACTCATTAGCACTGGTGTAAATCCCCCTCCACTGTATAAAAAAAGTATTTTATTTATTTTAGTTATTAGAATAATAGTTCAATTCTTAAAAGTTACTCTCCTAAACTATCTCTCGCGCGTGAGCCATCAAACGCATCAATTATAAAGTTACATTGTTACAGTATTATCACATTTAAGTATTAGGTTTATCACAGTAGAAAGCCTATTGTGCTTTATATAATTCAACAATTCTAAGAATCGTCTAAACCTCAAAGCACATAGAAAACCGTTTTTTTGCATTGTATAAAGCAGGGATATTAAGGATAAGACAATGGTTGATAAATTGATAAACACCCCCAATTATGATCAATAAAATTAACCAATCAATCAATACTCAATAGAAGTACCCAAAGTTTTTAAGCCAGCCAAAAGGAAAAAGTATTTAGAAAACTAGGAGCTTTGATCTTAAATTATTACCATCTATTATTTTTTTTAAAAGCCTAAACTATCCCAAACGAATATAAAGTTTTCCCCATTTAAAAGAATACTATATCGGTTCAGTGGTTCGCCGGATCTTAAAGGTCTAACGAAATATCTTACTATTTTATATAAAAAACTATTTGTTACGCCCCTAGCATTTAGGGGGCACTATATTCGAAGTGACAGTGAGTAGCTATAACAATAGCTTAAAACCATCCCAAGGCTTAAATCTGAAACAAAATACCCTAAAACCACCACGGGATCTACCTAAAAAAGAAAACACAATCGGTTCAGTAGTTATTGAGATCTTAAGCTTCAGACAAAAACCCTTACTTCTTTATATAATAGGTAGTATGATAAAAATAATAAATTTATATCTTAAATGATTCGTTATAGAGATGCAACTTTTGAAATTTAAATGAATATGATTAAATTTGAGAGTGTTGTTGAAATTTGCATAAACATGTTGAAATTAATTTTGAAGTACAAAGCAAGTTTTTTAATTACAAAATTTTCTTGTTTCATATCTATAATACAAAGTAGCTTGATGCTTGTCCGTCTGAAGCTTAAGATCTTGATAACCGCTGAACCGATTGGATTATACTCATTTACTGGTCCTGTGGTGGTTTTAAGCTAATTTCATGGGGGGTGGGACCTAAATTTTATTTCTTTTTTTAGTTACCTAATTTTTTTTCTCAATTACTATAAGCAAGGGGCGAAGCCACTAGTGTGTTTTATTTAGATTAAAGTATATTTTAAATTGGGGGTTACGTATATTCCTTTAAAAATAGCTTTAAACCTGCCACTGACAATTACTTCCTCGTGCAACTATAGTTTCTGCTGTTTACAAGATATTACTGGACATACAAAACATCCTGTTACTTTAGTTTAAACTAGATACTACACCCCTAGAAGCCTCTAGAAATACTTTAGGGGGTCAATTTTAGTAATAAAAGAGAAAGTTAAAAGTTTTCCCAGGACCTATGAAAAGTTACATTGTAAAAGAGAAACATATCGGTTCAGCGGTTAATAAACAGACATACAGACACAAACACAGATAGACATCCTGTTACTTTTATAAAAGGATAATTAATAGTCATTTCTCGTATCGTATTATAAACGGCTATCCGCGGTCCGCGGATATAGAATGTACAATTATGAGATTAAAACTAGTTTTTTTAGCCCTGAGGTGCCGAAGGCACCGGTTCAAAAAACTGGTTTTAATCTTATGATTGTACATTTTTATATTCGTAGAAAGCTGGATATAATACGATGCTAGACATAGTTTTTTCGTATGGATGAGAACCGGTTCCTATCCACCGGATTCGAATGAATACGAGAATTAATAATTATTGTGTTTAAAAACTGATTGTTACTCAGTGTAGCATGGAAAATTTATCTAGATGTCACTTACATAGAAATTGAAAAGGGAGAAGACAATGGCCGATAAATTCATATACATCCCCAATGATTATACACAAAATTACCCCCTCCGTAGCGTAAAATGAGTGGTTCAACGTTAATTAGCACTTAATAAACAACCAGTCAAAATTTACAGAAGTTCCCAAAGTTGTTAAGCCGACGGATAAAAAAACGTTATCATAAAACATTAAGGACTAGTTTAATAAACAGTCCATTGCCCTTCTCTTTGATTTTGGTTTAAGTTGGATGTCAAAATTTGTATAACCCTGTGCACGCCACTCAAAGACGTCCAAGGGGGGGGGGGGGGTAAAGTTGGGATTACCCCCCAAAAAAATTTTCATTTTACCCCACCCCCCATTTAAAATTTACCCCTATCCTGGGGGTGTAAAAAAATTTGCGGCGCGCTTTGCACGCCATTTTACCCCTCCCCCCCCAAAAAAAAACGAATTACCCACCCCCCCCCCTTTAAAAAAAAGCTTGGACGCCCCTGACGCCACTGCACTGGTTTTTGGAATCATTACATTGTCAGGTCATACATTTATATTCTTCTGATAACGTTTTGACACTCTACACTTCTCTTTTATGAATCTTGTCATCCTTGTTTTAGATTTAATTTCATTGGGTAAAAAAAGGATGTTTTCAAAAATTATGACCGTACGCAGGACCGTAGTAACCAACAAGGTGACCAAAATCGAAGCAAAACTGAACGGCACACTAGAAGAACAAGAACAGGACGACGCGACAAACAACAACAGCGGGGCTAATGGCAGCGGCGACGAGACAGACGCCAGCATGCGCTACCTGAACGGCAGCGCTAACGGCGGTGATTCGCTGATTCTCAGCCGTTCCGGCGCCACAACCCCGGCCAGCGCCGCCTACTCACGCTACCCAAAGAATTATGATTCTCTTATTAATAACAAAAGTTTGTCGGCCAAGGAGCGCAAGCGCCGACAATTTTTGTTTGGCGCTGAATCGCCGCAAACGCCATCAAATGCAACTGAAGAAACTCCGGCGGCTGACACAACCGATGCCGCGCCCAAGAGTCCGGAAAAGAACGGCGAAACCGACGGTCTGATGTCGGAACAGCCCAAGGCCGACACGGTTATGCCGCCGGAACCGGAAAAGAAAAAGAATAAAAAGTGCTGTTGTGTTATTTCTTAAAAGTTGTTCTTGTTCAGTAAAGACAGGGCTGGGGAGAAAAACCATGTATTTCTAAAAAAAAACAATAGTAGAAAAGGACAGAAAAATATTTAAATACTAAAAAATCATATACACCATCGTATTACAGGCAATTTTCCACGAATATCAGAATAAAATCATAAGTCAATGTCAGTTTTGTTAGCCTGTGCCTTCGGCCACACGGGGCTAACAAAACTAGATTTAATCTTATAAATTTATATTTTAATATCCGCGAAAACCTGTCTAAAATACGCTGCGATAAATAACAAAATTTATATTTAAATCCTGACCTATTTTGGTCTACTATTTATTTTTTTAGAATCTTGGCCAATCTTCCTAAGTGAAAGTTTTTTTTAGTCCTCAAGTGTCAAATGTTATTACAAAAAGTTATTTTTGAAAACATGGACAAAATGGACGATTGAGGCGGAGCCTTTTTACATTAAACAGTTATACATTTGCAAAAATAATTTATATATGTGATTGTGCTATTTTTAAAATGTTTAATTATACAAAAATGTCAATTAAGTCGCCATTTTAAGTCAGGTTAAAATTTAAATTACATATATAGAGGGTTCTTTAATTGAGAAATAAATCCGGGAGGGAAGGGACATTGGACTGTAAATTAAACTGGTACTAAAACTTTTATAAACACATAATGTCTTATTGGTTAACTTAAACTTTTCTCGTATTCATTCGAATCCGGTGGATAGGAACCGGTTCTCATCCATGCGAAAAAAAACTATGTCTAGCATTGTATTATATCCAGCTTTTTACGAATATAAAAATGTACAATCATAAGATTGAAACCAGTTTTTTTAGACCGTGCCTTCGGCACCTCGGGGCTAAAAAAACTGGTTTTAATCTTATAATTATACATTCTATATCCGCGGAAAGCCGTTTATAATACGATGCGAGAAATAACTATTATTTAATCTTGATTGACTGTTCAAATTTTATACCCATAATTTTAATCTACAGAAGGGGCCGGGTATTCTTGTTTATCATCATTGGGGATGTTACTGTATCAATTTATAGTTCATTGTCTTATCCGTTAAAATCCCTGGAAAAATATATTAGTCTGCTTCCAGCTTTAGTTTCCATTTAGTCATTCATAAATAAAAATATTTTCTTTTAAATTCTAATTTTAAATTTAAAATGAATGTTATGTTGTTAGGTTTCAGTAATTAAAAAAAAATATTTTAAGCAGCTTGTAGTGCCTGTAAAAAAATGACGTCACACAATACAAATGGCCAATGATAGGCCAGTATAGATTTTACCATTGGTCAATTACAATGTATACTGGACTATCATTGGTCATTTGTATTGTATGGCGTCATTTTTATTAGGCAATATAAGGTGCTAATAATGTTTTTAAAAAGAAATATTTATTTGATGGCCTAACTTATTGAAAATGTTATTTACGATATTATTTGTTATTATATTAGCCAAAGCAAATATACAGTATGTTTTTTTTAAAGAGACATAGAAAGAAGAAAATAATCAATATTTCATTTATATGGGACATTTTTGTATAAAAACACCTCATAATTTTCAACAAATTATGCCCTAAAAACCGGTTTTATTGGGTTAACTAAATCAATACTTTTGTCTCTTAACACACTAAAAAACACATTGTATTAAGTTAAGGGAGAATTTTTCTTTAGAAAAAAAAAACAATTTTGTCTCCTTAGTAAACCAGCTGCCAAAAACGATAATTTTACATGATTAATGAATGTTTGAATTGTAGACAAAATATTTTTTTTTAATGATATATCTCTCTTTTTGATATATTGATTAAAATTAAACAGAAATTATAAAATTGTTCATTTAAAAAAAATTATATTTGCCCAAATTATTTTTTTGCCTTGTTTATTTCAGTGGCATTTTGTTCTTATTTTTTGTTAAATAGTAAAACATTTAAAAGGGAAGGATAGGCCAATAGAAGAAAAAAATATTTATGTTTAAAATTGAAAAGGACCCTGGAAGGGAGTGGAGATTTGATTGCTTATTACACTAGTCCCCAAAGTTTTATTGTTATATTTTCTTTTGATTGTAATCTACAGAATGTTTAATTTTGCGTATAATCATTGGGGATGTACAACAATTTATCAGCTATTGTCATATCTTAGTGTGACCTTACGTTACCTAGACATCCTGTTACTCTAATATAATTTTGTCTGATGTTAAATAAAAATAATTTAAAATTCTCCGACAAAATTAAATTACACATGAAGTTAAATTAGGCAGAGATGTTTAGGGAAAAGACCTTGGTCAATAAATTGATGCACATCCCCAATTTTGATACACAAATTACCCCTTCTGTAGACTACAATTATTGGTTGAAACGTTTTTAAACACTCAACTTAATAATAAACCATCCAATCAAAATTCACTGAAGTCCCCAAAGTTATTAAGTCAACGATTAAGAAATCATTATTATAAACTTTGGGGACTAGTGTAATAAACAGCTCATTGTCCCCTCTCTCTCTTTCTGTAAACTGGAGGTTAATTTTTGTGTAGGTCAATAAAAGATATTTTTTCTTACCTTTTCTTACACACTAGTACAAAATTTTGTCTTTGGAAGCTTGTAGGAAAGGGGAAAGGCAATTTTAGATAAACCCATAAAGGATTTTTAAATGTTATATTAAGCTTTAAAGGTCATTTTGTTTATTATTTTTTTAAACAATATTGTTTCTTGTGTTTGCCTCTAATTTTTAACAAGATATGCTACATCTATAATACAAAGTAGAATGATGTCTGTCTGTCTGTTTGTCTGTCTGTTTGTTTATCTGTCTGTCTGTTTGTTTGTAGTGAAGGATCTCGCTAACCACTGAACCGATCGGGTTCTCCTTTACAGGGTAGCTTCTTATAGGTCCCGGGAAGGATTATAACTATTTTCTTGGGGGGTGGAACACCCCAAACCCCCCCAAAAAATGAAAAATACTCCCCCCCCCCAAAAAAAAATCTATTTCTTTTAAAAACTAAAATTAAAATATTGGGGTCGACTTCCGCCCCCCCCCCCAAAAAAAAAAAAAAAATAATTTTTAAAAATTTTTCTTTTAAATCTAAAATACGAAAAATTGGTTTGATCAAACCTCTTGGGGCAAAGCCCCTAGAGGCTAGGGGTTAAGCCGCTAGTATTTATATAAAGTGAAGTAATATTTTTCTGGAATGTTCTATTTTTTTGTTCGCATGGTATTATTGACAGTTTTCCTTGGTTGTTAAAATATGAAAGTTGTCATTTTGTCGGCCTCCAGGGGCCAAAGCCCGGGCGTTAATTCTATATATTATTATTCTATTATACGTGGAAAATTGTCTATAATATGATACATAATTATAGTGTGGTCCTCAACGGGTGTTAATGATAATATTTAAATAAATTCCTAATTGATTTAATATAACTCTACAGTTAAAAAGAGCCTACAAAAAATACAATTTTAATTGCCACAAATTTTTATATAATATAATTGATAATTCAATATGATAATTGATAACAGTAGCTTTAAAACTTAAGCATGTAAAAACTGAGAATTACCTTATTAGGCAAAATGTAAAATATTAAGTCTCTATTTTAAGAAAATCAATTTTTAAGGTACTAAGACTTAAGCAAAGAATTTGACGAGAATTTCAATCTAAAATGTGTCGATATTGATTTTTTTTCAAAATTCCGTTAAAGCAAATTTGTCAAACAAATGTTTTAATTTCACGATCTTTATGCAAGAATTTCTTTTTGCCTACTTTTGTTTGAAATCTACTGTTATTTTTCTTCACAATAATCTGTAGCTGTGTTTAGTGCCCTAGGAAAATGGGGATAAATGTCACAGCTTTTGGCCTACCTATTCTATTAACGTCACAGTGGAGGGGAAAAAGGGATGGGGGAAAGAAACCCCCTAGAAAAGTGATGGGGTATAGTGTATTTCCTGACGTCAAAAGAGTAGGTAGGCCAAAAGCAGTGACACCTATCCCCATTTTGCTAGGGCACTATAGACAGACAGCTATCAATAATCTCTATGATAATATATATATATGTGTATTGTGTATATAACAATAAACATATTCTTATAATATGGAAAGTCAAACAGAACAAAAAATATATTCAGTTTATAAATATTCTTGTTTTTAGTTGTAGAGCTACTTTATAATTCACTTTGGCTGTTCGTCAGTTTGCAAATTTAAAATACGGGGTGGGTGGTAGGTTTTCGTTTGTTTGTGTTTTACTTTAGTTTAGGTTAGGTTTAGGTTTTGATATGGGTACAGGTAATCCCCGCAGGATTATGGTCCATGTGGGTTGGATAAAATTAGGACACCTGTCATAAACTGTCCATGTTTATGGATAATAATGTGGAGGGAGAGAACATTGAATTATAATTAACACTGGTAATCAAAGTTTTATACCCAACAAAATCTTTTATAGCATTAAACTCTATAACATTTATTTAGTTCATATTAGGACCTATACCTATCTAGAGTCTACCTCGAGGCATCCTATTTTATTTTTCTTAATCTACCATATTACCTATGTAAAGCTTCCCTTCACCGAAGAACTCAATCGGGTAAGTAATTAAACGGTCTCATCGATTAGACAAAAAAAACTTACTGTTTTATGTTATATGATGCACATCTTAAAAGCAAGGAAATATAAAAGAACAAGGATGACAACATCCATAAAAGCGATGCTCTGAAACGGTATGACAAACGAACATTAATACTTGTAGATTGTCAGAACTGAATTAGCAGAATATAATGCATCAGTACAAACAATATTGTAAGTAAATTTGTTGCATAAATAGATTATACTGTTTAAGGACATACTTACATTTTTGGAACTTGCTTATTTATAGAGATGCTTCGCTTATAACATTGTAGCTTGTTTTAATAGGAATCAGTTTTCAAGCAATCAAAAGAATCGGATAATTAGATCGCATAAAAATTTGTTGTTTAAAAAGTAGAAAAATCAACATGTTTAAAATGGACGTACGGACATTCTGGTAATGATTATAGAGTTGCTACGCTTTCTAAATCGTATCTAACTACTATAGGAATCACCATGCAAAGTTTGAAATCAATAGGACAATTCTAACATTCTATCTCGGACAGACGTACCGACTCTAATTATAGAAAAGCTTCGCTTTTAAAAATACTACTACTTGACTAAAGTTACATTTATTTTCTTTAAAAATGAATAAATAATGATAATACAAATGTTAAATGAGAATGATTAAATTTTATTAAAATACTTTTGAGCAAGTTTTTCCAATGCTTTGTTTCTTGTTATATCCCCCTCCAATCTAAGTATCAACAAATATATTAATAATCGAAAATCCATCAAAAGAGTTATATTATACTAGCAGTAAAATCCATCAAAAGAGTTATATTATACTAGCAGTAAAATCCATCAAAAGAGTTATATTATACTAGCAGTAAAATCTATAAAAAGAGTTATATTATACTAGCAGTAAAATCCATAAAAAGAGTTATATTATACTAGCAATAAAATTCATAAAAAGAGTTATATTATACTAGAAGTAAAATCCATAAAAAGAGTTATATTATACTAGCAGTAAAATCCATAAAAAGAGTTATATTATACTAGCAGTAAAATCCATAAAAAGAGTTATATTATACTAGCAGTAAAATCCATAAAAAGAGTTATATTATACTAACAGTAAAATCCATAAAAAGAGTTATATTATACTAGCAGTAAAATCCATAAAAAGAGTTATATTATACTAGCAGTAAAATCCATAAAAAGAGTTATATTATACTAGCAGTAAAATCCATAAAAAGAGTTATATTATACTAACAGTAAAATCCATAAAAAGAGTTATATTATACTAGCAGTAAAATCCATCAAAAGAGTTATATTATACTAGCAGTAAAATCCATAAAAAGAGTTATATTATACTAGCAGTAAAATCCATAAAAAGAGTTATATTATACTAGCAGTAAAATCCATAAAAAGAGTTATATTATACTAACAGTAAAATCCATAAAAAGAGTTATATTATACTAGCAGTAAAATCCATAAAAAGAGTTATATTATACTAACAGTAAAATCCATACAAAGAGTTATATTATACTAACAGTAAAATCCATAAAAAGAGTTATATTATACTAGCAGTAAAATCCATAAAAAGAGTTATATTATACTAACAGTAAAATCCATACAAAGAGTTATATTATACTAGCAGCTATGCCCTTATAGGCCTTTAGGGTCACTAAAGGGAAGGGGATGTATATTTGACAGACATTGTTTTACTTAATATAGGTATATGTGATTTCAAATCAAAGGGATAGTTGCATAAAGTGCATTTAACTAGTTTGATTGCATGCATAAGTTACAAGAATACATTTATAATTTTGTATTACAATTACTAGGCACCACCAAAATAGTCATCATCCTGTTTTTGTGAAAACAGGATAGCCATTAACGTTGCATATATCCAAAATATGTATATGATTTTCAAGTCTGGATATTTCTAAAACTAATTGGTAGAAAATTAAAATTCTTTCAAATATATGAAGTTTAAACCATTGAACAGAAAATAATATGCAGTTCACTAAATTGAAGTTTAAATGCACTTCGTGCAACTACCCCTTTGCGCGGTTACGTAATTGGCTTACAAACTTTGGTTACTTGATTAGTTGGTGCAAATTTGAGGTGTTTAATAGCTGTTTAATACACGGGGCCCCAAAGTTTTATGATAACGTTTTTTTTGTTCATTGGCTTACTAACTTTGGGGGCTTTAGTGAATTTTGATTGGTTGTTTCATAAAGCTGAGTGTTCAAACTATTCAACCACTTATTTTAATCTACAGAAGTGGCAATCTTGTTCCTGATCAATTGGGATGTACATAAATTTATCTTCCATAGTCCTATTCCTTAAGATCCCTGTATTTTTACCCAGATAGAGAGGGGACAATGGGCTGTTTATTTCACTAGTTCCCAAAGTTTTTATGATAACGTATTCATTGGCTTATATACTTTGGGGACTTTAGTTAATTTTGAATGGTTGTTTCATTGTGCTGAGTTGAACACTCATACGTTTTAACCACTAATTTTAATCTACAGAAGGGGTAATTTTGTGTATCATCAATTGGGATGTACATAAATGTATCGGCCATTGTCTTATCCCGTTAGATCCCTGTATCTTTACCTTTGACCACAATCTGGGCAGGTTGTTATATCTGGATTAGTTTTACAATTCGTACACAAGAGGTCGCCTTCGGAACACTAAAACAAAACATTTTATCATGTAAAGTAATAGGATCTCTGTGTGTCTGTCTGTACCAAAGAATCTCTCTGACCGCTGAACCCAAGTCAATTCTACTATGTGTTGCCTCCCAACGACCGTTGAAAATCATGTATAGATTATGTGAATTTTCAAAATCAATTTCACTGTATAAGCTCTATTCAATTACCTGGTAAATGTGTCCTGGTGGCTTGAGTAGCCCACCACAGACACAGCACTGAAACTCTGCGTCCATCTCTGAGCGAGAGCTGCTGGTTGAAATGTCGCCTTCGCTCTGAGAAATGGCGGGATTTGGAACAATGGAGGACGCGGCAGCAGCGCCTTCGTTTCTCACCAATTCTTGTAGCAGCTGAAATAATATGGCTGTATTACTACATTTAATATTCATGTACTTAATTAGGTAAATTATAAAGAAATTCGTTGCTTTAAAGAAAATTAACCATCTGTAGTCAAAGCATTACGGCACGTTTTCAACATTGTAAAAAAACTTGCAACCTATAGTATAATATAGTAAACTAAACTATTACCCAATAAAAAAAAACACTCTCATTTATTATCTTTAAAACTTTTTAACCAATAATTTTATACTTTAATTTTAATTATTGTCACTGGGTATTAGCATAAAATTATTGTCCATTGTTTTATCCCTAATGGTCCATATAAATAAGATATAATTTTATTCAACTTACCACATTTGGTGAATAAACAGTAGCAATTTCATTTTGTAATTTGGCGATTTCTTCTTTGAGACCGTGAATATCAAGTCTGAAAAATATTTAATTCACGAAACCTTTTATGAAAAAAGTATACATGTCTTTTGAAGCATGAACGGCCGAAATCTTATCTGGAAATTTTAGGTGAATATCTTAATTAGTAGCTGAGAAAATCATATTGCACCCATAGCTTTACGGACTGACAGACGGACAGACAAAGATAATTATAGAGTACCTATGCTACTAAGAGAATGATAGTTGGATCTCATTGCTTTTTGCTATATAAATATACTATTTACTTCACCCCTAGCCTCTAAGAAAGGGCCAGGAGGCGAGGAAAAAACCTAAACCACCACAAAATATTTACAAAGTACAGCAATTTCTAGTTCTGAGATCTTTAGCTCGATACCAAAAAAATGATACCTTATATTGTAGGATTTATTACTTATTTATAGCAGGGAGTAAGGGAGGGGACAATGGGCAATTAATTCAATTTAAGAGTTTTTGAAGAAAGGCCATGAAATCCAGAATAATCCAGAAAATTTGGTGGAAATTGTAAAGTGATTGTTAATTAAATCTAGAAAACCATAAACTAAGAAAAAAGTTCCAAGAAAAAAAACAATCATTTGAAAATTAGATGACCAGTATTACAGGCTGACATAACCATTCTGTAATTAATTACTAGAAAAATCTCCCTGGAAAGAGGGAAAGAGAAAAGAGATTTGGGGGCAAGTGATGTGAACACGGAAAAAAGGGGCAGGCAGGCGTGTAGGGTAACTGCTAGCTGGTTGGGCAAGAATATGACCCACACGCCTTCCTGCTTCTTTTATCCTGTTATTTCTCCACCTCCCTTCTCCATTTCCCTTTCTCGTCTACTTTAAAAAAGGAGGTGGGGGAGAAGGGAGTGAAATAGAGTATGGGAGGGGGGCCGTGTATTTATATTTAAACTACTCTCTGTCTGCAAAACTATATATATTCAAAACTAACACAGTGAGTAGCGGCATTTCTTGCGCAAGTACCCAAACTCAGTCAGAAACTGCTAAATTCTTGCACATTCCCTTTAAGCCAGTACCCAAAGTCTGAGACTCCTAAAGATTGAATATTCGATCCATTGTCCCCTCCCTTACTCCCTGTATTTATAGGATATAGAAAATTCTAAAATTTTACTCAAAATATTTAAACAAATTTTTTATGATTTTTTACCTGTATCTACTTTTAATTCTATCCATATCAATCTCGTGTTTCTGTTTTAAATCCTAAATACCAAGAAAAACAAGGATGACAACATTCATATGGGCAAAGCTCTAAAATCATAAGGAAAGACAAACTAATAATAACTCTTGTAGATTGTCAGTACTTAATAAGCAGAATTTGCAAATCTAAACAAAATTGTACAAAATTTGTTGCCAAATTGCTTATCTTGGTATCATTATTCCAACAATCAGATGAATAGAATATTATACAAAACAATTTTTTCAAAAAAGTCCGGGTCTCTGGTGAAAATATATGAAAAAACAATCAATTAGTAATTGAAACGTTTGGATACTCAACGTAATGAACCATCCAATCAAAATTAAATAACAGTCCCCAAAGTTGTTGAGCTAAAAAATAAGAAATTGACATTTTAAACTTTAGGGACTAGTGTATAAACATCCCAATGTCTCCTCCCTCCCTGGGTTTTACCTGCAGTTGTTTGGTGTGTTTGGCAGCTATTTCCTTTTGCTGACCAAAATGGAGCTCCTTTGCAGCCGCCAGCTGCTTACGGCGGGCTATCAAATCTGAACTAACTTGTTGTTTCTCATCTAAAGAAATATGGTAAATTAGCGGGTACGCCCCTAGAAGCCTCTATGGGCACTTAAAGTAGGAGGGGGAAAAGTCGACTCCATCCCATTTTAAATTTGAGTTTAGAATAGTAAGTAAAAAAAAATTGGGTGGGAGGGGGGTGAAGACATCCTCCCCAAAAATAGTTTAAAACCTTCACAGGACCTGTAAGAAGCTTCACTGTAAAGGAGAACAATATCGGTTCAGCGGTTAGTGAGATCCTTCGGAATAGACAAGAAACGCTTACTGCTTTATATAATAGGATAAATCTCGGAAAAAATGTCAAATTAATCTCTTTTTTTATTTTTTTGTCATGCTGCTTTGTTTGATAAAATATTGGCATACTCTGCTTTACTTACAGAATATTGGCATGTTTTGGTTTACTTGTTGTGTTTGGCACACTCTGCTTGACTTGATCCATATATTACATTCTTGTGATAGAAATTTGGGGGTTATTATCGGGGATCTTAAGAGATAAGACAATGAAAGAAAAATTTAAGTAATAAATCCTCAATATAATACAATCATACAAAATATAAACATAATAAACTATAAAAATACATTAGTAAGGTTTCGTGATTTTTAACTCAAAATTCTATGACTGATTTCAACAAACGCTTCTTGTCTTATCCTAATTTTTTGTGCCTCGCTGCTTATGGATGTTGTCATTCTTGTACAAATTCAAAAAATTTTTAAATTAAATTGATTAAAATTTTAAGAGATTTTTTCTTTGCATATAAGAAAGACAAAATTTATAAATATTTAATGTTGTCAAGTAAAGTTTTAAAACTAAAGTTTCAACTAAAAGCAGAATTAAAATTTTATATGTTTACTTTTACTTTTAACTCTAGAGGTTTTTTCTTTTTTCTTTTTATACATATTAGTATTTTATGTAATGGAATAGAGATAACCTAGAGACACACTCTGTAAATAAGCCAATAGGAGAACAGTGGAGTTACATTTTAGACATGTTCCTAAATAGTTATAAACCTTCCCAAGACCTATGGGAAGCTACACTGTAAAAGAGGACCATATTGGGACAGCGCTAAGCAAGATCCATCCGTAGAGACAGACAGTCAAAGATCCTCTTACTTTATTACAAGGATTAAATATGTATAGATTTACACCTCACCCCCCCCCCCTTAATATATATTTTTTGTGTGGTTGCGGAGGGAGATAAAATAACCCTCTCATCTTCTGAAGATAATCATTTTTTTAGAAAAAAAGTAAATAATTAAAAAAAATCTTTTTACTTAAGTTTTTAGAATATTGTTTTCAGTGCTTTAAAATCAGAAAGGAAGGGGACAATGGGTTGTTTATTACACCAGTTCCCAAAGTTTTTTAATAGCGTTTTCTTATTTTTTGGCTCAACAACTTTGGGGACCTCTATGAATTTTAATTGGTTGGTTCATTAACTTGAGTGTCCAAATTAACCACTAATTTTTATATACAAAGGGGTAATTTTGTTCAACATTATTGGGTAATGGTATGTTCTCCCATGATAAATCGCAAAAAAACGTAATAAACCCCATCTAGCGGCGAAAAAACATCTTTCTTTTTTTTAAACAGCTGATCATAACATGCCCTTATAGACCTCTACGAGCGTAGCTGCTAGTTTTAATTAATTTGGTTATGGTTTAACTTATTACATGATTTTATTTCATGAATTATCTAAAAATTAATTAATTTTCAATACTCTACCTGTCAAAACCTTTTCAAGTCTCTTCAACAAGATCTCTTTTTCGCAATTTTCTCTGTTCTCAAACACTTCTTTTCTGCAATGCAAAAATAAATGTAATAAGTATAGATGTATAACCCAGAAAACTACCTGACCCCTGTCTTGGGGACCTTTTTCTTCTGCTAGCAAAGTGCTTTCTCCTCTTTTGTATCAACTTAGTTGTGTTAATATTTACGATGCTATTGGCTAAATTTTAAAGACCAAATTGAAAGGCGGCACAGGGTCCACTGGGCCGGTAGGGACATACAGTTATTTAATCCCTTCCCCCTCTATTGTTTTACTCTAGTCTCTATTTTCTTAAACACTTCTAATCTGTAAAGTAACAAAAAATGATTAATATCTATTTTTAAGAAAATTGTATTGGGGTACTCTATATGTTTAAACTAAAGACGTCAAAAATTGTTCCTACTGCTGCTATTTCAGAAGCACGATATTAACAGACAGAATTGGGGGAATGTATTGGCCCAAAACAGGCGCAATTAATTCCCATGCACAGTTAGAACTTCCAGTCAAGGGTCGTGCAATCAAAGAGTGGGTTAGGACTTCCAGTTAAGGGTCGTGCAATCAAGGAGTGGGTTGTATGTTGGGTCTTATTTATCCCAATACCCCGGGTATTTGGACAGAAAAGGAGAGATTTTGCTCCTCTTAGTTATCCTGAGCTGGAACTTTAAATCATTTTAGTGGTGAGCCAGATCGGGGTGAGCCAACTTTCCACCAATGAGAGCACAGCATTTTATGAAATGCCGCGCTGTGATTGGCTGAAATTCGGCTCACCCCGATCTGGCTCACCACTAAAATGATTTAAAGATCCAGCTCTGGGTTGTTGGGCCAGACTTTTAATTGCCTCGGCCTTATAAGGGAGGTAGAACCAAAGAGACAGGACAGAAAAATGGCCTTAAACTATTCAAAACTTACTTTTAAAAAATAAGAATAAAATCATCCTGAGACATCCAGCTGAATCAGTATAGTGACTAGAGTAGCTAGATCATAACAGACAAACAGACAAAATCTTGCTACTTTATGTATATACTAGCGGCTTCGCCCCTAGCCTCTTGGAAAATAACAAATCTTTTTACCAGTTCTGAGAATTATATGTATATTTTAGAATAATAAAGTACAAATTTAACCATCCATAAGAGAAAGTATCTAATATTTACTGCAATAAAACAGTTAAAATCCATGGAACCCGACCAGGTCTTTGTTTACTAGGACTAAAGACAATGTGATACTAAATTAAAATAGTTTAAACTAGATATAAAATTTGTGCAATTTGCTGTTTTTGACACTGATTAATTTTTACACTATTGTATGAACAATAACTTAACTTCACATTGAATAGGCACACTACAAGCAGTTTTCCGCGCAACTTTCTAATTTCAAAAAGTCTATAAATTGTAGAAGCTACAAGCAAAAGAAACAGTTTTCAGATACCACTACTCTTATTCTATTCTAGCCCATTCAATGTGAAGTTGGTTCACTATGTTGACATACCTGTAATCAATAGATAAGGATTTAATATATTTAGCTTGGAATTGTAAAAATAAAATATTAAGACAGAAATTGGATTTTATTACTATCTAAGGGGTTTATCCCCTACTTTATTAAAACTATGTAAGCAGAATATCCTCCGCTTTTGAACTATACAAACAACATTTTGGTTTTAAACCATGCTAGAGGAAATGACGTCCTGGCAGCTTGTTTGATAATTTTTGAAGGCCAGGGATAAGGGATTGGCAATTAAATTTGAGTAGGAAAACTGTCAATTCTAAGGTGGTTAAATGCTGGGTGTAAAGATAAAATTAACCCAGCATTTCTCTGACTTAGAATTTAGGGAAAGGTATCAAAACAAATAGAACATAACAATTTTCTGAATGGAACGAATAAGACTGCTGCCTCCACGGGAAGGTGAGAGTGGCAGCTGGGTAATATTAGAATATCTGGCTCCTCGGGAACGGCAGTTACGTTCCACTCTAAGGGCTTTGCCCCAAGAGGTTTTATCAAACAAATTTTTCGTGTTTTAGATTTTAAAGAAAATTATTTTTTTTTTTTTGGGGGGGGGGAGTATTTTTCACTTTTTGGGGGGTTAGGGGTGTCCCCACCCCCCCAAGAAAATAGTTATAAACCTTCCCGGGACCTATAAGAAGCTACCCTGTAAAGGAGAACCCGATCGGTTCAGCGGTTAGCGAGATCCTTCGCTACAAACAAACAGACAGACAAACAGACATACAAACAGACAAACAAACATCGTTCTACTTTGTGTTATAGATACTAGCGGCTTCGCCCCTAGAGGAAGATCAGTTGTTGCGCCGCTAAATGGGGTTAGTTATGTTTTTTTCGATTCCTCTTGGAAGAGTGGTGTTACCCTCCCCCAAAATAGCTATAAACCCCTCCAGGACCTATGAGAAGATACACTGTAAATGTTACTTTATTATATACTAGCGGGCGCGCCCCTAGCCTCTAGCTAAAATTCGTAAAAGGACCAAGGAAATCTTCTGCATAAAAAAGGACCAAGGAAATCTTCTGCAAAAAAAAGACCAAGGAAATCTTCTCCAAGAAAATAGCCTAAAACCACCACAGGGCCAGTAGGAATATTCCCTGAAGAGTAGAATCCGATCGGTTCAGTGGTTACCGAGATCTTAAGCTTCAGACAGACGGACTGACGGACAGAAAGACATCAAGCTACTTTGTATTATAGATAGGGATAACATATAAAGTGATCAGCTTCAATAAAATACTTACTTTGCAAGAATGTTTGAACAGCTTTTTCTCAATTCATCAGAAACATTCGCTAAATTAGAATAAAAATAATTATTAAAGTTTTAAATTATACTATTACATAATAGTTATGTATCGCATCATACAAGAGACATTTTTCCGCGGATATTAAAATAAAAATCATAAGATTAGAAGCGAAGGCCGGCGAATTTTTCTATTTTTATTTTAATATTCATAAAAATTGTCTGTAATACGATGCTATACATGATTTATCTTATGCTTAACCACCTGCGAGAGGCTCTAAACCTGCGTTGCTTGACTTGGGAGATAATAAATTGCTCCAATATGGATATATTATTACTTGGATCCATGCACCAGAATTTAATCTTCTCTCATAAAGTGAAACTTGTCGCGGGCAAAAATAACGATTCCCCACATCCACCACCTTTACCCCATCCCTTTCCCTTCTACTGGATGAACGAACTGACCAATAAACGAGTTTCATGTTAGCAAGCAATCTAAATTGACGACAATTTTTCCCCTGTTATAATATCCACGTATATTATTACATCAATTCCCTCTCAAAACAAACTTATGTAATGTACAAAATTACATGATGCTTAAAATTTGCTTTCAATAAAATTGAAAATTTTATGGAAATTAATTTTCTAATGTGTTCTCATATCCAAGGTTCTAAAGGGATAAGACAATGGCCGATAAATTGATATACATTCCCAACGATGATACACAAAATTAACCTTTCTGTATATTAAAATTAGTAGTTGAAACACAACTTAATGAGAGAATCAAAATTTACTAAAGTCCTCAAAGTTGTCAAACCAACGAATAAGAAAACGTTGTAATAAAACTTTGGGGACTAGTATAATAAACAGCCCATTGTCCCCCCTCCCTTTTTCCTTATGCCCCCCTCCATAGAGAAAAAAATAAAAGAAAGGAATCGAAGCAACTAGAAGACGAAAATAGGCAGTGGGCCTAGAGGCCTACTCAGCGCTGTTGCCGCGCTAAAATTTATTGCTATTCCACTACTTTTCAAATGGGAGGATTAAAAATTATTAAAAAAAATATTTTTTTACTTTTTACTATTTCCTAATTTAGGGCAAGAATATTAGATTAGATATTTTCGTTTTAATGTTTTCATTAAAAATTACATAGAATTTTATTTTTATTTAAAAAAATTTGTTCATGAAAGATGAATCCTTCTATTTCTAAAAAGGGGGAAATTTTTTTCATAATGAACATTCAGCTGATTTTAACCGCCCACTTAATAAATGAATGATTGACTTACAAAAAGCCCTGGGCGGCTTTTGATTTTCGTCTGAGATGGGTTTTTAATAAATGCCGCGTTTTTTCGACTATTTTTTAGACTTTGATTGATTGAATGAAGACGATGGGAGAGTATACAACTTAAGAATTCAAAATTTTAAAATTATTATTTAAGCCATTCGCATAATGTCTAATACAACTTAAAAACATTTTCGCTGCATATTTATTAATGCATCTTTTTAGATCTGTATTAGACATTATACAAATGGCCAAAATAATAATTTTAAAATTTTGAATCCTTAAGTTGTATACTCTGTTTTAAACCTTATTTCATCTTGAAGATCAATGCCCCGTACGATTTTAACAGAGTATACAAATTAAGAAATCAAAATTTTAAAGTTATCATTTTAGCCATTTGTATGATATCTAATGCAGCTCTAAAAAGATGCATTAATAAATATGCAGCGAAAATGGATTTAAGTTGTATTAGACATTATCCAAATGGCTAAAATAATAATTTTAAAATTTTGAATTCTTAAGTTGTATACTCTCCCATCGTCTTCGTTCAATCAATCAATGTCTAAAAAATTGTCGAAAAACGCGGCATTTATTAAAAACTCATCTCTGCTTCTAAATTTAGGGATGGGGAAGGAGTATTTTACCATGAAAAAGGGGTGAGTATTCATCCTCTTATCCTTTTTCCTTATGCCCCCCTCTCTCTCTATCTCATACCCTGTCCATTGCTTATTGAAGTGAAAAGACAAGTGTGAACATGAACAACATCCATAAGTAGCAAAGCATAAAAAATAGGTTACCTTCAGTTTCTTTTTGACGGACGGACATTAGGAATTATGTATTAGCTTCGCTACTAAAATGGAAAGATTTTAAAAATCGTCAACCCAAACTGTAGATTCAAATTATTTAGATGTTTGAACACTACTAGTTTGACCTAAACAATCAAAATTCAATAAAGAAACCCAAAGTTTTGCGTCAACTATTAAGATAACATGGTTAAAAAAAACTTTGGGTACCAGTGTAATTTAGAGTCCAATTTCCCCTCCCTCACTGCACCAAGAATACCTGATGACATTTTAACAAGTTGATTCATCAGTTCCAGAGGAGCCGGCACCTCTCTCACCTAGAAAAATTTAGACATGTTAGAATTGTCCTATCGATTTCAAACTTGACATAATGATTCCTGTAAAAGTTGGGTACAATTTAGAAAGCTTAACAACTCAATAAAGGTTAATAATAAATTATTTACGACTATTTTCTCTGATTTTTAAGACAATGATTCCTAGGACAACCAAGTACAAAATTTTAAAAGAAGTATCTCTATAATCCAATCGTAAAATGTATCCTGTATTTAAGCAGTTTAAAAATAATTTAAATAAAACTTGTTTAGACTTATGAATCAATATTCTGCTGACCGAATTTTGTTAATGTTCGTTTCTACCACCTGATTGTAGTAGAGCTTAATTGTCATGGATGGTGTCATCCTTGTAAAACTTGATAAACATTTTAAAGTGATAAGAAATCACGCAACCTTGCTAATATTTTATTAAAACATATTTCCTAGAGAACAAATTATAGACTTACTGACATACCAAGAGAGTTTCAGAGAAAATACTCATAAAAAAATATTCAGCTCAGTATATCCAATTGTTAGCACAAAAATATAATATCCGATAATGCTTTACCCACGAAAAAGATGAATTATATTGTAGTTGCTTATTGGTGTGGGGAGATTTAACCAAAAATGAGTCAGCTAATCTTGAAAAGGAGCCGAGATAATCACCTGAGACATTTCTTTAATCAATGATTTTTCCCTCTCAATTCTCTGTCTGACGTGTATCAGCTCAATCTCCTTCATATTTCTAAATTAAAAACAGTGATCTTAAGGGATAAGACTGTAAATTAATGTATATACCCAATGATAAACAAAATTGCCCTATCTATAGACTGAAATTATTGGTTGAAAGGTTTAGATATTGCTAGTTAATGAACCAACCAATGAAATTTATACTAGTGTAATGTCTTCTCCCTCAATGATTATTAAGGACAATAAAAAGGATAATGGCTCAATCTTAACCCTTAACAGTCGGGCCCCTTGCCCCCCCCCCCCCCTTTTATCTCAGTTCCTATTAGAGCTAGAGGTTTAAATTATTTTGTGCAAGTCTCATGTTTGATATAATGATCTTAAGTAAGTCAAAGTCAATTTTCGCTTACTTCACCCATTTATTAAACAACCTTTGTTTTTAGGAAAAATATTCTAGCCCCCCCCGGCACCCCCCCCCCCCATTATTTTCAATTTGTTATCACTTGTAGGTTTTTACTGGATAAATTAATTAGTCAGTTGCACTTTTTGAAAAAATAACTAGGGTCTTCATTTCACTTATAGGCAAACTTGGTATTTGAATTTTTATGCAAACTTGTTAGTATACCTGAATCTATTTTGTGAAGAAGGTCTTGTAACGGTAGCTGCCGATTCCTGCGACTCTGCGGCTGCGGCAGTTAAATTTCGCGGGCTTTCTTTGTGTTGTTCAACAACTGATGATGGGTTTCGCGGGTTTTCTTTGTGTTGTTCAACAGCTGATGTCTCATTTTGCGGATTTTCTTTGTTTTTAAAAACAGCTGTTATAGCTGGTTCCCGCGTTTTTTCTCTTTCATATTCAGCTGAATTTTGTACAGTTGCAGTATGTGACCTCTCAGCTGATTTGTACGGCACGTCAGCTGATTTTTCGCTATCTTGATTGGTTGATAGGTTGCTGGGATGTACTTGAAAATAATAAAAATAAAATGTATTTCAAAACTATATATATAATTATACATATAAATCAAATAAGCAACAATCGTTATATTATTACTTAGATGTTGCACCAGATTTTTATGTACTCTGATAAAGTGATGCTTGCAGCTGGCTAAAATATCAATACCCCCCATCCTATGAACATCAGAAAGGGAGGGGACATTGGGCTGTTTAATACCAAGAATAAGGTATAACCAACAAGCGAAAAAAATCTAAAATAATTTTGGGGGGGGCAAATGGAGAGGTCGTCAATTTTACGATGTGTAGCCCCCCAACGACAGCTGAAAAACACGTATAGGTTTCGTGATTTTTATTCTAATTAATTTCGTTATAGGTAAGCTGGTTTAATACACTAGTCACCAAGTTTTTATAATAACATTTTTATTGGTTGGCTAAAGAACTTTGGGGACTTTTATTGAATTTTGATTTGTTGCTTCAGTAAGGTGAGTTTCCAAACCTTTAACCACCAATTTTAATCTATAAAAAGGGTGATTTTGTGTATTATCATTGGGGATGTATATCAATTTTTCGGCCATTGAAAATTATCGGAAAATTAAAAATGTAAAATATCAATACCTTTACTTTCAGCTATATTTTCATGTTTATTTGAACCAGAGCTGTAATTATTCTCATTTAATATAACCTGAAAATTTAAAAAAAATTTATATTATGAATATAGTCATAGGACAAACACAGGAGTGGCAAACGACGGAGTGGACACTTAACCTAACCAACCTAATTTAAACCATCTTATAGGTTTTTAAAACTGTCTAACCCCTAAAGGGGTTTTATTTGTATATTTATATCTTAACCTAACATAACCGAACATGTATAGAAATACCTAATGAAATTAATATTTTAGACACTCCTGTGTTTGTCCTTGAACTCTATATATATTACCAAGTAATAAATATTCAAATTTTAAAAAAAGATAAAATATTTAAGATGTTGATATCATTTTGTTTAGCCAGCTGCGAGTACATTATATTCTGGTGTAAACTTGATATGGGTTTAGATTATTCAGATGTATTTTTGTCAGTATTTGATATATTTTTGACAGTATAGATAATATGTTTAAATATTATTGAATTTTATACTACTAAGATTCAGTTTGCCATAAATACATTCATACTTTTTTTAATTGCACTGGCAAAAATAAACCCACTGTACTTTTGCTGGATGTGTAAATGGCACTCCCCAATTAACATATTGTTTAGCAGTTAACGGGACATACACCCACATAAACTTAATACTGTGTAAAAAAAAAATACAAAGAACACTTTCTATAATACAAAGTAGCTCGATGTCTGTCTGCCTGTCCGTCTGTCTGAAGGGTAAGGTCTCGGTGTACACTGGACCGATTAGATTCTACTCTTCAGGTAATATATCTTCTAGTCCTGTGGTGGTTTTAAGCTATTTCCTTGAGTGGTGGGACTCCCCAACCTCCCCCCCCCCCCAAAAAAAAACGTAGCAAATTTTTTTTCTCAATTACCTCTTAGGGCAAAGCCCACAGAGGCTAGGGGCGAAGCCGCTAGTTCCATTAAAAGAAATAAAATAAATAGAGTTTCTCACACATTAAAATCACATTTATCTTGGAAAGCTCAAGGATCTTAAGGGATAGGACAATGTTTGATAATTCAGTGAAATCCTCAAGGATCATAAACAAAATCCCACCTTTAGAAGATTACAATTATTGGTTGAAAAGTTTGGGCACTACTAGTTTGGAACCCATAACATTTTTTAAAAAGTACCCAAAGTTTTTGAGCCTACAAATATTGTTATATAAGTTTGGGTACATGTGTATTTTTCAGTTCAATGTCCCCTCCCTCCCTGGGGAAACTAGAGAAATACAAAGATAATATTTTATCCTCCTCCTTTTTTCATTAAAATAATGTTGAACTCAAATAAGGTATAGGCGTTGACAAAACAGAGAGAGAGAGAGAGGGGGGAGAATAAGCTGTTTATTACACTAGTCTCCAAAGCCATTGTATAATAACGTTTTCTTATTTGTTGGCTTAACCTTTGGGGACTTTAGTGAAATTGGATTGGTTGGTTAATTTAATTGGTTGTTCAAATGTTTCAACCACAATTTTTAATCTACAGAAGGGGTAATTTTGTGTATCATCATAGGGGATGTAAATCAATTTATCACCCATTATCTTATTCCTTTAGATCCCTGTGATGACAATAAATTTCAGCCAATCACAGCGCAGCATTTTGTAAAATGCTGTGCTCTTATTGGTGGAAAGTTGACTCACCCCAATTTGGCGCACCATTGAAATGATTTAAGATCCAGATCAGTAGTCAGAAAACTTTACATTGACAATCATTTTAAATATAAAAGTAATAGTATGCAGGGAATGGGGTATTCCTATCCAGTTTTTGGTTTAGGAATTAATATCATTCTCATTTAAACAAAAACTCATTTTTATGCTAAAATATGGTTTAATTTTGGTTTTTAACTTTCAGTTTTTTCCCCGAGGAAGTCATTTTTTTACTTGAGGTAATTATTCTTTCTTTTAGTAATTAATAAAAATTCTAAAATCTTCCAAAAAAAATTTTAAATCTTCAAAAAAAAAATCAAAAATCTTCTAAAAATATTTTCTCAGATTTTCATATAAATATGACTGTATAGACATGGGAACTTCAGTCGTGCGAGGCTTGTGGTGCAGAACTGAGATTCTGTTCACCGCTTGCCATGCTTGGGGAAAAAAATGTTACCTCAGGGAAAAAATGACTACCTCGAGGAAATAAATGACTATCTCTGGGAGGAAAAAAAAAATATTTACATCCACTACTTAAGGGGTCGTTTATGTGAGAATAGTATGTCTCTCTGTCAGAATGATATTGAACCTTTATGATACTGCTTTACAGTGAATATTTTACCAAAAAAATCGCTCATAGAAAAATATCCCTCAATTTTTTGCAATGTTTCTTTCTGGGTTGACTTCCCCTCCCTTACCATAAAGTTTTAAAATAAAAGGGGGGGGGGGGGGATTTCTGTGATCCATTACTACACTTTGATGGAAAGCACCTATATCCCTTACCTCTGACAGAAACCTGTAATTTGTTTTATAAAAAAGAAAAATTATTGAAAATGTGTTTTTTTGTTAAAATATATATAATTTGGAATTAAGTAGAAGAAATAAAAAAATAAAAGGATAAAAAACAGAAAACTACATTTTCATAAGACATACTAGAGAAGGGCGGGGTAAGTTGATAAATAGCCTAAAACCACTACAAAAATTTAAAAAGCTTATCTAAAAAGTATAAACAATTCGGACTACAATATCCACGATCTTTTTTTAAGACAAAAAATCCAAATTGCTTTATATTCGAAGGAATTGCAGAAAAATAGCCTAAAACCATCTCAGTAACTATGAGAAGTTTTACTGGAAATGTTAACCAATAACCATATCAGTTCAGCGGTTAGCGAGATCATTTCGTGTTCTTTTGTCGTAAAATTTTAAAGATTCGTGCTTTTATGGGTGTTGTCACCCTTGTTTAAAAATTGAAACTATGAGGATGAAAGAGGGGGTAGTTGTCGGAATCTTTTAGATAATTGGTGTGTATTACACCCAGATATCTTAATGAATAAGACAATGGTTGATAAATTTATTCACACCCTCAGTATGATAAACAAAGTTAACCCATATGTAGATTGAAATTAGTGAAATAAACTTTGGACACTTAACTTAATGAACAAACCAATCAAAATTCAATAAAAGTCCGCAGAGTTGTTCGAGGACTAGTGTAATAGACAGCTGAATGTCCCCTCCTGCCCTGGCTTTTACCTGTTTTTCCATGCTTTTCTGTCTCTCCGGAGGTGCTGGTGACTTAGATACAGATCTCAGATCATTTCTTATTCTGTCCACAATGCTTATACTTCCTTGGGATGTGGGCCGGGGTTTAGTTCTCCTACAGAGATAAGGAAAGTGTAATGTGTGATGTCATAAAAATATGTCTAAATCCAACATTTTTTCAGGGGTTTCCTTTCCCACATCTCCTGTCATCCTTCCTTTTTAGACGTATTTCTCTGATGTTACACATGACACTTTCCATATATTCTTCTACATTTATATAGATTATTTTGTGTATTCTGATATTGAATAAAATTTACTATGTATGAAAGATTTTTAAAACAATCATTGAGTCTTTTAATTAGTGTTAATCATCACTAATTATTACCAAACACAAAAAAAGATACTAAGTTTAGACTTTGGACAATTGAAATAAAAAACTATTTCCAGTATGGCAAAACTGATTAATATCCAGAGGATTAGAACCGGTTCTCAGCTATACCAAAAATGATGTATAGAATTGTATTACTTTGGACTTTGGCCCCTTAAGGCCAACAATTCTTGTTTTAATCACATAATTTTTTGTTTTCATATCCGCGAAGGCTCTCTAAAAAATGATGCGAAATATATTATTCTCAGCTGTAAAACATATTTAGATCTTTGTAGCTAATTAACTAGGGAAAAAGAAAGGTTGTAGATTAATAATAATACCTGTAGGCTTCATAAATATCTTCATCAGAATCATTTTCTTTCCTGGACAACTTTCTCTCATTACATCTCTTCTCTATTTCTATGTTGGCAACATTTATAGCTGAATCAGTTCTGGCCTTGGGATAAGGAACCATTTCCTGATCCGTTACAGTGGGGTTAGGCTTTGGTGGTGCCGGTTTAATTGTTACACTTCCCTGGATATTTTCAACCGGTTTATCTTGTTTAGGATGTGTATTTATTGCTACTTTAGGTTTGATTGGAAGATTGACAACAATGTCAATTGTTTCTTCCTTCTTGTTTTTCTTCTTGCCCCCCTTGGTGAATGACAGAAGTTCCGTCATTAGGTCAGCATGCATGTCAACAGCTCCAACATGCATAGGATTCTTGGGTCTTGCTCCAAGAGCATTGTAATCAACTTTTGAAGATGAGGGTGGTGGTGGTGGTGGTGGTGGAGGGGGAGGAGGAGGAGGAGGTGCCAGAGCCATTTGAGGTGGTGGTGGAGGAGGAGGAGGAGGTGCCAGAGCCATTGGAGGTGGTGGTGGAGGGGGTGAAGGAATGTTAGTTTGGGGATAATAATCATCGATGAGCAAATCATCAACTACTGGTAATGGTGGTCGTGGAGGTATTTCAGAAGCAGGCGGATCATCAGCATGTGAGAGTTCTTCTTCAGTTGGAGGAGGAGGAAGTGATGGCACATTTTCTGATGGTTCCTCAAGATTTTCTTCTTCAGGTGGAGTTGGGATTGGGGGTGGAATAGGTGAGGACGGAGTTTCTGTTAGACAATCCTTGACAGGTGGAGGCGGTATTGGTGGTGGGGGTAGAGGTAAACATGGTGATAGGGGAGATGGTAGCACAGATGCTGCTGAACAACCAAAGTTAGGTAAATCTTCTGGCGGGGGAGGTAAAGCTAAAGTCATATTTCGTTTAGGATCTTCAATATCATCCTGAGCATTTTCTAACTGATCAGCATCATCATTATTTTGTACAGTATCTTCATCATAAGTATCTTCTATTACTTGTGTCTGTTCTTGATCATTTGAATTATTATTATTTGAGTCATAGGCACCATCACTTTGTGTTACACTCTCAGATTCATCTTCATTGAGTATACACACATCTTCCTCTGTTTCTTTTGCTATTGTTTCATCATCATTACCTTCTGTTTTGTTATTATCAATACATTCATTATTTTCAATAATAATGTTGTTACTGCTTATTTCTTCTGATGTTTCTGAAATTATTAAATAATTCATAGATAACAAGGAAAATTATGTATGCAAGTAGTGGGAAAATAGATAAGCCTATTACATAAAGTAGTAAGGTTTTTTTTGTCTGCAGCTTAAGATTTTAATAACTACTGAACTGATTGAGTTCTCTAGTTCATGCAAGCCTTTTATAGATATCTGAATAATTTTAGGCTATTAAATTCTGTTATCTAAGTTTGGTTCTAGAATATTTACCTACTTTCTTTACTCCATTGAATACAGCAGCTAGTTTTTGATAAAGCAAAAAAATAATGTAATCATTTTGTTTAGACATAAGCAGTTCATAATGTATAATTAAGCAATCTTTATGTAAAGAAGAAAGAATATTTTTTTTATTAAATGTAAGAATTGTCAATAAATTAGTTATAAGATGACAGTTATTTCTTTTGAAATTTTGAAATTAATGAAAAACAATTCAACTGTTCCCTTAATCTACTATGATGTATTTATTTAAATTAGGGTTGAGCCGGATATCCATTTTGGCCGGATATACCGGATATTGAAACTATCCGGATACTGGATATTGGGCTGATTTCTAATGCCAGATATCCGGTTATCTGGCCAGATATCTCGTAATTTCTGGCCAGATACCAAGTCGGATACTGGATATCTGGAATTAGAAATCAGCCGGCTATCTGGTATCTGGCCAAAAAGTATCCGGCCCAAAACCTAATATAAATATGGAGTCACCATTAACTAATACATAAGACTTAAGATTTGCTATTACCTTCTACATTCTCCTCCCCATTTACTTGTATTTCTGGTGGTTCAATGTGTTCTTCATTATTATTTATATCTCCATTCATACTAATATAATTGTCATTTATATTATTGACATTGTCATTGATCTCATTATCAGGAGGCTCATTTGTTTCATTTTCTGCTACTACAACTTTTTCAGCACTATTTAAATTTTCAGTGGTATCTTGTTTACTTTCTATTACTTGGGTATTAGCCATACTCTGTTTCTTCTCAGTTGCTTCTCTAAAATAAAAACAAGAATGACAACATCCATAAGCTGAAAAATTGTGGTTGATAATACGTACATACATGGTTTTACAGTTGATTATGCTTCTTAAAGATGGGAATGTTGTCAAAAAGTTTTAGCTTTATATCTTTTGTAGGAGCTGAGAAAATCGTGATTCCACCCAATTTATGTCTTATGGACAGACGGACATTTGGAATTATAGAGTATGGTCGCTATTCATAAGTATTTTACTTATGTATTCAGCTAAAAATAAAAGTTTTCTGCATCCCTATAAAAAGTAACAGGATGTCTCTGTATGTACAAGACTGATATGGCTCTTCTTTACAGTGAAGCTTTTTAGAGATTTTGTGATGATACATACTTATTTTGTGGGTGAATACAGAAATTTCCCCTAAGAGACCACTCTCTTTCTAAAATACTAGCGGCTTCGCCCCTAGCCTCTAGGGGCTTTGCCCCAAGAGGTAATTAAAAAATAAATGTAGTACATGTGATGAATCTTCATCCTCGTCATATTATAATTATACATCATCAAAAAATAATAATTATAATTATTCCTCATCATCTTCAAACTATACTTCATCAATAAAAAAAAAAAAAATTGGGGGAGAGGATTTTTTTATTTTTGGGGGGGTTAGGGGTGTCCCACCACCCCCCAAGAATATAGCTTAAAACCACCACAGGACCAATAGGTATATACCCTCAAGAGTAGAATCCGATCGGTTCAGTGGTTACCGAGATCTTAAGGGACGGACGGACGGACGGACAGACAGACGGACGGACAGACAGACAGACGGACAGACATCGTTCTACTTTGTATTATAGATTGCTCGTATGTAGTAGTAAACAAATTTGGATCCGTTCAATCAAATTCTGTGATAGTTATGTATTATAGTTTACTCCACTTTTTAAAGCTAGATTTCAGTTTATTGAATTTTTATTGAACTTTTATTCAAGTCAATGAGGCTGTGCTAAGTATGACATGAAATAGTACCTTTAAAAAATGTAATAATCAAAATTAATCAGGCGCTTTGTCGATATAAAAGTGACATTAAATATTCCCTCCCCAAATAAAAAAAAGCTTGGATGTACTTTTCTAATATCATATAATTTTTGTGCCAAATGCTAAATTTAGCATTTACCTCATAGTCTTACGGAGCTGGACTGATAAAGACTCAGTAATAATACAATTTTTATAAATGACATCATCTATTCCTAATAATTAAATTAAAACTTGATAATAGTTATTTCTTTCATCGTATCATAAACCACCATATCTATAATACAAAGTAGCTTGATGTCTGTCTGTCCGTCTGTCCCTTAAGATCTCGGTAACCACTGAACCGCAACATATGTATGGGGTTGCTATAATTATCCAAAAACGACATGTCAATTCACTAATAGACTGGAAACCTATATCAGACAGAATAATTAAGGCTAGATTCCAATCAAGGCACTGCAAGTTGACCCTTGTCCAATGCTATGCCCCAACAAATGACAAAAGTGAAGAAGTAAAACAAGAGTTTTATGATCAACTGCAATCAATCAGAAACTCAGTACCCAAACATGACATGTGTCTAGTTCTTGGAGATATGAATGCTAAAGTAGGAACTGACAGGACTGGAGTGGAAAATGCAATGGGACACTTTGGCATAGGTACAAGAAATGAAAATGGAGAACTTTTACTTGAATTCTGTTTAAATAATGATATGGTCGTAGGAGGTACATTATTCCAACACAAAAACATTCACAAATATACCTGGACAACACCTGATGGACAAACAAGAAACATGATTGACCATATTATGATCAATAGAAAATGGGTCAAATCAATGCAAGACTGTAGGAGCTATAGAGGAGCCGACATATTCAGTGACCATGAACTAGTTGTCAGTAAGATTAAATTAAAGCTGAAGCGTACTGGCCATGATAAAAAGAGTGAGATTGGCAGACAATATGATTCTTCAAGATTAAAGGACCCAGTGATAAAGAATGAATTTGTCTTAAAACTCAGAAATAGATTTCAAGTCTTAGAGGACCTAAATGACGAGACTGAGATCACATGGACTTCAATTAAAGAAAACTTTCAATCTACTGCTAAGGAAATCCTAGGACACAAGAAACCAGAGAAAAAGGACTGGATCTCTGAAGAAACATGGAACAAAATAGAAGAGAGAAAGAATCTTAAAAACAAAATTCATAATGCTCAACATTTGGCTGACATGGGCAATTTAAGAGCTGAATATACTGCTAAAGACAAAGAAGTCAAAAAGCGCACAAGGAAAGACAAGAGAGATTACATTGACAATCTGGCTGAAAAGGCCCAGAGAGCAGCTGACTTCGGTAACATGAAAACAGTATACAACATAACCAAGCAATTAAGTGGCAAATATAACAAAAAGAGTGGTGAAACTATCAAGGCTAAAGATGGTAAATTACTCACTACAGAAAAAGAAGTTGCTGAAAGGTGGAAATCGCATTTTGAAGAAGTGTTGAACAGACCTGAACCTGAAATTACTGCTGAACCAGAACCAGGACATGAAATAGACATAGACACAAGACCACCAACTATTCAAGAAGTTAAAGCTGCTATACATAGTCTAAAGAACGACAAAGCACCTGGACCTGACTTGATAACTGCTGAAATGCTTAAGGCAGACATAGATCTTTCTGCTAGGACTCTGACTGATCTCTTTGATAAAATTTGGAGACAAGAAAAGATACCAACTGACTGGTCTAAAGGTATAATCATAAAACTACCTAAGAAGGGAGATTTGAACAATTGTGATAATTGGAGAGGAATTATGCTGCTTTCTATCCCAAGCAAGGTCCTATGTAAAGTTATTTTAAACAGAATTGATGAGAAAATTGACAATAAACTAAGAGAAGAACAAGCTGGGTTCCGTGCTGGAAGAGGCTGTGTTGACCAAATTTTCACCCTTAGGACAGTTATTGAACAATGTGTTGAATTTAACAAGCCACTCCATGTAAATTTTGTTGATTTCTCTAAGGCCTTTGACTCCATACACAGACAAACACTCTGGAAAATACTAAGAAGTTATGGTATACCTGAAAAGATGATAATTATGATAACTAAATTTTATGACAACTTCCAAGCCTGTGTTTCATTTGGAAACAATAAGACATCTGATTTCTTTAAAATAAGCACTGGAGTTAGACAGGGATGCATTTTATCACCTATTCTATTTATATTGGTCATTGACTGGGTGATGAAGAAAACCACAGAGGACAAAAAACGTGGTCTCCAGCTGGGCATACTAGGACACCTAGAAGATCTGGACTTTGCTGATGATCTGGCACTGATTTCAGAAACAATTAAACATCTACAAGCTAAGACAGATAGACTAGTCAAATACGCAGGACAAGTCGGGCTCTTTGTTAATGTCAAGAAGACTGAAATTATGAATATACCTACAAACCCTGATCAAACTATAACAATAAATGGTGAACAATTGAAACAAAGCAACAAATTCACCTATTTGGGGAGTGTTATCAGCAGTGAAAATGGCTCAAAAGCTGATATTAAAACCAGGATTGATAAGGCTAGGGTTGCTTTCAACAGTCTACACAACGTTTGGAATTCAAAGAAACTTGCTCTGAAAACAAAAATCAGACTTTACAACAGTAATGAAAAATCAGTTCTTCTTTATGGAGCTGAATGCTGGAGAACTGTGAAAACTGAAACAAATCAACTTAATGCATTTCACAATAGCTGCCTAAGAAGAATTTGCAAAATATTCTGGCCAAACAAAATATCAAACATTGAGCTGTATGCTAAGACCAAGTGCAATAGTATTGAAGCAGAAGTGAAATTTAAAAGACTAAGATGGCTAGGACATGTGCTCAGAATGGAACAAAATAGGTTTCCAAAAAAGTGCTTAAAATGGAACCCCACCACTGGTAAACGTAAACGGGGACAACCAAAAATGACCTGGAGGCGGAGCACTGAAAAGGACCTCTTTAATTTGAAATTAACATGGGGAGAAGCTGAAGCACTTGCCAAAAAAAGGAATTCATGGAGGAGCAGGGTGGCCGTATTCTCTGGACTCCACAGTCCAAAAGAGAGACGCGACTGAACTGAACTGAACCACTGAACCGATTGGATTCTACTCTTCAGGGTATATACCTAATGGTCCTGTGGTGGTTTTAAGCTATTTTCTTGGGGGGTGGGACACCCCCAACCCCCCCACAAAAATGAAAATTTCCCCCCCACCAAAAAAATAATTCTGGGAAAACTACTTCACATAAATTATGGGCGCAGCACCAGAAATTTTTTTTAAAATTTTTTAAAAATTACCTCATGGGGCAAAGCCCCTAGAGGCTACGGGCGAAGCCGCTAGTCTATAATACAAAGTAGCTTAATGTCTGTCAGTCCGTCCTTCTGTCTGTCCCTTAAGATCTCGTCAACCACTGAACCGATCGGATTCTACTCTTGAGGGAATATACCTACTGGTCCTGTGATGGTTTTAGGCTATTTGCTTTGGGGGTGGAACTCCCTCACCCCACCAAAAAATCCCCCTCCAACATTTTTTTTCTAAATACTAATTCTAATGAATCAAAAACCCTTAAAAAGTTTGGTTAAGTCATAGTAATACAACTAATATCCTTACTTATTTTAAAAATAAAGGGGTGTCTCAGTAATCGGTAGGTTTTTTTTCCATTTTTTGGGGGGTCAAGAAAATAGTTATAAACTTTCCCGGGACCTATGGGAAGCTACCCTGCAAAGGAGAACCCGATCGGTTCAGCGGTTAGCGAGATCCTTCGTTACAAACAAACAGACAAACAAACACACAAACAGACATCGTTCTACTTTGTATTATAGATTAATCCCTATTGTCCTATTACTTATATTTGTTTTTCTATAATTGCCAGGGAGGGAGGGGACACTTGGCTGTAAATTACACAGGTACCCAAAGTTTTATAACAACATTACAATATTCGTTGTCTCAACAATTAGGTACCTTATTGAATTTTGATTGGTTTGTAGTGTACAAAGGTTTCAATCTTTTTTTCTAATTTACATAGGGAATAAATGTTAATTTAATGGCCCATTGCCTTATACCTTAAGATTGCTGATAATTACACAATACAACACGTAATTTACTTGTAGCGCAGCTTCTACATAAGTAAGATGTGTATGTCTGTCCGTCGTATTTTCATCGCCACCACTGTCAAGTTGTGTCAATAAGCAATCCTTATTTTAAAATTTTTGTTTGTGTGTCTGTTTGTGTGTACCAAAGGATCTCGCTAACCGCTGAACCGATCGGGCTCTCCTTAACAGGGTAGCTTCTCATAGGTTCTGGGAAGGTTTATAACTAATTTCGAGTAGGCCCCCTATCCCTCCCTCTGCCAAGTGCCCCTAGAGGCCTCTATAAGCGAAGTATTTTATTACTATTTCAAATCACTATTTTTGGGTCGGCTGTCAAGCATTATGTGGACATTATGACTATAACTGCTCATTTCGAATGTCCTTTTGTACCTTTGTCACAAAATAATTTAATAATTAAGCTTTTTTTAAATTAACAGTTTACTGTTATCTTTTCATTTAAGCTATTGCTTACTTTAAATGCTGTGCTACCTATTAATATAAGTTTTCTTGTTTTCTAACAATTATAATAAGAATATTCTCTTAATTAACCTACAATAACCTATCTTATATAAACCTAGGTATATATACAGTGTTTTTTTTTATGAAAGCAATTTTACCCCACTTATAGTTATCAGCTTGTTTTCTTCGCTTTTTAAGACAATTAATAGAACAACAAAAAATATTTCAGTTTTTAACTAAAAAGTACAGTAAAATCTAAAATTCAAAAACTAGGAGTCAACATCTAAAAATGGTTTTAGCGCAATTTTGTTATGCTCAAATCTTCTATTTTTTAAGAAAATAAGCCATTAATCATAAAATTCTAATAACTATAAGTGGGGTAAAATTGCTTTTTAAAAAGTTCTCATAAAAAAACACTGTATAAGATGTGGATTGATATCAGGGATCTAAAGGGATAAGACAATGGACGATAAATTGATGTACATGCCTGAGTAAATGATTAAAAGCGAAGGTTTAACAACTTTGAGGATTTTTTTGTATAGACCGGCAGGGGGAGATGGGACAATTGGCTGTACATTATACTAACAACGATTACATCATCCATAAAAGCGAAGCTCTTGTAAAGTGTCATAACTGAATATAAAAATATATATTACTAATATAAGTTATGACAAAATTTGTTAAAAACTTCTTAAATACAGAATACTGTTTAAGGGCATACTGATATTTTTAGGACTTGATTATATAGATGTATAACATATAATATTGTACCTTATTGTAATTGGAATCTGTACTCCAAAAATCTATCTACTACAGGAATCATCATGCAATGATTGAAATCGTAGGACAATTCTAACATGCCTAAATTTACGAAAAAAAGCTATGCGTTACGGACGTACAGAAGGACGGACGGACGTACGGATGGACCGACCATAACTATAGAAAAGCTTTGCTAGTGTTTGTTTAAAAACTCAAGGTTTTTGAAACCTTTAAATCAATAATCTTAATCTACAGATGGGTTAATTTCTTGTATCATAATTGGGGATGTAAATCAATTTATCGTCTCTTTACTTCTAGAGAGAGCGGGGACAATGGACTGTTTGTTACTTTAGTCCCCAAAGTCTTAGAATTTTGACTGGTTGAGTCATCTAGTTGAGTGTTCCAACGTTAAAACCACAAATTGTAATCTACAGCTTTTTTGTGTATCATCATTAGAGGTGTACATGATTTTTCGGCCATTGTCTTATTCTTCCTAAGATTACAATTTGACTAACCTAAGAAGTCTGACACAATCATAGTTCTCCCATTCTTCGGCCCACGACTCTGCTGTATCACCTAAATTACATTTTGCGGATTATGGAAAGAAAACGAAGTAGCGGGTTGCGTCGTATTTACGCAGTAGCTTTTCTCCTATTTCTAGCTCATGCAAAGGGCCCTAAACCTGCGGGGCAATCATTAACATTTACCTAACCTAACCTAAAATAACCTATCAAAAGCTAATGTGAAAATAGGACGAAACTTTCTGAACCGATATATATATTCTTTACAGTGAAGCTTCTCATAAGTATAATTAAGGTTTATAGCTATTTTGGGAAAAGCATTATCCTCCTAAGAGATCTCGCCCCCGGAAAAATTATATTTTTAAAACTACCGCACACTCCTTAAAAGTATCAAAAAGAAATGGATTTTTTATTATTTGGAACTTACACCAGATTATCATGTACACTAATAAAGTAAAACTTGTAGCTGGATATAATAATAAATAAGAAAAATATCAGTTTTGTTAGCCCCGAGGGGCCGAAAATCCGGGCTAAAAAATAGTATTAATGTAATGATTTTTATTTTAATATTCGTGAAAAATTGACTTTTAGTATGGCTGATAACCAGTTTAATCCAGCGGATATTAAGGAGGGGGGGGGGGAGTTTTGACACATTTGTGTAAACCTGGAATATAGGCTTTATCTTTGGACGGAGAGGATAGGTTATTAAAGATAAAATCATTCTTTTATGATGAAATACCCGCAACTTTAGGATTTTTTGGATAGGCCTCCAGGCTCCGGAGCTCCAGGCCTCCAGGCCTCCAGGTTCCGGAGCTCTAGGCCTCCAGGTGGTCTCTGTACAGGTAAAAATTTTTTTTTTTTTTATTAGTTACATGTCAACTTATAAAACAAAATAAGCATCTCTTTGAATGTTATTCACATACTTGATGAAAAAACTTGTATAGAGACCACCTTGAGCCCTGGAGCTCCGGAACCTGGAGGCCTATCCAAAAAATCTTAAAGTTGCGGGTATTTCATCATATAAGAATGATTTTATCTTTAATAACCAATCATCTCAGTCCAAAGATAAAGCCTATACTCCAGGTTTACGCAAATGTGTCAAATCTCCCCCCCCCCTTAGTTTCCAAGCCATACTGGAAAAAAATTACCTGCTTTATCTTTTACATCTGGTTCACCGCCTTTCTCCAGCAAGGCTTCGATAATCTTAAAAAATCATAATTTTCTTTATACTAACCGCAAGGCTTAAAGTTATTAGACAATGGTCGATAAAAGTTATGTACATCTCAATGATGATACACAAAATTACCCCTTCTGTAGATCACAATTAGGGATTGAACGTTTGGATACATAACTTATTGATCCAACCAAAGTTAATAAGCCAACGAATAAGAAAATTATATAAAAAAAACTGTGGGGACTAGTGTAATACACAGCCCAATGTCCCCTCCCCCCCTGGTTGCTAACCTTAATATAGAGCTGCCTACTCAATACACATTTCTTTGAAAAAGGTTTCTTTATGTTTAATTATCTAACAATATTTTTGTTTAATAAGTTTTCTCTAGAAGCCTTGTAAGAGAATAAGCTGATTTTCGGACAAATAAAGAAAACCTATAGATTTTAAAATAAAAGTCTGATTGAGAAGCGTATATACATATATACAGGGTGTGTTTTTAATGGAACAAAAGTATTGCTTAATATAACCCACTTGCCATTGACAGAAATTAATAATCTATATCTTAATTTCTTCATTGGGTTGGGGCAATTTGTATAAGAAAAAAAAATACTAGGCGATATTTTCAACAAATTATGCCTTAAAAACCGGTTTTTCCAAAGTACTTATTTTTGGAAGATTTTTGGATCATGGCCAATTTAAAGAGTGTGCAAAAGTGCGTGCATTTTTAAAATTCAAATTGCGCGGCTTGTGTTAATAGTAGAAAAAATGTTATGCATATAGTTAGAATCGTCATAAACTCTAATTTTTGGGTGTTTAAGAATATTTATATGCTACGTGGTAAAATGTCTCAACTTACTTAAAACTTTTCAACCTTTCTCACATTTTCCAACGTAGCTTCTATACTACAAATAGCATGAATATGATACATATATTTCCAAAAACTAAAGTTTATAACTATTCTAACGATATGCGTAACATTTTTCTACTATTTGGTAATTTTGTGTTTCTTAATTGGGGATGTATATAAATTTATCGGCCATTGCATTATCGTTTTAGATCTCTGACTCATTTGAACATTATCATACTTGTATAAAAACAGTTCTCAAATGTTAATTAAAAAACTTTGTTTGCAGTCTGCCGTTAATTGGTCTGACAAAAAAATATAAAAATATGTGTTATCTCATTTAGCAGCTGTGCCTCTAGCATATCTGTTGGAGGGAAAAAAGTAAAATTATTTGAAGACTTAAATTTAGATAATAAAGTAGCCTGAAATTAAAACAGCCCAATGTCCCCTCCCTCCTAGTAGTATGTAAACACTTACTTACACATAAGTAATTACACCAAAAAGTTATTTTTCACCTTAAAGTGGCCTACTAACCTTCTAAGTATAAAGAAAAAGATTCTAAATAATTTTTTCCTTTAATGAGTTTAATAATTAATATTAAGAGATTTTTGTGGTTATTTTAAGAGTAAAACTTATAATTCAAGTCAGATTTTGTATTGAAAATCCAACATTAGAGTATAAAACTAGAGGGAGAAAGGGTTAAATAACTGTATCTCCCCATCGCAACCGCCTTGTGCAACCTTTCTTTTGGGGCAGCCGAAAGAGGTCTTTGAAAAAGGAAGGGAGGTAGTTGTCTGTATATACATTTATACTATAGATCTGTTTATTCACCTATTTAATAAGGAGCCCCTAAAGTAATTAAAATTATTAATTCCAATATGGTGAAATCACCCAATTCTAAGATTTTAACTCAAGATAGTTGGGGGTTTAAATCCCTAATATTAGAATTACAGTAAAATGGAGTCTAATAAAATAAGAAAATTACAGCCGTTTAAAATTTTAAGTAAGAAAGAACCTAACGATAGGTATTGTTGAATAAAAGGGCGAAGTAGAAAATTCTACATCAAACAGTGGACATGAATATTTGGCTCTCTAATGCTAATAGGAGCTGAGATAATAAGGGGCAGAAAAGGGCCCGACTCTTAAGGGTTAAATAGCAACCAAAAAAATCACGCCCCCTCTAAACATTTCTGACACACGGACCTATGTAATTATAGAGTAGCTTTGCTACCTGCAAGTGTTAATCACCTTGGGATGTCCTTCGTAGGCCGCGTAATGCATTGCTGTCCATCCTAAAATAGTTATTTCTCGCATCGTATTATAAACAGCTTTCTGCGGATATAGAATGTACAATTATAAGATTAAAACCAGTTTTTATTACTCCCAAGGTGCCGAAGGCATGGGCTAAAAAACTGGTTTTAATCTTATGATTGTACATTTTTATATTCGTAGAAAGCTGGATACAATACGATGCTAGACACAGTTTTTTTCGTATGAATGAGAACCGGTTCCTATCCACCGGATTCGAATTAATACAAGAAATATGTTTACAATGTGCAGTTGGGAAATAATACCAAATTATTTAAAGAATATTTAAAAAAAATTGGGGCCAAGAAAATCATTTTTTCAACTAAATAGAAATCTATCAGGATTTTCAAACATTACCACATATCCCCCCCACCCACCCACCGGATGAAAGAACTGACCAATAAACGAGTTGCATGTAAGCAAGATAAATTGACGACAATTTTGCCCCTGTCATACTATCCACGTAAAAATTATTGTCAATTTAGGTGCTATATCCCCTGTCATTTATTGTCAGTTCGTTTATCCAGTAAAGTGAAGGGGATGGTGGAGGAGACTGTTAATTTATCACTGTTTTTACTGAATAATGATAATCTGGTGTAAGATATCCAAGTATTAATAAATCTATGATCTTACCTATGGAAGTACATGCTCTGTTGGGATTAGCGCCATTATCTGGGATCAAATTTAACAACATATTTTTTATTTATTTTATCAAATCTTTTGTGTCTTTCCTTTAAAAGAGAGGTAATTAAAAAATAATAAAGACAACATCCATAAAAGCGAAGCTCTGAAACAGTAGGACAAACGAACATTAACATTTATAGAATTTCATAACTGAATAAGCAGAATATTAATGCATAAGTCTAACTATATTGTAAGTAAATTTGAAATACATGATACTGTTTAAGGACGTACTTATATTTTTAAGACTTGATTATAGAGATGGTTTGCTCTTATAACATTGTACCTAGTTGTAATTGGAATCAGTATTCAAACAATCAAATGAATTGGATAATTCTAACTTACAAAAATTTGTGGTCAAAAAGTAAGATAATCAGCATGTTTTAAATGAACGTATGGACTTTCTGGTAACGATTATAGAGTTGCTGTGCTTTGTAAATTCAATAGGGTTCTCATCTTTGAGCACATTACATTAAATCAAAATTTTGAAGAAAAAAAATGTATTGGGGACTCTTTCTTTAGAAAGACATACTGTTATTTCTCTAAATGAAAACCAACACCATAATCTTTAAAAGCGAAGCTTTTTTATAATTAGGGTCGGTCCGTTCGTCCGTACGTCCGTCCGAGATAGTTAGCTTTTATTCGTTAATTTAGGCATGTTAGAATTGTCCTATCGATTTCAAACTTTGCATGGTGATTCCTGTAGTAGTTAGGTACGACTTAGAAAGCGGAGCAACTCTATAATCGTTACCAGAATGTCCATACGTCCATTTTAAACATGTTGATTTTTTTTACTTTTTATCGATCTGATTTTTTGATTACTGATTCCTATTACAATAAGGTACAATATTATGAGCGAAGCATCTCTATAATCAAGTATTAAAAATGTCAGTATGTCCTTAAACAGAATTCTGTAGAAGTTTTGCAACCAATTTACGTATAATTTTGTCAAACCTTATATTTTCATATTTGATATTCAGTTCTGACACTCAACAAAAGTTATATCTGTCATATCTTTTCAGAGCTTCGCTTTTATGGATGTTGTCATCCTTGTTTTTATTTTTAAATTGCTACAAAAATCAATTGATATTTGTTTTTGAGACAGTACATTATAAATTCTGTATAAATTTCCCTAATCTCAAATTATTTATCTTCTAGTTAAGTTAAAATATGCTCATTAAAAGCTTTAGAGATATTAAATCTTCATTGAAAATATTAATGAAATAGTTCATTATCTTAAATTATGTGAAAATTTAACTTCAAAGTAAAATTTAATAGTAAAAGCGAAGCATTTCTTTAAAGGGCGAATAGAGGTTGAATATGATATTTTAGAATATGTATGCCAAATTTAAAAATTCAAAAAAATCCTTAAGTAAACATTGCAATTTTAGTGACAAACTGGACATATAATTACGATGCGTAACACGAACACACACAGACAAACATGATGCAACTTTTAGCAAAAAAAATAATATTGAAATATTGAAATATCTTTTTAAGTTAGAGGTTCAGCCCTTCCTTTTTCAATGTACTTTTACAAAATTATGTTATTAAAATTTTTTTTGATCAATAGTAAAAGTTGCAGCATCCTTTCCTTCATAAAATCCTTTCTTCTTCATTGTGATTGAAAAAAAAGCTTTACCAACCTTCCAACGCAGCCTTGTGTGATGCAGGGATGTTTGGATTTCTTAGGGAACCACACTAGTTACGCGAAATGACGTAATTATATCAACCAATTGGATCGGTTTTTGGCTATAAACAAACTTAAATGATTTTAAAGCTTTGATTTTTTGGATGTTGTCATCCTAGTTTATTTGTTATTAAAGTGTTCTTTATTTTTGACTTTTAACACAGGGGAGTGGGGGTTATGGACGGACCGACACTAATTGTGAAAAAAGCTTCGCTTTCAAAAAGAATGTAAATATGTTAGTTCCTAGTAGTAGTTGAACTATGGGTAGAAATCCTTTCTCAGTGGCCAGGATAAGTGCTGTATTTCCATAACTATCTGTTCTGTCAATATTCTAAATATATAATATAGATTCCTGGGATGAATAGGTATAGTATTCCTAGTAATAGTTGAACTATGGGTAGAAATCCTTTCTCAGTGGCCAGGATAAGAGCTGTATTTCCATAACTATCTGTTCTGTCTACATTCTAAATATATAATATAGATTCCTGGGATGAATAGGTATAGTGTTCCTAGTAATAGTTGAACTATGGGTAGAAATCCTTTCTCAGTGGCCAGGATAAGTGCTGTATTTCCATAACTATCTGTTCTGTCAACATTCTAAATATATAATATAGATTCCTGAGATGAATAGGTATAGTGTTCCTAGTAATAGTTGAACTATGGGTAGAAATCATTTCTCAGTGGCCAGGATAAGTGCTGTATTTCCATAACTATCTGTTCTGTCAATATTCTAAATATTATTCCTTAAGATGGATTAATCAGGGATCTAAAGGGATAAGACAATAGCCGATAAATTGATGTTCACCCTCAATAATGATACACATAATGACCCCTTCTGAAGTTAAAAATTAGTTGTTCAAACTTATAAACACTTAACTTAATGAATCAACAAATCAAAATTCAATAAAGTCCTGAGAACGTTGTAAAGCAAACGAATAATATAACGTTATTCTAAAACTTTGGGGACTAGTGTAATAAATAGCCGATTGTCCCCTCTCTCTTTGTGTGTGCATCTATACATACTTCTTATTTGTGTCGTCATAACCTTCCATTTATCAAATATCAGGGACTTAGTGCTAGGACATTAGACAATAAATTAAGTTCCCCCAATTTCATGAATATGTAATTCTGTCTTTGGTGGAGGGGGGGGGGGCGGGGGGGGGAGAGTAGGGTTGTTGATAGGTTTTACTGCTATTGGCCTCTCCCAACTAGCATACATGGAGGGAGGGGACATTGGACTGTTAATTACACAGGTACCCAAAGTTTTTTAATCATGTCAATTCTTTAGCTCATAAACTTTGGAAACTTTTATTGAATTTTTATTGATTGGTTCAAAATAAGTAGTGTACAACATTTCGAAAAGGAGTAATTTTATTTTGTTTCCCACTGGGGATGTATATTATTTTATCGCCTATTGTCTTATCCCTTTAGATACCTGCAGAATAAAAGACTCATAAATATTCTTGTCTCAGGAGAGAATACAAAAAATATTTATCAAGAAGGATAAAATTCTTTCTCGTATTCATTCGAATCCGGTGGATAGAAACCAATTTTCATCTATACGAAAAAATTATGTCTAGCATTGCATTATATCCAGCTTTCTACGAATATAAAAATGTACAACCATAAGATTAAAACCAGTTTTTTAGCCCGTGCCTTCGGTACCTCGAGTCTAAAAAAAACTAGTTTTAATCTTATAATTGTACATTCTATATCCGCGGAAAGCTGTTTATAATACGATTTAAGAAATAACTATTATTGTATACAGATGCAGGGATCTTCCGGGATAGGACAATTATGATAAACAACATTACCCCTTCTGTAGATTAAAAATACAGTTTTGAACCAATTTCATAATTTACAGTACAATGTAAATCTAAGCTAAAATCGTGGGAGGGAAAGAACATTGGATAGTAAATTAGTTTCAAAAGATTTATACACACGTTATACACATCTTTCTTTAAGTGGAAATGAAAAAAAAATGTATGCCCTATAAGAATAAAACAAAAGATTTAGACATTTATATCAAGATTAAATCCTGAAATTTTCAAAATATTCTAACGAGGGTTTTTTGAGAAAATTAGATTTGAAAATTTCAACTTCAATTTTCATCCTCTAGAAGTTACAGCAAAATCATGACAAGGAAAGCAAAGATTATCTATTTAAAATTTTGAACAACTTTGCTTTTATGAAGTTTTCCATAAAACCTCTCTATATATGATTTATTCAAGGCTGAATTTCCGTGACCTTAGCAAAGCAACTGATAAAAATGGCCATTAATTAACCCCCTTCAAGAGAGGTTCAATGAAGAACTTTATAAAAGCAAAGTTGTTCAAAATTTTAAATAAATAACATTTGCTTTTCTTGTCATGATTATGCGGAACATTTTTAAATCAAAGGAAGATTTAAATTATTAAAAGCTTTTTAGGAGGTTTTACTTAGCAGATGTCGCATTAGGACGTATGTCGCATTAGGGCGTTTGTCGCATTAGGATGTTTGTTGCATTAGGACGTTTGTCGCTGTACCAATAATACTGACCCCCAAAACAAAAGAGGTTATTTGTGATGTACATCGCATGTCTTATCCCTTAAGATCACTGTGAACGGTTTATAGTATAGTTTTACTTTTCAGCCCATAGACAAACTGAAATATAAAAAAAAGTATAGTAGTTTTGCTTCTGTTAAAAAATCAGGGATCTTAAGTGATAAGACAATGGATGATAAATAGATATATATCTAAAATAATGATAAACAAAATTACTCCTAACACAAATAATTTGGAACCAATTAATCAAAATTTGATAAAAGTGTCCATAGTTTTGAATGAAGAAGATATTCGATTAACTGAGTAATTTACAGCCCAATGTCCCCTTCTTCCCTGTAAAAAAATAAACATAAAAATGACAAATAACAATACTCTCTATACAGGACATATCGTGAATAAATATCAAGAGTAAAAAAATAAATGATTATTTTTATTGGGTTTTGTATTATTATACGTTGCAGGGATATAGGGGGATAAGACAATGAACGATAATAGTTATTTCTTTCATCGTATTATAAACGGCTTTCCGCAGATATAGAATGTACAATTATAAGATTAAAACTAGTTTTTTTAGCTCCGAGGTGCCGAGGGCACGGGCTAAAAAACTGGTTTTAATCTTATGATTGCACATTTTTATATTCGTAGAAAGCTGGATATAATACGATGCTAGACATAGTTTTTTCGTATGGATGAGAACCGGTTCCTATCCACCGTATTCGAATGAATACGAGAAAATGATCTACATCCCCAAAATTGTAATTTCTTTAGTTCAATTATATGTAGAAAAGTTTGGAAACTGTTAGTTGAAAACCAACCAATCAAAATTTGAAGTTTAAGTTCTAGTGTAATTAATCCAATGAAAAAAAAACTTGAAATAATTAAAAAAATATTGGTGGAAAAGTTTAGACACTTAAAGAACCCATCAAAATACAATGAAAGCACCCAAAGTTTTGAACCAAAGTATGCTTGATATTTGGTTATGAATCCGATGGTACCAGTGTAATTTACAGTCCAATGTCTCCTCCCTTCCTAATACTTTGTGATGTATGAGATGTATGACCCTAAAAGATCAATAAGATACAAAAAGCCGCCCTGCTTTGCAAAAAAATACTAATACCTCTTAAATATAAAAAATCTTTGGTTTGCTTCAAACAATAAATGTGCAAGTATAGATGTATAACCCAGACAACTACCCTGTTCAAATGGTGGTGACCCTTTTCCCCTACTAGCAAATTCCTTTCTGCTCTTTTACTTGGTTATAGAACAGCTTCGCAATGGATCTAATGCAGTTCATGGTAAAATGTTCCTAGTGACGATTAATTATTCAATGCGTTTTATATTCAGTGAAGCTTTTCCTGTGCATCATTGGATCTTGGCTATTCTAGATTGTTTATAGTGCTCATTTTGTCATTTAAAGTGGTGTGTATGACATACATGCTCAGCCGTTTGGCAGCTAGCAGTTCATAGATTTTTGAATTAATCCTTACCAGGAACATGTTATTGTTAACTGCACTAGATCCTAAAATTTCCAACTACCTCTCCGTTCTCTAGAAAAGCCCTGGTTTGCTCTAAATTACCCTGTGATACAAATTGTAAAAATCCGCCCATTTTCATAAAATCACATTGAACTAGTCTGAAATATAAAAATACTAGAGTTGGGCTCGATATAATTATCTCGCTACTGGCTACGTTTATTCAATGTTTTATTTACTCTCTTTTGGTTGTCTGAATTCTGACTATTAACCCTATTCTTCCATTATCTTTTCCTTGACGATTTCTTTCTTTAAAATTTTTTAGGATCTTATTATTTCTTATTTCAAATTATTGTCCTGAAAGGGTTAAAATGTTTAGTTCAATATCTGAACACATTACGCATGTATCGCTAGTATCAAATTATTTTTAACTCAGTTTTCTTTTATTTACTATATTATAAATTTAAATTTTCTGTTTTATGGATAGAAATTTAATACTTCAATACAATTCAAATAGCAACATGAAATAAAAAATAAATTATTCTTCATACAGTAAAATAATGAGTCTTATAGTTCTGGTCAATAAGAGTTTAATATGGATTATTGGAGCACTATGAGTTTTAAACATTTATCACTTGGAAAACTTAAGCTCATATATAGACATTTATTTCCTATATAGATCTGTCATGGATCTTGATGCAATAAAGCAGGCTGTTATGTAAATGTTAAAAATTGGAAGATTTCATTAAACAAAAGTTCCCGCAAATATTAGATTAGATTAGATTTATTTTGACACACAAAGAAAGATAAATTAGCAACTAGTATAATTATATGAACAATTTTATAGATCTTCTTTCTTGTGTAGCCGGGAACTAGGTAGCCGACAGGGTGGTAATGTATCACCCCTTACAAGGTCAGCTGTGAGTTGCCGCAGATTTAGCAGCCATTCTTGATAGGCCGGGCATCCGACTTGTGTGTCAATTCAGCAGCTGGCTATGGGCACATGCCTCAAGTCTCGCTTCTCATTCCTTTGTGGTCCAAGGAACCCGCCCCCTCCGCACATGAAACAAAAAAGATTATAGTAAGTATGAAATTATCTGCCAGTGCAAGGCAACCAAGTGGCTGCGAAACACAGACAGACAACTGCCGGGTTAAACCCTAAAAAGGAAGACAGGACAACAAATTAATAAATTAATAAATTTAAATTCAATTCAATTTAAAAATCAAAATCAAAAGGGGGGGGGGGAAAGAAAAAAGGGAGTGAAATTACAAAATAATTCAATAATAGGGTCAAACTAGATTATCAAGCATAGATATGTGCAAGAAAATGTATGAAAGAAATTGGGAAGGTTTGTTTTGAAAGAGAAAATAAAAGAAGAAAGAGTTTTTTATCAATGTTTGTTATTCAAGAGTTTGTAAAAGGTAGTTTTCCAGTTTTCTTGAGAATTCAGCCCTGTTCTCAATCCCTCTAAGATCCCTAGGTAATGAGTTAAATAATCTAGGGATCATATATTTTGGTGAATCTCTTATGTAATTGTGCTCAGCACGCAAGATTACAAAATTGTTAGCATTTCTAGTCCTGTGGTTGTGGATATCATGGTTAAATTGCCAGTTATTATTGAAAATTTCTGGTGTCCTGTTAGATTTGTAGTCAAACATAAATTTACAGCAATTAAATTTAATTAATTCATTAATTGGTAAAATTCTAAGTTGCTTAAAAATTGGGGTTGTGTGATCTCTATAGCCTGAATTACAAACAATTCTGACTGTTTTTTTTTGTAAGTTTTTGATAGGTTTTAATAAATAAGCAGGACACCTAGTAAAAAGAATTAAACCATACTCAATTACAGAGCGTATATATGCAGAGTACAGAATCTTTAAATGTTGTAGATCTAAAATATGACGCATTTGTTTTAAACTAAAAATTACTTTGTTGATTTTGCTTTGTACAGTGGCTAAATGATATCTGTAAGATAATTTATCATCAATTAAAATTCCAAGTAGACGTGCCCAAGATTCATCTTCATTAGGAATTAAATTAATTTTAGTTATTTTGGAAGGATCATTTACACCAGGATCATTTAAATTAATGGTTACTGGAAATTCCCTTAGGAGAAGACTGTCTTCTTCAGAGTAGTTGGGATGAGGGGAACTAAAAACTATTGACTTTGTTTTGCCAGGATGTATAATTAACTTATTACTTGATTACCAATCTACCAAGACAGGAATAGCTCTTTGTGCCTTATTAATTAGGTCATTTAGGTCGTCTTGAACAATAATAGAAAGACAGTCGTCTGCAAATAAATTGTTAATGATGTCAGGACAACAATTAGTAAGATCGTTAATAAAAATCAAAAATAGAATCACGCTGAGAATCGAGCCCTGGAGGACACCGACAACGATATCCTCCAGGGTACTGCTCTCAACGCCATTAAAGAAAAATCTTTGTTTACGGTTAGAAAAATAGCTACGAAACCAGTCATGGGGGGTTCCACGGATACCATAATGGTATAATTTAGACAACAAATTATCTCTTGGGATCATGTCAAAACATTTTTTGACATCTAGAAAGATAGCCATAACTACCTTTCCAGATGCCAAAAAATCATGAACAATGTTAGAGAGATGAAGACAAGCATGAATTGTAGAGTAGCCCTTACAAAAACCAAATTGATTGGGTGACCAAAAGTTGTGTTCATCCAAAAATTCAAGGAGACAATTATAAACATGCTTTTCTAATATTTTAGAAAAATTATCAATCAGTGAAATTCCACGGTATAAATCTAATAATGATGTTAGCCCTCCCTTATGAATTGCTATAGTACGTGAAATTTTCATTAAGTCAGGGAAAGAACCATATATATATATAAATATAAGTATTAAATAAATTTAGTAGGAAAACAGGAATGGAACAATGAGTAAAAAATTAATCAAATTATAATTTACAAAATTTCTTTGTTGGTAGATTAAAATAATCAGGGGTATAAGTTAGGAGAACATTTATTATTTTGTGTTGTAATGTCTTTTCCTTAACTTTTTAACTAACAAAGGCAGAAACTAGGGTATAGTTCTCATTTATAAGTAATGAATAGTTATTTCTTGCATCGTATTATAAACGGCTTTCCGCGGATATAGAATGTACAATTATAAGATTAAAAGTTAAAAATAGTTTTTTTAGCCCCGAGTTGCCGAAGGCACCGGCTAAAAAAAACTGGTTTTAATCTTTTGATTGTACATTTTTATATTCGTAGACAGCTGGATATATAATACGATGCTACACATAGTTTTTTTAGTAAGGATGAGAACCGGTTCCTATCCGCCGGATTCGAATGAATATGAGAATAGTTATTTCTCGCATCGTATTATAAACGGCTTTCCGCGGATATAGAATGTACAATTATAAGATTAAAACCAGTTTTTTAGCCCCTTGGTGCCGTAGGCACGGGCTATGAATGAGAACCGGTTCTTATCCGCCGGATTCGAATGAATACGAGAAAGAAGTTTAAACTTAGTTTCAAACTAGCCAAGTATCCAAAGGGATAAGACAATGGCCGATGTTTTATTGTACATCGCCAATGGAAATAAACAGTTAGTGTTTGAAAAGTATGGACACTTTAAAACCAACCTATCAAAAGTCCCTTAAAGTTGCTAGGCCAACGAATAAAAAAATCGTTATCATAAAACTTTGGCGACTAGTGTAAAAAAAAGCCCTTTATCTCCTCTCTCTGCAAACTAGAAGTGTCCAAACTTATGAATTCATGCATTGTTCATTGACACAGTGCGGATGAAGGTGCTTTGACTTTAGTGTCAGAACCTAAATTGGGACATAGTGCATTTCATTACCCTAGGTTAGGTAACTTCATTTCACTCTTCAATAAAATCTAAAATGCAGCCGTTTTTGAGGAAATTATATATGAAAATTTTAAGTTCAATTTTCACCGCATATTCGTGACAAGAAAAGCACAGATTATTTATTTAAAATTTTGAACAACTTTGCTTTTATAAAGTCTGTCATAAAATCTATCTATATATGATTTATTTAAGGCTGAATTTCCGTGACCTAAGCAAAGAAACTGATAAAAATGGCCACGAATTAATTCACTTCGGGAGTGGTTTTCTGAAGAACTTTATAAAAGCAAACTTGTTCAAAATTTTAAATAAATAACCTTTGCTTTTCTTGTCATGATTTTGCAAGAACTCCTAGTGGGTGAAAATTGAACTTGAAATTTTCAAATCTAATTTTCTTTAAAATGGCTGCATTTTAGATTTTATTGAAAAGTGAAATGAAGTTACCTAACCAAGGGTAATGAAATGCATTATGTCCTAATTTAGGTTCTGACAATAAAGTCAAAGCACCTTCACACGCACTGTGTTGACTTATCACTCAATTTTAGTAAATAATAGAAATTGACAACCTTTAACATTACAGACAGACAGAAGGACATACAAACATATACAAACACTTATAGAGCACTATTAATAAACACTAAAAAGTATATAAGACATTGTACTAATTGTCTAAACATACAATTCATATGTATACGTAATGTCATTAACTATAATTATTGTTATTATACCATTAATTACGAAAAAAAACTTTATAGTACAATTTTATTTATTTTCATATATTCTGTTATAAAGAGTAGTAAGGACTTTTTCTCAGTTGCTTAAGATTTCAATAACTATTGTTTTTATAGTAGAGTGATTACTCTAGAGAAATAATGTCTCATGTGAAATTCTGCAGGAGGATGGCAGAACTTTAATATCTTGTCATTGGTTAAATTAAACTGAAATTTTCTAGTTTTCCAAATTAGAGTTATTTAGAGCTGTTCTTTCAACTTTTACTCGAATCAAGTCCATCACATGAAGTACTGCCTTCATATTGTTGTTTCAGTAGAAACCAATTGGTTCAGTGGTTACCGAGATCTTAAGGGACGGACGGACAGACGTACAGACATCGTTCTACTTTTAGATTAATCTTTTTAGCTTGTTTTGTACTTATATGAAAATATATAAAAAGCGCCTTCGGTCACTTAGAGACAACAAAACTGTAATTAATCTTAAAATCTTTCATTTGACTATACGCTGAAAGCCCTCTTTAGTACTATGCGATAAATAACTATTATAACTACACAAAAAAATAACGTAATAAAACGTGTATGTTGTTTTTATGTATTTGAAGTACTATTTCAAACTATTTACTAGTATTTCAAGGAAGCTCACTGTTCCCCATTCCGTTGCAGGCAGGAAGGGAGGGGACATTGGACTGGAAAGTAAACTGTTAACCAAAGTTTGAAAACAGTAACTCTCAATATTTGGCTAAAATCTTTTTATCAAATCTTGATTGTAAGGGGTTATTTGGTTTTAATAATTGTGGATGTACATTAATTTTCGTGAATTGTCTTATCCCTTAAGATCCCTGATTCCGTTCCCTATTTTATCAGGTTCTAGGGTCATGAAATGACAAATGTATTACAACACATTAACAAACCTGACTTTCTACAAATCCTGCTGTGATTTCTTATTTCCATATATCCTTAGACCCAGTTTAAGATGTCTTGTCTTAACTATGTATATGCTTTCCCTAAAATTTTTGTCTTCCTTAGATTAAATATAATAATAGTTATTTCTCGTATCGTATTATAAACGGCTTTCCGCGGATATAGAATCTACAATTATAAGATTAAAACTAGTTTTTTTAGCCCCGTGGGGCCGAAGGAACCGGCTAAAAAAACTGGTTTTAATCTTATGATTGTACATTTCTATATTCGTAGAAAACTGGATATAATACGATGCTAGACATAGTTTTTTCGTATGGATGAGAACCGGTTCCTATCCACCGGATTCGAATGAATACGAGAAATGTTATTACAGAAATCTGTTTATTTTTTGTCATAATATTAAAACGATAGGATAAACATATGTGTTTCTGTTTGTTTGTCCTATAAAATCTCACTGCCAACTGAACTGAACAGGCTTTTAGCGATATTTAAATTATAGTAAAGAAATAAGTGCCCTTCCCTTAAAACTATATGGTGAAACCCAAACTCGTTTTGGTATTCGTAAGATTAACATTAAGGGAAAGGGTTTTATCTGGATTGGATTGTACTAACTATCATTGCCCCTTTAATTGGTTTCAATAGACATATGAGGAAAATCACCCATTAATTTTAATCTATCCAAGCAATAATTTTAGTTATCATAATAGGGGTTATTTTTCATACATAATGTCCTATTAATTTCTAAGCAACTATCTATTTAGTCTGTGAAATGACCTAATCTACCCGGCACAGCAAAGGGTAATTCTAATCACAACTGATGTATGTAATATTTAGTCTATGAAATGACCTAATCAACCCGGCACAGCGAAGGGTAATTCAAATCATGGACAGGCACAAACTTTATCCTTATTAAAGTAACAGGATGTTTGTTTGTCAACAGGATGTTTTTTTGTCTGTATGTTTGTTTTTTTGTATCAAAGGATCTCGCTAACTGCTGAACCGATATGGATCTCCTTTACAGAGTAGCTTCTCATAGGTACTGGGAAGGCTTATAACTATTTTGGGAAAGGTTACCACCAACCCCCCCAGAGAAATAGACAAAAATAAAAAAAACGCCGCCCTGCTGACAATTTTGCAATTTTAGCTAAAAACATAACACCATCTAGCGGCGAAAATAATATTTTTGGTAAATCGCTCATATTAAAATAGATTGAAAGGAAATAGTTTTACGTTTGCCTAGAGGCCTCTAGGGGCGTAGCTGCTAGTAATTAATAACTGAAATGATTGGAAGGAGGGATTAATGCAAATTATTTGGTACTTATTGTTTTATAAACACGCTCACTCATTCACTAGCTTTAAAACTTTGGGGACTTAAATCAATATTGGGTTGCAGTTGCACAATAAATCAATGTTCAAACTATTTTAATCTAGATAGAGAAATTTTGTTTTTCATAAATGGGAATATACACCAATTATAGTGTTCATTGTCCCTTAACCCTTAACGGTAAAAGGGGGGGGGGTCGTTGAACGCCCCCCTCCCTCCGGTTTTTTCTATCTCATTTTCTGTGTGTGAAAGATAAAGAGCCCAAACTGCATGACTTTTTAAGTATGGGTATGACACATAACTAAGAGTTGATTTTTTTTGAATATCTCCATCCTGGCGTAGAACGACCCCCCCCCCCCCCCCCCCCGACCGATTAAGGTGCTGCAAGGGGCCCGACTGTTAAGGGTTAAGATTCCTGGACTTTATGTCACGTTAGGTTAGGTTATATTTGATTCTTAATAGACCCATATAGGTTAGGAATAGTAAAGAAAAACAACTTTTTTAAGAACTGAAAACACTACTTTTTGATTATTCCAATACATATACCCAATATATATTCATATACATATTATATATCCATAATTCGTAAATAGATGTAAATATTTTTGTCCCCGGCTTATGGTGACACAAAATAAACAAAATTTTATGTTCAAAATTTACAATTTTAGTGTAGAATTATTTTATGTAGGTTTGACTTAAGCGTAGCACTTAATATAATCAAAATAACATAAAAATAATCAAAATGATAATATTAATGCTATTCCCTAATTGGGAGGGTTAATTTATTTGTGCATGGTAATTAATTGAACCAGGCTTGGACCAAGGCAATCCTCCTACTCTTACTGTTAATATCCCGCTTCTTACATAGCAGCAGTAGGTCCAAGATTAAAGGGACTTTGTAGCTCAGTCGTAACGCACTGAGTTACAGTGGTAGGAGTTCGAGTTTAAGTCCCCATGTGGCTAATCAAATTTCTCAGTCGCAATTCATTCACACAACTTCCCCTTAGTTGTGTAAGAAGGGTGATAATTGGGTAGTTTGAATACTCAATAGTCAAGTACATAATATCAGTGCAACCCTTACCCAAGCTCCTCTGTGGAGAGCGTCATTCGTTACGGTGACTTAATTTGGGACACCTGCCATACTCGGCGAGGGTGAGGTAATAAATAGTAGGTCCTTTGAGACAGCGGGTCAAGTACTTGTACTTAAGCGTGGACCTTGAGCTGGCCCTGGTGCTAGCATACAAAAGTGTCTTGTCCTACTCCATGATTATCTAGGTCCAAACACTAGGAAACTATGGCTACACACACACACACAGGTTCAAGATTCAAACCCAGCACACCCAGCCCTATGACGATTAGCGGATGTGCTACGTGTTATGCTACATCACTTATATAATTTGTAGGACTTCTTTTGTCCCCGGCATTCACCTACATTTTTCTTTATAATATATGTTTTCATTCTTTAAAGCGAGGATTACAAACAATTAGTGGCTAAAAAGGTTAGAAAATAGCCTAAAATCATCACAAGAATAAATAAAATAGCCTTAAAACAGTTTCACAACTTTGCGAAACTTTGCTAAAGTAAGGGATTCAATCGGGTCAGTGGTTAACGAGATTATAATGGACAAGCAAAAAAACCCTTACTACTTTATACTTTTAGACTTTATATTATTGCCTTAATTAGCTATGCACATAAATATTCCTTTAAGTATAAACTTTTGCAGACTAATGTTATGCAAGGATCTAAAGGGATAAGACAATGACCGATCAATTGATGTACATTGTACATCCCAAATGATAATATACAAAATTACCCTTTCTCTAGCTAGATTACAATTAGTTATTGAAACGGTTGGACACTTAATTTTATAAATTTACCAATCAAAACCAAAGTTGTTGAGCTAACGATTAAAAACTATTATTATTATAAAACTTTGTAGTCTAGTGTAATAAACAGCCCAATGTCCCCTCCCTCCCTGAATATTTTGTCTATTTAATTATCTTCAATAAATAAACAACACACAAAAATAGACAGCTTTCCGTGGATATTAAAATGAAAAATTATAATCACAACAAAACATGATAATTTGTTTGTAAGACGATGCAATACACGATAAGAACCGGTTCTAATCCAGCGGATATTAATTGATTTCGAAGCCATACTGGAAAGAAAGCTTTTGTTATTTTCAATGAAATAAGGATGACAACATCCATAAAAGCGAAGCTCTGAAACGGTAGGACAAACAAACATTAACCCTTAACGGTCGGGGGGGGGGGGACGTTGAATGCAACCCCCTCCTTTTTTTTCTATCTCATTTTCTGTATGTGAAAGATAAAGAGCCCAAACTGCGTGACTTTTTAAGTATTGGTATGACACATAATTGAGAGTTGGAATTTTTTGAATATCTCCATCCTGGCGGGCACAGGTAAAAAGCAAAAATAATTTTTGACTAAAACAAAGCATTTTATCTTACAAAAATACTAAAATATCCTCTAGTAGTACATCCTCATATGAAATACAGGTGTTCAAGTCAATTTCAGGTTCCAGATATGGTCCTGCAGGTCCTGATCCTCCAGGTCTCCAGAAATCTTTAAAAAGCTCCTGTGGCCGCAATTTTGGACTTCAGATTTTAAACTTAAGCTTTTCTCATGTCTACATAACGTATTAAAATTTCATAACGATCTGCCGCCGTTTTCTCGCCGACCGCCAACTGCAGGGGACTTTTTATAGCCCTCTAGCTCCAATAGGAACTGAGATAATAGGGGGGGGGGGCGTTGAACTGATTAAGGTGCGGCAAGGGGCCCGACTGTTAAGGGTTAAGTCATGTAGTGTGTTAGAACTGAAAAACCAGAACATAAATGTCGAATCAACATTTTAATTAAATGTTGAAAAACTGCTTAAATACAGGATAATTTTGTTAAGGACGTACTTACGTTTTTAGGACTTGATTATAGAGATGCTTCCCTTTTAATATTGTACTTTGTTGTCCTAGGAATCAGTATTCTAAAAATCAAATCAAACGGATAATTTAATCACATACAAATTTGTTAAAAAAAGTTAAAAATTTAACATGTTTGAAATGGACATACGGACATTCTGGTAACGATTATATAGTTGTTACGCTTTTTAAATCGTACTTAACTACCACAGGAATTACCGTGCAAAATTTGTAATCGATAGGACAATTCTAACATGCTTAAATTAACAAAAAAAATCTATCTGTTACGGACGTACGTACGGACGGACCGACCCTAATTATGGAAAAGCTTTGCTTTTATAAATGTATTTGTTGTTGTCATTGTCATTGGGTAAACATTTAAAGAAAATGACAACATCCTCAAAGTGAAGCTCTAATATATGACGATAAACGAATATTAATATTTTTTAAAGCAAAGCTTTTGTTTAATTAGGGTCGGTCCGTTCGTACGTCCGTCCGTCAGTCCGGAAAAAATTAAAATATTTCGCCTTTTAAAAATATTGGTTTGCTATAAGATTCTACTATTAATTTAATCCTCTTAGCTAGAGAGAGAAATAGATAGATAGATAGATAGAGAGAGAAAGAGAGAGAGAAAGAGAAAGAGAGAGAGAGAGAGAGAGAGAGAGAGAGAGAGAGAGAAAGAGAGAGGGAGAGAGAGAGAGAGAGAGAGAGAGAGAGAGAGAGAGAGAGAGAGAGAGAGAGAGAGAGAGAGAAGGGAGAGAGAGAAAGTTAGAGAGAGAGAGGATGGAGAAAGGCAGAGGAAGAGAGAGAGAGAGAGAGGAGGGAGAAAGGCGGAAGAAGAGAGAAAGAGACCGAAAAGCGATTAATAGAGAACCCGTAGAAAACTGCTCGTAAAAGGGATGTAATACATGTGCATCTTAGAGGATTCTCTAGGTTAATTCCCGTTTCTAGAGACGACCATTTGGTGGATTTACAGATAAAATCAAACCCCCATTTGCCCTATGGCTATCTTGTCACCAATTGATTTTGGAAATGGCTTCGACTGTAGAAAAGAAACACATTATATGTACACGTATATTCTCTGTTATTACTGTATAGTAGTTTTAACTTTAGTTTACTACCTATCTTTCTGAAGAGAGGTACTCAAACATTTTTAGTAATAAAAATTTCTGTTATATCTAGTTTAGAAAAGCTTTATGTAGTTTCTGGAATGGTTTTAAGCTATTTTAGTTTTTTTTTGTTTTAGTGTTGGGTTTAAGGCTAATTTTTTTCTCTCCCCCTCCCTCATTGATGCTATACTTCCCAATGATAATAAACAAAATTATCCCTTTTGTAGATTAAATTCATTTAGTATAAATATTGCCAGCAAATGAGAGAATGTTAATTTCTCGTATTCATTCGAATCCGGTGGATAGGAACCGGTTCTCATCCATACTAAAAAACTATGTCTAGCATATAAAAATATACAATTATAAGATTAAAACTAGTTTTTTTTAACCCCGTGGTGCTATATCCGCGGAAAGCCGTTTATAATACGATGCGAGAAACAACTATATTACCTCTCACGAGATTGTTTAGTCCTTTGACACTGTACATAATTATTATTTGATTGATCTGTCCTTAATTTTTTATTCATATTCAATTTTTTTTGTTTGTATATGAATATTTAATACCTGTATTATAATACTGTTATTATTTTTACTTGTTATGTGTGTCATAAAATTAATATAACTAATAAAACTTTGGGTACCATAATAATGTACCCAAACCTACCAAAAAAGTATACATAATCTTTATATTTTGTATTTTATCACGTGATCATTGAGACTGAATTAACCCTATTATCTGCACCAAAAATAAAAAATTATCAAGAATAGTTATTTATCGCATCGTACTATATTAGACAGCTCTCCGTGGATAGTAAAAGTAAAAATTATGTGATTAATTCCAGTTTTGTAAGGCCTAAGAGGTCGAAGTCCCGGGCCAACAAAACTGGTATTAACATTATGATTTTTATTTTGATATTCGTAGAAAATTGTCTGTAGTACGATATGATTTCAGTATGGCTATGGACTGGAAAGAAAGCTAATTGGCTATTTCCAATAAAAATTGATTTGATTTTGTCATTTAAAAATAAACAAACCAGCATTGATTGGTGGAATAGATAAAACGAAGATAGGAGGGAAAGCCAATGAAAAATAAAACAATCCTGCTTTTATTATTTTGGAGCTGCAATAATTTACAATCAATTTAAGATCAATTTCAATACATTGCATTGTAATTATTAATAAAAATTTGTAGTTTTAATAAATGATAATAGTTATTTCTCGCATCGTATTATAAACGGCTTTCCGCGGATATAAATGTACAATTATAATATTAAAACCAGTTTCATTAGCCCCGAGGTGCCGAAGGCACGGGCTAGAAAAACTGGTTTTAATCTTATGATTGTACATTTTTATATTCGCAGAAAGCTGGATAAAATACGATGCTAGACATAGTTTTTTCGTATGCATGAGAACCGGTTCCTATCCACCGGATTCGAATTAATACGAGCAAATTTATTTTAGTAGTAAATAGTACTAAATTTACAAATCTTCTTTCCTCTACATTTTACCAGCTTATTTTTTTCTCGTATAGGAATATTTCTAAACCCAAAGTTTTAAACAATGTTTTTTTTTTTTGTTGACTTCATATTTTTGAGTACTTATATTGAATTTTAATTGGTTGATTTTAAACCAATAGTGTTTAAAGATTTTTAACCAATTGTTTTATCTATAGAAGGATTAATTTCTTTTTTTATTATTGGAGATGTATATAAATATTAAATTGTCTTACCTCTTAAGATACCTACGCACTTAAGGTTATTTGTAATCATTGTCCTATCCTTGAATGCCAAGATATTTGTGTAATACTCAGGGAGGGAGGGGACATTGGACTGTAAATTACACTAGAATCCAAAGATTTTAAACAATATTTTCTTTTCCGTTGGCTTAAAAACTATGAGTACTTATATTGCACTTTAATTGCTTGGATTCAAACCAGTAGTATGTTTCTAAATATTTTTAACCAATAAGATTGATAAAGAAGGTGTAATTTTGTATATCATCATTAGGGATGTATATCAATCCCGACTTGCTCACATAAGATTATTTGTTTTCCATTGTATTATCCCTTAAAATTCCTTGTAAAACTTTGAGGCAATTTCGGTCAAGCATCTTATCTTATATTGAGTTGGTCTGTTTTTATGTATAGACAACATCCCGTAGTCCCCAGAATATGCGCCAGTTTCGCAGGGAGTAAGGGAGGTGACAATGGGCAATTAATTCAATTTAAGAGTTTTCGCTGAAAAGCAATGAAAACCAGACTTATCTAGAAAATTTGACTAAAATTGTAAGGAGATCATGGTAATATAATTTAGGACAAAATTAGTTCTAAGAAAAAAACCATTCACTTGAAAATTAAATTACCAATACATCACAATGTAGTAAACATTCTGTAATTAATCACTAGAAAAATCGTGTTTAGAACTTCGTCAACCCTTCTCATATATTTTTTAATGCAACCTAAATTCAAGGGTTTCCTAGGTTGTTTAATACATAAATATCACAGTAGAGTTTCTATATATGAAATGACATTTTCTTGGGAAAAAATATTTGTTAAAACCAGCCATCTTTTCTGTCTGTTATATTCAAAACTAACTCAGCTAGTTAGCGGGGCATTGATGCGCTAGTACCCAAAGTCAGTCAGAACCTGCTGAATTCGTGCACATTCCTTAAGCCAATACCCAAAGTCTGAGACTCTTAAAAATTGAATATTCGATCCATTGTCCCCTCCCTTACTCCCTGCAGTTTTGACTGCTTCTAAAAAATAAAATCCATCATAATTTTGTGTTGTAACAAGGATGACAACATCCATAAAAGCGAAGCTCTAAAATCAGTTAGTGTGACAAATGAGTTTTATCACTTTTGGAAATTTGTTGATACATGTTACTGTTTAATGACATAATTACATTTTTAGAAATGATTAAGAAGACTTCGCTTAAAATAATTTACCTTGTTATTGTAACAATAATTCTTCTAAAATTTAGATGAATCCTAAAAAGCTTGAAATCAATGGGACAATTTTAACATGCCAAAATTACGATAAGAGCTACTCGTTCCGAATGGACGCACATATAACGTTTGGACACTGTTACTTTGAACCAACCAATCAAGATTAAAAAGGAATGGAGTGGATACAAAACAGCGTAAAACAAAACAGCGAATGTTCCAAAAAAGCGAAATTACAAAACAGCGAAAGTTACAAAACAGCGAATGTTACAAAACAGCGAAATTACAAAACAGCGAATGTAACAAAACAGCGACTGTTACAAAAATAGAACTATGTAGGAATTTTTTCAATTTATTATTCAAACAAAAAGAAAACAATTTATACATTGAATCTTTGACTTTGAACAATTTATGACTTTAGGAACTCTTTCATGTTTGCTCTCTTATAACTCTTGAGGGACAACTTCAACATATCCAGCCTCTCTGTCCTCATGCCCTTCCTCAATGGGTTAGGATTGGTGGCATGCCCAGTAGAAACTGAGTAGATAGAGTGGTTCGATATTCTTTATATATAAAATTATAAAAATTGGAAGATTTTCATTTAAAATTTTAAACATTTTTTTTTATTGTAGATTTTTTTATATTATATATAAAGTATATTATTTTTCGCTGTTTTTTCGCTATTTTTTCGCTGTTTTGTTACATTCGCTGTTTTGTAACATTTGCTATTTTGTAATTTCGCTGTTTTGTAACATTCGCTGTTTTGTTTTTCTCTGTTTTGTATTCACTCCAATAATAATAATATCCAATCTTTATACGCCAACGTATCTATAAAACTTTGGGTACCAGTATGAATTATAGTCCAATGTTCCCTCTCTTACCAGCAGGAATATAATATTATGTAAACTTAAATGCATTAGAATATAACAACAAATATACAGTTGGGCAGATGAATACTCAACAAAAAAGTATTAGGGTGTTTTGTGTGTCTGTCTGCCTGTACCGCAGGATATGGGCAACCGCTGGACCGATGTGGTTCTCCTTAACAATGAAGCTTTTATTGGGTCCAGGGAATTTTTATATCTATTTTGGGGAGCATACCATTACCCTTCCAAGAGAAATCGCCATAAAAAAATATTTTCCTCTCCCCCCCAAAAAATACTTTTAAAAACTAAAATTTAATGTTCAGGGTTGACTTTCCCAAGCCTTACCCCCCCCCCCCTTCCCTTTAAGTGCTGCTATTCCATTATTGAATGACTAAAAATGTACTCAACTACCTAACTGAAATACTACATAACAAGAATGTAAATAAATATAAATATTGCAAATTGCAATAACAATAGTGGTAAATGTCAGGGATCTAAAGGGATAAGACAATGGCAGATAAATTAATGTACATCCCCATTGATGGTATACAAAATTCCTTTTCTGTAGATTATAATTTTTGGTTGAAACGTTTGGACACTCAACTCAATAAACTAATCAATTAAAATTCAATAAAAGTTGTTAAGCCAACAAGTAAGAAAACGTTATCATAAAACTTTTGGGACTAGTGTAATAACCAGCCCAATGTCCTCTCTCTTCCTGAATAATAATAGTGTAAATGTTATAGACTCATTACAATTAGGATTTAGGATTTATCAGTCTTGGCTCAAAAACAGTTTTTTTAGCTATTTTGAAAAACTAAGGGAGGAGGGAGGAGAACTGTTTATTGCAGTAGTCCCCAAAGTCGTTTTTATAACGTTTTCTTTTTCATTAGCTCAACAACTTTGTGGACTTTTTTTACATTTTGTCTGGTTGGTGAATTAAGCTGAGTTTCCACAGGTTTAAAGCACTAAATGTAACCTGGTAATTTTGTGTATCATCATTGATGTTTTACTTTGTCAATTTATCGGGCATTGTCTTATCCCTTTAGATCACTGCATGTGAAAAACTTTATTAGTAAGGTTTTCTAAATGAAGATTATTTTTTTTTAAATTTAGTCTGACGTTTACAATTTTTATAGAACTAGAAAAATATATACTGTACTTTTTAAAATAAAAGCTTTTCTATAATTAGGGTCGGTCAGTCCTTCCGCCCGTCAGTCCGTAACGGATAGCTTTTTTCGTTAATTTAGGCATGTTAGAATTGTCCTATCGATTTTAAACATTGTATGGTGATTTCTTTAGTAGTTAGGTACGATTTAAAAAGCGTAGCAACTCTATAATCGTTACTAGAATGTCCGTACGTCCATTTTAAAAATGTTGATTTTTTTACTTTTTTAACAAATTTTTTTTATGTGATAAAATTATCCAATTGATCTCATTTTTGGATTACTGATTCCTATTACAACAAGGTACAATGTGAAAAGCGAAGCATCTTTATAATCAAGTCCTAAAAATGTAAGTATGTCCATAAAAATTATTCAGTATCAAGACGTTTTTCAACAGATTTACTCACAATTTTGCTATGACTCTTAATCATTTATATTTTGATTATTAAGTTCTGACACTATATACGTGTTAATGTCCGTTTGTCTTATCGTTTCAGTGCTTTGCTTTTATGGATGTTGTCATCCTTGTTAAAAAGAAAGTTACAGAGAAAATAAAACAAACGCACTATATTTTCAATGGAAGGGACCTTATAATGTTTCTTAACTAGATTTAGAAATTTCTTTATAAATTCAAATAAAATAAAAGTAACTTGTTTTATTTATCAATCAAACAGTTTTAAAATGATTTTACCATAGAGAAATATGAAAATATGACAAATTAAGGTTTTTAAAAAATGCATTTATGGAGAGCAGTTCATCTTTAAAACTCTTTAAGTATTTTTCTTAGACCTTTTTCTAAATTAATATTGATATCTTAAGATTTTTATTTCATAGAAATTCAAGAGTTATCTTAATTTTTCGTGCACTACTTTTTAATCTAGATCATTATTTTGTTCACATTTTTAGAGATAAAAAATACTTTTTAAAAATTTGATGTATTTTTTTACAGAGAAAAAGGGCACTTTTTTCAGTATTCCTCCTGGTTGATTCAGAAAAAAAGAATTCCACTAGTCCCCAAAGTCCCATAATAACGTTTTCTTATTCGTTGGCTTAATAACTTTCGGGACTTTTGAATTTTAATTGTTTAATTCATGGAGTTAAGTGTATTTCTTATTGAAAAGAACTATAGACAATTTTTTTTTTTTTAAGTTAGGATCTACTGCAGTTCACGGTAAAATATTGCTGGTAATCAATATTTCAAAAGATTTTTTTTCGTTTTACTCCTATTTTTAACTTGAAACACACAACCTTTACTGATTTTACCCGCAACCTACCTTTCCCTTTATCGTTCATTGTCTTATCTCCCAAGATCCTATGTAGTGCATAGTATCAGAGAGAGGGAGCAATGGGATGTTTAGTGTTTAGTCCCCAAAGTCCCATAATAACGTTTTCTTATTCGTTGCGTTAATAACTTTCGGGAATTTTGAATTTTAATTGGTTAATTTATGGAGTTGAGTGTTTAAATGTTTCAACTACTAATTTTAATCTACGGAAAGGGTAATTTTGTACATCATTATTGGGTATGTCCATCAATTTATCGTCCATTGTCTTATCCCCCAGGAGTGTATAGTATTGCCAAGTACGGAAATAGCTTAATTATCAACACAAATAATTCTATTTGGAAGATGATTAAAGTCCATCCACAGATTATGAGGTCATACAATAGAATGGCCAATGAGAGGTTAGTATACACTATAATTGATCAATGATAAAATTTATGCTGGCCTCTCATTGGTTATTGTATCGTACGACGTCATAATCTGTTGAGGGACTTTGATCATATTCCACAACACAAATAATTGTATTTAGATTAAATATCTATCAGAGAGGTAAGTACGTATAATCATTATTGATTTGCCCGGATATCAAGTGCAGTTTCCCGCTTGGTTAAAAATTTTTCCATAATCGGCCCACCTTAACACACACTCACACACAAACATCTTGTTACTGTATAGTAAGGTTGGGCCGGATACTTTTTGGGCCGGATATTGAAAATGGAACGATTTCCGGAATTATAAGTCAGCCGGATATCTGGTATTTGGATAGTTTCAGTATCCGGTATCTGGTCGGATATTGAAAATGGCCGGATAACCGGCCAAACCGGATATCCGGCCCAACCTTACTTTAAAGTAAGGATTGTCATACCTGTGAAGAACCCTGAATATTATAGATTCATGAAATATTCTTTCATCAAAGTAAACCAATCAAAGAAAAAAAAAAAGAATTTATGATTGCTGTCCAATAATTTTATAGGAAAATCAACTAAAATATTAGATAGAAAGATATATAGGCAAGTAGATACCCAATTGATAGGAAGAGAAAGACAGAAAAAAAAGAGAGAGAGGGAGGGAGAGAGAAAGAGAGAGAGAGAGAGAGAGAGAGCGAGAGAGAGAGAGAGAGAGAGAGAGAGAGAGAGAGAGAGAGAGAGAGAGAGAGAGAGAGAGAGAGAATGAGACAGAGAGAGAGAGAATGAGACAGAGAGAGAGAAAGAAAAGAATGAATATCTTAATCTCATTCTGCCAATATTGGCGTTAAATTAAACAGGGAGAGAGGGGACAATGAACTGTTTATTACACTAGTCCCCAAAAGGTTTATGATAACGTTTTTTTTGATTTGTTTGTCCATTGGGGACTTTAGTGAAATTTGATTGGTTGGTTTATTAAGTTGAGTGTTTAAAAGGTTAAATCATTAATTTAACGCTACCGAAGGGGTAATTTTGTGTATCATCATTGGGGATGTACATCAATTAATCAGCTATTGTCTTACCCCTTTAGATCCCTGCGAAATTAAGCATTTTATATCTTAAACAATTACACTACAATAACTGGTTTTTACAGTCAGTTATTCTAATGTCAAACTTGCATTATTAACAACTTTAGAAACCGGAATAGAACGTGCATAAATCTTGAGGGATAAGACAAAGTTGAAAAACGTGAGAAAGATAAAAAAAAGTTTTAAGTCAGTTGGGACATTTTACAACGTAGCTCCTAAACTACTATACGAAACACAAAAACTATAGCTTATGACGATTTTAACGGTATGCATAACATTTTTCTATTATTAACACAAGCCGTGCAATTTGAATTTTAAAATGTAAGCATTTTTCAAACCCTTTAAATTGGTCATGGTCCATTAATCTTAATTAATTCACTGGTCCTTTAAAAAATACCTTGTTGAAAACCATCCAATATTTTTTTCGGATACAAAATGTCCCATGTCAATGAAGAAAATTATATATTGACTCTAGGGTTGGGCCGGATATCTGGTTTGGCCGGATATAGGGCCATTTTCAATTAGTTATTTAACGCATAATTAGACAGCTTTCCGCGGATATTGAAATGAAATTTTCGAAGATATACTCGAAAATATATTTAGTTAATCGCATTATTTTTTTACAGATTTCACAACAAGAAAAAAAATGTCTGCCACAGATGTTCGTCTGTTTATTGCATCAAAAAATATGACAGTCAATCTTTCACAGGTCAGTAGCCTTGATAGATAGATAGATAGATAGATAGATATATATATAGATAGATAGATAGATAGATAGATAGATAGATAGATAGATAGATAGATAGATAGATAGATATATATATAGATAGATAGATAGATAGATAGATAGATAGATAGATATATAGATAGATAGATAGATAGATAGATAGATAGATAGATAGATAGATAGATAGATAGATAGATAGATAGATAGATAGATAGATAGATAGATAGATAGATAGATAGATAGATAGATAGATAGATAGATAGATAGATAGATAGATAGATAGATAGATAGATAGATAGATAGATAGATAGATAGATAGATAGATAGATAGATAGATAGATAGATAGATAGATAGATAGATAGATAGATAGATAGATAGATAGATAGATAGATAGATAGATAGATAGATAGATAGATAGATAGATAGATAGATAGATAGATAGATAGATAGATAGATAGATAGATAGATAGATAGATAGATAGATAGATAGATAGATAGATAGATAGATAGATAGATAGATAGATAGATAGATAAATATTGCATCAAAAATATAGTCATAAGACAATGGCCGATAAATTGATGTACACCCCCAATGATAATTCACAAAATCACCCCTTCTCTAGATCACAATCAGTGGTTGAAACATTTGAACACTGAACTAAATAAATCAAAATTCAATAAAAGTTTCCAAGGTTGTTAAGCAGCCAACGAATAAGAAACGTTATTATAAGACTAGCGTAATAAACACCCTTATGTCCTCTCTCTCTCTAGTTGATTGGTTGTTTAGTAATGCAGTTCGGTTGGATCTGGGAGGGAGAGAACATTGGATTGTAAAATGTACTAGTATCCAAAGTTTTACAACTCATTATCTTATTTGGAGGCTAAAATACTTTTATTTAGTGTAGTTTTAATTAATATTGGTTGGTTAAATTATTTCTAAACTAATTGTGTCCACTATTTTTTTGTTAACCATCATTGGGTGTGTTAATTAATTTATCGTCCATTGTCTTATACCTTTCGATCCTCTGGATATATAGTACTTTTAGGAATACTACCTTTCGTGGCAACGCCCCTTAAATGGCTTTTTATAGGTTATTTTAGGTTAGGTTAGGTTATATTGGGATAGGTGGTTGCCCCCACGCACTTGGCCCTGCAGGGTTAGAGCCCCCCGCAGGGGCTAGAAATAGGAGATAAGTTACTGTGAAAAATACAAAGAATCGCCCCTTCAGGTGCGTTGCCACGAAAGGGACTATACCCGTCCTTATAGAAGCGCATCTACTCTACAAGCGATATGGCTCAGTGAAATCAAATTAACCCTGCCAAACTTATGTACTGTTATTTTATTGATCAACAACATTAAACGTTTGACCAAAACCACTTTTGTTGATGTCTGATTCTAAAACCCCATAGTCAATAGGAGCCATTGTAATTGTATGTTGACACAGAAATAAAAGTTTAAAAAGCAGCCAATAAATAGAATATTCAGCCATTTTAGAGATCTTACAGGGCATACAGACATACAGGTGGACATCCTGTTAAGTTTGTATTTAGGATTAGAGAGGAATGTACTGACAATAAATGTATAAATATAGATGTATAACAAGACAACTACCTGGATCCCCCTGTTGGGGATCTTTTTCGTTTGCTAGCAAATTGGTTTCTGCTCTTTTGTAGCTTCCCGACGCTATTGGTTGATTTTCAAAGACCCAATTGAAAGTCGGCACAGGGTCTCCCCCCCACCCAATATTGTTTCTCTCTAATGTACTAACTGAAGTGAGTTACAGAGATAAATTCCTAGAAATTACCAAATGCTAAATTAAGAATCTTTTCATCGATTTTTCTATAGAATCATAATTGCAGGAGAGGGATAATGATAATAAACAAAATTACCCTTCTGTAGATTAAATTTTTTGACATTTCTGGTTTGAGCTTACCAATCAAGATTAATCATAAATCTAAGGGATAAGACAATAAACGATAAATTGATGTACATCCCCCATAATTTTATTGGTTGAAAAATTTGAATACTTCTTGTTTTAATTAACTTATTAAGCTTATCAAAAGTACCCAAAGTTTTTAAGCTAATAAATGAGTGAGAGTGTTCATAATACTTTTGGGTACCATTACAGTTCAAAGTCCAAAATTCGTTTAATTTCTGAAGATACCCAACATAAAAGTATAATTTTTGTGATTTATTGAATATACCTTTTAATTTTAGTATTTTTCTAATATGGCTTCCAAGCCGATTACTATCCGCTGGATTAGAGCTGGTTCTCAGCCATACTGAAAAATCATTTATTGTATAGTATTATCAACAATTTTCCATGAAAAATAAAGTAAAAATCATAAAATTGATACCAGGGGCTAGCAAAATTGGTTTTTAAAATATATAATTTTTCATTTTAATATCAACAGAAAGCTGTCTGTAATATAACTAATAACTATTCTTGCACAAACTATTTTTTTTTTAATATTTGTAAGTGCTTCTGTTTTGAGAGGAATGATAATTATAATTATCAAACATAATTATCTTTATTAATCTTTATTAATTACTATTCCTGGAAAGTGTATTATTCAGGGATCTAAAGGGATAAGACAATGGTCGATAAATGGATGTACACTGCCAATGATGATACACATGATTACCCCTTCTGTAGATTACTATTAGTAGTTGAAACGTTTAAACAATCAGCTTAATAAACAAACCAATGCAAGTCACCCAAAGTTGTTAGGCCAACGAAAAAAAACCTGTTATTATAAAACTTTGGGGACTAGTGTAATAAACAGCCCAATGTCCCCTTTCTTCCTGTATATTATCTAAATTCAACAAGGTAGGTAAGTTGAATTTGAGTTTTCGATTGTGTACACAGTTTCCTCGGTGTTTACTCATCCTATCTCAATATTTACTACTAGCTAAAAAAGCTTCAAACTTTAAATAAAATTTTGAATGCATAATGTATAAATCGTTAATACATTCTTTGATCTTTTTTTGAAAGTTTGAAGTTTTTTAAACCCCAACAAGGTATAGTTATTTCAAGGGTACATTTAAGGGACATTTAATTTTGATCCATCTGAAAAATTAGAATAAAGCAAAGATGACAACATCCATAAAAGTGAATCTCCAAAATTAAACAAGTTTAAACTAAATTGTATATTTATATATGTTTAAAAATTGCTTAAATACACGATGATGTTTAAGGTCATACTTACATTTTTAGGACTTTATTATAGTGACGCTATACGTTACTTACGAACGGACGTACGTACGAACCTGCCATAATTTTAGAAAAGCTTCGCTATCAAAGTTTTACTAAACTATCAATTATCAAAGTTTGGACCGTAGGTTTTGTTAGATTTGATAGTTATCAAGGAGAAGGGGGATATTTGATTGTAATCTACACTGGTACCCAAAGTTTTATAACCACGTTTTCGTATTCGTTGGCTAAAACACCTTGGTTAATTTTATTGAATTTGATGGTTGGTTCCATTGTCTTATCCATTCAGGTCACAATTCATTACAGAATTATCACAGTTAAGTTTCTGTCTTAGCTTGCCAGGGTTTATAGTTTGTTACATATCCATTGTTTTATCCCTCAGTCCCTGGATATTCTGAAGAAAAGTATAACAATTAGTGGCAAACAAAAAAATTGTGTCTGCATGCTTTTATAACTAATATCAATATTTAAAAGCAAAGGTTTTCTAAAATTAGGATAGGTTCGTTCGTAACTGTTTTCGTTAATTTTGACATGTTAGAATTATCCTATCAATTTCAAACTTTGAATGATGACTCCTATAACAGTTAGGCATTCTGTTCTGACACTCTACAAGTGTTAATGTTCGTTTTTTCTACCGTTCCAGAGCCTTGTTATATCCACATCCTTGTTATATTCCACAAAAACAATAAAAAAATCAAGTATTACAACACCTGTAAGTGCTAACCCTAGACTTTGACTAATAAATCTATTTAGACATCATTAACTAGATTAATTAAAGGATATTGAAAATCGAATAATAACGTTTTCACACGTTATTATAGGGAAACTTCAACATTTCCAAAAATTAATGTCAAAATAACAGAAAACTCAACGTGTTTTAAATTGACAATTTTAATATGTCTTACAGACGATCAAAGCTATCTGTTAAGTACGGACAAACATAAGGACATACAAATCCAAATTATAGAAAAGCTATAGTTTTCAAAATTAATAGATTTTCATTAAAACATTTCATTTTTTTAGTTATTGCGAACCAGAGAAGCATTGGTACGCCCCGAGGAAATTGGAATTCTTGTCATAATTCTTCTTCTATGGACTGCGTCAGTGGTTCTTTTCTATAGGAGGTAAAAATGACGTTATACTGGCCTACCATTGGCCAATTAAAATGTAATAATAATTAGTAATTTAGTCTCTGACTATCATTGGTCATTTTTGTTGTATGACTTTATTATATTTTTTTGGTAGTGGTTAATATGGTTTGTGTTTTTTCGTTCTTAATTTCTTATTACTTTTGTACAGTTTTGTATTGTGTAGTTATAAAAAAATATAGTTGAAAATATAGTTTAGAAAGAAACAGTAAAACAATAATTTTAAGTATTACTTAAAATTTGACAAATAAAAGAGAAAAAAAAATAGCTTTGTGATCATAGATAAATTTATGGGAAACTTTCAGAGTCCCTGGGTATCCAAAATTTACTTTTTGTTGGACACCCTGTAAAACTAGAGTTTTCGCCAAAATAGCATTATGTGCGCTTTTTACATAAATAAACGATCATTTTGGTTTATAATATGTATAGGTCTGATGAAAGAATGATGAAAAATTTAATTTTTAAAATTGTAAAAAATGTTTTTTTTTGTTTTTCTTACCTACCTTCATAGATATCTAGACATCCAGGGACTCTAAAACTTGAATCTGATGCTGTGAGTATTGGTGCAAAAAATATGACGTAACAAAAAAAATTAGCCAATGAGGGTCCACTATTATTGCCGCCAGTGGTCAATAACGGCCTCTCATTGGCTAATTTTTTTTGTTACGTCATATTTTTTGCACCAATACTCACAGCATCTTGAATCTTCCAACGGCAAATGATGCAACGTATGTATGTGTAATGTGGAGGAAAGAGAAACTGTCCCAATTTTGTATATCTTTTGCGGAACAAGTTCCAATTACGTCATATTTTTCTTTCCCGAAAAAGGGAGGGGGGGAAGAAAATCTCTTCAAAAGAGATGGGGAAAACCCCCTTTTCTCCCATCTCTTTTTTCTTCCCCCCTTCCCTTTTTTTCTTTCCCCCTTCTCTTTTTCGGGAAAGAAAAATATGACGTAATTGGAACTTGTTCCGCAAAAGATATACAAAATTGGGACAGTTTCTCTTTCCTCTGTAATGTGTATTAGACACACATCGTATTACTTTTATATAAGGATGAATAACTAAATTAGGATATTTACAAAATCACTCTTTCTGTACATTAAAATAAATGGTTGAACAGATTAAACACTGATAGTTTGCATCAACCAATCCTTATTAAATGAAAGCGCTCAAATTTTTAAAGCCAACGAATATGAGAGAGCAAGTCTAAACAGCTTTTGTTGAAATTTCAATCTATTTTCTTTTACCTTTCTGCTCTATACTGCTCCTAGAAAACAACAGCAAAGCAGGGATTTAAAGGGATAAGACAATGGCAGATAAATTGAGGTACTTTCACAATTATTATACGCAAAATTATCAAATTTTTAGATTAAATTTAGTGGTTGAGACGTTCTAACACTCATTTTAATGAACCATCCACAAACTTGTTAAGCCAACGAATAAGAAAGTGTTATTCAAAAATTTTGGGAATTATTATATAAAAAAGCCCATTGTCCCCTCTCTCTGTGGCATCAAATGCTTTGTTGATATCAAACTAACATAAATTATGCATTTTGCAACATATCAAAAAATCTCTTTTCCCATATATTATTTAATACTATAGAGATTTGGTTTTTATACAAAAAGCGCAATGCTGTATTATATTAACTAGCGGCTACGCCCCCTAGAGGCCTCATGGGGCATGTAAAATATTTCCTTTTCAATTTATGTTAAGATAAGTTGTTAATTTAAATATATTTTTTTGATTTTTGGGGATTTCTCTTGAGAGGGTGGTGGTACCCACCCCCAAAATAGCAATAAACCTTTCCAGAACCTAAACAAAGCTTTGCTGAAATGAAGAAAATATTGGGTATTCGGTTTGCGAGATTCTTTTCTGCAGACAAAAAAGCTTACTACATTATAAAATAGGATAAATATTTATGACATAGATTGGTTTAAATTAATTAAAAATGCAACAAAATTACATTATCCTTCGCAAGTAGTTTTTTTCTAAATACCTATCTATTTTTTGTGTGTAAAATGTAAAAAAAGGTATATAAATATACTTCATGAGAAAATTATATTAAAATTTCTCTCGCTTTCATAAAAGTTAATAATAAAACTCGCGTATAAGATTATGCACTTTATATACAATATATTAAGTTTAAACCTTATATTCGGTCAGTTGAATTTGAATTGCCGAATGTGTACACAGTTTCCTCATCCTATCTCAATATGTACTACAAGCTAAAAAAGCTTCAAACTTCCAAAAAAAAATCAAAATTTGAGAAATTAAATAATGTATAAATCGTTTATACATTCAAATTTAGATTTTTTTTGAAGTTTGAAGTTTTTTAGCTAGTAGTAAATATTGATATAGGATGAGGAAACATTAAAAAAACTGTGTACACATTCGGCAATTCAAATTCAACTGACTTCATATTCCCACGAAAGGGACGTTACCCAAAAATTGAATTAAAAGGAAAATTGCATGTCTAAATTAACAATAAGAGCTATCCGTTACGGACGAACCTTAAATAGAGAAAAGCTTAAGATTTTAAAATTAGCTACTCGCCCCTACATCTACTTTAATTTCATGGAGCAAGTTTTGTAACTTTAGAAATAGGCAGTAAGTCAGGGAGGGAGGGGACATTAGATTGGAAATTACATTGGTCCCAAAGTTTTGCTATCTTATACATTAGGCTCAAAAACTTTGAGTACTGTTAATGAATTTTGATAGGTTGGTTCTTTATATATCAACCAATAACTTAATCGTTGGGAATGTGTTTTAATTTATCATCCATTAGCGGCTAGGGGCCTCTAGTGGCACTTTAAATGTTTTTTTTTAAAAATAATATGTAACCTTTCTATGTTACGTTTAAGTCTCTACGAAAAAAAAAATTTGATTTTTTTGTGATATCTCTTTGGAGGGTGGTGGTACCTCCCCCAATATAGTTATAAAGCTTCCCGGGACCTATGATAAGCTACCCTGTTAAGGAGAACCCGATCGGTTCAGCGGTAAGCGAGATCCTTCGGCACAAACAAACAGACAGACAAACACACATCCTGTTACTTTATTTTAAGAATTGTCCTATCCCTGTAGATCCCTGAACAAAAGTAGAATTGAGCAAAACTTTATGCACAAAAATTTTGGATGTTTTTTCGCTTCCCCATAATATCTCTTTCGCTTGGAGTTTCATATTCGCAAAAATTAAAAAGCAAGGAGGAAGGGGACATTATTACACTAGTCCCAAAGTATTATATTAACTTTTTCTTATTATCTGCTTTAGCAACCTTGAGGACTTTCATTGAATTTTGATTGGTTGGTTAATTTAGTTAAGTGTCCAAATGTTTCAACCACTAATTACAATCTACAGAAGAGATTAATTTGTGTATCATCATTTGGGATGTACATCAATTTATCGGCAAATGTCATATCCCTCCAGATTCCTGCGCAAAAAGGGTGGGAGGGTACCTACACCCTCCCAAGATATATTGCCCCAAGAAGAAAATCAATTTGATGGTCAATTCCCCCCCCCCCCCTCTTAACTTAATTTCCCCTTGGTGCCTCTAGGGCGTAGCCACTCTTCCTGCTATTTAAAACAGTATGTTATTTTATGTTCTGGGTTTTCCGACCCCCTTTAATTCAGAACTTCTCTAGACACTAGTAACGCAGCCGCTAATAATTTGATAATTAGATACACAAGCGGCTGCGAATACACACCAAAATTTTATCTTTTCTATTAAACTTTTACACGCTTTACATTTGGGCCTAGATACATTTATCGCTTTATAATACACTAAAGGCCTCTAGGGGCACTAGAGATAAGACTTCATAGTTTAGTATTGAGGCGATTGCACTTTGAAGCATAAACTTACCCTCCACCAAAATAGATTTAAACCTTTCCAAGACCTACAAGAAGCTTCACTGCAAGGAGAACCATATCGGTGGGGCGGTTAGCGATATATTAAGTTACAGACAGATAGTTATCATGTTACTTTTATATCAGGATATATTTCACCATATAAAATGAAACAAAAAAAATCGTTATGTTATACTTAATTTAAATAAGTGAATGAAAACCGCCATTAGATAATAAAACAGTATGTATAACATTATTAGAAATATATGTTACATTATACATAGGATATTGTACGTGCAAAGAGATTTTAGCCGTTTTCCTTTTTTTTCACAGGGAAAGGGGGGAAAGCATTATTAACTCAGAGATCTTAAGGGATAAGACTATCTATGATAAATTAGTTTACACCTTTCAATTATAATATTCAAATCTATAAAATCTTGAAATTTGTGAATTTAAGTGTCTAAATTTTTTAACCAGTTATTTAGATTTAAAATAAGGATAGTTTTATTATTAGTTTATTAGTAGAAGACGAAGAAAGTCCATCAAAAAAAATTCTGACTTCATAAAAATGAGGGATGAGGAGAGGAGGAGTGGGAAAGAAAACCCCTAAAAAAATGGAGAATCCCTCATTTTTATGACGTCACATGCTGATTTTTTGAGCGACTTTCTTCATCTTCTATTGACTATTGTCTTATCTCTTATGATTCCTGAGAAGGCATAATAATGTATTGTAATTATTTCAATAAATTTTCAAAATAATTTAAGGTGAAGCAGCTTATACAAAACGTCATACAATACAAATGACCAATGATAGGCCAGTATTTATGGTAATTGACTAATGTAAACTGGCCTATCATTGGTCATTTGTATTATATGACGTTATTTTTTCATAGGCACTATAAGCTGCTTCATTTCAGGTGGAGAAAATTAAGCCACATGGAGCCGTGCTTACCCTACCTGGCGTCCTCCAGAAACAGCCTGGTATCCAGTGGCAAAGAAGTCAGGTACAAATCCTTTCCTTTACGGCTTCGAAACTGATCAATATCCGCTGGATTAGAACCGGTTTTCAGTCATACTGAAAAACCATGTTTAGCATCATATCATAGATAATTTTCCACGAATATCAAAACAAAAACCATAAAACTAATACAAGTTTTGAAATATCAAAGTTTAATGATTGCGTTCTCTCATTCGTGTGTTTAAAAACTTTGGTTTTAAGATTAAATCTTCAATGGTTGGTTAAAACTAAAAATGCTGTAGCTTTTTCAACCAATTATTTTAATTTTCAGAGAAGGTTAATATAATTTTGTCCATGGTCTAATTTTTCAAAGAGACATGTTTTTGCAAAGTCATATTTTGTGATTTATTGACAAAAGCTTTCAAACATACTTGTTTCTACTGTTTAATAAAAGAAGTGGATGTTTATGCACAAGGGTGTTAAAATAATTAGCTTGAAAGAATTTAATTAAACATATTCATTCTATTAAATCACTTTTATTGACGTAGTTACTATATATATGTACAACTAGCGGTTACGCCCCTAGAATGCCTCTAAGGGCATTTTAGGGGGTGTGTGCCGAATTCGACAAAAAAATGCTTAAAACCATCCTTGGATCTATAGGATAGTTTCTTTAAAAATAGAACTTAATAAGTTAAGTATTTATCGATATCGTAAGCTACAATTTCAAAAATCCTTACTACTTTATATTATAGGATACTAGCGGCTACGCCCCTAGGAGCCTCTGGGGGCACTAAAGGTTGGAGGGGAAAAGTCGACATCATCCCATTTTGAATTTGAGTTCAAAAGAGTAAAAAAATAATTTTGGGAGGGAGGGGGGTGAAGACACCCTCCCCAAAAATAGTTTAAAACCTTCCCAGGACCTATAAGAAGCTTCACTCTAAAGGAGAACATTATCGGTTCAGCGGTTAGTGAGATCCTTCGGGACAGACACAAAACGCTTACTACTTTATATAATAGGATATATGTATATAAATAATTTTGATTACCAATATTCATTATTATTCTATTTTCCTGACTTATGTGTATATACAATACATTACAATTCTATTTTCGGAGATTAGATAAATATTATTTCTCGTATTCATTCGAATCCGGTGGATAGGAACCGGTTCTCATCCACACGAAAAAACTATGTCTAGCATCGTATTATATCCAGCTTTCTACAAATATAAAAATGTACAATCATCGGCACCTCGGGGCTAAAAAAACTGGTTTTAATCTTATGATTGTACTTTCTATATCCGCGGAAAGCTGTTTATAATACGATGCGAGAAATAACTATTATGTAAATCAATCCTTATAATAATTGACATACATACAAAGAAAGATACAAAGTTATAGATTTGCTTCACTCCTAACATTAGTAAAGATTATATAAATAAATCCAACACAAAAATATTTACTTTTGTGATTAACCATTATAGGATGATACAAGTTGGAATTTCTTTATATCTAAATCTGCCGCTAAAATGAACCGTTTTATGTTTGTTAGATAATATCCAATAACACGAATTGTGAAAATTACAAGAAGATGATTTAAGTCCCTCCACAGATTATGACGTCATATGATAAAATAACCAATGTGAGGCCAGCATAAATTTTACCATATTGGTCAATTACAGTGTATACTGGCCTCTCATTGGCTATTCTATCGCATGACGTCATAATCTGTGGAGGAACTTTAATCATCTTCGTACCGAATTAAAAATTTAAAAATTGTGGGTACTTTTATTAAATTTTGGTTCATTGAGTGTGCAAACGGTTCAACCAATAGTTTCAATCTACAGAAGAAGTAATTGAGGTTAAAAATTAATTCATCGTCTATTGTCATATCCCTTTAGATAACTAATTAATTATTCTTTTTTAGATTCGCCGTAGATAAAGAAACTACAAGATTTCCTGACCGAAGACTCTCAAGGTACATTTATTTTTGTGCATTTATTTCTGCAAGTTGTCACAATTGCATATTATCACAACCACATATTGTCACATTGTTAAATCCGCATTTAATAACATTCACATATTGTCACAACCACATATTGTCACAACCACATACTGTCACAACCGCATATTGTCACACCTGCATATTGTTACAACCACATATTGTCACATTGGCATATTATCACAACTGCAAATTGTCACAACCACATATTGTCACAACCGCATTTTATCACACCTGCATATTGTTACAACCACATATTGTCACAACCACATATTATCACAACTGCATATTGTCACAACCGCATTTTATCACACCTGCATATTGTTACATCTGCATATTGTCACAACCGCATTTTATCACAACTGCATATTATCACAACTGCTTTTATCCCAACCACATATTGTCACAACCGCATATTATCTCAACCACATATTATCACAACTGCAAATTGTTACAACCACATATTGTCACAACCGCATTTTATCACAACCACATATTGTCACATCTGCCTATTGTCATAAAACATATTGTCACATCTGTATATTAACACAACCGCTTATTGTTAAATCCGCATATAATCACATCCACATATTAGCACATCTGTACTGAACAATCCGAAGAACAAGGATGACAACATCCATAAAAGCAAAGCTCTGAAACGGCAAGACAAACGAACATTAATACTTTAAGAGTATCAGAACTGAATATATGTAAATGTATTGTATAAAAGTAGAAACAAAATTGTAAGTAAATTTGTTGAAAAACTACGTAAATACAGGATATTGTTTAAGGACATACTTACATTTCGAGGACCTGATTATAGAGATGATTGGCTTATAACATTATACTTTGTTGTCCTAGGAATCAGTATTACAAAAATCAGATCAATCGGATAATTTTATAATTATTTGTTGTTAAAAAGTTAAAATTCAACTTGTTTAAAATGGACGTACGGACATTTTGGTAACAGTTATAGAGTTGCTACTCTTTCTAAATCGTACCTAACTACTACAGGAATCTTCATGCAAAGTTTTAAATCGATAGGAAAATTCTAACCCATTTAAATTAACGAAAAGAGATATCTGTCAGTGACGTACGGACGGAAGTACGGACGGACGGACCAACCCTATTAATGAAAAACCTTCGCTTTTAAAAAGTGAAAAAAATTTTGTTTAAAAGATCCTTTATCTATGTTCCTATTACTTCTTTTAACAATTGTTTATTTCCTATAAATTACAACAACTGCATTTTTCCTCGTTTGCAATGTGACAAGAATGACAGCATCCAAAAAAAATCACCATGTTTTAAATGAACGTACGGACTTTCTGGTAACAGCTATACAGTTGCTACGCTTCATAAATCGTATCTAACTGATATAGAAACCAGCATGCAAAGTTTGATAACGATAGGACAACTCTAGCATGTCTAAATCAACGAGAAGAGCTAACTGTTACAAAAGTCCCGAAGGACGTACGGACCGATCCTAATTATAGAAGAGCTTCGCTTTTAACAAGAATGACAACGTCCATAAAAGCAAGGCGAGGGGATCTGACACTGGAATGTGAGCTGTAATAGAACCAGGAAGGAAGGAGACAATGGGCTGTTTATTACAATAGAGTAGACCCCAAAGTTTTATGATAATGTTTTTACCCCCCCCCCCCCTTCTCTCTACAAATTCCACTTCCTTATGAGAAAAGTTTTTCAACTTTTTTTTCTAAAGAGAAACAAAGAATTTAATTAGAGCTATTCAATTGAAAGGGTGTTCATTCAATTTCGCATATTATCACGTAGCACATCCGATAGTCGTCGTGGAGGTAATAGGTTCGAATCTAGGCTTAACACTGCATCATGACAAAAGACGTTAATAATGGTTCCTACTGCTGCTATGTCAGGGGCGCGCGTATGGGGAATGTTTTGGCCCAAAACAGGCGTAACTCATTACCATGCACAGTTAGATATTCTTAAACAAAGGTCGTGCAATCAAAGGGTTGGCTGTAGTTAGGGCACGTATCCACATAGGTTTTTTAGATTTGCAAATTTTCAGAGGGGTTATTAATGATTAAAGAGAAGCAAAGGGGTAAATAGGCAGTTTGTGCTGTTGTAAAAAATTACAGTTCCAATAATGGTAGACAAAATTTTTGCTTTTTTAATAATGCTTAAGTTAATATGCACACATTTTGAGTTGAAACATATTAGATAACACAAAAAGAGTTATCTGTGTAGATTCTTTAAAGATGTTTATACTTTATAGTGCCTATAAAGAAATTATAAATATAAATTACCAAGGATAGGCCAATACTAAATACTAAATTACCATTGGCAGGCCACTCTACATTTCAATCAGATTTTAATTGACCAATGGAGGGCCAATTTAATGTCATTTTTCACAGTTATTATTAATATATATTGTAATTTAAGCAATTTCTAACAATTACCAAAAAAATGCTTATTTGTTTGTTGCTTTAATGGATATGATGTCTTTGTTTATAATTTTATATTATTTTTTTAGGAAAGCAGACAGCAATCACAATTCTGGCTCAGGAGGTGGGGAAGGAGGTGGTGGTTGTCCACCCCTGGGGGGTAGCACCAGCAGCCGAGGAGTCTCCATAGACATAGACATGACCCTCATGGAGCAGACAACCAACCATACAACTACAACTACAACAACAACTACAGAATTTACAACAATCCAACAAAATGGTGGTGGTAAACACGTGACCTTAATTCAAAATGGCGCCAAGCACAAAGACGACATTATCAACAGTTGTCCTGTCCAAAATGGCGGCAAGCGCAAAGACGACATTATCAACGGTAGTATTGTTCAAAATGGCGACAATGGTCACGTGACTAAACAAGTTAGCCTGCCTGAAGCTGGACCAAGTAGACCTACAACTCTAGATCTTAACACAAGAAGGTATTTAACCACTGGGATCTATAGAGATAAGACAATAGCCAATAAATTAATGTATATAACCAATGATGATACACAAGATTACCCCTTTTGTAGATTACAATTATAGAATCATAAAATTGAAACCAAAAACAATAACTTTATCTAAAAGCAGTGTAAGCTTACAAAAGAAAAAAAATTTTATCCTATCTAATAAATTTTTGGTTTGTTTGTCTTTTGAAATCTCAAGGTTTAAGATCTCCATTTTATGTAAGCTTTACCCGGTTACCAGGGTGGTTTTAAGCTATTTTACCTTCCTTTTTTAAATCCCTTTATAAAAGCTGTTAATACTGTCTATTAAAAAAATACAATACAAATGACCAATGATAGGCCAATACACAGACTAAACTAACAATGGCATGCCAGTGTAAATTCTAATTGACCAATGACGTCATTTTTAAAGGCACACTAAAAAAAGCTTTAATTCTAACTTTTACTAACTAAATTTTTTTATATAGAAAATCCAGTCCCCTGCCAGCGTTCTTTGATATTGAACAAATCCCCCAGTATTCCAAGAAAAGACGCCAGAGCATACCGCATTGCCAGGTTAGAGAAACAGCTCTAGTTCGGTCCTTTACCCGACACCGCGTCATAACTAATTACGTTAAAAATGGTTCATACTGCTGCTAACATAAATTAATAGTTAGCTCAAAACAGGCGTAACTTATTACCATGCAAAGTAAGGACTTCTAGACAAAGGTCATGCAATCAAAGAGTTGGTTGTATATCTGTTGTTACCCCATCCAATACCCTGGGTGATTGAGCGCGTTACACTGCAATTAAAACGCATGTTGAAGGTGGCGTGGAGTGGACTTGTACCCAAAGCGTCATAGAGCCCCTAGTTAGTGAATGATCTTTTGTTATCAATCCTATCATAAAAGTCATAATCAACGTAGATGGTATAGCAAAAATAATTTTACTGATACTTCTTCAGGTAGCAATTGAAAATCATCAAAATATTGACGACAGTCTCTTTTTTCTTTCAGTCTTCAGTTCAAAAGCTATACTCCCAACTGGTGACAAAATCCTCTGGTTGCTGGAGCCTTGGATCCTCCAGCTGGAGGTCACAGTTCCCAGCTAGGATGGCAGTCAATATCAAACCAGTCAGGAATGGAAGTCTTCATAAAGCAGGTAACAATTTTAAAGACGGAGACATTAGACTGTAAATTACACTGGTACCCAAAGTTTTATAAACTCGTTATCTTATTTGTTGGCTCAAATACTTTGGGTACTTTTATTCAATTATGAATAATAGGTTTTTAAATAGTAGTGTCCAAAGTTTTCAATCAATAATTTTTATATACAGAAGGGGTAATTTTGTTTATCATAATTTGTATGTAAATCAATTTATCTTTCATTGTATTATCACTTAAGATTCTGACTTTATATAAAATTATAAGGACTTTGGAGCATTTATCTGTCTCCCTTTTCAGCCATAGTTTCCATAGTTTTTATACCAAAGAATGAGAGATCGTGTATTTAAAAATAAAGAAATAGGAGGAGGGTTTTTAGTGTTCCAATTGATAGTTAAGGAATTATACAAACATCTTTTTGATAAATGACGCATTTTTAGATAATATTGCGTAGTATTTTTTGCATTTATTTAATCAAATCAGGACGAAAAGCCAAATATTTCGCAAAGAAATTCGCAAAATGTTATTTTTATGGTATTACAATCGGTCATAAACACATAAGTAAAGCTTGAAGTCATTCTATATAACTTACACTGGCCTATGCCTTACGGGCATTAGAATAGCTTTGCTAATGATTTTGCAGAAGTAACATGATGTCTATCTACTCTTTAATTCTACTTGTCTGTCTGTCTGTACAGGAAGATCTCTCTAATAGCTGAACCGATTTGGTTCTCCTTTGCAGTTCAGTTTCCTATAACTATAACTATTTTATAGAAAGGTATCTTTATACGTGGAGATTCGACTTAAACCCTACTCCCTTGTCCCAAAACTGCTCCTAGAGTCTTCTATGAGTTTTGAAGTATTTTTATCACTTTTCCAAAATGAAAGATAATCGAAACTTTTTAATAAATAGATTCTTTTGTAAACTTATATTACATTATATTTTCCTTAAACTTTTCTTAACCCTTAACAGTCGGGCCCCTTGCCGCACCTTAATCTCAGTTCCTATTAGAGCAAGAGGACTAAACATTTTTCTGCAAGTCCCTTGTTTGATACTGAATTTCCGACCTCAAGTAAGTCAAAGTCAATTTTCGCTGCCTTTACCCTTTTATTTAACAACCTTTGTTTTTAGGTCCCTTTTTACTTAAACTTTTCAAACGGCTGTAGTTTTCTTATTATTGAAGTTAAAAGAAACATTTTTTTCAGAAAAGGGTTAATCAATGATGACAACATCCATAAAAGTGAAGCTTATAAATTTAATAGGTCTGACAAATGAACATTTCAGGGATCTAAAGAGTTAAGATAATAGCCAATAAATTGATGTAAATCCCAATGATGATACACAAAATTACACATATTTGAAAAAATCAAAAGAATGTGATAACTATTTCATATAAAAAGATATAATAAAAAATAAGGGAATTGTTCATCTAGACCTTGTATATTTATAATCTGTTTGTTTGTAAAATCCACGGAGGGAGGGGACATTTGGCTATTTAAAACTCTAGTCCCCAATGTTTTATAATAACGTTTTCTTATTTGTTACCTTACCAGCTTTAAGGACTTCTATTGAAGTTTGATTGGTTTGTTGAATAAATTGAGTGTCCAAACATTTCAAACACTAATTATTATCTACAGAAGGGGTAATTTTGTGTATCATCATTAGGGATATAGATCAATCTATCAGCCATTGTCTTATTCCTTTAGATCCCTGATAAAATCTATATGTGTTATATTCTTAATTTTAATAATTTTATTTTATATTTTTAGGTTCAATTATTCGAGCTAAAACAGATTCTACAGAACATCACAGTAAAACTATAGAAAAAGAAAGCGAAGTATACATTTAAATATGTCATGTACCTTGTTACCTTGTAGAATCTAAATTTGAAAAAAAAAATTTTGAAGTTTGAAGCTTTTTTAGCTAGTAGTAAATATTGAGATAGGACGAGGAAATTATGTACACAATCAGCAACTCAAATTCAGTTGACCTATATTTTGATTTTTACTCAGGAGGGGAGGGGACATTGGACTGTAAACTATACTGCAACCTAATTTATTTTATTTTAACGATATCTTGGATTTGTTGTATTTTGAACTTTATTTCAAAAATCGGGTGTGTAGTCCCTTTCGTGGCAATGCTCCTTAAGGAGCGATTTTTTATTCACAGTAGCTTTTCTCCTATTTCTAATCCCTGCGGGGGGGGGGGGGGCTCTAACCCTGCGGGGCCAATTGCTTAACCCTGTGGGGCAATCACCTAACTCCATATAACCTAACCTAACCTATCAAAAGCCATTTAAAAAATACGACGAATCTCCCCTTAATTAAGGGGCGTTCTCACGAAAGGGACTATTCCCAAAAAATGTAAATTGGATTATAGATAAAACTAAAGGTGGAAAAGTTTGGAAATTTTAAAATTGTACCAACATAATCAAGATTAAGTAAAAGTCCCCAAAGTTCTGAATGAGGGAACATTCAACATGTTGATAAAACTTTGAAGACCAATTATAATTTTCAGTCCAATGTATGTACCCCTCCTCCCTGCTTATAAATATTTGATATGTATGGACGGAGTTATCAGAACTCAAGGAGGAAGGAGACATTTGACACTAAATTTTACATGTACCCAAAGTTGTGTAGCCAAGTTGTCTTAAAAACTTTGGGTACTTTAATTGAATTTTGATTAATTTTTTGCAAACTATAAGTTCAAAAACTATTCAAGCAATTATTTTAATCAACAGAAGGGTTATTTTGTTTATAATCATTGGGGATATATTAATTTATCGTCCATTGTCTTATCACTTAAGATCCCTGTCAGAACCACAAATTTAAACTACAGCAAAACCTGCTCCTTTCACTTTTTAAAAGCGAAGCCTTTATATAATTAGGGTCGGTCCGTACGTCCGTCTGTCCGTACGTAACGGATAGCTCTTTTCGTTAATTTAAGCAAGTTAGAATTGGCCTTATCGATTTCAACTTTGCATGATAATTTCTATAAAAGTTAGGTACGAGTTAGAAAGCGAAGCAACTCTATAATCGTTACTAAAAAATCCGTACGTCCATTTGAAACATGTTGCTTTTTAACTTGTTTAACGTATCAAATTTTTTTGGGGTAAAATTATCTGATTGGTCTGATATTTAAAATACTGATTCCTAGGACAACAAAGTACATTGTTATAGGCGAAGCATCTCTAAAATCAAGTCCTAAAATGCAAGTATATCCTTATACAATATCCTGTATTTAAGCAATTTTTTTAGCAGATTTACTTACAATTTTGTTTCGTTCGACTTTAATAACTTTATATTATGATTATTCAGTTCTGACACTATACAAGTGTTAATGTTTGTTTGTCCTACCGTTTCAGAGCTTCGCTTTTATGGATGTTGTCATCCATGTTATTGCATATTTTTGCGATTATGAAACACATAAATATTTTTCTAAACTTTATATGTTGTACAAGATAATGTATTTTAGTATCAAATATTTATATTTTTGATTGTAATAGTTATTGATCGCATCGTATTATAGACAGTTTTCCAGATTGAAACCAGTTTTGAAAACCCAAAGGGGCCGAAGGCTCGAACTGAAAATACTGATTTAAAATTTATGATTTATTTTAATACTCTTGGAAATTTTTTTTAATACGATGCTACATATTTATAGTATGGCTAAGAACCGATTCTAACCCAACGGATATTAATCGGATAAATTAAGATATGATGTTAAAATTGCATTTTCTCTACTGTTTAGTGTTTTGAAAAAATCTTTAGGGATCTAAAGGGATAAGACAATGGCTGATAGATTCAAATACATCTTTGTAGCTTCTACATAATACTTTGTCTGTCCGTCAGTCAGTTATTTTCTTGGCTGCTATTGAAGAAAGACTGCTGACATTTTCATAGAAGATTCCTATAACATATGCACATCAAGTCTATACATTGTTTTGTCCGTCTGTCTGTCTGTCTGTCTGTCTGTCTGTCTGTCTGTCTGTCGGTCAGGCTTCAAAAATGCATATTCTCTCTCTCTCTTTCCTTTCATTCAACTCAGGCCTAGCTATTCTAACAATCAACTCTACAAAAAATCACGAAACCTGTAACTGAAGAGAGGTGGGTAAGAAGGGGGAGGAAAAGGGGAAGGGTGTTGTGGGTAAATTTTCCTTTAGAATTGTTTTTCAGTATCACATTCCCTTTTCCCAATTCTTCCAACTGAACATTTGCTCTATAACTCACTTTGACCATTGTTCGTTCATTCTATGAGTTTTTGTGCTTTGCTACATATGGATGTTGTCATCCTTGATATTTTATTTTCAACAAAATTTATTGTAACTATACAATTAATAATGTTATTCAATTCTATTTTTGTAATTCAAATTAATCTGATAATTTCTATATTAGGAAAATTTTATTGTATTTGAATTTAATTGTTGTATATAAATAAATATATTTTAATCGTTGGTTATTAATAAATTTTATTAATATCGTGTATATTTTCTTTTTTATTGTCAAAAAGATATTTTATATCCTTATAAAAAAATAAAAGGATCTTTGTCTGTTTGTTTGCACCGAAGGATCTCGGTAACCGTTGAACCTATCCGGTTCTCCTTAACAGGGTAGCTTATCATAGGTCCCGGGAAGGTTTATAACTATCTTAGGGGAGGGTACCACCACCCTCCCAAGAGAAATCGCCCCTAGAAAAAAATTATTTTCATTTTTTAAAACTAAAATTTTTTCTTTTAAAATCTAAAATAATAAATTGGATTATCAAATTCGACTCTCCCCTCCTAGAGGCCTCTAGGGGCGAAGCCTCTAGTCCTTATATAAAGTAATATGATGACTATGTGCCTATCTGTGATCAGATATCAGGAAAGCTTCTCATATGTAAAGAGAAGGTATATCACTCTTTTGGGTGAGCGTAAATATTAACAACGGTTGTTTTTAATAGTTTAGCTATTTTCGTCGATTTAGATATGTTAGAATTGTCATCTCAATTTCAATTTAGGAAGCAGCTCTATAATCGTTACCAGAATGTCCGCAGAACTGATTGAGTTCTCTATGTCGTAGAGGCTTTATATAGGCCTGGGATGGTTTAAAGCTTTTAGATTTAAGTCTTGGGATGGATTTAGGCTATTTTTCTTCCCCAACTCACCCCTTCTAATTACAAGCCCCTAGATGTTAGGGGCAAAGCCGCTACTTTAAATCTAAAGTAGCCTAAAACCTTTCCAAAGACACAATTCAAATATAAAAAAGCCTAAAAATACTGTTGGGACCCGCTTAAAATGGAAAACTTAATCAGTTCAGTGGTTGGCAAGATCTTAACAGAAAAACAGACTGCGACTGCTTTTATATTATGCCAAATTTCAGATATCCTGTTTTATGATCAATTATGTATTTGGGACAGCAAAAAGGTCTAAAATCTCTCCAAAGCTAGAATTTTTTTTAAAAACATGCTATTGAGAAATATATTATAATTGATGTAGAATATACGTGGATGTTATGACAGGGGAAAAATTGTCGTCAATTTGGCTTGCTGACAGAGACATCATTTTTTGGCCATTTCATTCGTCAAGTAGAGGGATATGGGATGGGGATCGGTATATTTTTTAGTCGGCTACAAGTCCAATTTATTGATAATCTGGTGTAAGATCCAAGTAATAATTAATCCATTGACGTATAATCTCTTTTAATTGACGGATGTGAAGCAGTAGAATAATAAGTAATACTAAGATGATCAATACCGTGCACTAACATATCCTATTACATTCAAAAGATTAAAAAAGACATACATTTTTTTTTGACATCTTAATTGCAACCGATGATCTATTTATTAGTAAATAAAAAATAAGTTGTGTATATATATAATCCTATTATATAAAGTAGTATGTTTTTTTTGTCTGAAGCTAAAGATCTTGGAAACTACTTGTCCAAATTGAGTGTATTTTTTCAGGGAAGATTTGTAAAGGTCTTTGGGTGGTTTTAGGCTATTTTCCTGGCTTCTTTTGTCCTCCCCTGAAGGCTAGGGGTGAATTAAACTAGAATCATATATAAATAGTAGTAAGTTTAATTAAAGATTCCTTCATTTTATGGAAGCTTCACACGTGTCCCAGGATAATTTTAGGCTATTTTGGTGTTATATACAAATCTTAGTTTGGGCCTTCCATACCCATTAGGGTGGGTCGATTTTGGACATATTTTTTCTGAGACCAAAGCGGGGATCTGCAAATGATTTTTATTATTATAATACACCTATGGGTGATTTAAAATTTATCCTAAGTCTTAAAACCGCTGACGACCAGACATTCAATTATATAACAATTAGTAAATGGGTGTAAAAAATTTATTGAATCAGAACTATGGCTTCATTGTGCTCCCAGGAAAGGCATTGAGGAGTAGAATCAGGATCTTTTGACTGTTCAATAAAAATCTGATTCAATAAATTTTTTACTCTTATTTACAAATAGCTATACAATTGTATTTCTGGTCGTTGGTAAAAGGTTTGAAAATAAAGGGTAAGGAAGCGAAATATGACTTTCACTGACTTATAGTCGGAAATTTATTATTAAATTTGGGAAATACACAAAAATATTTAGCCCTCTAGCACTAATAGGAACTGAGATAATAAGTGGAAAGGACTTGATTGTCGTCTTTGCATATTTTTTATTAATGAAATACATTTTTAAGTGGTCGTGTTCGAAAACTCAATTTTAAAAATTCTTTTTCGATCAGAAATTTTATTTAAGTTTTATCTGTTGCACATCCTCTCTTTGTCTAATTCTGATATGAACCCACCCTAATACCCATTCAATCAAAGGGGCTAACATGTACCCTACTTAACCTAACCTAGGCTAGACATATAATAAAAAGCTCCTGTAGTTGCTTCTAGTCTGAGTATTCATAATTTGAATGCAGTACATTTCAACCCAAACGTTTTTAGTAGCGAAGCTACTTTAAAACTAAAAATGTCCGTCTGTCCGTGATAGACGAAAAGAAATTATAAAATAAAAAAAAGTGTAAGAAAGGTTTTATGATTTCTCACTTGATTTCAACAAATGCTTTTATATCTCCATGTTCGTATCCTTTTCTATGATTTTTGTGATTTTCTACTTATAGATGTTGTCATCCTTGTTAGTATACAAGTTCTAAGTTCGCACTACAAATCCAGAAATAAAAAAATAAAATTCCAAGTATAGTAATAGTCTAATAGATGTTAACCCCTTACAGTCGGGCCCCTTGCCGCACCTAAATCGGTCGGGGGGGGGGGGCGTTCAACCCCCCCCCCCCCATATTATCTCAGTTCCAATTAGAGCTAGAGAGCTAAATTTTTTTGTGCAAGTCCCCTGTTTGATAATAAATTTCCGACCTTTTATAAGTCTAAGTCAATTTTCGCTTCCTTCACCCTTTTATTTAACAACCTTTGTTTTTAGGTCTTTTTTTACTTAAAAATTTCAAACGGCTGTAATTTTCTTATTTTTGAAGCTAGAAGAAATTTTTTTCCAAGAAAATGTTTATCTTTATGTAAATTTTACATTAGAAATATCAAAATATAAATTTCAGCGGCCGCAGCTGTACTTTGCAGCTGCCAGCCGCCGCAGTCGGCGGTCGGCGGGAAAACGGCGGCGGATCTTCATGAAATTTTAATACGCCATTTAGACATGTAAGAAAAGCTTAAGTTTAAAATTTGAAGTCTCTAAGTCAAAAATTGCGGCCACAGTAGCCTTTTAAAGATTTCTGGAGACCTGGAGGATCAGGACCTGCAGGATCATACCTGGAACCTGAAAGTGACTTGAACACCTGTATTTCATATAAGGATGTACTACTAGAGGATTTTTTAGTATTTTGGTATGAAAAAATGCTTTGTTTTAGTCAAAAAAAATATTTTTGCTCTTTACCTGGATGACCCTGCCAGGTTTGCTGGCACCCTGTGCCCGCCAGGATGGAGATATTTAAAAAATTCCAACGCTCAGTTATGTGTCATACCCATACTTAAAAAGTCAAGCAGTTTGGGCTCTTTATCTTTCACACACAGAAAATGAGATAGAAAAAACCTGATGGGGGGGGGGCGTTCAACGCCCCCCCCCCCCGACCGTTAAGGGTTAATATGAAAAGTAAAGATTTGAAAGAGAAGACTTGAAAATGAAGCATAACAACCGTCATTACATTTTCTTATAAATTATAACAGGACTCTCCTAGCTTTAGTTTTATTTTTTAACCCGTAAGTGACTTTGACTCAACACGTAAGGCATCCGCTTGACGCCTTGGAGGTGATAGGTTCGAATCCCTGCTTAATATCTAAAGATGTTATAAATGGTTCCTACTGTTGCTGTGTTAGGTGCGCAACATTAAGAGTAGGGGGGATGCCTTGGACTAAAACAGGCGCAACTTATATTCGTGCACAGTTGGGGATTCTAGTGAAACAAGTCGTCCAACATATCTTTGAAATAGATGTATATACAGATAACCACCTCCCTTCAGTTTTCAATGAACTTATTTGTCTGCTACCAAATTGTTTTCTGCTACTTGGCTGTGTTAATACACAACAGACCATTGGTTGATTTTGAATGACCCAATTAAGAGATGGCACAAGGACAGTGCGATGGGGGAGATACAATTATTTAAACCTTTCCCTCTCTAGAGTTTCACTCTAATGGTCATCAAATCAAAGAGTGGTTGTCTGATGGGTGTTATCTAACCAAAAAGATTTGGCTCCCTTAGTTTTCTATCATTAGTATTAAAACAAATCAACTAGAGTTAAACAAAACTCTTTTTCTTTATAAAACTTATTTAGAAATATATATTTTTGTGAACATAGCACCCTTTTCAGTCTATTGAAGTTTAGCATGTTAAGGAGTTTATAAATTAAACTTTTTTTTTATTTTGAGATAGTCAGGGATCTTAAGATATATGACAATAGGCGATAAATTCAAATACAACTCCAATGATGATAAACAAAATCTGTAGATTTTTCATAGTAAAGTTTGGAAACTGCTTGTTTGAAACCAATCAAACAAAGGTCAATGACATTACCCTTGTTATTTTAACTTGCACCTAGAGAATCAGGCAATGCTCGGAAAAGGACGGGGGTTTGCAACAAATTAATCCACCCCCCTTCCCCTAGAATTGAAATTTTTCTGATTCATTTTTAAAACCTACCTTTATATTAGCTAACACTAAAATAAATCATAGAGAAGAGTGTCTCTTTAGGAGCAAAATTTGTTATTATTAATAGCTGATTTAATACTTTATCAGTCTTCATAAAAAGCTACACCAAAGAGGTAAGTTTTAATTCTAATATTTAAAACTTTTCTCTGCTTGATAAGTAAATTTAATTTTATTGTAAAAAATATTTTCTACATTAATTAAATCTAAATGCTTAAATTTCTTAAATTTGCCAATAAACAAGAAAATATCATTTTACAATTTGAAATTTTAATAGTTATATATAATTTATAAAAATCAAAATTTATAAGAATAAAACTTGGTATTAATATTATTTTTATTTAAGTATTCATGGAAAATTGACTTTAATATGATGTTTGACATAATTCTTCAGTATGGCTGAGAACAGCAGTTCTAATCCTGCGGATATTAATCGTTTTCGAAGCCATACTAGAAAAAATTACTATACTTTTAAATGATTTTAATGTTTTTATAGGAATGAGCATAAATATAACCTGGAACTCTACAGCAGATTTGGCAACCTGGAACTCTACAGCAGATTTGGCAACCTGGAACTCTACTGCAGATTTGGCAACCTGGATTAAAAATAACAATGTCTCTTTGGTAAGTTTTGATTTAAAAATTTGCAACTTTGACAAAAAAAAAACATTTTTTGAATGGTATAAAGTTTTAATGTACATTTGGCAACTTGAAAAAAAATCAAATGGTAAGTTTTGATGTACGTAAATTTGGCAACTTAGAACTAAAAAAATCGAATGCTGAGTTTTAATGTAAGTTTAATAAACGAATTCAAATTCAACGGTGCATAATTTGAATAATAATGAACATTTTAAAAAAATATGAAAATATGTATTTTCTTTCTCTCGTATATTTTACAGTTAGAGGGCTGCAAAACCGATTATAAAGTAGGAAAGGAATATAAACTATTCTAGTTGCATTTAAAAAGTTTACTTTTCAATCTATGTCAATTAGGTTGGTACCCAAAGTTTTCAAAACTCATTTTCTTATTCGTGGTATTAAAACTTTTGGGTACTCAATTCTTTTATTGTTAATTTTTCATCTTATTGCTACTACTAACATAATCTGGAGGAGGAAGGTATATTGGACTGTAAATTACACTGGTACCCAAAGTTCTAAAAATTAATTTCCCTATTCGCGGGTTTAAAAACTTTGGGTACTTTTATTAAATGTAGCTATATAGAACGTAAAAAAAACGATAAAAAAATCATATAAAAATAATAATTTAAATAAAACAATTCACAAATGGACTTTACTACATAAACAAAAAAGTTAGGAGGGGTATTTTGAAATCACCTCGTTTTTCTTGGTTTTTAAATTTTGTTGAGCTATACCGGCAAACGGAAGTAAGCAAAACTGCCTGCTCCAGGGGGAAATGAAAAACCAGTAGTAGAGGGGGGATTCATACTGAGAATGATGCAATTAAGAAACTGGGAACCGGTTTTTTGGGGGATTTTTTGTAACCGGGCGATAAAAGCCGGTTCGTCACTTATGGGCTAATGATAAAAGTTAATTAACCTTTGTTGAATAAAAAATCTTTCGACACTGGTAGTTAAAACCAACCGATCATGATTTGACAAAAATATCCTACTTCGAGTAAATTTGTAATACACAATTTAATATCCCCTCTCCCCCTAATTCATTTCAACTATACTAAAGTAAGGAAGGAAGGGATTTGTTAGGCTTCGCTTTTAATAAATCATGTTATTCTTGTTGAGTTTATATATAAGTTGAAGCTTTAGAAATTTGGGAATTTTTTCTTTAACTATATTTTTTCAGTCGTAAAAAACCTAATATATAAAAGCGAAGCTTTTCGATGATTAGGGTCGGTCTTTCCTTTCGGAACGGATAGCCTTTTTGTAAATTTAGGCTTTTTAGAATTGTCCTATCGATTTCAGCCTTTGCATGGCGATTCCTGTAGTAGTTAAGTACGATTCATAAAGCAACTCTATAATCATTACCAGAATGTCCGTACGTCCATTTCAAATATGTTGACTTTTACTTTTTTAACAACAAATTTCTTTGTGATCTAATTATCCGATTGATCTGATTTTTGGTATATTGATTTCTGGGACAACAAAGTATAATGTTTTAAGCGAAGCAACTCTATAATCAAGTCCTAAAAATGTAAGTATGTCCATAAACATATCCTGTATCAAGGAGTTTTTAAACAAATTTACTTACAATTTGCTTTGACTCTTTAACATTATATCCTGATTATTCAGTTCTGACACTATACAAGAGTTAATGTCCGTTTGTCCTACCGTTTAAGTGCTTCGCTTTTATGGATGTTGTCATCCTTGTTAAAAATTATGTTATACATGTTGAGTTTATATATAAATTGAAGCTTTAGAAATTTGGGATTTTTTTTCTTTACAGTCGTAAAAACCTATTTTTTTTAAATCTTGCATTTAAGTGGTTTCAGAGACCAAAATAATTTTTAATTCTCGAAAGAATTTCTACTTGAAGGTCTTTATAGTGTTTATGAAAAAGGGGGTAATGAACTACTCTAATATGACGTCATTCAGGATACTTTGGCCAAAAGTAAATTTATTATCTTTTTTTATAGACACTTTAAAGAGCTTCAATCTACTTATAAACTTGTCGTTTGTGAGTATTTTGTCGATTTTATTGTATGACAAAAGTGTGCCTTTATTAAAATGATCAATATAGCTGAGATTTTCGATTCTCCCCACTTATTTTGAAACAAAATAAAAAAAGTAAAGTGGAAGATTAATGTTTCTCATATTCATTCGAATCCGGTGGATAGGAACCGGTTCTCATCCATACGAAAAAAACTATATGTCTAGCATCGTATTATATATCCATCTTTCTACGAATATAAAAATGTACAATCATAAGATAAAAACCATTTTTTTAGCCCGTGCCTTCGGCACCTGTAATTCTATATCCGCGGAAAGATGTTTATAATACGATGCGAGAAATAACTATTCCTTCTTATATTATGTTAGGCTAGATTAGGTTATTATTAGATTTGGTTCTAGGCCCCCAAAATTTTAGAACTCCAATGCTCTATAGTCTATTTAAGGGAAAGCACAAACTATTTATATGATACAATATATGTATAACTAGCGGCTACGCCCCTAGAGGCCTCTAGTGGCACTTTAAATGCTTTTTCATATTAAAAATTCAAAATATGGCTATTTTACGTTTGACGTTTATTTTTCGTTGAACTCTCTTTCTAAAATCGAAAAATTAAAAAAAAAATTAATTTCTCTAGGGAGGGTGGTGGTACCCTCCCCCAAAATAGTTATAAACCTTCCCGGGACATATGAGAATCTACCCTGTTAAGGAGAACCCGATCGGTTCAGTGGTTAGCGAGATCCTTCGGTACAAACACACAAACACACAGACACACAAACACACAGACACACAAACATCCTGTTACTTTAGTATAAGGATAACAACTAATTTGACTTTATCAAAGTGTTTGGTGTGAAAACTAGCTTTTCAGATAACGGTACTTTTCCTCTAAGTAACAAGCCACCACAAATGCCCACTCTTCAATCATTATAATAAAGTAACAGGATGTTTGTTTGTTTGTCTGTGTGTCTGTTTGTTTGTCTGTACCGAAGGATCTCGCTAACTGCTGAACAGATCGGGTCCTTCTTAACAGGGTAGCTTCTCATATGTCCTGGAAAGGTTTATAACTATTTTGGGGGTAAGTACCACCACCCTCCCCAGAGATATCGACAAAAATAAAAAAAAAAAAACAAGAAATGTGGAATTTTTGCTATAGCTAAAAACATAACTAACATCATCTACCGGCGAAAATAAAAATATTTTTGGTAAATAGCTAATTTTAAAATAGATTAAAAAAAATAACTCAAAGAGATTCTTCAATTTAGGAATTTGAGAATAGAGAGAGGGATCGGACTTCTGAAAAAATCCGCCAAGGATTTATTCTTTACGGAATAGTTGTTATTTCCTTAGTCATAACTGTTCTTATGGCTTATAAAAGGTATGTTTTTTTCTTTTTAATCCTTATATAAAAGTAATAGGATGTGTGCCTGTCTGTAGCGATCTCGCTAATCACTAAACCGATATGGTTCTCCTCTGCAATGAAGCTTCTCATAGGTTCTGGTTTATTGATTTGAGGGGAGTGAACGTTTATAATTATTTCTATGTTCGTAGCTTTTAAAGAAGAGGTAGAAATTCAGTGAAGCTCTTTAAAGTGCCTATAAAAAATGACGTATACAATACAAATGACCAATAATAGGCCAATACACAGACTAAATTACCAGGCAGGCCAGTATTTAGTTTAATTGACCAATAGTAGGCCAGTATGACGTCATTTTATATAGGCACAAGAAAAATCTTCAAAGTGGGTATGAAGCTAAAGATCTTGCTAGCCACTAGATCTGCTTCTGCTTTTCAGGGATTTTACCTTCTGTCCGTTTATTTCTTTTTAGTAAAAAAAAAATATTTTGGACGGGGGTCGGTAGAGTGGGGGGTGGGGTCAACTCTAAGTCTTGCGACTCAGGAAATCTTTATTATTTTAGTAAGTAGCCTTTTACAAAAATGGTGACCCCCTAAAACCTCTGAATCTCACTTTTATTTCTTTTTTAGATGTAGTGTTGTCATTTTTGAGAAGGCTGGGTTTTTTGAAGGCACAAAGTAAGTGTTTTTATTGATAATCGTTGCTTTCCTTCTACAGATGCCTCTTGAATACCTCATCACCCCCTCTTGCATTTAAAAAAAATATTTTGCGTATCCCTAAGACAGACTTCAAATATAGTTGCTGTTTATCTTTATTTAACCATAACTACTAGAGTTTAAAAATTTTAGTTGTAGTTGTAGTTATTAAATCTTAAGTTACAGACCAAAAAAATTACTACTTTATGGGATTGTTACAGAGCGAGAGAGAGAGGGGGCAATAACCTGTTTGTTTTTTTTTTACAAAAGTCCTCAAAGTTTTATAATAACATCTTCTTATTTGTTGGCTTGACAACTTTGGGAACTTTTAATGAATTTTAATTGGTAGGTTTATTAAATTGAGTGTCCATTCGTTATAACATCTAATTGTAATTTACAGAAAGGGTAATTTTGTGGATTAAAATTTTGGATGTACTTCAATTGGTCGGCCATTGTCTTACCTTTTTAGATCCATGGGTTGTTGCGAGGTCCATTGCAGCCTGCCTGGAAAGTCTATAATATTTTGTTATTTAATTAGTAGGAAAGATTCAGTGTTAACCATAGTCCACGAGGTCAGGAGGAACAATTCCAACAAGAAGGATCTTGAAAGAAGGTAATACAGACAAACAAACAGATATACAGACAGACGGACAGACAGACAGACAGACAGACGGAAAGTCAGACAGACAGATAGACAAAAAGGCAGACAAACATAAAGAGAGACGGACATATAGACAGACAGACAGACAAACAGACAGACAAACAGACGGACAGACAGACGGACAGACAGACGGACAGACAGACGGACAGACAGACGGACAGACAGACGGACAGACAGACAGACAGACAGACAGACAGACAGACAGACAGACAGACAGACAGACAGACAGACAGACAGACAGACAGACAGACAGACAGACAGACAGACAGACAGACAGACAGACAGACAGACAGACAGACAGACAGACAGACAGACAGACAGATAGACAGACAGACAGACAGACAGACGGACAGACAGACAAACAGACAGACAAACAGACAGACGGACAGACAGACGGACAGGCAGACGGACAGTCAGACAGACAAAAATGCAGACAGACAGACAGACTGACGGACAGACAGACTGACGGACAGACAGACAGAGAGACAGACGGACAGACAGACGGACAGACAGACAGACAGACGGACAGACACACGAAAAGTGTTAATCATAGTCCACGAGGTCAGAAGTAACGAAAATAAGAAACCAAACCCTATTTTATCTGGGAGGGGTGGGATAAAGTTTTCAATAATAAGCTTCACTGTAAAGAGGAACCATTTAGGTCAAGTAGGTAATCGAGATCTTAAGTTACATACAAAAACACAGACATCCTGTTACTTTTATATAATATTTTGAATTTATATTTATAGGATATCCTTACCAGCCTTCACCAAAGAAGACAGCATCAAGAAGAAAGCCAAACGCCAATATTCCCTAGGAAACTCGACAAACAAACAACCATCGACAAATCAAAGCTGCGGACTGACATCTGTCGACATGTCCATATTTAGTTGTCGACGATTTTCTGTGGACCAAACTATTTGTGGCAGACTTACGTCAGTAGAACAATCCTGGCATTTCTATAGCCGACGTACATCTGTCGATCAGTCAAATGTTAGTCGACAATCATATAAAAAAAGTCGGGGAAAACTCAATGATTGTATGTCGATATACAGCCGTCGAGTTTCTATCGATACTATCAACCGTCGAATTTATTTGGCCAACAAAACGCCAAACTACAAAAGAAGATTTTCCGTTGATCACTCGATTTATAATCGATTGACTGTTGTTGACCAAAAACAAAAAATTGTCGGCGACTTTCAGTAGATCAAACCTGCAATCAACGACGTTATTCGGTGGATCAGTCTTGCTACTATCAAGGCATATCCGAAATTCCCTAAATATCAGATGTTTTGTACGGTAAATTGATGTACATATTCAAATTATGATAAACAAAATTAACCCTTATGTAGATTGTAATTGGTGAAAAAGTATAAACATTACTAGTTTGCACATCCCAATAAAGATTTTCTATAACCAAGTCAACGAAAATTAAAAATTAAAGCCCTCTTCCTATCTTTGTAGAGAGTTTTTTTTTATTTTTTTTAAATTTTAGTTGCACTAGTTTATAATAATTTTTTATTCAATTATTAATTTAGTATATAAATATGTATAATGTATATGTATAAAAGTGTATAATGTAAAAATGGTACTTTTCTACAAAATGCCGGTCAAGCACTGAAAACCCCTAATCGTGTTTTTTAATAAATGGAAAATTATTTATTTTTCTCTCTGTTGTTGCTGTTGTTGTTTGTAGCCCTGATTCTCTAAAGTTAGGATTCAGATGCACACGGAGACTGGAAGTGAGATTCCTTTGGCCAATCTTAAATTGATAAGCTTCGCGCACAGCTATGTTTAATCTATGTTACATTACAAGCTGACCCGCAATTTTCATGGAAGCTACTCGAATATTACATAACCCTGGTCTAGAGTGTTGGCAGGTGTTCCATATGTGTATGTGTGTGTAGCCATAGTTTCTTAGTGTTTGGACCTAAGTAGTCATGGAGTAGGACGAGACATTTTTGTATGCTAGCACAAGGGCCAGCTCAAGGTCCTCGCTCAAGTACAAGTATTTGACCCGCTGTCTCAAGGGACCTACTCTTTATTACGCTGAGTATAGCAGGTGTCTTATATTAAGTCACCGTAATGAATGACGCTCTCCACAGAGGAGATTGGGTTAGGGTTGCACTGATATTATGTACTTGACCATTGAGTATCCAAACTACCCAATTATCACCCTTCTTACACAACCAAGGGGAAGTTGCGTGAATGAATTGGGACTGAGAAATTCGTGTTGCCACATGGGGACTTGAACTCGAACCCTCATCACCGTAACTCAGTGCGTTACCACTTCCATATTAAGCCACCTTAATTAAAAGCACTCTCATGTGAATAATGAGCATGGATGAGGGAAAGCATGATTTAATTACTCGATAGGTAGAATCCTAACTTTCTACAAATCTCCTTCCGTACAACTAAAGGGCATCTCAGGGAAGGTTGCGTGAATATATTCTGACAAATTGCGACTGCATTTGTCAACCAAGTGCAAAGTCTATAAGGGGACTTGAACTCGGATTTTTCCATTGCGTAGTGTGCTAACCATTACTATATGGGACACCCTCATATTTCTCTCTGCTAAACCCCTGCGGCAGTGTTTAACCCTATGGGACTACCCAGTACCCAATATAACCTAAAGTTATAAAGTAGTAACTGTTATAAATTTGGATTAACTACTTTCTTTTCTTTCATGGTGTGTCTTTCAAGTCCACCAATAATGAATATATTTAACTCAGGGGTTTTAAGGGATAAGACATTGAGTTATAAATTGATGTACATATTTATTGGTTGAAAAGTTTAAACACTCGTAGTTTGTCACAGATAGCCTGATATCTAGTTGCCGAATGTGTACGCAGTTTCCTGAGTGTTTCCTCATCCTAGCTCAATATTTACTACTAGCTAAAAAAGCTTCAAACTTCAAAAAAAAAAAATCAAAATTTAAAAAATTCAAATTTATAATGTATATTGTATAAATCGTTTACACATTCAAATTTTGATTTTTTTAAGGGAAGTTTGAAGATTTGTAGCTAGTAGTAAATATTGAGCGAGGATGAGGAAACACCCAGGAAACTGCGTACACATTCGGCAACTAGATATCAGGCTATCTTGTCACATCCAAAATTAAAATAAAAGAGGAAGCATCGGCTATATTAAACTTTGCCCACAAGACAAAGACCCTTTCTTGATTTTGTGTTGGGTCTTTGAAAATTAGCAGAGCTGGATCTTTAAATCATTTTAGTGGTGAGCCAGATCGGGGTGAGCCAACTTTCCACCAATGAGAGCACAGCATTTTATGAAATGCCGCGCTGTGATTGGCTGAAATTCGGCGCACCCCGATCTGGCTCACCACTAAAATGATTTAAAGATCCAGCTCTGGTTAAACAAATTTAAAGTTTCTTCAAGGGGGGAGGAGACATTGGACTGTGAATTAAATACATTCTTTTATTGGTTGAAATAAAAACTATGGGTACTTTTGTCAAATCTTGATTAGTTGGTTGAAACTAGCAGTGTCTAATCTTTTCAACTAAAAATTATTTTCTATTCAAGGGGTAATTTATTTTATCATCCATTATCTTATCCCTTTATATCAAATTTGTATCTTTATAAAAGGGAAGCTTTTCTCTAATTAGGATTTGTCCGTCTGTTTGTTGCTTAATTTAGATATATTAGAACTGTCCTATTGATTTCAAACTTTGTATAATTATTAATGATTCCTTTAAAAGTTAGGTAAGATGTAGGAAGCGTAAAAACTTTATGATCTTTAGAATGTCAGTATGTTTTTTTTTAAACATGCTCATTTTTAACTTTTTTTAAATACACGTTTTTGTATGATGTAATTATCCAATTTATCTGATATTTGGAATAATGATTCCTAGAACAACAAAGTACAATATTATAAGAAGGCATCTCTTTTTTTAAGTCCTCGATATGTGGGTATGTCCAGAAACAGTATTTAAAAAGTTCTGGAACAAATTTACTTATAATTTTTTTAGACTTTTACATATTCTGCTTATTCATTTCTGACACTCTACAATCATTAATGTTCGTTTGTCCTACCTTTTCTTAGCTTCGCTTTTATGGATGTTGTCATCCTTTTTTCACTGAGAATGCCTTCAGATTTGGTGTTATTATGCTATTATGAAACTGAATGTGAAAGTGAATGAACACTAACTATATATACTAGTTTCAACTGCCAAATTGGAAAACGAGAACCCCGTATTTCTGTCTATGTATAACTGTCCTACAAATCCAACATAATTTTTTATTTAGCAAATCTCAAACCTATTATTAATAAGGATGACAACATCCATAAAAGCAAAGCTCTAAAACGGTAGAACAAAAGAGCATTAACACTTGTATGGTGTCAGAACGGAATAATCAGAATATAAATACAAAAAGTAAAAACTAAATTGTAAGTAAATTTGTTTAATGCAGGGTAATGTTACATTTCCAGGAATTGATCATAGAGAAGTCTCGATTATAACATTGTACTTTGTTGTCCAAGGAATCAGTATTCCAAAAAAAATCAATCAGATAATTTTATCATACAAAAATCAACATGTATAAAGTGTACGTACGGACATTCTTGTAAGAGTTGCTACGCTTTCTAAATCGTACTTAACTATTACAGGAATCACCATGCAAAGTTTATCATCAATAGGACAATTCTAACATGAATGAATTAACGAAAGGATCTAACTGTTTGTGACGTACGTACGGACCTACCCTAATTATAGAAAAGCTTTAAAAAGAGATTTTGGTAGCATCCTAAAACTATCAAAATACTTGAATTCAAAACAAAAAAATGCGTTAAACAGCATAACTTTCTTAGAATTAAAATGTGTCCTGAATCTAAAGAGGGAAGTTTAATACCCCGAATCTCTCATTGATTGGCTTCAAACCGTAATATTTCTTTTGGTTTTGATTGGGTTGTACCAATCTTCTGTGTCCAAACTTTTTACTTTTTATATTAATCTACAGAAGGGGAAATGTTGTTCACTACTATTTTGGGTACTAGTGGATACGCACCTAGAAGCCTCTAGGGGCACTTAAGGTAGAAGGGTGAAAAGTGGATCTCATTCCATTTTAAATTTGAGTTTTAAAAGAGTATTAAAAATATTTTTTGGGGAGGAGAAGAACTCAATACAATCTTTCCCGATTTTGTATTAATTTTGCGGAACATGATTCCAGTTACGTCATATTTTTCTTTCCCGAAAAAGGGAAGGGGGGAAGAAAATCTCTTCAAAAGAGATGGGGAAAACCCCCTTTTCTCCCATCTCTTTTTTTCTTCCCCCCTTCCCTTTTTCGGGAAAGAAAAATATTACGTAACGTTTAATACTACTTTATATATTAGGATACACCAATACGAAAGCTCTAAAGCTCTGACGAACATTAACCCTTGTAGAGTAGCGGAACTTAATAATCAAAATAATCATTTCAGAGTTGCTCCGATTTGTAAATCGTACCTAAGTGTTAACGGAATCATGAAGCAAATTTTTTAATCGATAGGACCATTCTAACATGCCTAAATTAACGATAAAATCTATGCTATAAGTTTTTTAAATTTCGCTTTTTTTCGGACAAAATATTTTATAGGATTTTATATGCACACCGATTGTTTAATATCAATAAATCTTCCTTGCTCTACTGGAAAATTGGGTTAATACAATCAAGACCATAAGGGATAAGACAATGGACGATAAAAGGGTGTAGATACCAAATTATGTTAACCCTTAACGGTCGGGGGAAATTTTTAAGTAAAAAAGGACCTAAAAACAAAGGTTGTTAAATAAAAGGGGGAAGGAAGAGAAAATTGACTTTGACTCACTTAAGGTCGGAAATTCATTACCAAACAGGGGACATGCACAAAAATGTTTAGCCCTCTAGCTCTAATGAGGACTGAGATAATAGAAAAGGGGGGGGGGCGGCAACCCCCCCCCCCCCAACCGATTAAGGTGCGGCAAGGGGCCCGACTGTTAAGGGTTAAATATAACTAACCCTAATTGGGATTATAGCTATTAGTTAAAAGTTTTAAAATTTACAGTTTGACCCAACTAACTAAGATTTAATAAAAGTATCCAAAGTTGAAGACATAAAAGCATGTTTACCAAACTTTGGGTACATTCTATTGTCCACTCCCACCCTAGATTAATACACATTGAATCCCATAAAAAAATGTCGTCTATCCTATCTATAATACAAAGTAGAATGATGTCAGTCCGTCCGTCCCTTAAGATCTCGGTAACCACTAAACCGATTGTATTCTACTCTTCAGGGAATATACCTACTGGTCCTGTTGTGGTTTTAGGCTTTTTTTCTTAGGGAGTGCGATACCCCCAATTCCCTTAAGAACAAAAAATCCCCCCCCTCTATTTTTTTTCAAAAGAATTTTTGCGAATTCGCCATTTGCGACCCATTCGCATTTGTTTCGGCTGGGTAGGTAAAAGGAGATGTAATTATACTTCTTGGGGAAAAGCATCTAGAGGCTAGGTTCGAAACCGCTGGTTATTAATAAAGTTAGATGTTTTGTTTGTTTGTACAGTAAGATCTCGCTAACCACTGAACCAATTATGCATCAGGGATCTTAAGGGATAAGACAATGGACAATCAATTGAAGACATACTCAACATAATAATGAACATACAATTACCCCATCTGTAAATTAAAATTATTGGTTGAGACGTTTGTACACAGCTAGTTTAACCCTTAACGGTCGGGGGGGGGGGGGGGGGGCGTTGAACGCCCCCCTATCCGGTTTTTTCTATCTCATTTTCTGTGTGTGAAAGATAAAGAGCCCAAACTGCTTGACTTTTTAAGTATGGGTATGACACATAACTGAGAGTTGGAATTTTTTGAATATCTCCATCCTGGCGGGCACAGGATGCCATCAAACCTGGCAGGGTCATCCAGGTAAAGAGCAAAAATATTTTTTTAACTAAAACAAAGCATTTTATCATACCAAAATACTAAAAAATCCTCTAGTAGTACATCCTTATATAAAATACAGGTGTTCAAGTCACTTTCAGGTTCCAGGTATGATCCTGCAGGTCCTGATCCTCCAGGTCTCCAGAAATCTTTAAAAGGCTCTTGTGGCCGTAATTTTGACTTAGAGACTTCAAATTTTAAACTTAAGCTTTTCTTACATGTCTACATAACGTATTAAAATTTCATGAAGATCCGCCGCCGTATTCCCGCCGACCGCCGACTGCGGCGGCTGGCAGCTGACAAGTACAGCTGCGGCCGCTGAAACTTATATTTGATATTTCTAATGTAAAATTTACATAAAAATAAACATTTTCTGGAAAAAAAATTTTCTTCTAGCTTCAAAAATAAGAAAGTTACAGCCGTTTGAAATTTTTAAGTAAAAAAAGACCTAAAAACAAAGGTTGTTAAATAAAAGGGTGAAGGAAGCGAAAATTGACTTAGACTTATAAAAGGTCGGAAATTCATTATCAAACCATGGACTTGCACAAAAAAATTAGCCCTCTAGCTCTAATAGGAACTGAAATAATAAGGGGGGGCGTTGAACGCCCCCCCCCCCCCGACCGATTAAGGTGCGGCAAGGGGCCCGACTGTAAGGGGTTAAACAAAAGGTAAACGTCCACGAATTTAAGAATTAACAAAACTATATAATTGTTACTTTGACTTTAGCAAAGTGTTTAAATCACATAAAATAGACAAAGTATGTGTAAAAAAAATGCATCCTTTATAAAAACACGAATTGTGCGGCTTTTGTTAATGGTAAAAAAATACCACGTATATCGTTAGAACCCCACTTAGTTATTGTTTTAAAAATATAAATACCATCTTTGTATTAATAAATTGATAATCCTAGATTGCCAATCAGACATTATGATCCGTAAAACGAAAAGACTATTTACAGCATACAAACATTTTTTATGTTAAGTGACATAATATTTATTCCAATAATACGAGCAACGAAATTTTTGGACATTATAATTTCCCGAAAGCTAGCTTTATCCTTAGAAATTTGACAGACTTTTCTTACCAAAATATGTAAATCTTCTAACCATTTTTCCTCCCAGGGATATGAAAATGGTCAATAAATTAGTGTACATCCCCAATGATGATTCACAAAATTACCCCTTCTGTAGATTAAAATTAGTGGTTAAAACGTTTGAGCACTCAACCTAATGAAAGAACCAATAAAATTTTACTAAAGTCCTTAAAGTTTGTAAGCCAACGAATAAGAAAACGTTATTTTGGGGCCTGTAAACAGCTTATTGTCCCCTCTCTCTGGAAGGACATACTACGGTCACAAATACATATATAGAGTAGCTTTGCTACTAGAGTATTTAAAGGATACATTTCCTAGGGAAGTTAAATTTAAACAAGAATGACAACATCCATAAAGCGAAAGTCTGTAACTGTAGGACAAATTAATTTTTATAGTGTCAGAACTAAACAAGCAGAATCATCATTAAAAGTTTGAAATCGATAGGATAATCGTAACCTGCTTAAATTAAAGAAAAGAGCTAACCGTTACGGACTGACGAATCTAATTATGGAAAAGCTTTGCTTTAAAAAGAAACAACAATAAAAAATAAAATAACACATTTCTACTATAAAAGTATATTTATATATTTTTCGAAGGAACATTGTAGACAAAACTAATTCTATAATTACTTTCATTATTCAAGGTACACAGAGATAGATAATATGTATGGGTCTTTTAGAGTTGCTTTGCTCAATAAACTCACTATGTCAATATGGCCTTTGCTAGGCTGTTTATAGTGATGTTATTTATATTAGAAAACAACTCTAAGAACCAGTAATTTTTATAGCAGGGCTGTAAAGGGATAGGACAATGGCAGCTAAATTGATCCACATCTCCATTGATAATACACAATTATAATTACCCCTTCTGTAGATTACAATTAGTGGTTGAAACGCTTGAACACCAAACTTACTGAACCAACCAATTAAAATTTAGGAAAAAGCCCCCAAAGTTGTGTTGCCAACGAATAATAAAACATTACTAAAAAACTTTGGGGACTTTTAATAACTAGCCCATTGTCCCCTCCCTCCCTGTATTTATAGACAGTAGACATTTTTAATATTTCCATCAGATAAAGAAATATTTTTATAATAATTTCAATATATTGAAAGTTCATATATATATCGTTTTACATTATATAAAAAAATTATCGCTGATAATACAAAATTTAACTAAAAAATAAGGATTTTTTTCACATACAGGATATTTAGCTCTTAAAAGGGGGGATTTCTAAAACTAAACTTATACTATAATACAATAACAAGGGTTAGTGTAATAAAGGATTATAAAAAAATGGATTAAGACTTTTAAAAAGAACAAACGCTGCAAAAACGGCGTTTTTTGTTAATGAAATACATTATAGAATAACAATTTAAAGCTTCAAATTTAATTTTGAAATCACAGGAGGAGAGATTGAAAAAGGATATGAATATTTAAGGACTTAAAAAGAGGATTTGGGTTTTTATGTTCTCATTTACATGGATGAGAAACGACCATTTGAAGAAATTTATGTAGAATAAATAGTTAAAATTACGACTAGATGAAAATTTGGTGGTTTTATATATACATAAACTAGAAATTTGACTAGTCTGATACTTAAAAATTATACTTGGTAATTTACTAGGTCAATACTTAAATACTTGTTCACAATTGTGAAGGTTTATATCAAATATGGCAGTTTAAAAATTAAATCTACTTGGAAATTACATTTTTTATATAAAATTGAAAAATTAGATTTAAGGTTAGGTTAAATTCTTTAAATGAAAGTATTTTTAAGTATTTCTATACAGTTTTTTATCTTAAAATACAAATTATTTATATATAATAAAATACAATTAGCCGAGTAAAAGGATAAAGCAAATTTCATTGTCAAAACGCAGTAGCTTATGTCGTTTAAAATAACATCATATTAATTTATTTTATGTTAGGAATCTTAAGGGATAAGACAATGGACATGAAATTGATGTATATTCCCAATTATGATATACAAAATTACACCCTATGAATATTACAATTATTAGTTGAACGTTTGCCAAGAATAAGATAAAGTGGTTTAAAACTTTGGGTACTAGCATAATCTGCAGTACATTGTCCCCTCCCTCCCAGATTTTTAACCCAAAAGCCCGGCCAAAGGATTGATGGTCGGCTGTACTCGCTGGGTCTTGGTGATGTAGGATGTGACCTAGAAAATAAAAATAATTGAAAATTTGATTTAAAACAACAAAATTTGGATCATGGATAGAAAATTAATTAGTGGGTTTCGTCGTATTTTCATAGTTGCTTTTAATAGGTTACTTTAGGTTAGGTTGGGTAAATGTAAATGTTTGCCCTGCAGGGTTAGAGCCCCCTGCAGGGACTAAATATATGAGAAAAGCTATTGTAAAATACGAGGAAACCCGCTGCTTTGTTTTCTATCCTTGATCCAACAATATATTTTTCCATTTGTATTGTTATATACATAAAAACAAGGTTGCTTTATTTTGGGGAGGGGTAATTTTTATAAATGTTTATTCCATAAGCTAATAAGACTTAAATATTATCCTCATAAAGATACAAGAATTTTGATTTAACTAACTCTTGAAATTGTAAAAGGTTGATTCCCAGAGGCCAAGCCCTGGTAAAACCAGGAATAAAGTATAACCAACATTTAAAATAAATCTAAAATAATATTTGGGGGGGGCAGATGGAAAGTTCGTCAATTGACTATGTATTGCCCCCCAAAAGACAGCTGAAAAACCCGTATAGGGTTCGTGATTTTTCCCCCGAATTAATTTGGTTGTTGGTATACTCTGTGATGAAAACTGACCTGGGTAGAAACTAGAGAAGTTGTAGTCAAAGTCGTAAGGCTGGGTACATTTCTAAAAAAAGAAACAGTCATGAAATAATAATAGTAAAGTAGTAGAATGTTTTTCTTTGCGTCTATCGGACTTAAGTATGGATGAGACAATGGAAAATTAATTATTGTGTATACAATTACATATTAATGATAAAAGATATTACCCTGATTGTAGACCAAATGATTAATACGTTAAAAGTGAGTACATATTAATTTATGGTCCATTTGTCACAAAAAAAAATATTTTGAAAATCATGTTATATTAGAATAACTAACTGGCCAACGGACCATGAAAGTTATACCTTATATGCTTATGGGTATAGTAAAAATATTAGCTGTATATCCCACTTAGGATCTGAGAAAATCATTTATTTGAGACAGATAGACAAAGATAAAACAAGGATGACAACATCCATAAAAGCGAAGCACTGAAACGATAGTACAAACGGACATCAACACTTGTATAGTGTCTAAACTGAATAATCAGAATATAAAAGTATAAGATTCGAAGCAAAATTGTAAGTAAATTTTTTGAAAAACTACTTGATACAGGATAATGTTTATGGACATACTTACATTTTTAGGACTTGATTATAGAGTTGCTTCGCTTAAAATATTGTTCTTTGTTGTTCCAGGAATCAATATACCAAAAATCAGATCAAACGGATAATTAGATCACATAAAAATTTGTTGTTAAAAAAGTAAAAAAATCAACATGTTTAAAATGGACATACGGACATTCTGGTAATGATTATAGAGTTGCTATGCTTTCTAAATCGTACCTAACTCCTCCAGGAATCATCATGCAAAGTTTGAAATCGATAGGACAATTCTAACATGCCTAAATTAACGAATAAAAGCTATCTATCTCGGACGGACGGACGGACGTACGGACCGACCCTAATTATAGAAAAGCTTCGCTTTTAAAAATCTTGTGAAACTTACCCGAAGAAAATCTTGAGTTCCTGTGTCTCAGTCAGAGTCTGAACAGTATCTCTGCAAAAATAAAAAAATAAAAATAAGTAAAATAAAGTGCGCAGATAAATATACTTTTATTAATCTTAATTGGGCTGTTTATTACGCTAGTCCCCAAAGTTTTATAATAACGTATGCTTAACAACTTTTTTAGACTTTTACTGAATTTTGATTGGTTTGTTTATTAAGTTGAGTGTTCAAACGTGTCAACCACTAATTGTAAACTACAGAGGGAAATTTTGTGTTTCATCACTGGGAATATACTTGGTAGGTTTCTCCATTAATGATTTTAAGCTACAGACACAAACATCCTGTAACTTTTTTTATAATTATATCGCATCGTATTATAGACAGCTTTTCGCGGATATCAAAATGTTCAATGTACGAGATGCCAAAGGCACGGGCTAAAAAATGTTATGATTTTACATTTTTATTTTCTTAGAAAACTCTATACGATACGATACATGTTTTTTTAGTATGGCTGAGAACCGGTTCCAATCCAGCAGATATGAATGGGTTTTGTCAAAAGTCAAACTGGAAATAATATTTTACCTGATAACTGGGCTTGAAACGACAGTGTATGATGGTTGAAGAAGTCCTAAAATAAAATTTTTAAAAAACTATTTATATAGAATATAAAAATATTAAAACTATCTAGTCTTTAAAACAAAGACGAAAAGCCAAAAAATGTATATATAAAGTATTTTAAAAACAAGTATTATAAAAAGAATCAAGTTTAATTTTACAATGCATTTGATGGCAATTAGTTGTATGGCATACATATTGTATGAAGATTTATTTTAGTTAAACTTTTTGATGCATGCAATAACAGAAGCCATTAGAGTGCCTGTACAAAATGACGTTATACTGGCCTACCATTGGTCATTAAGTCTGTACTTAAGTCTGCACAGTGTCAGGGATATCAAGGGATAAGACAATGGACGATAAATTGATGTACATCCCCAATGATGATAAACAAAATTACTACCCCTAAAAGTTTAGACATTGATAGTTCAAACCAACTAATCAAGATTATTAAAAAGTACCCAAAGTTTTAAGGCCAACAAATGAGAGAAAGTATGCATAAAACTTTGGGTATAATCTAAAGTCTAATGTACCCTCCCCTCACTCCCTGGTTGTTAATGAAGTGCACTTTGATCTATTTGTACTTTCCAGGAAATATATATCGAGATGGGAAAATAGAATCAGGTCTGACACACGAAGTATCTAGAGTTGATATCTGGTCAACGTTTGATATCCGGCAAATTACAGGGTATCCGTCAGGATAACCGGATATCCGGCATCAAAAACTAGCCGAATATCCGGTATCCGGCCGAATATTGAAATATCCGGCCCAACCCTAGAAGTATCCACGTAAACCAATGGGAGGGTGGTGTCACTGGACAAATAAAAATATAAAAGAACCTCGTTGTTTTTTTGGGTACTTTCAAACATAATTTTTGACCAACTATAGGCAAGTATTCATTTTACCATTGGCCAACTACAATGTATACTGGCCTATCATTGGTCATTTGTATTTTATGTCGTCATTTTTTATTAGGCACTATAAGCTGCTTCTTGTTCTACGGAAGAAGTAATTTTTATTATCATCATTGGGGATGTATATTATTTTTTTCTTCATAGTCTGTTCTCTTAAGAGCCCAACTATGACAGATATTTTTCATTTCTTACAGGATCCCAAAAACATTTCTAATTTTTATACTTTCCTTAGAGATAGAAATAATGCAATGGAGACACAACTCAGGGATCTTAAGGGATAAGACATTGGAAGATAAATTGATGTTTATTCCCTATGTTCACAAACAAAAATGGAAAAAAATCATGAAACCTATTTGTGATTTACGGCTGTCGTTGGAGGGGGGACAACACATAGGAATTCACGACCTTTATATCTGCCCCCCCCCCCCCAAATATTATTTTAGATTTATTTCGCTTGTTGGCTATACATTATTCCTAAGTTGGAACTCAAAAAATATAGGTTTATTTTAATAGAGTATTCAAGGTATATTTAAAAAAAATTTAAGAGTAAAAAGTACATTCGTTTTAAATTGTAGATAAATTGACCATTCGGGTATAGTCCTTTCCACGACATCCCTCCATAAGGAGCGATTCTTCGTATTTTTAAAATGGCTTTTATAGGTTATTTTAGGTTAGGTTAGGTTATATTGTGTTAGGTGATTGCCCCACAGGGTTAGGTAATTGGCCCCGCAGGGTTAGAGCCCCCCGCAGGGGCTAGAAATAGGAGAAAAGCTACTGTGAAAAATACGAAGAATCGCTCCTTATGGAGGGATGTCGTGGAAAAAACTATACCCGACCATTCTTTTCAAAAGTAATATTATATCTAATAGAAATAGAAATTTAGTAGGTTTGTTTCAAACTAGTGGTGACCGAATCTTAATCTAGAATTTTGATAGTTTTCATTGGAGATTTATTAAAATTTTTGATTCATTGTCTTATCCCCTGGGATCCCTGACATGTGCCCAACCCCCTAGGATATTTACCTCCAAGGTTGGCGAGGGGGTTTGAAGAGCTAGAGAGTCCTAGGTTAGCCAAGGGGTTCAGATCTCCTAGTCCACCGAATCCACTTCCTGAAAGTAAGACGACTTTTAAATATAAAATGTAAGACGATATTCTAGATATTATTTACTTAGTGTAAGACGACTTTTATATTGTGTACACTAAATTTGAAATATAAAACGACATACATCATAATGCAAGACGGTATTGTCATAATGTAAAACGGTATTGTCATAATGTAAGACGATCTTCTAACACAATTTTTCAGTTTAGTAGTATTTCTATTTTATCAGGATATAGGTATAATAATACCAAAAAATACGTCTTTTAATTACTGAATTTGATTTTTTTAGGAAGCAGCAAATGGTGCCTAATAAACAATGACGTCATACAATACAAATGACCAATGATAGGCCAGTATACATTGTAATTGACCAATGGTAAAATATATACTGGTTTATCATTTGTCGTTTGTATTGTATGACGTCATTTTTCATAAGGCACTATAAGCTACTTCTGATTTTTATGAAACTCATGAAACAAAATAGATTTAATATTTTATACTTTTTAAACTTATTTTTATATTAAAAAATGTTACCAGGGCTGACAGTCTTGGTGTTGTATGTGAACTCAGTGAGAGTGGTGATTCCCAGAGGCTGAATTATTTCAGTGGTGAATTCCTTGGATCCCTGGAAACACAAGATATTATAAATAATAATATATGTAGTTATGTCATCTATACTAAAGTAACATGATGTTTGTTTGTCTGTGTGTCTGTACCGAAGGATCTCGCTAACCGCTGTACCGATCGGGTTCTCCTTAACAGGGTAGATTCTCATGGGTCCCGGGAAGGTTTATAACTATTTTGAGGGAGAGTACCACCAACCTCCCAAGAGAAATCACAAAAAAATCAAAAATTTTGTAATATACGGGAGACTTTAACGTAAAATAAAGAGGTATCGTACGTAAAGAATTATCGTAGAGTCTTTAACAAACAAAAACATATAAAGTGCCACTAGAGGCCTCTAGGGGCGTAGCCGCTAGTATATAATTATAGGGACAAATTATCACATAACTAGATCCCTATAACCAATTTTTCTCATTTTCATATCACTATCTCCCTGAAAAGTTGTTATAAATCCAAAGATCTAAAGAAAATACAAGAATAGATATTTTTCGCATCGTATTATAGACAGCTTTCCGCGGATAATAAAGGCTGGAGACTAATGTTTATTACATTAGTCCCCAAAGGCTTAATAACGTTTTTTTATTCGTTGGCTTAACAACCTTAGGGACTTTAATGATTTTGATTGGTTGATTCATTAAGTCGAGTATCCAAACGTTTTAACCACTAATTGCAATCTACAGAAAGGGTAATCTTGTGTATCATCATTGAGGATGTACAATTTATCGGCTATTATCTTATCCCTTTAGATCCATGGTTTGTGTTAGGTGTATTACCTGCCACAAGCGAAGAGTGCTGGTCGAGTAGACAGTGGAGGTCTTCAGGACGGGGGTGCTTTCAGTTACAACCTAAACATATACAATATATTTATTGTTCTGTAAATTACACTGGTACCCAAAGTTTTATAACCACATTATTTTAATTGTTGGCTCAAGAATTCAAAGATTTTTTAATTAGTGTCAAACTAGAAGTCCCAAAATTTTCAACCAATTACGTTAATCTATAAAAGGGGTAATTTTGTGTATCATCAATGGGGATGTATATCAATTTATCAGCCATTGTCTTAATCCTGTAGTCCCTGGGTCATTAGTATACCAATCTTTACCACATGATTCCAATTTAAAACATTATCATAGAAAACTGTGATTCAATCGACATTTTGGAGAATTATAAGATAAAAAAGATTGTATTTTAAAAAATTGTTTTTTTTTCTTCAAATATCATTAAACAAACCTTAGGTCCAGCAATGGGGTTGCCAAGGCCTAGGGCGGCCAATGGGTTCTGCAGTAGCTGGAGGTACAAGAGCTGTTCAGGTGAGATGGAGGGCAGCTGGAAGGCGGGGGTGGGGGACACTGTGCTAGGGTTGATATTCTCAAACTAGAAAAAATAAAACTTTGCTATAAATTATTCCTAATATGCAAAATATATTTTTTGTTTGTTTGTACGTTTAGATCTCGCTAACCACTAATCCTAAAGAGCTTTTCATCAAGAGGAGGCTGCAATTAGTATGGTTTTGGGCTATTAAATTCATATTTTAGTCTTGGGGTGGTAATAAGATATTTTTCCCCTTTCACTCCCCTGGACTACCGATCCCCTAAAGGGTAGGGGCATAAACAATAATTTTCAATAAACTATAAGTGATAATTTATTTGTGGTTCATTGAATTGCAAACAAATTTTGTTTTACTTTAACCTTTTAGATGCCCCCCCCCCCCAAAAAAAAAAAAATATTATTTTAGATTTATTTAGCTTGTTGGCTATACCTTATTCCTGTGTTCGACTTGGTACTTTAAAAAAAAAAAATTGGAAGAATATAAAAACTAGAACTTACTGGTGTGAAGCTTCCCTGCAGACTGGGTTGTTCTTGTTTGAGCTCAAATATCTCGGGGTTATTGTGTTTCTCCATAGACTCGACAAAGTCCAGTTTGCCGCCCAGCAGGTCCAGATCCTCCAGGAATCCGGGTGGCGGGGTCACACGCACAGGTGACGGGCCCTCGAGTCCAAAATTGTCCTGAATATCAGATTTAAATTTATAAATAGTAACTTCGCCCAAAGCCTCTAGGGGAATGCGGTGTAGGCCAGAAAAATAGCCTAAAAACCCCTTCATTAATAAAGCTTTTAAGCTTCCCTGAAGAGCACAACCCATTCTTTCCAGCAGAATCCGTGATCTGAAGCTTCAAAGAGAAAAACCCTTACTTCTCTTATATTATGGGGTATAAATAGTTGTTAAGGGATTTGAATTTTCTATAACAGTTTGCACCAAATACAAATTAACAAAATCCTTAAAAGGTGCTATTTCTTAAAGTGTCTATGCAGCACTGAAGCTTTTACCCTTTTATTTTTAAAATAAACTGAAATATGGAAAGGTAATTTTTTCCTATGTGGAAGGTCCTAAACCCTGTGAGCTTATTTCTGCAGTCTCTAACCTAGCATGCCGTTTAAAAACCTAATTTAACCTAAATCAATCTGACCTCAAGTGATAAACAATAAAAAAATAAACTATCCCCCTTATTTTTATATTGATTGGAAGGAGGGTGGGGGGACTGTGCCCAAGGGGAACTTTGAGAGAAATCACAAAAAAATGCAATGTAAATTCTTTTATAATACAAATTTATATAAAAATTAATAATGTAGTTTGTTATTTTTGATTATTTGCAAAATCCAAGAGAATGATTTTCAAATGCAAATATGGAAAATATCACGAATTAATCAAATACATTTAGTAATTTTGATATTTTGTTTATAATCATTGGAAATGCATATCAATTTATCGTCCATTGTCTTATCCCCTGGTTAATAAAGAGTTTTACTTAAAATTAAGAATCATAAGAAAATGTAAATTTACGAAATTAATTCAAGGTTAAAATTAAACAAAATTATTTCTCAAATTTCTTAATTCAAAGATATTTGTAAATTGTGTAACAATGAATAAATTTTGAATTAAATTGATTTTTATTCAATTTAAACCTTCATTCAACATATTTATTGAAGAATTATCTTTTACGATATTTTTTGTTTGAAAAGACCCATTTATGATGAAAAGTTTTATATGAAACTAGAGGCTACGCCCCCTAGAGGCCTCTAGGGGCACTTGAGGAGGGGTGAGTTAAATCCCAAAACCTATCCTGATGGTACCCTGCCCCAAAATAGTGATAAATCTGGAGAGAGAGGGAGAGAGAGAAAGAGAGAGAGAGAGAGAGAGAGAGAGAGAGAGAGAGAGAAAGAGAGAGATAGAGAGAGAGAGAGAGAGAGAAAGAGAGAGAGAGAAAGAGAGAGAGAGAGAGAGAAAGAGAGAGAGAGAGAGAGAAAGAGAGAGAGAGAGAGAGTGAGAGACGGATATTGAACTGTAAATTACACAGGTACCCAAAGTTTTTATAAACATAAGTTCTGGTTTGTTGGCTCAAAAACCTTTGGGTACCTTTATGTCTAGCTGCATCCAATTTTTCCACCAATATTTCTGTTCAAGACAAGGGTAATTTTGTTTATCAGTATGAAGAAAGTAAATCAATTTATTCTCAATTGTCTTATCCCCTAAGTAAACAAATGGGTTCCAGTGCAAACGCAGGAGTGACAAACGTCTTAGTGGACAAACGCAGGATATATTAAGTTTATATCAAGATAATTAAGTATTTCTATACAGGTTAGGTTAAGTTATGAATATACAAAAAAAGCCCCCCGCAGGGAGTAGACATTTAAAAACCTATAAGATTATTAAAAAAAGGTTAGGTTAGGTTAAGTGTCCACTCCAACGTTTGTCACTAATGTGTTTGTCCTAGGACCTGTAAATGTACATACCTGATCGCTAAACTCCAACTCTCCGGGAAGTAGTGTCTCCCTATTTTCTGAGCCAGCCCCCTCAAACAGCGCGTCCCAATCAGCAAAGTTCTTAGCGGGGACGAAGTCGTAGAAATCCATAGGTGGGATCGTTTTCACTGCGGTTACATGCCTTAAAAATATAAAATAAATTGATAATAGTAATAGTAGGGTGTTTGTCTGTTTTTTTTGTAAATAAAGATCTTGCTAACTGCTAAACGGATATGGATGATGGTTGATGCTTCTCATACATAGGTCCAGAAAAGTAGTATCTGCAAGAAAAGTACGAGACATTAGACTGAAAATTCCACTGGCCTCCAAAGTTTTATAACCACGTTATCTTATTCAAAAGCTAAAAAATTTTCTGTACTTTTATTAACAAGTTCCAAAGTAGTAGAGTCAAAATTTTTCAACCAATGGTTTTAATATACATAGAGATATTTTGTTTATCATTATTGGGAATGTACGTAAACTTTTCGTCCATATTGTCTTATTCATGTGGTACAGAAAATCCTTTCAAACACTTTGCTAAATTCAAACTGATTATATATTACAGAAAATGAAAAATTAAACAGTCTAATTTTGTACAGCACATATTTTGTATATTTGTGTTTTTTTCTCGAGTTTTAAACCTTATTCTTTAAAAAAAGTTCATGAATTAGATAAACCAAAGAATTACATTTTAATATTTTTTGATAATTTAACTTTTAGACTATCCTTTAAATCCAATAGAAAAATTAATGAGATAAAAAAAAACATTAATAAACTTTCGGTGAACGAGAGACGATTAGAAATACGCTAATTTTAGAGTAAATGTACTGCGCTAAAAAGCTTAATTTATGTCAAGAGAAATTAAAGAATAGTTATTTCTCGCATCGTATTATAAACGGCTTTCCGCCGAAGGCACCGGCTAAAAAAACTGGTTTTAATCTTATGATTGTACATTTCTATATTCGTAGAATGCTGGATATAATACGATGCTAGACATAGTTTTTTCGTATGGATGAGAACCGGTTCCTATCCACCGGATTCGAATGAATACGAGAAAATTAATGCTATGGGAATTTATGAAGATAAAACATATGTTTATGTCCAGGGATCTAAAGGGATAAGACTATGATTTATAAATTGATGTATATCCCCAATGATGATATACAAAACTACCCCTTCTGTAGATTACAATTGGTGTTTGAAATATTTGGACACTCAACTAAATGAATTAATAAAATTCCCCATTGCTGATAGGCTAATGATTAAAAAAACGTTAATAAAGGCTTTGGGGACTAGTGTAATAAACAACCCAATGTCCCCTTCCTCCCTGGGTATGTCTCACACTAAAATAACACACTAGTTATTTTTCTTTTTAGGAAACATTTTGTTTTTCTTGAACTTTTTGATGGAATTTATAAAAATTTTAGTCAAATATAGAGTTTTTTTGTATTTGTAAATTTATAAAGAAATTTTAACCAAAAAATAGTCATATGATTTTATCAATTGCATATAAAAGCGATATAATTAGTGAGTGATATAATTTTACAACAGAAAGCTTCATCCTAAGAAGTTTTATTATTTATGGCTGACTTATATATTTATTGGAGCTGTTTATAGTGCCTATCAAAAAATTACAGATCTATAGTATAAATGTATATACAAACAGCTTCCACCCTTCCTTTTTCAAATACCTATTTTGTCTGCTTCTAAATTATTTTCTGCTACTTGGCTGTGTTTATATAAGCGACAACATTGGTTGATTTACAATGACCTAATAGAAAGGGTGCACAAGGCAGTTGAGATGGAGAGATACAGTTATTTAACCCTTTCTCCCTCTAGTGTTTTACTCTAATTTTTAAACCTTTCATGGGCCCAATATAAGAAGCTTTACTGCAAAGGAGAACCATATCTGTCCAGGGGTTAGCGAGGTTCTTCAGTGGAGACACATAGATTTCCTCTTACTTTTATATTGATAATATTCTAGTTAATTTAAATTTATTAAAACAAGATAAATCTTGATTTTTAAAAGAATAAAAATACTTAATAATACTTTTCAACAGTAAAAACTTAAAAAGGAGAAAATACAATTTAAATGTATCGGATTACAACTATTTGCATTTAATATAAATATTTGAAGAGTACTTCTAAATACATTTATGATGACAGACAATTGCAGGTTCCAATTTTATACAGTTACTAGCTGTTACGCCCCTAAAAGCCTCTAGGGGCTAATAGAGTAAGAGGGGTAAGGGTAAGGTCGGCCCCACTCCATTTTCAATTGAGTTTTAGAAAAATGGAGATTTCCTTCCCCCCCAAAAAAGAAAAACCTTCCCTGGACCTACAAGGAGCTTTGCTTTACTGCAAAGGAGAACCATATCAGTTCAGCGGTTAGCGAGAGTCTTTGCTACAGACAAAGCTTACTAATTTATATAATAGGATAAATATTCTGTAAAAATACATAATAGGTTTCTCGAGTTTTACAAATATCCATAAAAAAAGTTAATTTACTCAATTAACCTCTTTTGAAATATTTAATTCTCTGAAAGATAAATTTTCATTAAGGGAGAGGACGATTGCAGCTAGATTAATCTACATTCCTTTCATGTCTATTTATTTATTGTAAGTAGAATTTAACACAAAATAATTTGGAAGAATAATAATTTATCGACCATTGTCTTATCCCAGTATCACTTATAAACCTTAACGGTCGGCCCCCTTTCTGGACCTCAATCAGTGGGGGGGGGGGGAGGGGGGGGGCATGATGGAGATATTCAAATAAGTCCAACACTCAGTTATGTGTCATACCCAAATTTAAAAATTCACTTAGTTATAGCCCTATATCTTTCAAACACAGAAAATGAGATAGAAATTCCGGAGGGGGAAGGGGGGAGTCCAACCCCTCCCCAACCCCCGACCGTTAAAATCTTTTTTTAAAAATTAGTTACCTATTTTTTTCAAAATGTGTGTTTTAATCCCCCCCCCCCCCCCCCCGAAATATTTCGAGGATTAAATTTTGCGCTATTAAACCCCCAACTAATATATATTCCATATTAAGATTTAACCCCCCCCCCCCCTTCAAAAACAAAAATCTTGGACGTCCATTACTGAACAGCCAAAATAACATAATAATATTACATAAATCTTATATTTTGAAACTTATATATCAAAATATATTTAAGTTAATAGTTTAATCAACAAAGCTATTATGTTCACTTACATAAAAGTTCTCTAATCAATTTGAGATTATACATTAGCTCTTTTATAACAATTTTTAAAAGCGTAGCTTTTCTATAATTAGGGTCGGTCCGTACGTCTGGAACGGATAGCTTTTTACGTTAATTTAAGTATGTTAGAATTATCCTATCGATTTCAAACTTTGCATGTTGATTCCTGTAGTAGTATGGTACGGTTTAGAAAGCATAGCAACTCTATAATCGTAACCAAAATGTCCGTACGTCCATTTAAACGCGTTGATTTTTAACTTTTTTTAACAAAAAATTTTTATATGATATAATAATCCGATTGATCTGGATTTTTAAATACTGATTCCTAGAACAACAAAGTACAATGTTATAAGCGAAGCATTTCTATAATCAAGTACTAAACATGCAGGGGGCTATAACCATGTGGGGCAATAACCTAACCCAATATAACCTAACCTAACATAACCTATCAAAAGCCATTTTAAAAATACTACGAATCGCCCCTTAAGGGGCGTTGCCACGAAAGGGACTATTCCGGAATTATCCCTATTGTATGTTTATTGGTCAAAAAGTTTGGAAACTGTTAGCTAGAACCAACCAATTAAGACTAAATAAAAAATACTTAAAGTTCCTCAGACAACTAATGAAAGAACGTGTGTTTAAAACTTTGAGTAACAGTATAATCTACCAGTGATCTAAAGGGATAAGACAATGTAGGATAAATTGATGTACATCACCATTGATAATACACAAACTTGTTCCTTATTTAGATTACATTTAGTGGTTGAAACGTTTGGACACTCAACTTAATAAACAAACCAATCAAATTTAAAGAAAAGTTGCCAAAGTTGATTACCTAACGAACGAGAAAACGTTAATATACAACTTTGGGGACTAGTGTAATAAGCAGCCCAATGTCCCTACAAAAGAAAGTAATCATCCTTGTTGTTGTAAAATTAAATAGTTATTTATCGCATTGTATTATAGACAGCTTTCCGCGGATATAAAATGTACATAATATAAGATTAAAACCAGTTTTTTAGCCCCAAGATACTAAAAAAACTTGTTTAATCTTATGATTGTACATTTTTATATTCATAGAAAACTGGATATAATACGATGCTAGACATAGTTTTTTTCGTATGGATGAGAACCGGTTCCAATCCAGCGGTTATTTTGAAGGCTTACCTGGTGATTGTGTATGTTTGAGACAGGGTGTAGTGGGATGTTTCACTTCCTAAATAGAAAAAAAATTAGTTTTCATTAAAACTTTTTGAATAAATAGTTATTTATGCCATCATATTATAGACAGCTTTCCGGGGATATTGAAATGAAAAATTATAATACTAAAACTAATTTTGTTATCCTTCAGGGTCCGAAGTTCCGGGCTATCAAAACTGGTATGTTTTTTATTTTAATATATGTGGAAAATTGTCTGTAATATGATTCTATACACGATTTTTCAATATGTCTGAGAAGAGGTTTCGAAGCCATACTAGAAAAAAAGAATACTGTCATATCCTGTAGACAAACAAACTCCAAAAAAAAATGAACTGGTGAAAAAGTGAAGACTATATGCCATTTTCGAAAAGGCCATAACAAATTTTAATTCAGTATTCACTATTATGGCCGGTTGTGCGTATCTTTGTTGCAGGTTACTCTTTATAGATTTAAAACTACGTGTGAAGATTCCTGTAACTTTAAGGTAAAATATCAACTTCTTTATAAATAATTCTTGTTATAACTATCTGTTTCTCAAGCTGTTTTTAAGGATGTTGTCATCCATGGTTTGTATATAAGCCTAATCCTCTAATTATTATTTTAATAATAAACTATGACATCAATTTAACAAATAAAATACGTAAATTCTACTAAATATAAAACATTTGTATTATCCATATAAATATAATATTCAATTTCCTTTTTAATGTGTTTGGAAAATTTCTATCACCCCCCCCCCCCCCCACTTATTATTTTGAAATATAAAATTTTTAAAGTAATTAGGAAGAGGGTTGTGTTAGAGAGGGTGAAGAAAAAGTTTATAAGGAGTTCAATTAACGTTTAAAGAAATTTTACCTTAAAATGTTATATTTCTAATTTGATAATAAAGCTATTTGTATTTTATTAACTTTATCACAAAATATCCAATAATTGTATTATATATTTAAATCTAGACTGGTTTAGTTTTTAATATAAAGCAAACTTGATGTAAATGTTATCATATTTCTAAATTAAACTTTAAAGATAAATACACCTATATTAGAACATTTATTATAAGTTATAGCGTCTTGTGATTTGTAGGCAGTGGGGAAGGGGGGTTGGAAAAATAGTATTAAACCATTTAATCATATGATCTTTTTCAGTTCTAATATCCCTTTAAGATATATTTCTGTTAAAATATATAAAGGAATTCTATATAATTTCAGGATACGAGTTTAAAGAGAATTCTTAGAACTATAGTATTAATATTTAATAATATAAGCAAACTTAAAAAAGGTAATACTCAATTCTTAACAAAAGCTACTGAGAACCTAATTGTCCATGGAATCAGTATTTAAAAAAAATCAAATTATAGGATTATTCTATAATTCTTTTTTTTGATAATAGCTAAAATTCTCCTTTTAGGATTATACCACATTGTTACAGGAATCTTCAAAATGGTTTTATTAAACCGAAGTAGCAGGGTTCGTCGTATTTTCACAGTGGCTTTTGATGGATTATTTTAAGTTAGGTCAATTTTGATGATTGCCCCGCAGGGTTAGAGTCCCTCCGCAAGGGCTAGACTAGAAAAGCTACTGTGAAATACGACAAAACCCGCTACTTCGTTATCTTATTATAATAATTATATGATAAAATTATCCGATTGGTCTGATTTTTGTAATACTGATTCCTAGGACAACAAAATACATTGTTATAAGCGAAGCATCTCTATATTCAAGTCCAAAAAATGTAAGTATGTCCATAAACATTATCCTGTATCAAGCAGTTTTATTATTAATAAATCCTACCTTGGATAACTGGCAGCACACTTTCTTTGACCATATATTCTTGGGTGCTGAAGGTTTCTGTAACTGTTTTGAATGGCGGGGTGGTCTCCAGGGCTGACTGCAGGGTTACTGCAGGCAGGGTCTCCACTGTAAAGGAACCTGAATATAGAGGAATATCCTATTATATTAAGTAGATTTTTTTTCCATAGCGAAGAATCTCGCTAATCGCTGAACCATAGCTTCTTATAGGTCCAGGGAAGGTTTTTAACTATTTTGAGGGGGGATAAATATCACCGCCCTCCCAATAAAAGATGATCTTCCTTCCCCCTTCCTCAAAATATTTACTAATAAAACTCAAATTTAGAATCGCCTGTTCTCCCTCTTAACTTAAGGGGCGAATCCGCTAGTTATATTATAGAGTCACTGCAGAACGACATAAAGACAGACAGACAGACAAACAAACCAGTGAGGGAGGGTACATTGGGCTGTTTTTATTGCACTAGTTCCTGAAGTTTTATAATAAAGTTTTCTTATTCGTTGGCTTAACAACTTTGGGGACATTTTTTGAATTCTTATTGGTAGTGGCCACATGTTTCAACCAATAGATGTAATCTAGTCAAGCATCATTGGAGATGTACATTGATTAACCTCGGCCATTGTCTTATCCCTTTAGATCTTATTTACACATTTTTTCCATTAATTAATACAATTACTTTTTTAAAAATTCTTTTTAACAATAAAAAAATGAATTGACAATAAAAGAAAAATAATATCCCAAATTGTTGAAAATAACAATCTTGAGATTGCTTTTCTGAGTACAATAGTTTGAAACATTATAAAACAATAAGAAATATTTTTTCTTACTTTAATTCAAGAAAGACAAAATTATATGTTTAATAAAAGCGAAGGATCTGGAGGGATTAGACAATGAATGTTAAATTGATACACAACCCCAATAATGATAAACAAAATTACCCTTGTTACAGATATAAATAAAGGATAAGACAATGAACAATAAATTCAGATTATAATAAACAAATTACCTCAACTTTTCATCGAATTCAATGGTTGATACGTTTGGGTACTGCTAGCTTGAACCAACCAATTATATATTTATTAAAGTACCCAAAGTTTTTGTGTTTTGGACAGGACAAACTATTTATAGAGTAACAGCGCTGCTGCAAGCGTATTTTTTAGTACCTGTAAGTTTGAAATCATTCTGGTAACTGGAAGTGATAATTAGAATATTATTTCGGACGCACAAAATAACAATATTTATAAAATAACAACGCTGCTGCAAGCGTATTTTTTTAATACCTGTAAGTTTGAAATCATTCTGGTAGCTGGAAGTGATAATTAGAATATTATTTCGGACGCACAAACTAACAATATTTATAGAGTAACAGCGCTACTGCAAGCGTATTTTTTTAATACCTGTAAGTTTGAAATCATTCTGGTAGCTGGAATTGATAATTAGAATATTATTTCGGACGCACAAACTAACAATATTTATAGAGTAACAGCGCTGCTGCAAGCGTATATTTTTAATACCTGTAAGTTTGAAATCATTCTGGTAGCTGGAAGTGGAGGTGAGAATGTTCTCTGGGGCAGGTATGGACTTGGTATCAAATAGGGGTGTTTTCTTGCCTACGATAAAAAGTTAGTTTATATACGACCCTTTGATTTATCAAGCTAGCTGCAAACCCAATATATCAATTGGGAAATTAAAATGTATAATAATAAAGGATGCTGCGCAAAATGGTACCAAAAAAATGACGTCATACTATAAAGTTGTCCAATGAGAGGCCAGTATACATTGTAATTGACCGTAAAATATATACTCGCCTCTCATTGGTTATTTTATCATATGACGTCAATTTTTTTTTACCATTTTGCGCAGCATCATAATAAAGGATATCAAGAAAACTTTTTTTTAATTTACAGAAAACGAATATTTTTTTATGAGCTACGATTTTAAAACTGTTTTTTTTTAGTACAAAAAAACACTAAAAAAAGGCATGTAAAAAGAGCGTAAAGCCATGAAGAAAATATTTGTTTTAGGGGGGTGTAGAAATCATCTAAATGTTTAAGGACATGTCATTTATTTTGTTATAGTTAAGTTGCCACAAATAAAGGGTGTTGAAAAAATATTAAAATTAAATCAAGAAAACAAGAACTTTGAATCTACACCTCTCTCCACAGAGCACAAGAGCTCGAGACCCAGCCCTTATGGAGAATTTTATGTACCTGGGGAAAACGATCTGGTTGGCTTGATTGTCTTGGAAATGCTGGAAATTTCCAGGGTCTGTTCATCTGACTGGGTGAAGGTGCGGGTCACTGTAATGAATCTGGTACTCTTACCCTAGACAAAAAAGGTACATTTAAAAAGTTCACAATGTATAAAAGATATGTCGTTCTTGACCGTAAAAGAAAATACAATTTAATTTTTATTTCTATGATTGGAGGGGGGAACCATTTAATACTCCCTCTCCCCATAAACGTGTCCCTGGCGAAGTACCCTAAACAGATTATGACGTCATACGATATAATAGCCAATGAGAGGCCGGTATACACTGTAATTTACCAATGGTAAACTTTATGCTGGCCTCTCATTGGTTATTCTAACTTATGACGTCATAAACCGTGGAGGAACTTCAATCATCTTCTTCCCTGGCTAAGTAATTAGTTGGTATTATTTGAAGCAGCCTATAGTGCCTATAAAACAAGGATGACAACATCCATAAAAGCGAAGCACTGAAACGGTAGGACAAACGGACATTAACACTTGTATAGTATCTGAACTGAAAAATCAGAACATAAATGTAGAATCAAAATTGTAGGTAAATTTGTTGAAAAACTGTTTAAAAACAGGATAATGTTTATGGACATACTTACATTTTTGGACTTGATTATAGAGTTGCTTCGCTTAAAATATTGTTCTTTGTTGTCCCAGGAATCAATATACCAAAAATCGTTATTCGTTAATTTAGGCATGTTAGAATTGTCTTATCGATTTCAAACTTTGCATGATGATTCCTGTAGTAGTTAGGTACGATTTAGAAAGCGTATAGCAACTCTATAATCAATACCAGAATGTCCGTACGTCCATTTTAAACATGTTGATTTTTCTAATTTTTTAACAGCAAATTTTTATGTGATCTAATTATCCGTTTGATCTGATTTTTGGTATATTGATTCCTGGGACAACAAAGAACAATATTTTAAGCGAAGCGACTCTATAATCAAATCCTAAAAATGTAAGTATGTCCATAAACTCAATAAACATTATCCTGTATCAAGAAGTTTTTCAACAAATTTACTTTCAATTTTGCTTCGACTCTTATACTTTTATATTCTGATAATTCAGTTTAGTCACTATACAAGTGTTAATGTCCGTTTCAGTGCTTCACTTTTATGGATGTTGTCATCCTTGTTTTGTGTAATATTGGCTTTAATATTGTTTTGTGTTGTAACTAAAGGTAAGTGGCTAAGAAGGAGTGGGGGATAAGTAATTTTGGGTATAGTCCCTTTCGTGGCAACGCTCCTTAAGGGGCGATTCTTCGTTTTTTTTCACAGTAGCTTTTCTCCTATTTCTAGCCCCTCTGGGGGGCTCTAACCCTGCGTGGTTAATTGCCTAACCCTGTGGGGGCAATTATCTAACCCCATATAACCTAACCTAACCTAACCCAAAAATACGTCGAATTCTCAGAATCCAGATCCCTAGTCCCTGTATATCTCCGGTTGCAAATAATAATATTAATACCAATTATCTTTAGTTAAAAATCTACTTACATAAGTGTTTTATTATTAATTTTTTATATAATTACTGGATCAAAAAATACAATATTAGTCCGACGAAAAACTATTTTGCAATCCAAAATATTTCAATTAATATTTACTGTTAATTATACTAATGCCCGAAGTTTAAAAATATATTTTACCTTGTTATCCTCCAAATCAAAAGTGTAAGGGGATCTAATGGTGACCACCTCCAAAATATCATCCTTCGGCTAGTTTCACAAAATCATGATTAATTTTTATTAAATATTAATTTCAACAACAAAAAGACATTTCGTCCTTAGTTTAATGTAAAAGAAGAGAGGGCAGGAATTTAATGACTTTAAGTTAACGGGTTGGAGACCCTGTTCTAACCTTAAAATGGGTCTTTGAATATCAGCAAATAGCGACGGAAATATCCACACAGCCAAAGCAGCAGAAAGCAATTTGCTAGTAGTAGCTAGTCAAGGACGTCCAGGGGGGGGGGGTAAAGTGGTGATTACCCCCCCCCCCCTCCCCCAAACGAATTTGGGGGTATCCCAACATTTTTTCCAAAAGCAAATTACCCCATCGCCTTCAAAAAATTCTACCCCCCCCCCCCCAAATAAAAAAACTTGGACGCCCCTGTAGCTAGTGTCCGATTGTTTACAGCATATGTATTATGTATGTATGTTATAGTTATACAAATCACCATGAAATCCAAATATTGTGTCAATGGGAGATGAAACTAACTGACCTAAAGTACTATACAAAAACGAAAAACTACCAACCCTTATCTTTAATTTCTCGTATTCATTATATCCAGCTTTCTAAAATTATAAAAAGGTACAATCATAAGATTAAAACCAGTTTTTTTTAGTCCGAACCTTTGGCACCACGGGGCTAAAAAAAACTGGTTTTAATCTTATACTTGTACATTTAATATCCACGGAAAGCTGTTTTTAATACGATGCAAGAAATAACTATTATTTCATAGAGGCTTCGCTGCTATAAAATGTATTAAACATGAAATTTTCCTTGTCTGGGAACACGGTAGAAACTTCAAGGGTCGTTTGCAGACGTTCTGTAGAACAAAATTTTAATATTTCACATATTTTAAGCACTTTATTCGAGTATAGTCCCTTTCGTGACATCGCCTCATAAGGGGCGTTACGTCCCCAAAATAGTCATCAACCATCCCAGGTTCTAAGGCACGCTTTATTATAAATGAGAACCATATCGGTTCAGCGGTTAGCAAGATCATTCGGTAAAGACAGACTTACAAACAGCCTATTACTTTCAGTGGGGATAATTTTAAATACGAATTTTATTTCATTTTTTTTTAATTTTAAAACTTTTAAAAATGAGAAGTATATTAAATATCTAATTAATTAAACTTTATTGAAAAGTATGTGAAAATATTAAATTTTTGCCTAATTGAATTTCTTCATTGTCGATCTGCTGTAGAAGATCTTCGTCACTGAAAAATAAAACATTTTGTTTAAATAATGACGTTACTATAAATTTATGATAAAATTTTAAAGAAATCCCCCAAAATAGCCTAACAAAGTAAAAAAATACACGAAGAATTAACCAAAAAAAGATTTCGGCAAACTTCACTAATAATTAAAGGTTTTAGTAGCGAAGCTACTCTTTACCTAACTTAGTCTGTCAAACCGTCAGTCTGTCCCTGAAGCTGTGGGGCTTTTCTTGGCTGCTATTTGATATATACTGTTGATATTTTTGTTGGATAAGATACTCTTTACCAAAAACTTACAAAAGATATAAATATTTTTCAAAAAAGGTTTCTCTATATTTTCACTTCTTATGATCACTGAAAATACATTCTAAAAATTACTTTATCCGATAGTCGTCCATCCATTTAGTGCTTCGATACTTAAAGATGTTGCCATCCTTGTTTCCCTAATATAAAATGCAAATATGTCGTATGGGTGAGTTGAACCTGGACTAAACAGTCAACTTGTCAACCTGTGGTACAGTATAATAAAAAATAGTAATACTGGGTCATGTGAAAGAAACAGTAGCCTTTGAAAGGTTATTTTAGGTTAGGTTAGATGATTGACCCGCATGGTTAGAGCCCCCCGCAGGGGCAAGAAATAGGAGAAATATGACGAAACCCGCCACTTCGTCTCCTTCAGATGACCCAAAATACCTGATAACACTGGATACAAGAGCTGAGGGGCTGGATTCATGATCCTCATACGGATCTTCTTCTCCGTCAATTGTTGCAGGAATCTCCAACTCTTCCTCGAGGTTGTCAATAGATGTCTCCTCTTCAGGTCCTAGGATAGATAAATATGGGGATAGAAAATTAATAGTTACAGATCTAACCATTCTTCTATTTAAGCAGAATTTTCATAATAGATTTTTTTCTTTGTTCTACATGGTGTTATTAGTATTTTGTCTGTATGTAATCTACAAATATTTGAAAATAATAGATTTTACCTAGTCCCTATAGAAACTACCGAATGATTTCATGAGAAAGGTGGTTATTCTGCCCCACCAATTAAAAGGTGTAGTTTGAACTTAATTTAGTGAACCGCATATTTTTTCCTGGTTAATTGGTTAAACTACATTTATATGGCGTATATTTGAAAGAATTTCAATTTTCTACCACGTAGTTTTTAAAATATCAAGACTACGTGGTAGAAAATTGAAATTCTTTCAAATATATGCCATATAAAAATAGTTTAACCCATTAACTAGCAAAAAATATGCGATTCACTAAATTAAGTTCAAATGCATTTCGTGAAACTACCCCTTTTACTTAAAAAGTTTCTACATCATTGACATAATATCTCCCTTCCCCCTGATTTTCAATCTATATAAGGAGGAAGGGATTAACCCTCATCCGCAAGTATTTTATTGGATCAAAAGCTGTACGAGAAATATCTCAAAAGCCAACACAAAATTATTACCAGATCATGAAAAATTATTGAGAATTTATCAATACTTAAATTACACAAATATCATTATAAGTATTGATATTGTAAAATATAAGATAGGGATTCAGTTTATTGCAACAAAAAACAAAAAAGTGAGATTAATTTCAAATTTTCAAAAGTACCAAAAGTATATAGATTTTAAAATATCAATAAATTCCAAATTAACTAATCGTTTTGTTACATACAATAATTTAATACTGACATCTAGCTGATTTTAAAAAAAATAATTTTTAATTTTATTTAACCCTTTAGTGAAGAAATTCCTCTACACTCTAATATGAGTGTATATATTCATATTCGTAAAAAATGTAGTATTATATGATACGGCACATGCTTTTTCAGATTTTTAGAACCGGTTTAACTCCAACGGATAATAACCAGTTTCGATGGTTTTACCTGTATTCTCATTGTCATAGTCCTGTTCCTCATCCTGATCATGGCCATCCTTGTCAGCTGAGTCCTCATCCTCCTGGTCTCCAGGTTTCTTGAGGCCGGGACGGTTGCGCAGGAACTTGTTGAATAGAGACTTTCTCAGGTCCGGGCGGTCAAATCGGTTGAACTAAACAGATAGTGAAGCATTACTTATAAACAGACCATAACCCGCGACTTGGGCAAGACTTGCCGGAAAGGTTTGAATCTAGACCCAACACATCATCATAACTAAAGACGTTAAAATGCTACCTACTGCTGATTATCAAGTGCGAGAAAGTGACTTGGTCAAAAACAGACACACCAAATTTCAATGAAATGTTAGAACTTACAAGAAAAGGTCCTGCAATTAAACGGCTGGTTGTCAGCAATAGTTGGGATTTTAGTACCTTGAAACGAACGATAAATTTGTATACATTACTAATGAAGATAAACTTAATTTCCCCTTTTTTAGATGAAAATCATTGGTTTGGACACTTCTTTGGAAATCAACCAATCTAAATTAATATAAGTTTTTGGGTCAAAGAATGAGATAACATGCATGGTTATAAAACTTTGGGTACCAGTGTAATGTACAGCCCTCGATGTCCACTCCCTGCCAGGGTTTTATAGATATTCGAAATTGAGATTTATTTCACTTTATACTCGGAATAGATAAATTCTTGTTGTATAAAGCATGGATGACAACATTCACAAGTAGCGAAGCTTATAATAAAAAAGTACAAGAAAAGCAACACGACGGACAGACAAGGAGGGTTAGATGCTTATTAAACACACCTGATGAACAGAAAAACAGTGCTAATTGCTTTTAAAAACCCAGGTATCTAAAGGGATAAGACAAAGGTCGATACATTGATGTACATCTCTAATGATGAAACAAAAAATTATCACTTCCCTAGATTAATATTAGTGGTTAAAACGTTTGAGCACTCAACTTAATAAAACAACCAATCAAATTCACTAAAGTCTCTAAAGTTTTTAGGCCAACGAATAAGAAAACGTTAATAAAAACTTTGAGGACTAGTTTAATAAACAGCCCAGTGTCCCCTCTCTCTCTCTTTCTGTAAAAACCTGTGACGCCAAAGTTACAATAGCTTTTGGGAGATTTATTGACTTGTTTTTGTAGAATATAAACTTTTTATTTTGTGTATTTTCTTTTGTAAGATAGTTTGATTAAAAAAGGATTTTGATTTTTAATTAGTAAAACTATGTTTTTATAATATTTTGCAAAGCGAAGCATATTTTTAAGTTATATTCTGTCCGTTCGATATAACAACGTCGTAAATATCTTGAAAAAGATTCCTAAACGATTAAGTATGTTCTAAAAAATATCTAAGTATTAGTATTTTCTGGGAGGGAGGGGACCTTGGAATGTAAATTGAAATGTTACTCAAATTAAAGGCACATTCTCTGTTTTGGGTACTTTCATTAAATCTATAATTTTGGTTCAAACTTTTATCAAAAAAGGGTAATTTTGTTATTATCTTTGGGAATGTAAATTTATTTCAAAGTTTAGTTAAAACTTTTAGGCTTACTCTTATGGATTTTTTCTTTATTTGTATATTGAAAATACAAACACATAATGTTAATATTTATGTTTTTTTCATTTGGATATTTCGGATTATATAGATGGATTTAGATTCTTTTGAAGAAAGTGAAACAAGGAAGAGTTGGTCCATACTTTATATTAAAGGATTAATATTACACTAGTCACCAAAGTTTTATGATAACATCTTCTTATTCAATGGCTTAGCAACTTTGGAACAAATTGAGGTGGATTTTGATTGGTTGGTTTATTAAGTTGAGTGTTCAAACGCTTAAACTTATCATTGTAATCTACAGAAAGGGTAATTTTGTGTGTATTGACGTTGGGGAAGTACATTAATTTATCGGCCATTGTCTTGTCCCTTTAGATCCCTAATTAATAGACGTGTGCGTACGGACATTCCTATCCATAGAGTGGCTTGGATACCAAAAATATATGTTTATATCTACATAAGACTTTTCGTTGTATAAATATTATTATGTTAGAAAAACTAAGATTTATTTTAGGAAAAGATATTAAAATAGTGTTTTAAATGCGATGCTAATTGTATAATTACGAAAATGAAAAACTTAAAACTTAATGGGTTATATTAAATCTTTACAGGGATCTAAAAGGATAAGGACAATGGCTGATAAATTGATGTACATCCCCAATGATGATACACAAACTACCCCTTTGGAGATTGCGATTAGTGGTTGAAACATTTGGACACTTAACTTCATGAATCAACCAATCAAAATCTAATAAATGCCCCAAAGTTGCTAAACCAAAATTTGAGAAAACATTATTAGAAAACGTTGGGGGCTAGTGTTATAAATATCCCAATGTACCAACCCTCCCTGGTTTCTTCATCATCAACGCCTTATCCCTAAAATCCCTGAAAACACTATTACCTTTTTAAAAGTGACTGGGGGTGGAGAAATATCCTCATCCTCGTTATAAGAGCTGGCCCCGGATACTCTGGATGTCTGGATGTCTCTTTGGATGTCCTCGGTATCCTCGCTACTACTGCTGCTTTGCTGGTTTCTATCTGATGGGCGCCTCAAATCAAATCTGAATTATTTATAAAAATTAACAAAAGGCAATTACTGAGTCTATATGTCTGTTTTTCTGTCTGTATGTCTTTCTGCCCTTCTTTTAGTTTGTTTGTCCTTCCTTGCGTCCGTCTGTCCTTATGTCTGTCTATCTGTCCTTCTATATGTCCTTCTCTCTGTCAGTCTATTTGTCTTTCTGTCTGTCTGTCTGTCCTTCCTTCTGTCTGTCTTTTTTCCTTTCATTACTCTGTTTGAACTTTGGTCATTCTTTTAGTCTGTCTGACCTTCTGTATGTCTGTCTGTCTTTTCTTCTCTCTGTCTATACTTCCTTCTGTCTGTCCTTCCTTCTGTTTGTCTGTCCTTCTGTATATTTTTCATTCTAAAAATTTGTCTGTCCTTCCATCTATCAGTATGTTCTTATGTATGTCTGTCTGTTATTTTATAATATACCTAGAAGATCCTCTATTCTTAAATGTGAGCTTGGGAGCTATAGTCTGTCCTTATGTCTGTCTGTCTGTATGTTTTTTTTGTCCATCTGTCAATTATTTTATATTCTACCTGGAAGATCCTCTATTCTTGAATGAGAGCTTGGGGGCTGTAAGCCTGGAGCTTTTGCTGGTGGTAACAGGACTGGATCTGTTGTCAGAATCCCTAGTAAAATTTATTTTCTCAATCATATGTAAAGATTGATAGATAAAAATAGTACCTTTTAAGTATTGTGATTTACTATGATGTACCTAACACAGTTTGCTATTTAACACCCCCCTCCCGCAATATTTTTAAATAAACTGAAAATAGGGGGATTTCAGGAGTATTTTATCTTCTTTTACTTTAGAAGTTAGGTATGGTTAAATTCGGTAATGGCATAAAGAAAAAGAGCACCCCCCCTACTTATTTAGATTTATTTACAAAACAAGAAAGGGGAATTGTGTGCTCGCCAGATAATTTGAGCTAAAGCACCATGATAAAAAGTAAAAATAAAAATAAAAGAGTTAAAAGTGATAAAGAAATAAGGCAAACTATATAAATTAATAACATTAAAAATCACATTACAAAATTTAACTAACCTATTCTTAGTGCGGAAAGTTGAACGTCTACGTCCAAAATCTGAGGCTGACCGGCCAAATCCTTCTCTGCTATTCTCAGGGGTTGCGTCAACCTTAACAAATTGGAATCAATGATGTCCGTTTGTTTGTTTGTCATTGTTTCTATGTGTCAGTCATCCATCTATTTATTTATCCATTCATTCATCCATCATTTGGTCCATCTATCCATCCCTCTATCTATCTATCTATACCTGTATATTGTTAGCTATCTGTCTGTCTGTCTGTCTGTCTGTCTGTTTGTCTGTCTGTCTGTTTGTCTGTCTGTCTGTTTGTCTGTCTGTCTGTCTGTCTGTCTATCTAATCAATCTATATATACTTCTATCTATCTATCTATACCTGGATATTTTCAGCATCCTCGTCCTGTTCCTGAACATCCAGCGACCTGCTGCTAGCAACGGACAGAGACCTGCCACGGCTGCGGGGCCTTCCAACTCGAGACCTGGATCGATTAGGTACAATTTAGCGATGTTTTATTTGAAACAATAACATACGGGCATACATGAAAGAGATAAATACATAGGTTAGATAATCAACTTGGTGAGGTGACGTAGGAATCTAAAGGGATAAGGCAATAGTCGATAAATTGTTGTGCATCCAAGAAAATGGTACACAAAATTACCCTTTCCCTAAATTAAAATGGTGGTTAAAATGTTTGAACACTTAATGAATCAACCAATCAAAATTAATTCAAGTCCCCAAAGTTGAAAAGCCAATGAATAAGAAAATATTTAAAACAAACTTTGGGGACTTTTGTAATAAACAGCCCATTGTCCCTTTCTTCTCTGGAGGGAATGAGATAAAGAGGGAACTATTATACCCCCTAGAAAAGGTATTGCACGTTTAAATTTTTCCTCTTTATAATTGATCATATTGGCCTACTACTTTTAGGTTTTTTAATTCTCATATTTTCATATATGTCGATGAAAAGCTAAAACTTGAAGGCTAGCCCAGTAAGAGATGGGAAAATATAACCGTAAACGTATTTCTACAAATATAAAACTGGTTTCAACCTCTTAACTGGATGAAGCAAAATAAAAAGACGTAAATATTATTTTAAATAAAGATTTATGGTATTTACGTCTAAGATTTTATATTTTCTCGTATAAATAAATTTTACTTTGTAGGTTATCAAACTTTAAATAAATATATTGCGTAGCTGAAAAGCTAATATCTAAAAAGATACATTACTGTATATAAAAATTAGGGAGGGAGGGGACATTGGACTGTAAATTATACTGGTACCCAAAGTTTGAAAACTTAATTGGTAGGATCAAACTAGCAGTGTTCTACATTTCAATAAAACTCTTAAGGTATCTTAAGGGATAAGACAATGGACGATAAATTGAGGTTTATTCCCAATAATGACAAACAAAATAAGCCCCTCCACAGAATTATAAAGTAGTTAGCTTTTTTGTCTTTGTAGCGAAGGAACTTGGTAACTGTGAAACCGAAATAGTTTTCTTTTACAGTGAAGTTTTTATAGGTCTTGAGATGGTTTAAGGCCATTTTGTTTTCAGTGTTGAGTCTTGGTAAAGTTTTAGTCCATTTTTCTGCCTATATAGAGCCCCTAGATACTAGGAGCTTAGCCGCTAGTAGGTCAAAAGGCATAGACAATAATAGTTTGAAACCAACCAACCAAAATACAAATACCCAAAGTTTTTGAGCCAACAAATAAACTTTGGGTACAAGTTTAATTTACAGTCTAATGTTCCCTACCTCCCTGGATATTTCCATACCTGAAACCACTGGACCTTGTGGTCAGTTCGGCTGAATCTTCTCTGGAGGTTGTTATCTCGTTCCGCGAGTTCTTCACTGTAAAGGATCTGCGGCCTAGAAGATTTAATCAATTCAACAGAACCGCAAATTATTGCTACAGCACTAATTGCCCCTTTTACCCTTTGTATTTAACCGCCTTTTAGATTATTTGCTATTTTTATTAAAAGGTTGCGTGATTATGCTAAAATTTAAATTCTTATAAATCAAACTTTCCTCCTATAATAAAAAGTCCCCAAAGTTCCTAAGCCAACGAATAATTAATATTAATATAAAACTTTGGGGACTAGTTTAATAAACAGTCTATTGCCCATCTATACAACACTTGTTAAAATAAAATATTGCAATTTTTTTTCATAGATTTTTAATTATTCATTAAAAGGTTTTTTTTTAACATACATAATGATATACCTTCTTTGAAAAGCTGTTATTGATATTTTAATTGACAATTACTTACTGGCAACTGGTGCATCCTCCTGGGCTCTAGATTTCTCGTATCTTTTCTTCAATCTCTCCTTTAAAAAATAATTATTTAATGGATGTAGAATATACGTGGATATTACGGCAGGTTGCTATTTTTCCTGTCATTAAATGCTCAGTTCGCTCATCCAGTAGGAGAGAAGGGGGGTCGTTATAATAGCCCGCTACAAGTTTCACTTTATCATAATACATGATAATCTGGTATAAGATACATGTAATAATAAATCCATTAATGATTCCATCCCAAAATACAAAATTTTTGGACATTAGAATTTCCTTAGGCAAAGTTTTATAACTTATAATATGGGATAAAATGAAAAAATGTCCTATAGTGCCATCATAATGTGGTCAAATTGATCCTACAGTGTGTTACTATTAGTATGAAATTTATGAAATTTTATCTTTATTCATTGGTGTCATGTTTTCTTTTTAAATCTAGCTTGTTCAGCAATAAAATATTTCTTCAATTTTTCTGATTGTTGGATTCATTTATAAACAAGGATGACAACATCCATAAAAGCGAAGCTCTGAAACGATAGGACAAACGGACATTAACACTTGTATATTGTCAGAACTTTATAATCAGAGTAAAAATGAATAAGAGTCAAAGCAAAATTGTTGGTGAATTTGTTGAAAAACTTCTTTAAAAAATGATAATGTTTATGGACATACTTACATTTTATGGAATTGATTATATAGTACTTTATTGTCCCAGTAATCAGTATACCAAAAATCAGAAAAATCGGATAATTAGATCACATAAAATGTGTTTTTAAAAAAGTGAAAAATCAAAAAGTTTACAATGGACGTACGGCCATTCTGGTAATAATTATAGAGTTAATACGCTTTCTAAATTGTACCTAACTACTACAGGAACCACCATGCAAAGTTTGAAATCGATAGGACAATTCTAACATTATAATAATTATAAAAAAGCTTCACTTTTGAAAATGCTGATACATAATTTTAATATTAACGCCAAAAGAAACACTTTTTTCTATAAAAAAAAAACAGGGATGACAACATCAATTTATAGCGCAGAACAAAAAAAAAGGGACGGACGGACAGAAGGACAGACACACATTTATAATTAAAGAGTCTTTAAATCCATGTTTAAATGCTGCGCTTGTAATATTATGTTACCTTCAAAGAATCAATAGCAGATTTTCTTTCATTAGCTTTCACTCGATTTTTCAGAATATTCGATTCCTGTTATGATCAACGTTTTGTTTTTGATAATTTTGCAGAATATGAATAGTAGTTATTTATCGCATCGTATTGTAGACAGCTTTCCGTAGATATTAAAAATTGATTAAAACTGGTATAATTGAGGATAATTGTCTCCAAAACGATGCTGGACTTGATTTTTCAGTATTTTAATCGGTTTTGAAACCATACTGGAAAAGAAATATTCAAGCTTCATATATTTTTGGCCTTTATGACATTATTGTGATATTGTAACAAAAAAAAAATATTTTGGAAAGGGGCTTATTCATTACTAACGGCCCCTGAAAGCCACTAGAGGCACTTCAGTTGGTAGGAAGAGGGGATAAAGTCGACCACCTACTTTCAATTTCAGTTTTTAAAAAGAATTTTTAAAAATGAGTGATGGGCATTTTTACAGGGTACTATTTCTCTTTGGAAGATGGTGCTATCCTCGTCCAAAAAAGTTAACTACTTTTCCTGATCTTATGAAATCTTCACTGTAAAGAAGAACCTTATCGGTTCAGTGGTTTGTGAGATCCTCTGTTTAGACAGACAGACAGACAACGATATTCTGTTACCTTTTAAATAATTATTAAAAATAAAACATATTTCAATCCTGTTCAGCAGCTTCCAGTTCGTTAATTTCATTCTCAAATACCTCCGACTCGGCTGTGGCATCATTGAGCAGCTCTCCAGCAGTCTCGGTAGCTTCCTGGCCATCCTGGACATGTATGTAGACAGAAATTTTAATGGATCAGACAATAAAGATAAATTGATGTACATCCCCAATAATGATAAACATATTTACCCACTCTAAATATCATTGGTAGATAAGTTAAGACATTACTAGCTTGGAAACAACAAATCAAAGTGCAATAAATTGTATAAATTTATAGTCCATTGTATTTTGTTTGAACATTCAAGCTGAACTCCTTGGATAGCTTTAGGCTATTTTTTCTAGCACCTCACTCTTTAAATGCATACAGATCGACAAGAATCTTTTTTAACGAATGATATCACTAACCGCTGAACCGTTAAAAAACCTCCCAATTTTTAAAACCTTTTTCTATTTATATCTAAAATAAAAATTGGATTATCAAATTCAACTCTCCCTTCCTCAAATGCTCCTAGAGGACTTTAGGGGGCGTAGCCGCTAGTAAACATTTACATTATTTCCATCATATAACTCTATCAATCCTAAGGGATTAAATGAAAGTTTCGCTTTTTGAACAATTTATAGAAAAAGTGTTACCTTCAAAACAGAAGTTGGTTTAATTTCTGAGATATCCGAGGGTGGTGTACCAGCAATCTAGAAACAAATATCAATACATTTTTTGTGAAGATTCACATGAGTATATCCTATTATATATAAAGTAGGAAGTTTTTTGTCAGTAACTTAAGATGAACCGATTGAGTTCTTTATTCAAGGGAAGCTTCACATAGGTCCCTGGATGATTTTAGGCTATTTATCTTTTAGGGATGGTTTTTGACTGTTTTTCCTCTAACTTTGAATACAGATGCCAGAAGCGCAGCCGCTAGTACACTAAATATAACTCACTCTGGGATGTTGTCCTCCTTGTTTATTTGCTATCTTTATTTTGAAAAAAGGATAATACAAATTAATTTTCCAACAAAACAAACTAAAATTAGAAAATAAAAATGTCTAAATCTCAGAAAGGGAGAGGACATTGGACTGTAGTAAAAACATACGGGTACCCAAAATTTATATCCATAATATCTTATTAGTTGGCTTTGGGTACTTTTATTAATTTGTTTACGATAAAATAAAAGTGCCCAAACTTTTCAACCATTAATTTAAATCTACAGAAAAGATAAATTTTATTGGGATTTATTTGAATTTATTGTTCATTGTCTTATCCTTTAGGAACCCTGCTAATAATAAACAATTCTTAACCCTTTCAGATCGGGGTTTTTTCAATGTAAAAGCGGCCTGACCACTATGACTTGTAAAAAGTAATTTTCTCTAAATATGTACATGAACCACCAGAAAAAAAATTATGTCTCTAACTGTAACAGGAGCCGAGATAGAGGGTGGGGTCAAATAAGCCCCCCCCCCCCCCCATCTATCAAGGTGGGAATTAGGGCCCGATCTGTAAGGGTTAATATATTTATAAACCCAGGAGAAATCTTGAAAATTAAATTCAAAAGAAAATTTAATTAGTCATGTATTATCAATTTTAAAGGATTATGAACTTCAAAATAAATAAACAACAACATATATGGCTCAGTAGAATTTTAATAAAGAAAACTATGCTCCAATTAACATATTTATTAAGAGCATTTCTTTATTAATTTTGTTTTAATTCAACTTTGAAGAAAATATAAAAAAAAATAAAACATGCAACCTTACTACATGCAGGGGTTAGCTTATAAAAAGACATTTTTAAAGGATTGACTTACCACTGCTTCCTGGAATATAGCCTAAAACTTGCCCTATACCAAACAAGATTCTTTAAAAATAGTGAAGCAGTGTCCAAAGTTTTCCATCAATAATTTTCTACAGAGGGGGGATATGATTGGGGGTGAACATCATGTTATCGTCCATTGTCTTAGCCCCAAGGGGAAAGAGCATAGGCTAACAAAACTGGTTTCGTTATTTGTTCGTAATACGATGCTATACATGATTTTTCAGTATGACAGAGAACCGGTTAAAAATCCAGCGGATATAAATCAGTTTCGACGCAATACTGGGAAACATTTTACCTGGATGATAGTTGATGGTTCATCTGTTTCAATGGTTGACTCTGCAGTTGTATCAAAACCAGAATTTCCTACAAATATGAAAATAAAAATTAAAAACTTCACTTTCTACTATGTAGTAAGAGCAATGAAAAATATAAAAATCAAGTTTAATTTGAAACTAATTATTTTACTATAAAGAGACTTTTTTGAATGGTCAATTAAACAACTTAATAATGTAATGACTTAATTCTTTTTTATATTTTTCCTAAAAGTCTCTTATCATTAAAGTTAATAAGAAAACCTTTATGGAAAATAAAATAAAAATGTATTTTCCTACTAAATATTATATTATGGAAATCATTTTCTAATGTAATTAACAATTTAGAGTGAAAAACAAAAAAGTAGATAAAAAATTATAAAGTTTTCAAACTTTTATTCATTTCTAAAGGTTTCCTTTTAATTTTAAAATTTTAATTCATGTGAAACATTAAACATTTTAAATTTTACCTAAATTAAAAAAAATAAGGTAAAAATCTTAATGAATGATGTTTTTTTTAATCAGTGCAAAAACATATAGAGTGCATATTAGAGTAAAACACTAGACATTAGAGTAGAGTTGGGCTGGATACTTTTTTGGCCGGATACCGGATATCCGGCTGATTTAAAATGCCGGATATCCGATTCCGGCCGGATATCTGGTCAACGTTCGATATCCGGCAAATTACCGGTATCCGGATAGTTTCATTATATATCCGAATATCCGGCCATCCAAATATCCGGCCCAACCTTACTGCACTAGAGGGGGAAGGGGGTTAAATAACTGTATGTCCCTATCCCAAGGACCTTGTGCCGACTCATTATTGAAAATAAACCAATAGTTTCGGGAATATTAGAACAGCCAAATTTGCTAGCAGACGAAAAAGGTCCTTGGAAAAGGGGGCAGGTAGTTATCTGTATATACGTCTATACTATCTGTTCAGTGCATAATACAGTGCTTAAAAATATCAAGGTACAAACAGAAGAAATACTACCAATTACCCTAAAGGTGTACATTCATTTCCCCACATGTCTCACATCAATGAATCATTACAACAGCATCAAATGCCCCTTATTCTATCATTAATAGTTTTTTCTTGCATCGTATTATAAACAGTTTTCCACAGATATAAAAATGTACAATTATGCTGAAGATGCCGAAGGCACGGGCTAAAAAACTGATTTTTATCTTATGATTGTACATTTTTAAATTCGTAGAAAACTGGATATAATACGATGCTAGACATCAATTTTGTATGGATGAGAACATGTTCTAATCCAACGGATATTAATCGGTTTCGAATGAATACAAGAAAAAAATATTTCCATATTTTGAGAGTTTGATAAGCTGGAAAAGCTGTATGGATGTAGAATGTACGTGGATATTATAGCAGGGGGAAAATTGTCGTCAATTTAGGTTGCTATTTCCCCTGCCATTTATTGGCCAGTGCATTCATCTAGTGTGGGAGGGGAAGGGGATGGGGTATTTTACCCCGTCACAAGTTTCACTTTAATAGAGAACAATATATTCTGTTGTAAGATCCTAGTAATAATAAATTAATTTTTGTAATTAAATGTACAACCAATTCTTAGTTTTTGCTGAAAATAATAATTTCTAAAAAAAATGGACTTTACGAGTCACCTGACGCCGCCGCCGTGGTGTAGGTCATGCTGATGTGCTGCCGATTGTGCTGCTGTACTTTGCTTTGGCGGCCATGAACGGCGGCTGTATGCTCGCCCCCATCAACTTTAAACGCTGTCGGTTCGCCACGAAGCACTGAAAAGTGGGATGCATGGTTGTTGAGGAAGGTTTAGTTTTAAGAAATGCGCAAAAATTTAACAAAATATAGCAGTGATATAATCCTGAAAAATAAATCATGCTTAAAACTAAAATTTCCTCAACATCACTGTGTGGTGCTCATGGAAATAAATATGAAAAGTTGACAAGATTTTTTCTTTAAAATGCACATTGGGGCAAAGACTACTGAAAATTATCTTGTCTGTTCTCCTGGCTAAGAACTTATGGTTTGCCGTATTTAATGAAATTGTTCTATAATCTTTAAATAATGAAGCTACCTATGGTGCCTGTAAAAAAGGGGGAAAATAAAAAAAACTTATTGCCTAAGTACCCAAAATGACATTATATTAAAATAGTCAATTATTCTAATATGACATCATTTGGAATCATTCAGTCTTTGTATTTGCTTCTATTTGTAGGCACCACAAGGAGCTTCTTAAATAATGAAATCCTAATGTGTCTTTATTTACCCCACTGTGCAATGGATGATCATAATCTCAGTCACTATTCATAATATTTTCATGTTTGTGCATTTGTGTGCATTGCATAAGTGATAATGGATCATGGAAAGAAAACAAAGTAACAGGTTTTGTTGTATTATCACACTAGCTTTTAATAGGTTAGGTAAATGCTAATGATTGTCCTGCAAGGCTAGGCCCCACAGTGCAAATAGGAGAAAAGCTACTTTGAAAATATGACAAAATCCACAACTTAGTTTTCTTTCCATGATCCGTAATAGCATATAACATAACAGTGAATTCATTGGTGTAGTTATTAGGAAAGCAAAAAAATGGATTTCATTTATGTGATGAAAAAAACAATGTTGTTAAGTTGTAATTTATTGTGTCCATTTTCATGCTTTCAAATTGCATATAATAAATAATTAATAACTAGGTAACAATATATAATTTACTCTTTTGCTGCAACAAAGGGAATATATGGGAGAGTTGAGGGTAAGGGTTTTATATTGGTAATCAGACAAAGATTTGTGGTGTATACAGTTGATGAGCATGCAGTTATGTTAGTATTTTTTTTTATATTTCTTTCTCTCTCGACTGTTTCACTTTTCAAGCATGCAGCAGTGTGTGCACTTTGTACGTACACAGATTCATACATTAATTCATAATCTTGCGCTACATATGCATTATATGCATCTAATCATGAATCATATATTTTTTTCTGTAAATTAATTGAAATGCTGTTCTAAAAATAGACATCAACTGAGTACCTACAGCAGATTAGAATCAGTTTGATTTCACTTTCATTATTTCCTGGTCACATTTGTATTATTATTTAGGCTAATATCAATTTAGTTAGAAATATGAATATCCTTAAGAATATTCATATATAAACAAACACATATGGATAACAAAGACAAAAGTAAAAGTTTTAATTGTTGTTGGAAACATTTTTAGCATGAGGGATTGCCGACAAACTTATGCAAATTGGCCTAAATTTGGTTTTCCAATTCAATTATCATAGAGAATTTATAATTTGTGAAGATTAGCACTTTTTCTTTATCTTTTAGATCTTGATGTCTATTGATGTGTAAAAATGAAAAAAAATTATATTTAAAACTCATGGTTTTCTATGTTTTCTCAGCTATGAAGGAAAACTTGACAGGATAGCAATTTATTAAAATATTTTAATCAGTAAACCCTTACAGTTTTATTAATCTATTTTCCTTAAATCTTCTGAATGCTTTATTATAAGTATAAAAACAAAACTTCATATGATAGAAAAAAGATTAATAATTGTGACGCTACATAATCTATCCCTGAAAGATGAGTTCTCTTTACGCAGGGGTGATTATTGCACCCTGCACTATTGTGCAAGATCCGTTAAAAAAACACAAGAAAGAATATTTTTCCAGAGCAATACATTTTACTTATAACCACTATTTTTAGCAGCAAAGCTTTTCTATGAATTAGATATATCAATCTGTCTATCCTCCCGTCAATCACTTCAGTCATGGCGTCAATGTATTTTAGCCCAATAGATGATTTTTGAAACAGTTAATTTGATAATACTATATCGGTTTATTTTTCAAAAAATCTGGTAAAGCTGCATTTTCGATTATTTGATAACACATCAAAACATACTAAAACTAAAACCCTTCTTTAAAATCATGGCATTCAACACAGAAAAAATATTTTGGAAGAGCTATAACCTATTTAAATTTTACTTGGACAACAACAAAATGAATCAACAAAATTGATGAGTGGAAAGTTACAATATAAAATGACGTAAAAATTTGCATATTTGACAATTTTTTCTCTCTCTTTATAACATCTTAACTTTTTTTTGTAGAACCCACTTCAAAGATATTTTCAATGAAAAATAAAATATACTTTTTATAAAGTTATTCAGAACTGTCGTCACAAATTCTTAGAAATTATATTTATTCTTTATAAATAAAAACATATTTGTATTTACATGTATTTTAAGGCAGGGAGAGAGGGGACATTGAGCTATTTATAACAATAGTCCCCAAAGTTTTATAATATCTTTTTCTTATATGTTGGCTTAACAACTTTGGTTACTTTTATTAAATATTTGGTTGGTTGGTTCATTAAGTTCAGTGTGCAAACGTTATTGTTTGAGTAATATTATATCAACGTGTTCATCAATTTATTTGCCATTGTCTTATCCCTTTAGATCCCTGTTTTAGTGGAAACATTGAATAGAGTTAATGTTTCTTTTATACGTAAGCAGATCGAAATTTTGTATTTTGTCACGTATATATTATTATTTCTTTTTTAAAAAGCTGTTAAGAATAACTTATGTTTTAATGGACACCAACTTTATAATTATTTATACCTTTTCTAAACATTGAATTATAATTTGTAAGATCTTAGATGAGCAGAAAATGTATTTTAACTAGTGGCATGTACAGGGTTTTACCAGGGGGATTTTGAAATCAAAGGGATATAAGACTGTGGAAGGTAGGCCTTCCCAACTTCAATTTAACACCCCTTTATACTACTTCCAGATTGCTCATGTAATCATAGATGATTATAAATTTACACCTATTTCTTCAACAAAATATTTACCAGCTTCTAAAGGCAGAATTAAACCCTTTGGGGTTAAGGGGGATAATTTACATTTCCTATCTAAGTCTAGTCAGAGAGAGAGAGAGGGAACAATGGTCTGTTTATTACACTAGTCCCCAAAGTTTTATTCGTTAGCTTAACAACTTTGGAGACTTTGGAGAATTATGATTATTTTGTTTATCAAAGATTAAAAGGTTTCAACCACTAATTTAAAGGGTAATTTTGTTTGTAATCATTGGGGATGTACATCAATTTATCAGCCGTTGTCTTATCCCTTTAGATTCCTGGTTTCTAGTAGTCATGGTTAATTAACTGGTTCAAGGCCCCTCTTTAGGCCTTCCCTTACTTCCTTAGAATAAGTATCATCAAATATAAAGATAAAGAATAGGTATTTTCTACCAGAGAGAGAGAAGAGAGAGGGGACATTGGGCTGTTACACTAGTCCCCAAAGTTTAAAATAACGTTTTCTTTTACGTTGGATTACAAAACATTGGGGAATTTACTGAATTTTAGTTGATTGGTATATAAAATTGAGTGTTCAAACTATTTGACCACTAATTCTAATCTACGAGAAAGGTAATTTATGTATCATTATGGGGATGTACATCAATTTATCGGCTATTGTCTTAGGACAAGGATGATACTAATGGAAAAAACTAATCAAATCCAAAGATACTGCAAACCAACATTAACAACAGAGCTTAAAATAATGAACAAGGATGACAACAGACAAAGTGAGTCATAGAAAATAAGTTCAGTTTTTGTAAGAAATCCTCAAGAAAAGTTTGGAATCTATAGGGTGATTTTAACATGCCAAAATTATTTCTTTTTTCATGTTCTCCCTTTTCTATTGAAATCTAGGATCTATTGAAAGTTGTAACTAATCATTCAATTCTATTCTTTAGTAAGTCTCCCCCCCCCTTTCTTAAAAAACAAGGTTGACAACACCCATAAAAGCGAAGCTCTATAACGGTAGGACAAACGGACATTAACACTTGTATAGTGTCAGAACTGAATAATCAGTTGAATAAGAGTCAAAGCAAAATTGTGAGTAAATTTGTTGAAAAACTTCTTGATACAGGATAACGTTTACGGACATACTTACATTTATATGACTTGATTATAGAGTTGCTTTGCTTATAATATTGTACTTTGTTGTCAGGAATACCCATGCAAAGTTTGAAATCAATAGGAAAATTCTAACATGCCTAAATTAACGAAAAAAGCTAGCCGTCTAGGACGTACGGACCGATCCTAATTATAGAAAAGCTTCGCTTTTAAAAAGTATGCATCCCTAATCTCATAATACAAAAGCAAAAAGTAGGAGAGACTGAACTATAAATCATACTGGTACCCAAAGTATTATGTACACAATATTTAATTTACTGTCTCAAATACTTGATTGGGTACCGCAAAGTTCCAATATTCTTCCATTAAATTGATTCTATGGAAAAGGCCTTATCCCTTAAAATCTCTGTGAATAAATGTGTGTATGTCCATCTATCATATCAAGGAAGTATAAATAGACTTTGACAGACAAATGTACCTATTGAAAATATGCAAACTTTTCAGAGAGAACAGGGACTATGGGCTTTTTCATACACTAGTCCCCAAAGTTTTACAAAAACTTTTATTATTTGTTGGCTTAACAACTTTGGGGACTTTGACTGAATCTTGATTGGTTGGTTTATTTAGTTGAGTGTCCAAACTAAATTTTTTTACTTTTTTTTTTTTTTTTTTTTTTTTTTTTTTTTTCCGACATAAAAGTTTATTTTGACGGATTAATTTTATTATAAATACTTATAAATACACTGAAAACTAATCATCTCAGGAGTAGCCTCAGTTATAAGACAATTAGTTCATAATTTCATTTAAGTATAAAAAGAGGAAGAAAATTATTTTATTATCGTTTTTTTATTATTAATATTATTTCAAATATAAATGTTAATAAAAAGAATGGAAAAAACGCACTGAAACGTACAAAAATAACTAAATCCTAGGAAAGTTTTACATAAAAATTGTAAAAAAAAACTGAAAATGAATTTCCAGATCTCGCGCGGGCAGGCAGGCAGACAGACAAAGTAGGTTATGTTTGGGTGTGTTGCTTGCCGCTGGTTGTTGGGGTGTCACTTGGCGTTGGGTGTTAGTACCAGACTCTTAAGAAATGTGGGGGGGATGGTTTTAGTAACCGACACTGATCAAATAGTCTCCCAGTTTCTCTGTCTTTAGTAGGGGTAATTTTTTGTATCATGATTGGGGATGTACATCAATTTATCAGCCATTGTCTTACCCATTTAGATCCCTTTAATATATTTTTAGTTCTGCTTATTCTATTACTAGAATATGTTAGTCAACATGGTTTTATTAAAACTATCCTCAAAAAAACCTGTATGACAACGTATAAAATGTTTTTAAGCATATTTGTCTATCTTTTTTGTCTGAAACTTATCTATACAAGCAAAAGCAATAGACATCTTGAAAAATCATCCATCAAATCGTATTAAATCTATATACAAACTTTTTAATTGATTTTTAATCCTAATGCAATAAAATAAGCCCCTATTTTTAAAAGCGAAGCTTTTCTATAAATTAGGTGCGGTGCCTCCTTATGTTCGTCCGTTCGTTCATAACTGTTAGCTATTTTTTGTTAGATACGATTTAGGAAGCATACCAACTCTATAATCAGGAAGCATACCAACTCTATAATCGTTGATTTTAAAACTTTTTTGACAACGATTTTTCATGTGATAAAATTATCCGATTTATCTACATTTTAGCATTCTGATTCCTACGACAACATAGTACAATAGTTATAAGATAAATTTCTCCTTAAACAAGCCCTAAAAATGTAAGTATGTTCTTTTTTGTTTTGCATCAAATTTACTTACATTTTTTGTTCAAACTTATACTTTATATTCTGTTTTTTTTTTCAGTACTGACACTCTACAAATGCTAATGTGCGTTTGTCCTACCATTTCTGAGCTTTTCTAATGTTGTTTTCCTTGTTTAATCTTTGTTTTTTTTTTAACATTAAACATTTTAAAACAAATTTCATAATTATCTATACGAAATCGAAAGAAAATGCAAAAAAAATTGAAATAAAAATATTTGGAAAAGAGAAGATATCTTTTTTTCATATTTTCAGGGATAAGACACGGATATAGAATTGATGCACGTCCTCAATGATGATAAACAAAATTATACCTTTTAAACAACATTTAAGTGAAGTAAAAATATTTACCCAATAAATAAGAGAAAGCGGTTGATAGAACTTTGGGTAAAACTATAAATTTGACTACAATGTCCCTTCCATCCTTGCGTTATTCTACATGAAGAACTGGGGAAGTATATAAATTTTTAGTCCATTATCCACTCCCTGAAGCTCGACAGAAATGTGATTCTTGAATTTTTGATATCGCACATCTAACACTCTCTCTCAACTTGGAGTAGTATTTTATAGAGCATTTTTTTTGCTGTTTTTGTATCAGCAAAATGTCAAACAATACAGGGAGGGAGGGGACAATCAAAGATAAATTACACTGGTAACCAAAGTTTTGGAAACACATTGGTTCAAACTAGCAGTGTCTATTAATTTTAATCCATATAAGGGGTAATCTTGTTTATCATCATATGGAGTGTATGCCAATTTATCGTCCATTGTCTTACCAAGTAAGATTCCCCTGCATCAAAGAACTTTCTGTTTTCTCTATGAATTGAAGCAAATATCAAAATAAAAATTTTCTCTCATTTTTTATTCAAACATAAATATTTTAGTTTTCAAAGTTCAAATAGTTCATCCCCCCCCCCCCCACCCACTTTTGGTAGCACGTCTTCTCTAGAGTTTACTTTCATTATTTTCTTTACTTCCATTTAAAGACTTTAAATATAGAGATGATATGCTCAGAAGATTATGCTTAATTATCCTAGGAATCTTTGTTAAAAAATGCAAGGATTATATTATCACAGGCCAGGCTACAATTGAATCAAGATAAAAGTAAGTGCCGAGCTCTGGGACCTATGTATGGTGAAGTTAGACATAAAACCATAATGATTCCAGGTAAAACCAAAATATTTCAGCGGGATCTTTTTGAGAAAATTAGATTTGAAAATTTCAAGTTCCATTTTAACCCCCTAGGAGTTGCCGCATAATCATGACAAGAAAAGCAAAGATTATTTATTTTAAATTTTGAACATGTTTGTTTTTATATAGTTCTTCATAAAACCACTCCTGAAGGGAGCTAATTAATGGCCATTTTTATCAGTTGCTTTGCTAAGGTCACGGAAATTCAGCCCTAAATAAATCATATATAGAGAGGTTTTATGAAAGACTTCATAAAAGCAAAGTTGTTCAAATTTTTAAATAAATAATCTTTGCTTTAACTTTTGTCTTGATTTAATTGTAGCCTGGCGTGATCAGATTTAATCAATTAAATGATAAAACTGTCTTCCTATAAATGATCATAAAAATGTAATGTTTTCTAAATTGTACATAACTATTACAGGAATCAGCATGCAGAGTTTCAAGTCGAAAGAACAGTTTTAACATGTCTCATTTGACAGCAATCATTCTTGTCAAATTTTAGAACTTTATTTTATTTATTTAAAAGGTGAAAATTGAAATTACATTTATGTAAATAAAGAATTAAATTAGATAAGTGGTTATTTAAATATTTAAACTTTAAGTATATGCAAAACATTTTCAAAATTAAAAAATTGTATATAAGACAATTAAAAATCATGATATTTAAAATGAGGGATATAGAAAATTGCTGATAAATTGATGTACATCCCCAATGATGAAACACAAAATTATCCCTTTTTTAGATTAAATTTAGTAGTTGAAACGTTTGAACACCCAACTTAACCCATTAGTGACGAACCGGCTTTTAACGCCCGGTTCCAGAAAATGCCGAAAAAAACGGTTTTCAGTTTCAGGATTGCATCATGCTCGCATGAGCATACCCTTTACTGCGCTGTTTTTCAATTCCCCCCAGAGAGAAGCGTTTCTATCTATTCGTTCGGCCACAATCTTTCATCGAAAATGGGTGAACCAAGAAAAACAAGGTGATTTAAAATACCCCTTCTAACTTTTTTGTTTATGAAGTAAAGTTAGTGATTTTTTTCGTGAAATTTAAAGTTTATTGGCAACTACATTCATTTGTGAAATCGTTTTATTCAAATTATTATTTTTTATATGATTTTTTTATCGTTTAATTATGTTCTATATAACTCCGGTTCGGCGTGAGTAAAAATACTCGCTAGTTTTATTGCCCTGCTCGGCGCGAGTAAAGATACCCGGTTTTAACTTTTCAACCATTAGATATATTAGATATTTTTTATCATTTATTATTCTCTTCAAATGTAAAAATTTCTTTATTTCCCAATGATAAATATAATTGATAGATAGATAAATAAAAGGATCGATAGATAGATAGATAGATAGACTGATATATAGGGATAAGACAATGGCCGATAAATTTATGTAGATTCCCAATGATAATCAACAATTGTTAGATAGATAAATAAAAGGATGGATGGACAGATAGATAGATATATCTTGGTTTAGACTTTATTACATAAATATTTTTAAGGGGAGGGGGGGGGGGATATGTAAATTTGATGGTTTTAGGCCATTTTTGTTATCTTGATATTACTCTATTATTATATTCTTTTGTTTGTGATATTTTTTAAATACTTTAGGCCAAAGATATGTGATAAGTCTTTTCTAGTCTTTCCTTTATCAATAGAAATTATATTTTTTTATATATTTGTCAATTACTGATACTACTAGAATAGTTGCTATTCTATAATTCACTTTGGACGTTCAAAAATTACATTATCAATATCCCTCCCATTATTATCAATACAAATATTAGCAAAAGTTTTAAAACTTCCTCGAAATGGGCTTTTTTAATCGAAAAGGGCGGTACCTATAGCCAAAATCTTAAATGTGATATAAATTGTTTTGTATGTTAGTTGTAGCTCTATCAATTACATGAGATTATGTAGTTTTCAATTACGGATCGTATCGTAGTTTTAAAAAGTGTTCATCTCACTTTGGGCGTTCAAAAATTACATTTTTAACTTTTGGGCCAAAAAACCGGGTATTTAGGTCGAAAACGGGCTTTAATGCCGGGGGAAAGCACAAAAAAACGCCAAAAACGGTTATTAATGCCGAAAGGTTTCTTTACTCGCGCCGAACCGGTTTTTTTTGCAACTTTCCTGTGCATGCCACTAGAGCAAAACAAAAAAATTGGAATTCCGTTTTTACCATTATAAAGCTTCCCTGAGATTTTCAGCTCGATCGGTCCATAAAAGTGGCGCTCGGCACTAATGGGTTAATGAATCAATCAATCAAAATTACTAAATTCAAAGTTGCCAGGCCAGCGAATAAGAAAACCTATCTATGAAGCTAAGCCAACCTCTATGAAAGAGAAAATAAAACAGTTAATGCCATTTAAAATAACAATGCTCTAAATTATTGTTTACAAACATGCTTTCAACATAAAATTAAGTTTATCATCATTCTCTTAGGAGGCAGGGAGGGAGAGGACATCAGAACTATAAATTGCAATGGTACCCAATGTTTTATAACCATGTTATCTTATTCGTTGGTTTAAAAACTTTGGGTACTTTTATTGAATTGTGTTTAATAATGTCTACACTTTTCACTCAATAACTTTAAACTACAGATGCGCTGGTTTTGTTCATAATTATGTATTTAAATTCGCATTCCATTGTCTTATTCTTTAAGATCTCTGATTTTTGCAAAAATGTTTGTATGTGTGTGTTGACTGTAAAAAGTTGCTAAAATACTTTTTCTTGACAGGTATTTAAATAGGGATTCCTGGGGCGATTTAGAACAATATAATCACAATACAGAATTAAGGTATATGAAGCTGACATTATATTGTCATTTCTATACTTTATTATTTAAAGAAACCGCGAAAATTTAGCACAAGACATTTTTCTAAATTCTCATTTAATGAGTATATTTGAATTTGTTATATATAGCTCTATCATATATATATTGAAAATTGAAAAAAAAGTTAAATTGCATTAAAAATGATATTATAGAATTAATTAATTTTGCTTATTTCACGGAAATGTAGGTTAGTGGGGGAATTAGAAAGGGAAAAGGAAAGAAAACAACAGGGGAAAAAGGCAACATTTCAGGGATAAGACAATGCATGATAAATTTACGTTTACAATATTCTCATCTTATCCCGTTGCCTACAGGGTAAAAGAGAACATTGGACTGTAAATTACACTGGTATTCAAATTTGGCGTAGAAATTGGGTATTTTCATCCTTTATTGGTTGGTTTTCAACAAATAGTAGAAACAAGTAATTTTGTTTATCATCATTGGGAATGTTCATAAAATTATCATCCATTGTCTTATCCCTTTATATCCCTGACACGTTTCACCTTGCTCTGGTTGTGAATAATGGGTGTTTCTAACCTTGGGCACAAAATACACATACAGGAGGTGTCCAGATAAAACAACAAAATACCAGGGAGGGAGGGGACATTGGGCTGTTTATTTTTATACTAGTCTTCAAAGCTTTATTATAATGATGTTTTTTTTATTAGTTGGCTTGGCAAGTTTGGGGACTTTTTAATGGATTTTGATTCTTTGGTTCATTAAGTTAGGTGTACAAAAGAAGGAGTATTTTGTGTATTATCATTTGGGAAGTACATTAATTAATCGGCCATTGTCTTATCCCTTTAGATCCATGACAAAATTGGTTGAATTATTAGATTGAGAATCTAGTGTTGCTATATTTATTGGCAAAATATTGGTGGGATTATTAAAACACTCCAACAACATCTAAACTCAACAACACAAATATATACAACAGCGTAGACGTGACACACACGCACACACACACACACAACAGCCATCCAGGGAGGGAGGGGACAATGGGCTGTTTAGTATACCAGTCCCCAAAGTTTTATCATAATGTTTTCTTATTCGTTAAACAACTTTGGGGACTTGAGTGAATTTTGAATGGCTTATTCATTAAGTCGAGTGCTAAAACCTTTACTCTAATTTAAATCTATAGAAGGGTTAATTTTATGTATTATCATTGGGTATAGACATCAATTTGTTTGTCATTGCCTTATCCCTTCAGATCCCTGACAGCTAACACATCTCTGTGCTGTTGAATATATGTGTGTGTGTGTGTGTGTATATATATGTGTTGTGGTTTGATTTAAATATTTGCAAATTTATGTTCGCATGTCGCTTTCATATTCACTATTTTATTTGCACTGCTTTCAAATTTTAAGAAAACTTATCAGACAAATAAAAAGGCTAAGGACGAAACCACTATCATATTTAATAATTAATCAGTTTTTTTTGTATGTTCATTAAGATCTAAATAACCTCTAAACCGATTTCTTTATGAAAGTTTTGTGTTAGTTTTAGGCTATTTTTGTCCCCCCCTTTTCCATCTTTCAGAGGCCCTAGATGCTAGGATCGCAGCTACCATCCTATTTTGTACTATTCAGGAAAGTCATACAAATGTCTTGGGCTGGTTTTAGTCGTTTTTTCTGACCTCATTCGCCCTCCTCTAGAGGCTAGGGGCGCAGTAACAAATAAAGAAGGGCTATTCAAATGTGTGAGAGGCATTATTTAGAATTTTGGCAGGTCAGGATAACAAAATATCAACAAGACATATATTAGAAGCGAAGCTTTTCTACTTTTAGGGTGTGTTGTCTGTACGTCCCCTTAACAATATTTAATCCAGTAGGCCATTTCAATTGTTAAATGATCTTTTAAATGTTATTGACTTTGACGATTCAAATCTGAAGCAGTTAATAGTGCCTAATAAAAATGACGTCAAACAATACAAATGACCATTTATATGCCAGTATACATTGTAATTGACCTATGGTAAATTGTATACTGGCCTATCATTGGTCATTTGTATTGTTTAACGTCCTTTTTTTAGGCACTAAAAGCTGCCTCATCAAATCTTAATATGTAAGTATATTTTAACGACACTTTTAGGTGTTGTTCAAAATAATATGGCTCTCTATTCGGTTTGTTTTGTAAGATTCGTTTGGCTTTTATAGATGTTGTCATCCTTGTTATATAGATATATAGGTTGGGGTGGGTTGATGTATATCTAAGATTTCCTAGTTTCAAATATCTCAACAGAAAAAATGGCTTGGACCGCTCCGTGCAAAATGACAACAAAAAGAGTTTTATGTCCCAGGGATCTTAAGGGATAAGACAATTGACAAAAGTATTTTTATTTCAAATGATGATAAACTAAATTACCTCTTCTGTAGATGAAAATTATTGGTTTATACGTTTTGATATTCAACTAAACCAACCAACCAATTAAAATTTTATAAAATTACCAAGCCAATGAATAAGAAAACGTGATAATCAAAATACAAAATGTAAAGATTTTTAAAAAAAAAATATTTCCACCTCTAAGAACCCTTTTTCTTCCTTTTTTGTGTAAATATAGTATCGCAATAATGAGGTTTCTTATTTGATATTTTTCTATACCACTTGGCACCAAAATTATAAAATATACATACTAAAGCATAATTTTAAGAGGAACAGAAACTTTTCATAATAGTTTGTAAGTTCATTGTTTTTTTTATTTTTTTCTAGCTGCTCTAAATTTTCATAAGCTGTAATAAGATAGAAAGACAGAAAGGTGTCAGGAAACAAACCCCTACACTCTCCATTTTTCACTTAAAAATGGCTTACGCACCCTCCCCCGCCCCCCCCCCCCTACTAAAATTTAGGTGTTTTGTCCTTATCTTGATATACATAAAAAATGTGATAAAATTACAATTTTCCTAAAAAATGAATAAGTATACAGATAAGAAGATTTAGTAGTATTTAAACCTAAACTATATTATTTATTTTAGAGCGGCTTCACTTAGTGATATTTATGGTTTAAGACTATTTTAGTATCTTCTTATAAGTCGTTGGATAGCTTTAGGCTATTTATATGTCCTCTCTTTCCTCTTTCGAATACATGCCTTTATATGATAGGGGCGCAGCCGCTTGTAGTATTATACATCACACAAAAATATAAGAAATATAAAAATATGAAGAAAGACTGGGATCTAAAGTGATAAACCAATGGCTGATAAGTTGATGTACATCCCCAATGATGATACACAAAATTACCCTTTCTGTAGATTAAAATTAATGGTTGAAAAGTTGAACAATCAACCAAGCAAAATTCAAAATTTTCTAAAGTTGTTAAGGCAACGAGTAAGAAAACGTTATCACAAAACTTTTGGGACTAGTGTAATGCACAGCCCATTGTCCCCTCTCTCTTTGGAAGAATGACCAACTGATTGATCTCCAAATTATTTTTTAGAATCTTATTTCCAACGGAAGACAATTGCGTGCTAAAAAAGTTTAGTGTAAAAAAATGTATCTGTCAAGTTTCATGACGACCAAAAAAAGAAAAGCCGAAGAGGAAAAAGCGTCTCCTTGGAAGGTGCTTAAAGTCCTTAATATCAAATTATCACAGTAAATTATTTGCTTTGAGAGCCTGTTTTTTAAGTGTGATTAAACTAAAAAAATTTTACTTTGGAATTGTGAGTTATCATTTTTGTTGAATATGTACCAAAGTAGTGGAAAAAAACTAAGATTTGAAGAAAAGAATAGTTATTCCTCGCATCGTATTATAAACAACTTTCCGCGGATATAGAATGTACAATCATAAGATTAAAACCAGTTTTTTAAGCCCCGAGGTGCCGAAGGCACCGACTAAAAAAACTGGATTTAATCTCATGATTGTACATTTTTATATTCGTAGAAAGCTGGATATAATACGATGCTAGACATAGTTTTATCTTATGGATGAGAACCGGTTCCTATCCAACGGATTCGAATGAATACGAGAAAACATTTTTAAATTAAGAACAATTATTTCAAGATATCCTATATGATAATTTAGAAAAAGGCATCATAATTTCTGTGGACAATGACATACGTCCATAAGAACAAAGTAAAAAGTAGCTGCGCTACTTATTTTTATAAAGCCATGACGTCCTGTTGTTTCTGAATATGGACCGCAAGGACTATTTTGCTTCACACGCCAGGAAGGAAGGGGACAACAGGCTGGTTATGAATATGGACCGCAAGGACTATTTTGCTTCACGCGCCAGGAAGGAAGGGGACAACAGGCTGGTTATGAATATGGACCGCAAGGACTATTTTGCTTGACACGCCAGGAAGGAAGGGGACAACAGGATGGTTATGTCACTAGTCCCCAAAGTTTTCTATTAACGTTTTCTTATTTGATGGCTAAACAACTTTGCGGACTTTTATTAAATTTTTATTTGTTATTTCAAATGAGTGTCCACACATTTCAACCACCAATTGTAATCTACAGAAGGGGTAATTTTTTGTATCATCATTAGGGATGTATATCAATTTATCGTCCATTGTATTATCCCTCTAGATACCTGGCTTTGCGTACAGTCATTTCTTAAAGTTAAGTATATAAAAAGGTCATACTCTGTTAATCTTTTGTGCTGTTATGATAATAACTAAGAATCTACTTCAGATCGTTGTGCACATCCCAAATGATGATACCCAGAATTACCCCTTCTGTAGATTACATTTAGTGGTTGAAACGTTAAGGCACTCAACTTAATGAACCAACCAATCAAAATTCAATAAAAGTCCCCAAAGTTGTTTTAAAAAATCGAATAAGAAAACGTCATATAAAACTATGGGGGGCTAGTGTAATAAGCAGCCCAATGTACCCTCCCTCCTTGGTTTGTAAAACATATTCATAATAGGACAGAAATGACAACTTTCATCTTTATAAGTGACACAAGCCATAGCAATATATATAGTCAACTTAATGTCTCCAAGTTTAACTGGTATAAAACATCTATATTTGGTCACAGACAATTTGGATAAGACAATGGACAATTATAAAAAACAAAGTTACCCCTATTGTATATCACATTATTGGTAGTTAAGTTTGGACTCTGATAGAAAGTTCCCAAAGTTTTATAGCTAACAAATGAGAGAATGTGTTTGAAAAGTGTGAAATAAATAAACTTTCTTTTTAGTAGTTCTAAATATATGTTTATGTTAATTTTCTTAACATATTGTGAAAAAAAACATAAAAGCGGTGAAAATTAACATTCTACATAATAATCTATTATGCTAACAACATCTTAAAAAAAAACACTTTCTCCTCTCACTTATTAGTAGCGAAACTACTCTATAATTAATCATGTCTGTATGAACGTCAGCAATACAGTGGGGGGATATGATTATCTGGGTTGTTATTTAAGATAGTCAGCTGAAATTTCATTGAATATTTCTATGACCTACACACTATTACTTTTTATTTATCTGTAATGACAGCTGAACATCTGCAATATAACTTTCTTTGCCATTTTGCTACTTATGGATGTTGTCATCCTTTTATGGCTTTTAACTAACATATGTTCTTAAAACTTTTAGAAAATCTTCTAATTTTTGCAAGTAACATCAGCCAAGATTTGTTTATGGAAAAACCAAATAATTTATTGTTTTCTTCTTCTATGTATTATCTAGCTATATAATGACTAAAATTTGCTAGAAATCGGAATACTATCTATCTAACTAACTAGCTGAATCTAAAAGGACGAGGGTTATAAATCATTAGGGAAAAAAAATATTTCATAAATTATCAAAAAAGGTGATTTTTGAATAAAAGGTAATAATCAAACGTGCAATTAATTTTCAGATATCAATTTTAGTGAATATAAAAAGGAAATAGGAATAGTTTTGCTGGTGAATTAGATAACAAGGACAATAACATATGCAAAAAAACAAAATATAAAAAAGGCATTCTCTAATAAAAATGACTGATAGGGGGCAGGCAAAAGGCTAACTGACACACACACAACTCACATGGCACAACTATTTACTAGTTGAAGTAACCTGTTTAAAAAGATTTGGTTAGGTTTGAAAGTAAGAAATATGGTTAGTATACAAGTTTAAGATAAATAAAAGCATGCAGTGAAAAATAAAAACATTTTTAGAATTGTTAGAAAAAGAAAGAAAAAAATCAAATATTAAAAAAAAACTGGCAAAAAGATAGTTTTTAGAGTAAGAAAAGCACCAATTAAAAACAATAAAACAAAATAGAAGAAAAGAAATAGAAATAGAAGCCGATACCATAAAACATAAAAGAAAGAAGAATTAATAAACCAAAACAGGTTACTTCCGGTCAAGCTGTTCATGTGTGTGTGTGTGCATATTTGAGTACAGGGGGTGCCACAAAATATATGAAAAATGCTATCAATGCTAGCAAGCCCCCGACTCTCAAGATCTCTTACCCTTAAGAAAGGCTAGTTGAGAAGACTTTTGCAAGGAGGAGGATTGGGATACAGGAAGGTTAGAGGAGGATTTGGTTGAGGAGGAACGGTACACCGGGCTAATGTGAGCCGGCTTTGTTGTTAACACACCAGCATTGGTAGTAGATACAGTTGTGGTTACTGCTCTATTATTTAAAGTATTGCTTATTCTTGACTGTGAAAGCTCATTTAGTGCTGACCTGCTGGGCCAGGCTTTCAGCTGGGCTAATCGTTGCAATGCCGCAGGACTCACCGTTGGCACAGCTGACGAATAGGTCGGCCGAACAATTTCAATGTCTTCATCTAATGCCTCATCATAGACATTATTGTAAATATTTCTACTACTACTGGTACTACCACCATCTACATCCTCAATACTGTTGCTAAATGGTGTTGAGGGCACAAATACAGGTGCCACATTTAGGGGTGTGTTAACAGGATATACAACGGCCACATTATCATCTGTATGGTCATTGCTAGTTGATTCTGTTGGACTAGCTGTGGGTAGTGTGTTATCAGGTACTGTTGTTTGGCTACTACTCAGCCTACTGTCTGTGGTTTCTTGTTGTGTTGCTGTGCCTTTGGTCAGTAGCAGATTAGTATTATATTTACATTTTAAAACATATGAATCTTTTCTTAAATATGGAACCTTTGTATTTATCATTGAATAAGATATGAAAGGCAGAAATAACTTTTGGCCTCTACAAACCTTCTACAGCAAGTAATTTGATATTTGCCTTTTGTTAAAACTACCCTTCACATCTTATACTTCAATGATGAATTGGTTTAAATGTTGCAATATTAAAGTATTTAGAAATATGATACATTGTTTATTTACATGCATGCGGCCAGATTAGAATTTATTTTTAGGAAAGCTGTTTAGATGTTTATGAATTATATACACCAAGGATTTGTACTCTTGTCTAGGAAATGAACAATATTTAGTATAATTTACATATTTAAATTAGATAATTTAGGACAAAATATGAATGAATTCATAATATTTAACTATATACATTTTTGTCCAAAAACTATCTGATATGTAATATAGTACAAATATAATACAATTACTTGTAAATACATTGTTAATGTTAGCATATTAGCATGTTACATTTCTACAGATATAATATTTTATAACAATAGAATGTGATTAATACATCATTTTCTACAGAAAAAAAATCTCAGAAGTTATTTGTTTCAGAATATTTAGAATTTCAAACCCTTTTGCTAGGTATACATATATATGAATATGCACTAGTTGCATGACAAATCTCCCTCTGTGCACAATTAACTTTTTTCTCAAAATTATTTCCATGAAATAAGTGACAAGAAAACAATTTAGAACAATTCGAAATTTAATATTTTTTTTTTAGGCAAGAAAACGGAAGTTTTTTGTTTTGTTTTTCAACATTCTTCAGTGTAAAAATAGAATTTACATAATTAGCTTTTTTTACCCTTAACAGACTTGACTTGTAGAGTATTTGAAAATATTTAAACTTGACTATTTTAGAATATAATATTTGATCACATCTTGGCCTATTAATGATTTAATTACATCCCTTTATCAGTTGTGGGAAAATGAATTAGCATTTTCAACAAACTATGCATATGCGTAATACGCACAGAAAAAGGTGAATAACTTTTCACTTCCTACTTTACAGCCATAAAAATCTTTAAAATAAATTAAACTGTTAATGAATTTGGTTGCTGAAAATGTATAACTGTAAGCTTAGCACAAAATTGTGCATCTTCAATATTGGTTTCATTTAATTACAAGATATATTTAGATATTATATATCTTTATTCATATAATATATCAAACATTATTTTTGATATTAATTCTATAAAAAAATAATTTAGCCTAAGCATTTTCAAATGGTTAAGTATTTTAAAGATTCTTCTTTTCATATTTCATTGATAAAAAGTTTGCAATTTGTTAGAAATTCAAATTGAAACTTATAAATTGAATTACTATTTGATATTTATTTTAAACTTAAACTGGCAATAGCAGTACATAAAGTTCACATAGGACATCTATTAACAAACCCTAAAAATACTGTCCTAACTGTTTAAAGGGAGTGGTCAAAAAAACTGAACCCATCCAGGATAAAATAGTGTTTGCACGTGACCTACGGAACTAAAATATTGTGGGACCTGTGTCATCAACAATTTATTGCAAAGGAAAACAATATAATGACAATAAGTGATACAAAATAGTAAAATTTGTATTGATAAAATTTAAATGTGTAACCAAACAGCAATGAGTTGGTTAATATGACAGTCCAAGAACGGTCACTCTAAATGGATTATCTAATTGATGTAACTTACACCTTTTAATAGGTATATATGGTATATTACAATTTTTAAGGAAGACCTATTGAAAGATTAAATGACAATAGCAGCATAAAATAGTAAGATTATGTTTCCTTATTGTTCATACTACTGGTGTACTCATATATAAAAATAGGTCCAAGTTTTTTTACAATATTTGTAGCACCCCCTGTCTAAGTAATGGCTAAACAACAGTTTGTGATTTGTTACACGCATTATCACCAAACAAAGTTATAGGTTGGGCTTACAAGTTACTTAAAAAAAAATTTAAACTTAAAAATATAATTTTTAGATATAAGATTTATAAAAGAATTTATTAATATTGTGCTTCTTATTGACAAAATTTTTTAATGATTTATAATTGTACTATTTGCAGGAAGAGAGGGGACAATAAGCCTAAAGAGTAGAATCCGGTCGGTTCAGTGGTTACCGAGATCATAAGCTTCAGACGGACGGACGGACAGACAGACAGACAGACAGTCGGACAGACATCAAGCTACTTTGTTTTATAGATACCCGATCGTCTATACACATTTTATTCTTATCTACCATAATCTAAAGATCCTTTATAAAAATTTACAATTCATTATGCTTGACCCCTCTATAAATAAGTTTTTTTTAATTTGGAAGGGAAGGATAGGTCTATTTTTCTAAAATTTACTTAGCGGATTTTCTTAAAATATTAGTAGATTTTAAAAACTTATCAATATTTTCAAAACTTTAATATATTTCCTAATTAATGGTGTCAAGAGATGTTCAGTTCTATTGTTTAAGAAAAGAAGGCTTTCAAAATGCAAACTTATTCTTTACAGGATGGAAGGGGACATTGGACTGTAAATTTAATTGTTATTCAAAGTTTTATAACAACGTTATTTTATTCTTATCTTTATTAATTTATCATCCGTTGTCTAATCCCCAAAGATCTCGCGAGTAATTGAAGAGTAGCAGCGCTACTTTTCAGGAACTTAAAATAGAATTAAAACCTTCCTTACTTCATTGTTCAGTTGAATAGAGGCAGTATTTACAACATTATTTACTAACATTTTTTATCATGGATTAATGGATAGGTCAATAGAAAAAAATATTACAAAAAAAGTGTTTCATATACAGCCTATGTTCGTTCTCCCCTCCCTATTATATAATATTAAGACAGGAGAAAAATTGTCGCCAATTTAGGTTGCTAACATGGACATCACTTATTGGTCAGTTCGCTCATCCAGTAGGAAAATGGGGATAGTGTAAAGTTATGTTGGATGTAGGGGTATCTTGCTTTAAGCCCGCTGTGTGTTTTACTTTGTTAGAGAACTGGAAAATATGGTGTTTGATCCAAGTAATAATACATCCATTTATCTCTGCTTTTTAAAGACCTTACATGTTTTGAAAACAGAATATAAAACCCATCTTTTGTCACTCTTCCTCAAAGTTTTAGTGTCGCTTTTTGTCCTCGTTTCTATAGAGGTGGTCTTTTTCTCACGGCGGTGGTGAAACAAAACCCGAATTTTAGAAGATTTTTTAGCCCTTTTAGATGTGCATCTGACTTGTCGAAAGTTTACAATTTCAGATGGGTGGAGGTTTCGGTCCACTCCTAAACGTCTATAACTTTACGAAATTTATGAAGATATTTTTTTTATATAGTTGTGATTTACTTTTAAGATATATTATAGAGGTACCCTCAACCTAAAACTAATTAAACTTGTCGGTCCAGCGCTTTGGAAGATTCTTTTAAATCATATGATAAAGACATATACTAATACTGAAAGTTTAAAAAAGGAATTATTTTCTTTTAATTTATTTTAATTCTAAAATTATTGTGCATGTCTAATCATACTTCCGACTACCTTAATTTCCAAACAATTTAACTTGAGCACAATTCCACAAATACACAAAATTGTTGCTGAATTCAATTTCAAATTTTTGCGAAATTTTGCTCAGATTTTGAGGAAGCTTAGAGCACAAGAAAATTGTTTAATTTTTCACGCCGTTAATGGGAAATATTTATAACAAGAATGGCAACATCTATAAAAGCGAAGCTCAACTAATATTAATCAATGACTTGTTTATAACATTAAGCCCAGTGTCAAGGAAAAATTTTCAATTTAACAACCATACTGAAAATTCATGTATAGCATTGTATTACATACGACGAATAATAAAATAAAAGTTAAAAAATTAATACCAGTTTTGTTAGCCCTAGACTTTGGCCCCTCGGGGCTAATAAAACTAGTTTTAAATTTGTAAGTTTTCTTTATAATATCCATGGAAAGCTGTCTATAAAACTATGGAATTAATAATTATTACAGCATTTAATTTACAATTAATGAAGAAATTGTATTGTTAATTACACTAGTCCCCAAAGTTTTATTATAAAGTTTTCCTATTCGTTGGCTTAAAAACTTTGGGGACTTTCATAAAATTTTTTAGTTAGTTTATTAAGTTGAATGTCCAAACTTTTCAACCACTAACTGTAATCTACAGAATCCGCTTTTTTTGTATTATCAATGGAGATGTGCATCAATTTATTGTCCATTGTCTTACCCCTGTGTGATGTTGCGAATGTGTGCGATTTTGAAGAGTGCATATAAAGTAGATTGCGAATCCAATTATAAAAATAAACAAGGTAATTGATTTCATGGCGTTTTGGAGGGTATATATAAGCCCATGGCTGTGCAACAAATCAGCAATTTAAAGGGATAAGGCAATGACCAATAAATTGATGTATATCCCAAATGATGATTCACAAAGTTACTGTAGATTACAGTAAGTGGTTGAAACGTTTGAACCAAAATTCAATAAAAGTCACCAAAGTTGTTAAGTCAAAGTATAAGAAAATGTTATTATAAAACTTTGAGTACTAGTGTAATAAACAGCCTAATATCCCTTCCCTCCCTGGTAAAAAAAAATCCATTAAAGCAACAATAATGGCATAAAAATAGACTCAGAAATGCCAAGGCTGTTCTATATATAACAAGGATGACGACATCCATGAAAGCGAAGCTCTGAAAACGTAGGACAAACAAACATAAAAACAATAAACACCATGCAAAGTTTAATTGGACAATTCAAACATGCCTGAACTAACGAAAAGAGCTAACCGTTACGGACGGACAGACCGCCCCTAATTATAGAAAACTTTGCTTTTAAAAAGGATAAGATTAGCTTCATTTAATTTCAAAATCATTTCCAGTATAGCAACGAAATAGATACCAAAAAAGTATTGTATTATAGACAAATTTCCACGAATAAAAAAATAAAAATCTTAAATTGATACTCTTTTTCTTGGTTGTGTAATTGTATTTTAATGATTATTGTGAAACTTCAGGTTGTTAAATAGTTGTAAAATTTCAAAGTAATGCTCAGCTGATGCTTTTTTTAGTCTAATTTAAGCAGGAAGGGAGGGGACATTGGACTGTAAATTACAACTGGTACCCAAAACTAGTCTCTTTTTTTGCTTAAAACTTTGGGTACTTTCGTTTAATATTTGATTTGTTGGTAATAAAATTGTAGTGTCAAAACATTTAATCTGTAAAGGGTTAATTTTGTTTACCATCGTTGGGGTTGTATATCAATTGATCGTCTATTGTAATAAAAGATCTTCTAGAAGCTAGTGGTGGAGCCGCTAGTACGAATGTGACGTAACATGCTTATTAACTATCATTATTTTAGTGCTAGAAAGTAAATAAAAGGTAGATATAGATTTCTAGTAGTAAAGCTTCCTTTGTAAGTGTGACTGAATGCGGCAATATTCTAAGTGTGCTTATGTGGCATGGAAGTATGATCAAAAAGGTCAGTTTCTAATGTTGAATATCAATAAGGCTGTAAAATGCGGGTAATTTGCGGATTTTTAAGGGTAATTTAGGACACATTAGCATTAGTGCACTTTTAGATAAACAACCTAAGGATCTAAAGGAATAAGACAATGGTCGATAAATCGATGTACATCCCCAATGATGATACACAACATTACCCTTCTTTACATTAAAATTAGTGGATAAAACGTTTAAACACTGAACTTAATGCATAAACTAATTCGCAAAAACTCCCCAAAGTTGTTAAGCCAAAAAATAAGAAAACGTTGTTATAAAACTCTGGAGACTTGTGTTATAAACAGTCAAATATCCGAAATTATAAATAAATCTATGCAAAAAAGGTGCATAAAAATGCCCTACAAAAGTTATGTTGCAAAAAATTACACTGTAATATTGACCCAATGAAACCTTAGACACTAAAGGGCTAATCAAATATGACATTTTTAAAGTAAACTCCATCCTATAATATAAAGTAGTAAGTTCTTTTTATGTCTGAGGCTAAAGATCTCGGAAATTACTAGTGAAACTTTTCAGAAGTGATTTATATATTTGTCTTTTAGTTGTTTTAGGCTATTTTCTCTAACTTATCCGCCTTCCTCCAGAGACTTGGGGCGCAGCAAATTGTATTTTTATATGGAGAAAGTCTTTTAAAAGTTTAATTTGTTTATAAATAATAATAAAGTCTGTATACCCAGCTGTTTTAAAGCTTCTAAGTAACAAACGGACATTCTAGAGCGTATCGTTCAACTCTTCATAAATAATAGTTTTCCCTTTAATGTGTCCTTAAACATGGAGGGAGGAGACATTGGACTGTTTATTACATCAGTCCCCAAAGTGTTATAATAACGTTTTCTTATTCGATGAATTAGCAACTTTGGAGACTTTTAATGAATTTTGATTGGTGTGTTTATTTTGTTTCAACTAAAGGGTGTGCAAAAAAATCTACAGACGGTGTAATTTTGTGTATTATCATCGGGGATTCACATCAATTTATCGGCCATTGTCTTATCTTTTTAGATCATTGACACGGTTAGTAAGTCGAGTCAATTATAAAAATTGTAACGGTTTGTTGCCAGTAAATTTTTCTTTATTTGTAGTATAATGTGAAAATTTTCTTGACTTTTATATTTTGAAAATGTATAGATAAATTTGTTGGCTTAAAATTTACATTTTAAATTTTGACTAAATTAATAGATCTAAAGGGGTAAGACGATGGCCGATAAACTAATATGCATCCTCAATGATAATTGACAAACTTACCTCTTTTGTAGATTCAAATTAAAAGAAAAGTTTGACAACGAAAATTTAATAAAATTACCCGAAGTTTTTAGTACAATGAATGATAAAAAATACTTTGGGGACCAATATCATTTTCAGTCCAATGTCACCTCCCTTTCTATACAAACAAGGATGACAACATCCATAAAAGCGAAGCTCTGAAACGATAGGACACACGAACATTAACACTTGTATAGTGTCAGAACTGAATAGTCAGAATTTAAATGAATAAGAGTCAAAGCAAAATTGTGAGTAAATTTGTTGAAAAACTTCTTGATATAGGATAATGTTTATGGACATACTTACATTTTTAGGACTTGATTTTAGAGTTGCTTTGCTTATAATATTGTACTTTGTTGTCCCAGGAATCAATATACCAAAAATCAGACCAATCGGATAATTAGATCTCATAAAAATTTGTTGTTAAATAAGTAGAAAAATCAACATGTTTACAATGGACGTACGCACATTCTGGTAATGATTATAGAGTTGCTACGCTTTCTAAATCATACCTAACTACTTCAGGAATGACCATGACCATGACCATGACCATGACCAAAGTTTGAAATCGATAGGACAATTCTAACATGCCTAAATTAACAAAAAAAGCTATCTGTCTCAGACGTACGGACGGACGGACGGACGGACCAACCCTAATTATAGAAAAGCTTCGCTTTTAAAAAAAGTGCATTTACAGCTGTCAGCATTTTGTTCATTTAAATATCAATAAATTTCTAGATTTGGTCTGATTATTACCACCAAGTCATTATGCAGGCAGGGAGGGGACACTACTAACTAATTTACAACCCTGCTTTCCCCCATAATGAAACAGATACCCAATTTTATATGACTTCAAGAGGATACTATTTATTGACCATTGTCTTATTCCCAAGTTCCTGCACGTTTTCCATCAGTCTAATTTATACAAAGAAACAATTGAATATAAAAATATTTATAAAGAAAACAATATTTAAGTAAAGACATGTCCTAAAGCTATTTATAAACACAACGAAATTAGATATTTCTATATTTTTTAGCTGTAAAGCTAATCTTTTAGTAGGATTTGTCCGTCAGTTCGTTATGATTCTAATAGTTATTTCTCGCATCGTATTAAAAACGGATTTCCGCGGATTTAGAATGTACGATTATAAGATTAAAATCATTTTTTTAGCACCGTGGTGCCAAAGGCACGGGTTAAAAATAACTGGTTTTAATCTTATGATTGTATATTTTTATATTCGTAGAAAGCTGAATATAATACGATGCTAGACATAGTTTTTTCGTATGGATGAGAACCGGTTGCTATCCACCGGATTCGAATAAATACGAGAAATTAAATTATGTATTTATAAATTGTTTACAAAGTATACATATAGGGATAAGACAATGAACGATAAACTAATATACATCCCTAATTATAATAAACAAATTACTCCTTTGTGTAGATTAAAATAATTGTTTGAAATTCAACCAAAGGTTTTAAGCCAACAAATAAGATAACGTGATTATAAAACTTTGGGTACTAGTGTATTCAATAATTTATACAGTCTTTTATAATTATTTTATTTTTGCTTCGCTACTTATGTAGCTCTTTATCCCGAGTTAGAAATTAAATATGTTAACAATGGCTGACTTATGAGTCAATAATTGATGTATTACACTTTTGTTAGCAACAAAGAAATTCACATAAGCATTTGTAAACAAGGATGACAAAATCCATAAAAGCGAAGCGTTGAAACGGTAGGACAAACAGACACTAACACTTGTATAGTGTCAGAACTGAATAATCATAATATAAATGTGTAAGAGTCAAAGCAAAATTGTTAGTAAGTTGTTGAAAAACTGCTTGATTCAGGATAATGTTTATGGACATACTTACATTTTTAGGACTTGATTATAGAGTTGCTTCGCTTATTACATTATACTTTGTTGTCCCAGGAATCGATATACCAAAAATCAGATCAATCGGATGATTAGATCACATAAAAATTTGTTGTTAAAAAAGTAAAAATCAATATGTTTAAAATGGACGTACGGACATTTTGGTGATGATTATAGAGTTGCTATGCTTTCTAAATCGTACCTAACTACTAAGGGAATCACAATTCAAAATTTGAAATCGATGGGACAATTCTAACATGCCTAAATTAACGAAAAAATCTATCCGTTACGGACGGACGTACGGACGGACCGACCCTAATTATAGAAAAGCTTCGCTTTTAAAAATAGCTTTCATGCCTTGACATTAATTATACCACAATAGCAGATAAAAGTCATAACCATTTAAACTAAAATTACTTAGGGCATTTTGCTTTTTATGTCTTTATTTAATATTTTCTTAAATTTTTTGTTCTGCTTTTAAAAGGTTTTAAATCAGCTTCCAATAAAAAAGGAACAGGATGTCTTTTTGTACTTAAGGATCTCGCTAACTGCCAAACTGATATGGTTTCCCTTTACAATTTAGCTTCTCATAGGTCCTGGGAAGGTTTACATCTATTTTAGGGTGGGGTACCACCACCCTGCTAAAAGAAATCACCCCTCCGTATTTTTTTTAATTAAAATCAAATATAGTCCTATAAAAAAGTTATTTATTAAGCCCCGTTATCTAAATGTGTTGTCATTCTTGTTCATGAAATAGTTTATGATGCCCTAAAATTCAAACATTAATTGTCTTCAGCATTTTTAAAAGCGAAGCTTTTCTATAATTAGGGTCGGTCCGTCCGTCCGTACGTCCGTCCGTACGTCCGTCCGTCCGTCCGTCCGAGATAGATAGCTTTTATTCGTTAATTTAGGCATGTTAGAATTGTCCTAACGATTTCAAACTTTGCATGATGATTCCTGTTGTAGTTAGGTACGATTTAGAAAGAAACTCTATAATCATAAGCAGAATGTCCGTATGTCCATTTTAAACATGTTGATTTTTCTACTTTTTTAACAACAAATTTTTATGTGATCTAATTATCCGTTTGATCTAATTTTTTGTATATTGATTCCTGGGACAACAAAGATCAATATTATAAGCGAAGCAACTCTATAATCAAGCCCTTAAAACGTAAGTATGTCTATAAACATTATCCTGTATCAAGCAGTTTTTCAACAAATTTACTTACAATTTTGCTTCGACTCTTATACTTTTATATTCTGATGATTCAGTTTAGACACTATACAAGTGTTAATGTCCGTTTGTCCTACCGTTTCAGTGCTTCGCTTTTATGGATGTTGCCATCCTTGTTAAATCATTAAACAAAGATGGGCTTTTTTCAAGAATAGGAATTGGGAATCAAATTTTATAAAGTAGTACCTAGAGTTTATTTGTCTGAAGCTGAAGATTTTAAATGGTCCTGAACTGATTGAATTCTCTTTTAAAGGAAACTTGACATAGGTACTGTGATGGTTTTAGGCTATAGTTATGAAGCCTTAATAACCAAAATACTACAATGTCTACGACAGAATCTCAAGATGCTAGGGGTGTAGCCGCTAGTCTAATAATAAAGTATCTGAATGTTAATGAATAATCGGGAAGATTAATCAAGGACAGGTTCTAGGCCATTTCGTAGGTGAAAGACGACCTTAATTCAAATTCCCCTCCCTTTACTTTATAATTTTAACTAGCGGCTTCGCCCCTAGCCTCTAGGGGCTTTGCCCCAAGAGGTTTGAACAAACTAATTTTTCGTATTTTATATTTAAAATAAAAAAGAAAAAAAAAATTTTTTAGGGGGGGATTTTTTTTTTTTTTTTGGGGGGGGGGGGGTTAGTCGATCCCACTAGTTTAATTTTAGTTTTAAAAGAAAAAAATTTTTTTGGGGGGGTATTTTTCATTTTTGGGGGGGTTGGGGGTGTCCCACCCCCCCAAGAAAATAGTTATAAACCTTCCCGGGACCTATAAGAAGCTACCCTGTAAAGGAGAACCCGATCGGTTCAGCGGTTAGCGAGATCCTTCGCTACAAACAAACAGACACACAGACAAACAAACAGACAGACATCGTTCTACTTTGTATTATAGATAATTGTTTTTAATAAGCAAGTCTCTGTTCCAAAAAAAGGGTAAAACGGTAACATTTTAGTGTGTGTAATCGTTAGTACAAGAAAACGGTTTCAATTTTTAACAACCTAAATATCCGCCCAAAAAAAAACAACGAGCATGATCAGTTTTTCTGTGTTAAAAACCACATACACAGGATCATGTTTAAAAAGACATTCTGATTTTTTTTTGCATACTAACGGTTGCGAATAAGGTGGGGCATAAAATTAGCTTAAAACCATACTATTTATATAAAACTAGCGGCTACGCCCCTAGAGGCCTCTAGTGGCACTTTCAATATTTTGAAAACCTTTCTATGTTGCGTTCAAGTCTCTACGTAAAAAAATCGATTTTTTGTGATTTCTCTTGGGAGGGTGGTGGTACCCTCCCCAAAAATAGTTATAAACCTTCCTGGGAACGATGAGAAGCGGTTCGACTATTTGAAATTCACATTATGCTGAACAAGATTTTAGCATATTTTCTTTTAAAAGTTCTTATGATAATGTATTCTATATAAAAACAAGTATTTGAAAGTCCTTTTATTTTATATATTGATTCATATATGTATGTTATATGACGAGAAACTGTAAATATAGGTTTAAAAGACTTTTTTTTAAATGGGATAACATAAAATTATCTGGCTTAAACGGGCTAAAACTTTACTGTCATAATCAGTATTTTAAATATTTTTATGAACAGTTTTAAAAACTAATTAGTGAATCGTGACAAATTAGCAACGGAGTGAAACAGGGATCATAAGGGATAAGACAATGGACGATAAATTGATGCACAACCCTAATTATGACAAACAAAATTATTTGTAGATTCAAATTATTGGATAACAAGTTTGGACACTGCTAGTTTGTATAACCCAATCAAGATTCTATAAAAGTTCCAAAAGTTTTCAAACTATTGAATAAAATAATAGTTACGATGCTAGACATAGTTTTTTTGTATGGATGAGAACCGGTTCCTATCCACCGGATTCGAATGAATACGAGAAAATGTTTATAAAACTTTGGGAACCCTCGAGATGGTATTAATCGGTGATAGAACGTTGAATGATAGTTATTACTCATTCGTGTACCAGATAGTATGTATGCATAAAATATTTAGCCTTTAATAATAGTTATTTATCGCATCGTATTATAAACAGCTTTCCGACGGTATAAAAATGTATAATTGATTTATGACATTATAACCAGTTTTGTTAGCCCCGACTGGATATAATGTTATGATTGTACATTTAAAATTCGTAGAAAACTAAATATAATACGGTGCTATACATAATTTATCGGTATGGCTGAATACTGGTTTTAATTCAGCGGATTTTAATCGATTTTGAAGCCATACTAAAAAATTTAATCCATGATTTTAGATTTTTTTCAAATACAATAAATCTAAAAAATATCTATCAAGATTTTTTTCTGTGGTTATAGCATAAAGACTTTTAAATCATTAATACAGAAATTTTATTATTTGGTTAAAATAATTATATTTTAGTACTTTAAAGTTTGCTTTCATTTTAAGTATTAAATTTTATTTTCAGAAAAATGTACAATTTTATAAGTATATAAAATGTAAGTATGTCTTTAAACAGAATGATTTATTTGTGTAAATTTGTTCATATCTTTAATTGACATTCTGCTTATTAATGACACTATACAAGTGTTGATGTTCGTTTATCCTACAGTTTAATCATAAAGATTTGCTATCCAAGATGTTGTCATCCTTGTTCAATTTATGATTGTACTTGTATATTTAATATATTTTTTGACCATTTATTTCGTTTTTTCTCGACAATTGAGAAATTCCTGAGAAATAAAAATTCAATTTTGTGAGGTTTTTAGTTTGAAATAAAGTACAACCTATATATAGAGAGAGGAGACATTGATGCCCAAAGTTTTACAAACTTGTTTGACGTAAAACTTTGGGTACTTTGACAAATGTAGATTGTATTGGGTACCAGTATAATTTAGTGCTCAATGTTTCCATAATCTCTTGGAATTTTAAAAGTTAAAGATTTTAAAGTAAAGTTTATATGGTGATAATTTTAAATATTACATAAAATGAAGTTTTTATGATAAAAACTATAAATTTTTGCTTATGAGTGTTACCTCACAGAAGGGGATATTGGGCTCTATAGTCTAGTCCCCAATGTTTTCTAACATTGTTTTCTTATTCGTTGCCTTAACAACTTAGGGGACTTTAATTGAATTTTGAATACATGGTTCTTAAGTTGAGTGTCCAAACGTTTCAACCACCAATTGTTATATACCTACGGTGTAATTTGTGTATCATCATTGGGGATGTACATCAATTTCTCGGCCATTGTCTTATCCCTTTAGATCCCTCAAATCACCCGTTATCAATAAATAATATTCCAAAGCTTAACTATCATGAAGTAACAGAGATAGAGGTTCAAAATTATTATTACAGCAGCATAAAATCATTTTAAGCAATGTGTTTATATCAAATACATATCAAAGTAGTAAGGTTTTTTTTTCACATTTTGATGGAGGTTTAGATATGCCTGAAAAGGTTTTATGCTATTTAATATCTTAACTTAAGGTTTGGGATACTTTTAGGCTATTTTTTATGCCACTACCCTCCCCTTACGGAGCTCGTAGATGCTATGGGCGCAGCTGCTATTAAACTAGATAATGCTAATATATATATAAGGGATAAGATAATAGGCGATAAATTGCCCTCTTTTAGTAAATCATTATCAGTGGTTGAAACGTTTGGACACTCAACTTTTACCAACCAATCAAAACTCAATAAATGTCTCCAAAAGATGTTAAGCCAACGAATTATAGAACAATGGGGACTAGTGTTATAAACAGACCAATGTCCTCTCCCTCCCTTAAATTGATGACAACAAATTTTATTCAGAGTAATTATCCCTGCCATAAAACTTTACTCATGTATTGTAAGCAGGGAAGGAGGAGACATTAGACTAAAAATTATACTGGTACCCAAAGTTTTATAAACATGCTTTTTTATTTGATGCTGTAAGTATTGGTGCAAAAAAGGGGGACGAATTTCAAATTGATTTGACGGGGCTGTTTTTTTTACGTCACATGTGAAGGGAAACCCCATCTCTTTTCTAGAGGGTTTCTTTCCCTTTTCTTTCCCTTCACTTGTGATGTAAAAAAATCAGCCCCGTCAAATCAATTTGAAATTAGTCCCCATTTTTTGCACCAATACTTACAGCATCTTTTATTTGTTGGTTTAAAACGTAAGGAACTTGATTAGATAGTACAAACTAGCAGTCCCCAAACTTTTCCACCAATCTAAAGAAGGATGTATTGTCCATTGTCTTATCCCCTAAGATCCCTGATGATAAGTTAACGGGAAAGTTTAATGTCTAAGTGATGATATTTCACGCTTTGAAAATCCCAATCACTGCAGGGTTAGGACATTGGATGATGAATAAAGTCACATGTTCTGAAGATTGAAATTATTGGCATAAAAGTTAGGACACTTTTAGTTTGTCAACCAAATTCAAAGGGGAAGGAACAGAACAAAATCCGCCTAAAACAACCCCAAAGATTAAATTTTAAAATGTAGAGCCATATCAGTTTATAAAGTTATGCGATTTTAAGAGACAAATTAAAAAACCTTACTACTTTTCATAATGTTGTTTTTGATAAACATATTTAGTTAATAATCATATACTAATAAAAGTATTTGATTCATTAATCCGTTCAAACATGGTACACGTAGCGTAGCTGCTCTATAACTAGGATATATTCGTCTGTATGTCATTCAGAAATAGTAAAACTTTAATTTTTGAATATGATATGATATAATATTATTTATATTAATATATTTATTATTAAAATCACCATCTATTTTTAGGTTCAGTTTTAAAGAAAACCCCTAAAGGTCCAGCGATTCGTCTTTTTATGAACATGATAGTCCTTGTTTTTTTCATGATAAACAGCGGTTTGATAAACTAGAAACAGTTTGGAGGAGAACCATATCGGTACAGAGATCCATCTTATTCTTAGTATTGTTGTACTTCTTAAGAGCATACTAGTCCTTGCTTTATTATGATATGCAGTGCGGTTTAATAAACTAGAAACAGTTGTGATTTAATCATATTTTCTTATTTTCTGTCACACATCCATGATTTCAACTCAGGGATAAGACAATAGACGATTAATTGATAGGCATCCCCAAAGATTAATGACCCATTTATTGATAAAATTATGAGTTAAACTGTTGAGACACAAGTAGTAAGAAATCAACTAAGAAAATTCCATTAAAAGTACCCAAAATTTTTGAGCCAACGAGTAAGATGACGAGGTTGTTACACTTTGGGTACCAACATAAGAGATAATACATTGGATGATGAATTGATATACAACCCCAGCTATGATAAACATAATTATGCGTTCTTTAGATTAAAATTAATGGTTGAAAAGTTTGGACACTGCTTGTTTCTACAACTCAATCAAGAACAATTTTAAGCCAACAAAGGAAAGAAAATTTTTTTAAAACCTTGGGGACTAGTATAATTTACAGTCCAATGACCCCTCCATCTTTTTTTTCTGCGCTACTTATGGATTTAATTAGTATTGTTTTTTTTTTCTTATGGAAAACAAAAAGTATTTTTTCCCAGGACTGGTCACAGGGAAAATCTAATTTTAGTTGCCTTTGTCAGTAATATTGATCACTTTCATCCCAAGGAGGGAGGGGACATTGGACTGTCATTAATTATGGTCCCCAAAGTTTTACAAATATGTTGTTCATTCGTTGGTAATAAAAACTCGCAGAATCTAAATTTCTTTTAATAATAGTTTCAATTTATAGAAGGGATAATTTTGTTTATAATAATTTAAAGCGTACATTCATTTATTACTTAGTCTTACTAAGTTATTGAGGAATGAAAGGGTAAATTTGAATACACCCTAACCCAAATGATGATAAACAAAATTACCCCTTATGTGCAATTGGATTCAAAGGAAGGAGTAGGTTGCGCAAAAAATCCGTAAAGGTGTGAGTTTTAAGGCTTAAAAATAGTAGTAGAACGATAATATTCACTAAATATGTGTATTTCTTATTGAAAAAACTATAGACAATTTTTTAAAAAGTTAACATAAATTTTTTTCGTTCTACTACTATTTTTAACTTAAAAGTCACAACAATTTTTCCTTTTTGGTTGATAGCTTAGTACATTAATAGGTTGGAATCAATTCAATGAAAGTTCAGCATTTTTTGTAAGCCAACGAATAAGATAACGTGGTTATTAAACTTTGGGTACTGTTCTTTTTTTCAGTCCAATGTCCCCTCCCTCCCTCCCTCCCGTGATACTACTAATGAGAGATTGTGGTTATTTATGGTGTGAAAATTAGTTACAAAACACCAGGGAGGGAGAGGACAATGGATTTAAATTTATGCTGTACACTCTCCCTCCCCCCCCCCCCCACGTCCCAATACTATAAAAGCTATCACAATTACAGGCTTTGGAGGAAGATCACTTTATTTTCCCTAGAGGACTCTAGTGGCACTTTAGATATTTTTTTTTATTAATACGAAACCTATCTATGTTGCTTTTACGTCTGTACGATACCTTGCTATGTTGCCTTCGAGTCTCTATAGGTAACAAAAATTTGATTTTTTTGTGATTTCTCTTTGAAGGGTGGTTTCCTGAAATAGTTATAAACCTTCCCGGGACCTATGAGAAGCTACCATGTTAAGGAGAGCCCGATCGGTTTAGAGGTTAGCGAGATCCTTTTTGTACACACAAACAGACAGACAAATAGACATCCTGTTACTTTATTATAAGGATTGCTCTACTCTTAAATCCCTGCAAGACTTGTAATGACCATTCAAGCTAAAATAAAATAAAATTTATAATTAGACAAAAATAATTATTGTGTTTAATATTTAAAATCGGCCAATAACATAGAAAATGCAAATAGTTTTAAAATCATTTACTTTAAAACTAAAAGGAACAAGGTAAAGAATGCTTTTGATTAAAAAAAAAAAGATACTTTAGTTAGAGTTAAACATAGAGGAAATAAGATAATCTTGAAAAATAGCCTTGATTTTTTAAATGATAGAATCTTTTCTTCTGATTAAAAATGCTAGTACAGGGGTTAATAACTTTTTAGGAAAAAAAACCTGTAAAACTGCAAAAAAAAATATAAGTTATTTTTTGCCATTTTTGAATTTAAAGGGAAGGTTTAAAAAGTAATAGATATAAAATATACTCGGCTATTTTACCAGGGAAAAATATAAATAATGTAGGTTGTAAGCATTGACATTATTTCTTGGTCAGTTTCGTTCATCCAATCGGATGGGAGGGGATATATTAAATTGGGTGGATGGGAAAAATCGTTATTTTAGCAAGCTACAAGTTTCACTTTATTAGAGAAAATGATAATCAGCTATAAGATCCAAGTAGTAATAACGCCATGGCCCATTCAAAATCAAGGTAAATATTCTAATAAATTTCAAGTTAAAGTTTTCTTTAAAGGTTTCCTTTCAAAATTAAAAACCTAAAAATTTGTTGTGCTTTTTTACATTTTTACTGTTTTAAAGGATGAATCTACAACTAATGATTCTGGGAGGGAAATGACAATGACAATGAAATATTCAACAATATCTTTCCCCAAAAAATATTAAAGAACCGCCAATGGTTAAGTTTCAGAACTAAAAAAATATGGGGGTAGATTTATATATCCTCCACTGGCCCATCCATTTATCCCTGGATAATTTCTTTAAGTTGCACCCTTGATCTTTAAATCAACAACACAACAGTCGTGGCATGGCTGCTGTTGTGCTGTTGATTTGTTGTACCGTGAGGTTGTTGTAATAAAAATGCGGTTCAATGATTTACCACAAAAGGGTCGCAATTTTGCCTATATGGATAGATAATGAAAGAATAATGACTTTTTATCAAGGAGGGAGGTGACATTGGACTGTAAATTATACCGGTATCCAAAGTTTTTTAATCTTTATGGATGGCTTTTAAACTTTGGGTACTTTTATTGAATTTAAATTTGTTGGTTCCAACATAGCAGTGTTCAAACATTTTAACAAATGAGGTTTTATTTTGTATTTCATTATACAGTACATAATTTTATCGTTCATTGTCTTATCCCTCACAAATAATAAATAGACTAAGGAAAGGTCTTTAAAAAGACTGTAGCTTAATTTAGTTGCCATTGGCTTTTCCCTTCCTTGCACAGTTAATGCTGGTGTCTTATCCCTGAAGGTTTTAAAGCATTCTATTTTATTAAATGCATGAATTTGAAAAGAAAAACATTTATTATTTACATCCTTTCTTATGAGAAAATTCAATCAACGATCAGAATAGCACAAGTTGTTTCTATAGTTACATAAAACCCTCAATATTACATAAGGATAGTGCGTAGAATATCTCTTCACTTTGATGTGATTTTAGAAAATTTTCTGGCTTTGAAACCAGTCGAAGGTATTATCTGGTAGATGAAAGGGGGAGATTAATTTTGATGCGTGAATTCAACTATTCCGGGGGGGGGGGAGTATAGGCATTGGACAATGGCCTATAAAATTTGCTTTTGGGGGGTTGATTTAAATGATAAAGATTTTTTTTTATATTATCTATTATGTATTATGACTTATTAAAATAGGGGGGGGGGGGGACATTGGACTGTAAAATACACTCATACACAAAGTTTCTTATTTGTTGATTCAAGAAATCGGTTACTTTTAATAAATTTTACAAATTCTACTGAAGGAGTAATTTTGTTTATCATTATTTGGGATGAATATCAAACTATCATTCATTGCCTTAACCCTTAAGCTCTCTGGGCAAAAAGAAAAAATAATCCTCAGATTGACCTATCTCTATATTCATGGTCAATTGCTTTCGTTGCCTTGAAAATATATTTCTGCATGTGTGAAATTATAATTCAGGGATCTGGGGAAAGTAAACTAGCTGTTGAAATAATTTTCAATGATAATAGTTATTTCTCGCATCCTATCATAAACAGCATTCCACGGATATAGAATGTACAATTATAAGATTAAAATAAATTTTTTTAGCCCCAAGATTCTGAAGAAAACAAACTGATTTTAATCTTATGACTGTACATTTTTTTTATATTCGTAGAAAACTGGATATAATACGTTGCTATACATAATTTTTCAGTATTGCTGAGAACCGGTTCCTATCCACCGAATTCGAATGAATACAAGAATAGTTATTTCGTATCATAAACAGCTTTCCACGGAAATAAATGTACAATTATAAGATTAAAATAAATTTTTTTAGCTCCAAGATTCTGAAGAAAACAAACTGATTTTAATCTTATGACTGTACATTTTTTTTATATTCGTAGAAAACTGGATATAATACGTTGCTATACATAATTTTTCAGTATTGCTGAGAACCTGTTCTAATCCAGCGGATATTAATCGGTGTAGAAGTCATACTGGAATAGTTATTTCTTTCATCGTATTATAAACGGCTTTCCGCGGATATAGAATGTACAATTATGAGATTAAAACTAGTTTTTTTAGCCCCGAGGTGCCAGAGGCACCGGCTAAAAAAACTAGTTTTAATCTTATGATTGTACAATTTTATATTCGTAGAAAGCTGGATATAATACGATGCTAGACATAGTTTTTTCGTATGCATGAGAACCGGTTCCTATCCACCGGATTCGAATGAATACGAGAAAATTTATTTCCCATTGAAATGTTCTTGTATGCTTGAAAAGAAATGAAGAAAGGATTCATGTACAGATTTGATTGCTTATACTGTGCATTCAATTTCGCATATGAATCACACTATTAACACAACAGCACAAAAACCAAGTTTATAAAGGGATAAGATAATGACCGATAAATTTATGTACATCCTAAATATTAATAAAAAAATTAAACCACATGTAGATTAGAATTAGTGGTTGAAACGTTTGAACAATCAATTTTATAAACAAACCAATCAAAATTCTCTGAAGTCCCCAAAGGTATTCAGCCAACGAATAAGAAAAGTTTATTATTAAACTTAAGAAACTAGTGTAATAAACACAGGGAGAAGGGGACATTGGGCTGTTGATTACACTAGTCCCCAAAGTATTATAATAATGTTTTCTTATTCGTTGGCTTAAAACTCTTGGAACTTTAATTGGTTAATTCATTAAGTTGAGTGTCCAAACGTTTCAACCACAAATTGTTATCATAAAAAGGGGTACTGTTGTGTATCATCATTGGGATTGTACATCAATTTATCCCTTTAGGTCCCTGATGCAGTTTTAATAATATGCGAAAGTGATTGCACATCAATGCCTGTAGTGTGCAAAAAATAGACCTTAAAATTTCTTGAGTAGGATCACTCAAAGTTGCAAAAAAAATCATCTAGGAAAAAAAACAATTATGCCTCTTTAGAGTATAGAATGCAAATCTACGATATATTGATGTACATCCCCAATAAATGTAATTATTGGTTAAAAAGTTTGGAATCAATCATAATAGAAATACCCAACGTGGTTATGAAACTTTGGGTACCAGTGTAATTAAAAGTCAAAGGGAAAATCATACTCCCAGAAAAAACTTTGAAAATTTGTTGGTTTTGTCGCAACGTCGAAAATTTAAGCTGATTTGCATCCGAAGGTTTTTAGATGTTTATCAATGTTAAATCAAACTATTGCTGAATTGCGACTTCCTATTGCTGCTACGTCGGTCGCGTGAAAAAACTTTGGATACTTTTAATATAAATCTTGAATTATTGGTTCAAACAGAAGGAATAATCTTTTAAATTATCATTGGGAGTATACAACAATTAATCGGCCATTGTCTTATCCCTTAAGATCCTTAAGATTTTATGAACTTTGACATTAAAAGGAACTTTTATTTTTCTGCAAAACAATTAAAATTTTTATGTTTATCTTATTTCTTTTAAGTTTCTCAAGCTTAAAGGGCGTGAGAAAGCTAGGGGTAAGGGGCATATATTATAAAGAAAAATGTGGCTTATACTCGGAGATCTAGAGGGATAAGACAATAAGGATAAAAAAATTTATGTACATCTCCAATGAAAAATTACCCCTTCTGTATAGTAAAATATTGGTTGAAACATTTGAACACTGCACTTAATAACCAACCAATATAATTCCTTTAAAACCCCAAAACTAACAACCTGTCTAATTGATAATTTAAATCTTCAGAAAAGGGGTAATTTTGATTATTATCATTCGGGATGTAATTCAATTTATATTGTTAATTTCTGTGAAAATAAGTCTTTAATGAACAAAAGATAATTTTAAATAATAATAAAAAATCAATCTACATTTTTTCTGTATATAATTATTTTTTTGCAACTCCCAATTAATCATTGTGAAAATTATGAGAATAATTCGCAAAAATGATTATTAGTTTTTCAAATATTTGATTGAAAGTTTGTTGAAGAAAAATTGTAAACAAGGATGACAACTTTCAGGGAAAGAGAGCTAAATGTTTTATGGTTAAGGTCAGAAATCAAAAGGGATAAGACAATAGCCGATAAATTGATGTACATCACCAATGATGATACTTAAAGTTACCCCTTCTGTAGATTACAATTAGTGGGTGAAACGTTTGGACTCTTAACTTAATTACCCAAACGATCAAAATATAATAAAGGTTCCCAAAGATGTTGAGGCAAAGAATAAGAAAATGTTATGATAAAACTTTGGGGACTAGTGTAATAAACAGCCCTTCTCTATCTGCAAACTACCTCTAAGTATTAATAAGTTATGAGTAGCTGCACTTTTTAAGCGGAATTGCAATTGCAAATTTTGCCACTTTCGGCCAACTAGTCAAAAATGGCAATTGCACTGAAAGTTGGGACGGGAATGTTCTTCTGAAGAAAATATGAAGGTAATATGGGAGGAAAAAAACTAATTTAATGCTGTTAATATCAAATGAAAATTAAAAGCTGACAATATGCTTAAATCCTACTATATAAAGTAGTAAGGTTTTTTTCATGAAGATTAAGATTTCAATAACTCCTAAATTGGTAGAGTTCTCCTTTTAAGGAAAGCTTTACATAGGTCCCTGGATGGTTTTCAGCTTTTTTATTTTAAGATTCAAGCCTATAGATAGATTTAAGCTATTTGTCTGCATTCTCCTCACCTTTATTCTAGTACAAAACCCCTTGATGCTAGGTGTTCAGCCGCCAGTATTTAATAAAGTAAAAACAAAAAGTGAATTAAATTCGACTTTTCTGGATACATTTTCTACATTACTGCTGAAAGGAAGAATTCTATGAATGCTGAAAAATGAAGTTCTTAAAATTCATTGGGGATGGGGACATTGGACTGTAAATTTCACTGGTACCCAAGGTTTTATAAAAAAAAAATTTGGGTACATTTATTGCATTGTGATCAGCAGCTTCCAAACTAAAAGTGTTCAAACTTTTCAACCAATAATACCAATCTAAGGATAGGGTAATTTTGTTTTTACTTATTGGAAAGGTACATAAACTTATCGCCCATTCTCTTATCCCCTAAGATCCCTGCTGAAATGCATGGCCAATATTTTCCAGAATTATTCATCAAATATGGAAAATTAAGAAAGGGTTTGATTACAAGGATCTAAAGGGATAAGACAATGGCTGATAAATTATTGTGTATCTCCACAAAATTACCTTTTCTGTAGATTACAATTAGTGGTTGAAACTTTTGGACACTCAACTTGATAAACCAACTAATCAAATGTAAATAAAAAAAAAGTTGTTAAGCCAACAAATAGGATAACATGTTTATAAAACTTTTGGTACCTTCTAATGTCCCCTCCCTCCCTTCGTTTTCTGTTAAATAATTATGCGCTTATTGCCTACCTATAAGCGCTATATTTAACACAAAAGGCGCACGAATTTTTGATACACACACACACATTATAACCATACATAAACTTTTAAAAAATTGAAAATATAAAATGATTCGTATGTTCAATAAGATCTCAAAGACGGCGGAACCAAATAGTTCACAATATTCAAGATTAGTGTTGGTTGCGGGCAGGTTTAATGCTACAAACATCGGGGCAAGACCTTGTAAATAATGCCTTAAAGCGCTCAACTAGTAAGGGTTTTATTGAATTTTTGAAAAAATCGTGAGAGGACAGAAACACGGTAACACAGAGGAACAGATTGACTTACAGACAGACGGATAGACAGACGGATATACAGACTGACAGACGGGCATACAGACAGACATACATACATAATTTCACTTTTTATTGTATATATTAGTAAATGTAGATGTGTATCCACTATAAATGGGTTTAAAATAAAATCTTGAGTGCATAGCTTACTGACTGACTGACGAACTGTCAGCATAACAAACTTCCGCTGAATATATTATCATATTGAAGCAAAGCTAGTCTTCAATAAGGAAGATGATTAAAGTCCCTCGACAGTTTATGACGTCATACGATAAAATAACCAATGAGAGGCTAGCATAAATTTTACCATTGGTCAATTACAGTGTATACTGGCCTCTCATTGGCCATTCTATCGTATGACGTCATAATCTGTTGAGGAACTTTAATCATCTTCTTCATCAATAAGACAATGGACGATAAATTGATGTACTATACATTCTTATTCAAGATGTGACCCTTTATGTGGAAAAAATAAAAAGTTTGGACACTGCTAGTTGATAAAAAAAAACGTGTTTATAAAACTTTGGGTACCAGCATAACATTTAAATAAAGTTTAAAACGCTTTTTTGAGAAGCTTTATACTTGTTTTTGCAAAACTGAATTGCTTTAAGCAATATAATAAGTTCTATTAAAGCACTTTTATGAATTTCTTCAGGTGGCTTTAAAGATAACAAGTAAAACAATGTTTAGAAACAAATAGCATAAAACCATCTAAGGACCTTTATGAAGCTTTCCTAAAATGAAGAAATTAACAAGTTGATTCGCTATCAAGGTCTTAAAGGACAGAATAGTTATTTATCGCATAATATTTTAAACAGTTTTCCGCGGATGTTAAAATGAAGAATTAATCATAATTTTTCAGTATGGATGAAAACCGGTTCTAATACAGCGGATATTAATAGGTTTCGAAGCCATACTTGAAAAAATACAGAAAATATATACTATATACATATTTGTATCCTATATATATTTTTTTTTTTGATTAATAATGTACCATTTAACTATATGGTTTAATATAAAGCGATAAATGAGCTAAGTCATATATAAAATTCCTTAGTCGTTAATTTAAAACAATACCAGTATTTTGTGACATTTACAAGCCAGCTACTGAACTGTGATGCTTAGAATATTTAGATTTCATGGGAATTGCTTCGCCCCAATTTCCTATTATTGGCCTTGGTTTCGTGGTTACTACCTTGTTAGAGCTTCTTAAGAGAGGCAAAAACCTTTAAATATTGGTTATTCACAATCTTTTCAGGAATCTTTATTTTTAAAACAGCAGTCAATAGACATATGAATTTCTGGTAATGATTATAGAGTTTATAAGCTTTCCAAAATAAACCTAATTGCTTCTGAAACCCTCAAACAAAGTTTAGAACTAATAAGACTATTCAAACAAATATATATCAGGTTAAAGCTATCCTGTAAGGACAGGCCATAAACATATAATACTTTTCTTTCAAAAGGTATAATTCAATCTGCAATGTTGTATATGGATACTATATTTTAATATATTTCAATCAATCTAAGTTATGCCAAATCTATTGTAATTCCTTAATGTATTAAAATGGAAAGCACCTATAATATTTTATAACTAAAACAATACAATGATATGTCAATAGCTTCCATCAAATTGATAAGTAAGATAATTAGGTTTTTTTAGGGAGGGAGGGTACATTGGGCTGTCTATTACATTTACACTAGTCCCCAAAGTCCTATAATAATATTGTCTTATTCGTTGGCTTAACAACCTTGGGGACTTTAGTTGAATAATTTACTGTAATCTACAGAGTGGGTATTATTGACTATCATCATTGGGAATGTACATCAATTTATCGGCCATTATCTTTTCCCTTCAGATTAAGGTATTTTAAATTTTAACAAAAGCTATTGGACTTTAAAACTAAATATTATATATCTGTATGTATAACCTTTTTAATAATACCTTTTAAAGAAAGTCACTAAAATCCGCAAATTTACTGACGCAAAAATGCTTTTAGCGGTTGGCGGCCCTTGACACTAAACCATTCTGTTAACAAAAACAATAAAATTGCAATTTTTTGGCAAATTTTCAATGAAATTTTACCAGAAAAAAAATCGAAGTTGACTTTGTCTGTGTGTGAGAATTATCCTTTGTTTTAGCTATGTTGGAGAAAAAGAAATTTAGCAAATAGTCCCACCCTTATAAACTTTTTCGGTGTTTTTATAAACCAAAGATTTTTTATAAAAGTAACACGATGTCTGTATGTCTTTGTCTCGTAGAAAAAGATCTCGTAAACTGCTGAACCGTTTTCGTTCTCCTTTACAATGAAGCTTATTATAGGTCCAGAGAAGGTTCGTGACTATTTTAATAGATATTACCACCAACCGTCCTAAAGAAATTCGAACCCTCAAAAAAAATTTTTAATGTTTTTCTCGCATTCATTCGAACCCGGTGGTTAGGAACCGGTTCTCATCCATACAAAAAAGAACTATATCTAGCATCGTATTATACTACGAATATAAAAATGTGCATTCTATATCCGCGGAAAGCTGTTTTTAATACGATGCAATAAATAACTATTAAAGCATATTTTTGGTCATTTTAAAAGCTGTTAAGCTTTCACTAGAAAATTTTCTTATAATTTTGAAACAATTACAAATTGCAAAACGTTTGACAGGGTTACACATTCCAGAAAACAAATGACAGAACATGGCAGTCAAAAATTCAAACTACGCCCCTAGAGGCCTTATTCAAAATAGGTATACATACATATCATCAAGACTATAAGAAGTCTCACTTTATAGAGATATCTATATCGGTTTAGCGGTTAGCGATTATATATAGACAGACAGGCAGATATCCTCTTACTTTTATTTAAGGGTAAATCTAGACAAATTTTAAAAATTTTCCTATACGCGATTAACAGGTTTTAATCTTTAATCTGGAATTGTCTTTTAGGTTCCATGGCTATTCTCCTGTTTTTTCTCTATTTTGTTCCATGTTTATGGGTTACATAAGATGAAATTAGGGTAAAGAAATCCAAAGTGTTTATAGGGGGATAACAGGGTTGTGTATTCATTTCAGCGCCATTCTCCTACCCCTTTCTGTCTAATAATAAAGAATCTTAATTACATTTTTAATCCTATCATTTTAAAACCATTAAAGCAACTTTTTCTCATACGATACATCATTATGTCAATAAGATAAAAAAGAGTTAGTTTTTTTAAAATAGCGCAGCTACTCTTTAAATAACTTGCAGTTAACTTTTCCACGAATTAAAATTGGTAATTTTTTTGCAATTTTTTGTCATATTGCATTCAATAATTGTTATCAATATTCAATTTTGACCTGATTAAGAGTTTGGATCTAGTGCAATTGAAGGTAAAACTTTTCTGGTAACGATTATCTTCAAAATCTAGAAACTTAAAAGACTGCTAACTGTCAAACGGCTGTACGTACATGTCGTTTTAAGCGACATAACAAGGCCTATAAATAATCTGGAATAGCCAAGATCCAATGATGCACAGGGAAAGCTTCACTTAAGACAAAGCGCATAAAATAAGTATTTTTCGCGCATTTATGTCAACTGCGAAATAACTAAGTATTATTGAGTAATGACTACTCCAGATTATTTGTAAGCCTTCTTTTGTTGGTTAAAATTTAGAGCGATCCACCGTTTGGCCGTTAGCAGCATTTAAAGTTTATAGATTTCTGAGATAATCGTTACCAGGAACATTTGACCGTGAACTGCACTAGATTCAAAAGTTCAAATTCTTGGGATGTCAATTGTGTAAAAATCCTTCACTTTTCTTAAGGAAATGATGTATTTTTCACATACTATATAATGATAGGTATTAATACGTATTTAACAAATAGATTTATAATATATTATATACATGTAAATATACTTAAAGATAAAAAGTTAATCAAAACAGTCATATAATTAGTTAAGACTTTATAATATACATTTTTTTCCCTTTTTATCTTTTAGTATCTTTATTTCATTACTATCAAAAAGAGATTTTCATTGATTTTAATCATTTAATATCGTTGTTTATTTCCAGTTTAACTTTAAAAGCCTGCTTTTTTGCTATTTTTATGGAAAAGCATAATAATATATGATTAAAATTGATGAAAATCTATGCCATAAAAGGGTATTTTTAATAATTAAATATAGTATGGTACATATAAGAATTGAGAAATAAAAACCTACCTTGAATTGCTAATGAAATAGTGATGAGCGTCACAAAAAGTCGTCTTCCCTTCATTCTCAACATTTTCGTAGATTTTTTTTTAAAATTGTTTTTTAATTACACTTTTAGGAAAGTTTTTTAGGAGATTTTTTGTTGTCCCCCTCCAAGAAAGGAGGCGGTGAAGGATTAGTGTGGGCTTGTGGAAGGAGATATTAGGAAGGAGAAAGGAAGGAGGATTTAGGGGAGGGGGGAGATTAGACCCTTCCCATGGTTTCTCGTCTTTTTCTGAGTCAATTTGGATTTTATTTTTTTTCTAGGTTATTTTTGCAAAAGCGCAGCAATGACAAAATTTTATGATGAAAAAAAAACAGTTTCCAGAAAAGAAACTAAGTTGTAATTAATTATAAATTTTGAGTATTTAAAACATTATTAACTAAGGATTTAGACTTACAGATATACTTTAGTTAATAAGCAACAGCGCTTTTAAATGTTTCTTAAATAAGTTAAAATATTTCAAATATATTTGAATTTGTTTTTAGGCTTTTAGTTAATAAAATTTGAATGGCTTAAATAATAGCTGATATAAATCCAAAAAGATTTGACTAAAACCTAAAGATTCATGTTATTCAACACACCTGAAAAAAAACAACAATAAATTAAAATACATTAAAAATTATTAAAAATGAAATTGAATTGAAAATTCAAGAATGATTTGACAATCCAACAGGTAATCCAAGTTCTTTGATCAAAATGGAAGGTTTTTGGGTATAGTCCCTTTCGTGGCAACGCTCCTTAAGGGGCAATTCTTTCACAGTAGCTTTTCTCCAATTTCTAGCCCCTGCTGGGGGCTCTAACACTGCGGGGCCAATTGCCTAACCCTGTGGGGCAATCACCTAACCCAATATAACCTACCCTAGCCTAAAATAACCTATTAAAATCCAATTTAAAAATTCGACGAATCGCACCCCAAGTGTCGTTGCCACGAAAGGGACTATACCCAGGTTTTTTTTCTGTTTAATTTAGGTGTTACTGACACACAACTAGAGGTACAGACAGACAGACATTAACACTTATAGAGCAGGTTCCATACTACAAAATATATTTAGCAGTGAAGCTATTCCATAAATCACTTTGTCAGTCCGTCAGTCAGTCCATAACGCTAAGGAGATTTTAAGCTGTTTTCTGAAGATAATAGGCTGACTTTTAAAAAAATCCATATATTAATGAGCCACCCGTCTGTTCTTTTCTTTATCCGTCCCGTTGGTTTATAATTCATGGTATAAAATATAGTTATTTTTTCGTAGTTCTTGGTTTTTAAAATCCCCATGTCCGTATTCCCATCCTAATTTTCTTTGTGCTTCGCTACTTATGATTGTTGTCATCCTTGTTTATTCTAATGAAAATGATTTGTTTGTTAAAAAAAACATACGTAAATTATATTGAAAATAATTTCAAAATGCGCATTTGATAAAAGGAATTTATAATTATATAATTAATTTTTATAATTCTATACATTCATAAAGTTTTCAAGTTTCATTTTTTTTAGCCCCGAGGTGCCGAAGGCACCGGCTAAAAAAACTGGTTTTAATCTTATGATTGTACATTTTTATATTCGTAGAAAGCTGGACATAATTCGATGCTAGACATAGTTTTTTCGTATGGATGAGAACCCGTTCCTATCCAACGGATTCAAATGAATACGAGAAATAAAATTATAGTTTTATCAGGGATTTTAAGGGATAAGACAATAAACGATATAAATCAATGTACACTGCTAGTTTGAACTAACCAATCAACCATTTCATGGCTTTAGTTAAGAAGCATAAAACTAACCCTGGAGCTTTATGACATTGAGGGAGGGGACATTGGGCCGTTTATTACACTAGTCCCCAAAGTTTTATGATAACGTTTTTTATTCATTCTCTAAACAACTTAATGGAACTTATTTTGAATTTTGATTGGTCGGTTCATTAATTTGAGTGTCTAAACGTTACAACCACCAATTTTTCATTTACAGAAGGGGTAATTTTGTGTAACATCATCAATTTATCGGCCGTTGTCTTATCCCTTTAGATCGCTGGCTATGTGAAGCTTTCTTAACTTAGATAACTTAATCTATTCAGCGGTTATCGTGATCTAAAGAGTTACAAACCAAAAATATTTGCTATATATTTGATTTGAAAGCTTAGCTTTTAATTATGAATTCAGATTTAAAAATTTTATGATCAAATGACTTTGGGCCTAAAAAAGGAAAAAGCCAATCAGAGGGTGTGTCATGCATATATAATCAGGGAGTAAGGGAGGGGACAATGGATTGAATATTAAATTTTTATGAGTCTCAGACTTTGGGGACTGGCTTAAAGGGAATGTGCAAGAATTTAGCAGTTTCTGACTGAGTTTGGGGACTTGCGCATAGAATGCCGCTACTCGTTATGTATGTTTTGAATATTGCAGACGGGGAGAAGGGATAAGGGAAGAAGGGGGAAGGGAAATAAACACTCGTTGTGTTAGTTTGGAATGTAGCAGACGGGGAGAAGGGAGGGGGGGGGCAAGGGGCAAGGGAAATAAACAGAATAAAAAGGGGCAGTCATATTCTTGCTAGCAGCTGGCCGGGTCCAATAATCTTTTAATATAAAAATCACACCAAAAAACCTCAATATATTTCATCAAAAACAAGTTGTGATTTCACTTTACATGACGCTATGGAAATCTATTATTCAATTAATAATCCCTTTATAATTTCCTACCAATTTATTGGATTAAACTGGATTTCATGCCCTTTCTTTGATAACTCTTATATTGAATTAATTGCCCATTGTCCCCTCCCTTACTCCCTGATATATAATACTTATATGGGTGTGCATCAACTTCCGCAGGGATATAAAGGGATAAGACAATGCCCGATAAATTGATTTACATTTAGAACGATGATACACAAATTACTCCTTCTGTAAATTAAAATTAGTGGTTAAACGTTTAGACATTCAACCTAATAAACGAACCAATCGAAATTTAGGTCCCCAAAGTTCTTCAATTCCTATTCTATTCAAATGTGGGTTTTTTTTTCTGCTTATAATGATGTACGTAAATACTATTATATAATTAAATAATATGTCTAAGAAATCCGCTAAACTGTGGTGTACATTATGAGAGAGTTCTGATGCTTCCTATATCCTAACATCAGGAATTTTGAGATAAGTTTACGACGTAGCTTTGTATAGTGCCCTAGCAAGATGGGGATAGATGTCATTGCATTTGGACTACCTTTTATATTGAAGTCAAGAAATACCCCATCTCTTTTCTAGAGGGGTTCCTTCCCTTTTCTCTTTCCCTATACTGTGACGTCAATAGAATGGGTAGGCCAAAAGATGTGACATATATCTCCATTTTTCTAGGGCTGTGAGTGAGAATAAAATAATCTTAATAAATCTTTGGCTAACTTAATTATAAGAAACATTACTTTACCTAACATGATGTGATCTAACCTATGTGTAAGAATGAATATTTTATTAAATCCTTAATTTTCTTCCATTTACATTTCCCTGTGTATTCCACCACCATGCCTAAACCTAATCAACGAAATCAAGGACATTTCTCAATTTTATATGTGCACCCAAAACATCTGAATTCAGTGAAATAAATCAACGTGATAGAATTGTCCTATCGTTCTAAAACTTTCCTTAGCATATAAAAGTTTTTGTATTCAAAGGGGTGAGTATAAAATAGTCTAAAAACACCCTAATCTGATATATAGAAAATAAAGAGCCTAAAATTATACTATGGTTACAGACAACCATTTATAAAATTGGCTTTTCATAGAAATAAACTATAATCGGTTGTAACTTGTATATCTTAATGGTCAGCTGAACTCTAGAATCCGTACGTATCACCCTCATCCTATCTCAATATTTACTACTAGCTAAAAAAAGCTTCAAACTTTAAAATTTTGAATGTATAATGTATAAATTGTTTCTACATTATATCGCTATCCCCTTTGACCGGAGTAGTTGAAATAGCTTTTACAATAGTTGGGTTATCTGTCGTACAACTTTGGAAATTGGTGAAAAAATGGGGTAATTAATTTTCTGTTGATTATCTTAGTATGTATGTATTGGCTTTAGAAAAGGTTATTTCTTAACAGGGATGTGTATTCTTTAAAAAAAAATTAATTGTTACTTAAAAGCATGTTGGTTTAGGTATTGGAAACCCTTGCAGGGTTAGGGAACCGAATGTATAGGCCCTAGATGTTTAAGGCCCCCCGCAGTGGTTAAGCATAAGAAAAAAACTTATCTACTCCCTTATTTCAATCCTTCTATTAAAGTAAAAGGATCTCTATCTATCTGTGTGTGTGTGTGTGTGTGTGTGTGTGTGTGTGTGTGTGTGTGTGTAACAAAGGATCTCGCTAATCACTTAACCGATATGGTTCTCCTTTACAAGGTAGCTTCTAATAGGTCCTGGGAAGGTTTATAACTATTTTGGGGAATGTACCACCACCCTCCCTAGATAAATCGCCCCTAAAATATTTTTTCCTTTTTCTTTATAAAACTACAATTGCAAATAAGGGGGGTCGACTTCCATCTCCCCCCCCCCCCCCCGTTCTAACGGACCCTTAGAGGCCTCTAAGGGCTGGGGCTTAGCTGCTAGTCTAATTTAAAATGTTAACTCTGTCTAAAATATTTATCACTGTTCCAGATATTTTAATTGTTATAGGATGAGTAAGAGGCAGTTGCTAATTGAAAATTAAATGGTTTTAACAGAGATAATTATAAGACAATGAATGATAATAGTTATTTCTCACATTATAAACAGCTTTCCGCGGATATTTTTTTTTCAATTTTGTACCAACCCCCACCCCCCCCCCCCCAGTTTTTTCGTATGGATGAGAACCGGTTCCTATCCACCGGATTCGAATGAATACGAGAAAAGCTAGTTATTGACAGATTATTCTTAGCAATAAAATTTAATTACATAAAGTAGTAAGGTTTTTTTGTGTGAAGTTTAAGATATCGATAACTAAGGTACCGATAGAGCACATTTAAGGAAGCTTCACTTTAGTCTCGGTATAGCTTTAGGCTATTTTCCTGCTATTATTATCATTTTCTTCAATTATGGAGCCCCTCGGTGCTAATGGAACCGCCGCTAGTAATTATATAATTAGTATGTTTTTTGTTTGTCCGTTAAGATTTTACTAACCACTGAACCGATTAGCTCTCCAATAGAAAACAAGGATGACAACATCCATAAAAGCGAAAGACGAACAATAACTCTTGTAAAGTGTGAGAAAAAAAAATTAAGACATATGTTTTGACAAAATTATACGTAAATTTGTTGCAAAACTTCTTAAATACCGAATTCTGTTTAAGGACATACTGACATTTTTAGGACTTGATTTTAGAGATGCTTCGCTTATAATCTTGTACCTTAATGTGATAGGAATCAGCCATTAGCAGTATAAAATAAGAAAGGAACATGTCATTGATTATTCTGAAAAAAAAACTATGTAGATTGTTTTGATTTAGATTTGTAAAAACAAGAATGACATTTCCCAAAAAGTGAATCTTAACAAATGAGACAAACTGAACAAACTAACATTGATACATAGAATAACCTTTCTCGTATTTATTCGAATCCGGTGGATAGGAACCGGTTCTCATCCATTCAAAAAAACTATGTCTAGCATCGTACATTCTATATCCGCGGAAAGTCGTTTATAATACGATGCGAGAAATAACTATTAATACTAGAGAAACAGGAAAACAACAAATTAGAAGTAAAAATGATATCATTTTATTTGATATCTGAATACTCTAAAGCTTTTAGACTATTCTCTTATTTATACATGGTACCTAATATTAATCGACATAGGCATCAAAATTCAAAATCAAGTTAATAATTATGTCAAAATGTCTAAAAACATAAATTTGTTTATAATGGACAATTATACTCTTTGGTAAGAAGTTGCTAAACTTTAAAATTGTACCTAACTGTTTTAGGAATCACCATGCAATCACATAAGAAATGGTGAAAGAATAACCAATCTTCCAGCGTCCTATCCCTCCAGTAAAGTAAAGTGTAGGTGTATTTTTCATGTAGATTAACTACACAGATAGCTTGCAGCTTTGATGAACAACAAATGTATTTCTATTGTTGGTTTTAGTTATTCTAATTTGTTTCTTTATTTATAGTTTAATATTCTTTAGAAGCGTGGCAACTCCATAATTCTTTGTTCATTAGTCATATTTGAAAAAGTTTATTTTATGTTTTTGCATATATTACATACAGCTTTCCACGGATATTAAAATTAAAATAATGAAATTGAAACCAACTTTGATAGCCCCCAGAGGCTGAAGTATTAATTTCAGATTTCTATTTTAACATTCATGGAAAATAGTCTGTAATAAGATGCTATATGTACATGATTTTTTAGTATGACTGAGAACCTGTTCTAAAACCGATAATGTTGCATGGCATGCACAGTGTTTTGTCATGGGATGAATCGGTAATTTTTTTTCACACCCCCATTAATTTTTTTAAAGGGGCCGGGGGTTGTAACTTTTTATCTTGACACCCCCAATTACTAATTTAGGGGTGTGTATAGCCCATACTATTTTTCCAGGGGTGTTATGCCCCACCCTTAATATTTTCAGAGGGGGGATATACACCCCACCTCATCACGCTTCTGGTTTATAATTTTAAATGATTAAATTCAGGGCTTTGCAGCCGCCTGTAAGCCGTAGGGAAATCCACCTTATACAGTTTTTAAAAATCAGCTGTAAGTCTTAACCTGACCCAACTATGGCAATCCCTCTTTTTCAAAAAAAAATTAAAAGCATCCAAACGGGTTTAAATTTGAGGCTTAGTCGCGGATGCCGAGCCCTGATTAAATTAAAATAATGTTATACAAGATAATTATAGAGTTTTAAATGTTATTCTTCATCCGTGGCTGCACTTTAAAACTCATTTTTGGATGATATCAGTCAAAATATTGATTTTGTCAATATTTTAAAAAAAAACAGGGCTAGACAAATTCATAGATAAATACTGGATAACAATAATTATAATTTTAGATTTAAATAATTAGAAATGGGGTAATCTTATATGTATTTAAATCGCTCGGACGATTCTAACATGCCTAAGTTTACAATCAAAGCTATCCATTAAGGCAAATAGCTTAAGGACGGACGAACGGACGGTCGGACGTCGCCTACATGCCTTTAGCTTCGCTTTTATAATACAGATTTAAAATATCAATTGCTACGGATTATAACCTTATGATTTGATAATTTTAATTTTTGAAAGCAAAGTTTTTTTACAATTTTTTAGTGTTTTTTTGTTCAATTTCAAGTGCTTCGCTTTAATGGATGTTGTCATCCAGCTTTTCTATAATTAGGCGGTTCGTCCGTCCATAGCATGTGGCTCCTATTGCTAATTTAGGCATGTTAGAATTCAAATCAAAACTTGATATGATCATTGATCATTCCTGTATCAGTAATGTACAATAAAAAAGTGTAGCAACTTTTTTATCATAGTTCCATTTAAAACCTTGATTTCGTGGTTACAAAACTTTGGGTACCAGTGTAATTAACAGTCCATTGTCCCCACCCTTCCTGCTAGCCTTTTATTACTTTTTACAGTTGAGATGTTTGTAACACCCATGGCCCTGACCTTACATGATCAACGTCGAGGTGTAGCTTTAATTCCGTAAATGTATCATACCACAGTGATCTAAAGGGATAAGACAATAGCCAATACATTGATGTACTATACATACCCCATGATTATACACAAAATAACCTATTCTGTAGATTAAAATAAGTGGTTGAAACGTTTGAACACACAAACTAATGAAACAACCAATTAAAATAAAGTCCCAAAAGTTGTTAAGCCAGGGAATAAGAAAACGTTACTATAAAACTTTGGGGACAAGTGTAATAAACAGCCCATTGTACCCTTTCTCTCTGGCACGTATATCATATCATCAAATATCATATAATCACCTCCTATTTTATGCCTTTATCTTTGTGAACTAGCGGCTATGCCCCTAGAGGCCTCTAGAAGCATTTGAGGGAAGTGTCTCGTCCCTTTAATTTATATATTAGTTTTATATAAAGTATTTTTTTGAGGTAATCTCCTTTAAATAGTTATAAACCTTTCCTGGGCTTATGAAAAGCTTTACTGAATAGGAGAACCATATCGGCCCAGCGGTTAACGAGATAATAAGCTACACACACACACTAAAACATACATCCAGTTTCTTTTATAAAAGGATTTGAGTAAAACACTAGAGGGAGAAAGGGTTAAATAACTGTATCTCCTAATCGCAACCTTTCTATTGGATCATTTAAAATCAACTAAAGGTGTCGCTTATATTAACACAGCCAAGTAGCAGAAAATAATTTAGAAGCAGACGAAAGAGGTCTTTGAAAAAATGAAGGGAGGTAGTTGTCTGTATATACATCTATACTATAGATCTTTTATATAAGGAAAGTGAGTATATTATAATAAGCGGAGTTGAAAGAACACTTCACCTTATTTTTATGTTTATTGTATATTAAGGCATTTTATTTGTTTATACTTATAACAAGAACAATAATGTAAATTAGTAGCACAGAGAGAGAGAGAGAGAGAGAGAGAGAGAGAGAGAGAGAGAGAGAGAGAGAGAGAGAGAGAGAGAGAGAGAGAGAGAGAGAGAGAGAGAGAGAGAGAGAGAGAGATAGATACTTTATGAGAAAGAAAGAGACAGAAAGCGAAAAATTGTATTATTGAAACGAACAATATTTCTTGGTTAGTTTATAATCCCATTAAAGATAAGCTAAATTAACCCTTATGCATATTAAAACTATTGGTCAAAAAGTGTCGACACTGCTAGTTTTAACCAACCAATTAATTAACTATGAATATTATTGGCGGAAAACTGTAGACACTGCTTAAAACCAACCAATATAATAACAATTATAAAGTCCAATTCCCCAGAGAGATAGGCTTAACAACTTTGGGAACTTTAGTGAATTTTAATTTGTTGATTTATTAAGTTGAGTGTTCAAACGTTTCAACCAATTAATTTAATCTACAGATAGTGTAATTTTGTGTAACATCATTGGGGATTTAAATCAATTTAACGGCCATTGTCTTAACCCTTTTGATCACTGCCAATGTTTTCTGACAACCTGCTAGTTATAGAGGTGCTACGCATTTAAAAAGTAGCCACCTTTACCTTTTATTGGCTCAACTAGTCACGACCATACATAATTATTACACAATGGACGACAAACAATTTTTTAAGTGCTGCAAATTTTACAAAATAATTTCAATTAGTTCATATTCTTTTGGTTACATGTATTTTAAGATTAAGATATTTTGTGATTGATTAACAATACATGCCTAAGGATTGATTATTTTTTTTCTTTTCTAATAATCTTCCCTTTAAAGTTAAAAGGCTCAATTTTTTTATTCAGATATAACACTATTTCTTGAGATATTTTTTTATAAAAATTAAAAGATTATTGTTATAACGGGGGGGGGGGGGGGGGGGGTTAAATGCTCAACGAGGTACTTGGAAGAAGTATGCCGATAATTTCTAAAACGTCATAAGAATTGTTATTTTGTAGGACCATTGTTTTAATACAGCTTCCTGTTATTTGACCACCTCGGCAAGCACAGAAACTATTGGTGGGTCTTCAATTTCGCTTATTTAAAACGATGTTTGTCCGTATATCTGTCTTTCTGTCTGTCTGTCTGTCTGTCTTTCTGTATAGTTCCAATATATTTTGATCCAGATTCTTGTTATTTGACCACCTTTGCAAGCACTGAAAGTTTTAATGGGCATTCAATTTCACATGCTATTTGTATAGCAATTGATTCACTATAGCAACATATGATATCATCCTTATATAAAAAAAACTGAATATCTCTGTCCATGTTTTAACCGAAGGATCTGGACCGATATGGTTCTCCTTTTCAATGTAGCTTCGTATCAGTCATAGAAAGTTTTGTATGATCTTTTTAAAATGCGGGTAGGGTACCCTCCCAAGAGAAAAACCACCATAAAAAAAATACAAAAACTAAGAATTTATAAAATATATTCCCCAATCAATCATCCATCGTCTTATCCCTTAAGATTCCTGGATTGATATATGTGTGTACGGAATTGATGACATACCCATGCCTCCTGCACTTTACAGAGTAATTAGGCCTTTTAATTGACTAAGAAAAGGTCACTAAGTATGGCAGGGGTAAAGGAATAAGTCAATATTTATTTAATTCTTTTTCAGGGGAAAAAACATTAAACTTTATATAAATTTATAGTATAAAAGTATAACTACCTGGATCCCCCTGTTAAGAACCTTTATCGTCTGCTAGCAAATAGTTTTCTGCTACCTGGCTGTGTTAATATTCTAGACACTATTAGTTGATTTTGAAAGACCAAGTCGGCACAAGGTCCTTGGGATGAAGTTTATCAATTATTTAAACAACCCCCTCTAGTGTTTTACTCTAATGGACTGTATACCATACTGGTCCCCAAAGTTTTATAAAAAAAATACTGTCTTATTTTTAGGCTTTAAAACTTTGGGTACTTAAATAAAATCTTGATTGGTAGGTTCAAACTAGCAAAAAGTGTGTACAATCTCATATATTTAATTTTCTATCCTTATAATAAAGTAACAGGATGTTTGTGTGTTTGTATGTATGTACCAAAGGATCTCGCTAACCCCTGAACCGATCGGGTTCTCCCTAACAGGGTAGCTTCTCATAGGTCCCGGGAAGGTTTATAACTATTTTGGGGGAGGGTACCACAACCCTCCCAAGAGAAATCGCCCCTAGAAAAAAATTACCTCTCCTGAAAAAGAGACTTGAACGAAACATAAACCAATTATTTCTCTAATTAGATATTATACATAAAAAAAACATTCAAAGTGCCACTGGAGGCCTCTAGGGGCGTAGCTGCTAGTAATCAATAAAGAAGGATTAAAAATCTATTCAATTTGATAAAGTTCATAAATATCAGGGATCTAAAGGGATAAGACAATGCACGATAAATTCATATAAAATCCCAATGATGATAAGCAAAATGACCCCTTATGTAGATTGAAATCGTTGGTTGATTAGCTTGGAACTAATAATTTTGGATTTAATAATAAAGCTTTGGAGCCGAAAAATAAGATAATATAAAACTTTGGGTACCAGAGTAATTTACAGTCCAATGTCCCTTCTCTCCATGATAAACACACTCGAACTAAAGTGCTTAAACTTCTAAATAATCAAAATATTTTCATTAGATTGTGTTGACTGTATATAAATTTTAAATTGATAACAATATCTTTAATTATTAAATAGTAAAAATATGTTTCAAGGAAGGGTGGCAATTTACATTGTGATTTTAGGCTATTGTTCATGGTTAAACCCTAATCACAATGGACAAATTCAGTAAAGTTCTAAAAATCTACATTTCTTACTTTGAACGTAAAAGACTATTTTTCCTTTTTTTTCAGTGCAAAATATATTAAATAATTTAGGAGAAATAGCTACAAACCAATCCCAGGACCAATATAAAGCAAATTCGGTTCAGTGGTTAGCAAAATGAAATCCTATGGTATACATAGGTATTCATCCTGTATTTATATAAGGATGATTATCTGTATAGGATCTCTTTGTTTGGGTGTCTCTGTCTGTTGTACCGAAAGATCTTGTTAACCTTTCAACCGATATGGTTCTCCTTTACAGTGAAACTTCTCATATGTTCTGTGAAGGTTTATTACTTTTTTGAAAAATGCGGCGCCACTGAGGGACTTACAGGACTTCCTTTAAAATGATGCCGTAACTTTTTCTTTTTTAAACTAAGATTTTAAATTTAAGTGTAGGTGGTAGTTTTACCTCTTCTCTACCCCCACCTCAAGGGTGCCTAGAGGCCTCTAGGGGCATATTATAAAGTAGTTATGCTACCTAAATTTATAAGCAAGACATTTATTATCAATACATCATTCTTTTATTATTCTAATCATATGCTGTTTGAAGTGTTACTTCACTTCCGCATATCACATCATCAAGTTATCAGAATTGTATATTATTGTATTTTTTCTTTATTTAAGCATTATAAATCCATATCATTCATTTTTTACTAATGGCTTCGCCCCTAGAGACCTATTCTGGCAATTAGGAAAAAGGAATTTTCACCCCCCCCCCCCAAAAAAAAAAATATACTTCCTTGGGTCTATAAGAAGCTTCACTATAAAGGAGAACTTTTGCAGTCCATACAATCATCCTCTTATTACTTTGCATTGCATTTTTTTCTTTATCCTTATACTAAAGTAACAGGATGTTTGTGTGTCTGTCTGTGTGATTGTTTGTACCGAAGGATCTCGCTAACCGATGAACCGATCGGGTTCTCCTTAACAGGGTAGCTTCTCATAGGTCCCGGGAAGGTTTATAACCATTTTCTTGGGGGGTGGGACACCCCCAACCCCCTCCAAAAAAAAAATGAAAGATACCCCCCCCCCTAAATTTTGTTTTAAATTTTTTTTAACTAAAATTAAAAATGAGGGGGGAGGCAACCCCCCCCAAAAAAAAAAAAAAAAATTTCGCCCCCCCCCTAAAATTTTTTTACTTTTTCTTTTAAAATCTAAAATAAGAAATTGGGTTATTAAATTCGACTCTCTCCGCCTCAAGTGCCCCTAGAGGCCTTTAGGGGCGTAGCCGCTAGTGTTTTTTTAAAGAAACTAAATGTTTACAAAAGGGAGTGGGACAAAGTGTCTCAAAAATGAGCCATGTGAAGTCGTAAAAATGATTATTCATCTCTTTTTTAGGGGTTTTCTTTCCCACTTCTCCTCTCAATTCCCTCATTTTCATGACGTCGCATGGCTGATTTTTTATACACTTTGTCCCATTACTTACCAAAAGTACCAAAACAATACATAATATTAAATGTTTTCTGGGGTGATTGGTATTAAACTTCCTCATTTGCAGGGAGGGGACATTGGACTGTAAATTACACTGGTACTCAAAGTTTTATAACCACATTATCTTATTCATTGACATAAAAACTTGTTGTACTATTATGAATTCAAAACTAGAAGTGTTAAAACTGTTCAACCAATATAATGTTAATCTACTGAAAGGGTAATTTTGTTAATCAATGTTTGGGATGCACGTTAATTTATCATTCATTGTCTTATCCCTTAAGATTTCTGACAATTTGCCATTAATAAGACACATAGGATACTTAGTAGGCCTGCTAATTATCAACAATTCCCGATCATTTCGTATATATATATATATATGGAAATTAAGGTCAGTTGAATTTGAATTTCCGAATGTGTACACAGTTTCCCCGGTGTTTTCTCATCTTATTTCAATATTTACTACTAGCTAAAAAAGCTTCAAATTTCCAAAAAAAAATCAAATTTAACAAATTAAAATTTTGAATGTATAATATATAAATCGTTTATACATTCAAATTTTGAGATAGGATGAGGAAACACTAAAGGAAACTGTGTACACATTCGGCAATTCAAATTCAACTGGCCAAAATTAAGGCCAAAGCTGACGTTCCCTGTACGTTATACCCCAAGAATCTACAGGATATGTATTTTTTTTAGAATTCCAATAAGGAAATTGCTTTAATGACTAAATAACAAAAAACTTTAAATATTTTTTTCCGTGGAAATTAGACGATATAAGACAATTCGCAACCAAATTTATGTACATCCCCAATAACAATACACAAAATTACCTCCTTTGTAGATTAAATTGTTGGTAGAAAAGTTTGAACACTGCTCAATTGTATACCATGCAGGTTATAATAAAAGTACTCAAAGTTTAAAGATAATGAATGTACAAGTATAATTTACAGTCAACTGTCTTTTCCCCCCTGATTATCTTGCAATATTTACCCTTAAAAAGTAGTCCCATCCAACGGCAGCTTGATAAGGCTCTGCTTTATCGTTCACGATTTTCTAATGATGCTATTTTCTTTTTAACGACACACTAACTAATTAAGATTTAGACATTTAGGCTCCGATAAAAATTGCTTTCAAAAGTCTATATAATTTAAATTTATAATAAATAGAAAATAAGAAGGATAGTTTTTTCTATGGCTAACCCATTTGGGGCCTTTAACTCTTCGCGAGCTCCAGGAACCCAATATAAAAAAAATCATTCTGTTAGATATCTTTTTCAACCAATTTAAAAGGAAAAAGTCTACTTTGTCATTCCGAAATATATTTCAAGTAAAAAAAAACTCATTATCAATCGCGTCTCGTATAAAACTGAATAAAGCAACATAAACTTGGTCGTTTTAGAATATAATATAACCTAACCCTTCCCCCCCCCCCCCCACCCTTGGAGGCAAAGGGAGTGTATGTCCCACCTTTTCCCTTCCAGAATGTTGTAGGTTTTCATAAAACTCACCTAAAAAATTGTTCAAAATCAATATAAATCAAATTTTCTACTATCTTTCATGAAGACATTTTGTATTATAGACAGCTTTCCGCGGATAATAAAATGATATACTTTATGATCAATGTCTGTTTTATTGGTCCGAGCCAAGAAAAATGTTAATGAATCTTAAGATTTTCAATTTTATTTTTCGTGGAAAATAGTCTTTAAACGATGTAATACTTAATTTTTCAGTATGTCAAATAACCGGTTCTATTCCACAGGATAAAAAAAACTATGAAAGTATCCTATAACTTGTCAACAGGCATGTCTAATTCAAATTAGCAATTGTAGACTTTTTTGGCATTTTGCCGAACATATTTGTTTATTGAAATGAAATGAATTAATCAAAATAATTTTGGTTGGAGAACCAAATTAAAGCTTTCATTCTCATTGTACACTTCATACTTTTTTTGAGGAATAAGACAATGGACGATAAATTGATGTACTTCCCCAATGATGATAAATTAAATTGTGTTCAATTAAATTTTGGTGAACATTTTTGTAAAAGAACCCAAAGATTTTAGGCCAACTAATGAGAGAAGCATTTTTAAAACTTTGGTTACCAGAATAAAACTTTGGTTACCAGTATAAAACTTTGGTTACCAGTATAAAACTTTGGTTACCAGTATAAAACTTTGGTTACCAGTATAAAACTTTGGTTACCAGTATAAAACTTTGGTTACCAGTATAATATACAATCCAATATCTCCTACAGGCTTCTAGGGGCGTAGCCGCTAGTATTAATGATTGTAATTTAACACATGATAGTTTTGGAGAAAAATACGATTATCTAACATTGTCCTATCATCAAATACCAGTTTATATATATGCATGTTATAAGTGATAAGTCATACACAACAATTATGGATTTTTTTAATGAAGCGAAGTTTTTCCATAATTATGGTCGGTCCGTACATTCGTCCGTCTGAAGCTGTTAGCTCTTTTAGTTAATTTAAACAGGTTAAAATTGTACTTTCGAATTCAAACTTTAAATAATGATTTCTTTATCAGTTAGGTACGATTTAGCGCAGAAACTCTATAATAACTACCAGAAAGTCCGTACGTCCATTTAAAACAGGCTGGTTTTTTTACTTTTTTGACAAAAATTTGTATGTTACAATTATACGATTCATCCAAATATTAGTATACTTATTCATATTACAACAAGGTACAATGTTATATGCAAAGCATCTTTATAATCAAGTCTTAAAAATGTAAGTATGCCCTTAAATAGTACCATGTATTTAAACAGTTTTGCAACAAATTTATATACAATTTTGTTTATACTTATACTTAAATATTCTGATTCAGATTTTGAGATTCTACAAGTGTTAATGTTCGTTTTTCCTACTGTTTCAGAGCTTCGTTTTTATGAATGTTGTCATTCGTGTTCATTCAATAAATAATGACAGTTTTTATAGCTTGCGAACATGAAATAAAATTCATTATAATTTAAATCATCGTATTAAGTAAGAAATGGTTAGCAGCTACGCCCCTAGAGGCCTTCAGGGCCACTTGAGGTGGAGGGCAGGGGTAGTAGAACCACAGCCCCATTTACAATTTTAGTCTCAAAATGAAAAAGTAGGAAAATTGTCATTTTTTCGTTGAGATTTATTGTTCAATTGATGATTACAAAGACTTTTCTCCTGTATTATTCTAAATTAGCGATAAATTGATGTACATCCCCAATAATTAAAAACAAAATTATCCCTTCTCTAAAATCATCGGTTGAAAATTTCGGGCTCTATAAGTTTGGAATCAACCAATTAGAATCTCCATAAAAGATCCCAAAGCTTTTGAGCTAACAAATATGACAACGTAGTTATAAAACTTTGGGTACCAGTGTAACAAATAGTCCAATGTCCCCTCCCTCCCTATGTGTATTGATGAAAACCTATCAATAAGAGTTGGCTTTAATTGTCCGCCCATATATTCAATTTTAAGTTCCTTTAAGTTAGGTCAGCATCGGTTTGTATGCTCTAAGTCTGACTTTATGGCTTGACTGTTCTACTATGTCATAAACTGGGATTTATTAACAAAGCTTGAAATTTTTAAACTAATCTCAATATGGAGCAAAGTCTCTTGATGTTAGTATATTAGGTAACTTGTGGCTAAGTGACTCTAGAGACTCTTAAGACGGGGGGGGGGGGGGAGGGTGAAGTAGACCTCTCCCTAATTTCAATTTAAGAGAAAAGATATAATTTTTTTCATCTTTTGAGGATGGAGATACCCTCCCCAAAAAGATTCACATACTTTTAGGGATGGTTTTAGGCCATTAAACTTCCAGATTCATGTTTAGGGTTGGTTTTAGGCTATTTTACTTTCACCCAACTTTACTAAATTAGGTACAAAGTAATTTTGAAGGATTTTAAGCGTTAATGAACACGTTTATAAATATTGAATTTAAGGCGGTAAGCCACAATTCTTATATCATTCTATTGTTTACAATTTTAAGGCAGTCATTATTGACAAGGATAAATTTTTCATTAGGCAAGGGAAAAGCATTACCAAAAAACCATAATGTGCCCTTTATATAAAAAAGGGTATAGTCTCTTTCGTGGCAACGCTCCTTAAGGGGCGATTCTTCGTTTTTTTCACATAAGCTTTTCTACTATTTCTAGCACCTGCGGGGGGCTCTAACCCTGCGGGGCCAATTGCCTAACCCTGAGGGTCAATCACCAAACCCAATATAACCTAACCTAACCTAAACTAACCTATCAAAAGCCATTCTAAAAATACGACGAATCGCCCCTTAACTTAAGGGGCATTGCCACGAAAGGGATTATTCTCAAAAAAAATTTAAAAATGGATGGAACGAGCAGGATGGTTTAGGCTATTTTCTATCCATCATTCTTTCATTGAATACAATCGATGTAATTTTCAAAAATAAACAAAATTCATAGAACTATGTAAATAATTTATTGTGTAGCTTTCTGAAAAAGAGCATGCACTGGGTGTAAAAATCAGAGAGAGGGGACAATGTTTTATTCCCAAAGTTTTATAATAACGTTTTCTTATTTGTTAGCTTAACAACTTTGGGGAATTTATTTATTTTGATTGGTTAGTATATTATATTGAGTGTCTAAACGTTTCAACCACTAATTGTAATCTACGGAAAGGGTGTTTTTGTGTATAGATATTAGGGATGTACATAAATTTATCGGCTATTGTCTTATCCCTTTAGATCCCTGGTCTCCTGTTGTCAAATTAAAGCCTCAGAGGATTAGCAACAATGGTTGCAGATTACTTGAATTGGGCTATTTACACGTACATACCATGGAGGAAGGGAGTTCCCAATATAATGGTACCCAAAGTCACGTAATCTTATACATTTATTCAAAAACTTTGGGTATTTTTTAAAAATTAGTTAAAAAATGGCAGTGTCCAAACTTTTCAACCCATAGTTACAGAAAGGGTTATTGCCTTATCCTTAAGACCTCTGCGCATAAACATAATCTACAGTGTTTCTTCATTTCCGTGCATGTGCATCCAAAATGATGAGAGACAAAATTACCGCTTCTATAGATGAAGGGTATTGGTTTTTAAACTTTAGATACTACTAGTTGTTACCAACCAATCAAACTGCGCCCTTAGCATTCAGGAGCTTAGTATTCAAAAGGAAACGAAAACCATGAAAATAGTATAAAACCAACTCAAGACTTAATCTAAAAGTTAGATAATTTAAAACAATCATGGGACCTATGTGAGGTTTCCCAAAAATGGAGAGCTCAATCGGTTCAGCATTAAAATGTTAAGCAACAAAAAACCTTACTACTTTATACATATAACTAGCGGCTACGCCCCTAGAAGCCTCTAGGGGCACTTAAGGGTACAAAAAATAGTTTAAAACCTTACCAGGACCTATAAGAAGCTTCACTGTAAAGGAGAACAATATATGTTCAGCGGTTAGCGAGATCCTTCGGGACAGACAAAAAACGTTTACTACTTTATAGAATACTAGCGGCTTCGCCCCTAGCCTCTAGGGGCTTTGCCCCAAGAGGCGATAAAAAAAAATAATGGCGAAAATCGTAAAGGACCATGGAAATCTCCTTCAAAAAAAAAAAATGGGGGGGGATTTTTTGGTTTTTGGGGGGGTCGGGGGTGTCCCACCCCCCAAGAAAATAGCTTAAAACCACCACAGGACCAATAGGTAGATACCCTGAAGAGTAGAATCCGATCGGTTCAGTGGTTACTGAGATCTTAAGGGACAGACAGACAGACGGACAGACGGACAGACAGACATCGTTCTACTTTGTATTATAGAGAATAGGATAAAAGATTTATACATTTAACTATATTTTCAAATTTGGAGGGTTTCCTTGCAAAAAAAATGCGGAAATAAAGGACCACCCTAATCCACCTGGTTTAGAGTCAAGTCACATGCGTATAATATAATAAGTTGTTATCTACATTCTACAGGAAGGAAGGGGCTGTTTACAGGGATAAGGGATGGGAAACGTAAGAAAAAATTATTCCAGGCCTATTTTCCAACTAGGCCTAAAAAACTAGTTTCGGGATGACGCAGTAGTTAGATTTGAAAACTATGAACAATGATGAAATAGCTATTATATGAATGCAAAGAAAAAAAGTATAGAATAGAATTCAGGTAGTTGAGTCCACCTAGCATAAAATATAATAAAAACTTTTCAAAGAACCAATATGTTAGTGGGTTTAAGTAGAATTTCGTTAAGATGGTCATTACTTCGCCCCCCCCCCCCCCCCCCATTTAAAAAAAAGTTTTTTTTTGAGATGGTTAAATCTGATTTATTTTCAAACATTTTAAGGGGGGATCTACTTCACCCCAAAATTTGTATATAGAAATAAACACCGCTTTAACCCCCCAGCTATAATAAATAAATTAAGTAGAATTGAATAAGTACATGGGTAACATTCTATCAACTAATTGTTCCATAGCATACATATAAATTAAGAATTAAAAAAAAAATAATTTTACGTTAAAAATTAACAGAAAAGTTTATTTAAGTGTGCAATAATTTTTACCAAAATTAATGAAATTTTTTTTTAACAAAACACAGTACACTTTTTATTTACATATTGAACTAGTTTTGTATTTGTAATCATTTAGGTGGGTTATCAATTCCACATGAAATATAACTTTTAAATTGTCTAAAGACATGAGTTTTTCACATTGTTCTGAAGTATAAAATGTTGAATCCTACGCAGTCTTCAAAAAACGATCTCTCTGTTTATGTTTTGCTATATGGACATTTATTAATGTGTAGATTTAATAATAAGTTGATGTGATTGAACATCATATATATTGTAGTCATTCTGATAGCAGAAAATTTCCATTGTTTTCATTCTAATAGCAGAAATTTATGTTTGCTTGAATTAATTTAGCCAATTAGGAACTGGGGGAAGCGTTGGTTATTAATTAATTGGTTAATGCTAAAAGCAAGTTTCAGGCTATTGGATATTAGCCTACAGCCAATAATGAACTGGCGAAAATGAGTTGATTTTATAGGCAAAAAAGAAAAGTTGCCCCATCACTTTAAAAAGGAGGCTGAGACCTAATTTTCGGTCAGGTTTCCCATCCCTTATCCCTGGCTGTTTATTACACTAGTCCCCAAAGTTTTATAATAACGTTTTCTCATACGTTGGCTTAACAACTTTGGGGACTGTTTTGGATTTTGATTGTTTGGTTAATTAAGTTTTTGCCTCCTATAAGCAAAAAATAAGCTTAGGCGTCCTTGCTGGTACCCAAAGTTTTATATAATAAAAAAAACAATATCTCATTTGTTTTACTTGTTGAGTTTTAGCAAAAAAGTTGGGGACAAATTAGTTTTTTTTATCAGATATAATTTCTATATTTATCTTAACTTAATTAATAGGAAGTATTAATTTAAATAAAATAAAAAGTTATAGACTACCTAATCTAGTATTGGCTAATTAGAGTATATTTTCATAAAATTGAATATATGTTGCCTAATTTTTATTTTTAGTAGCGAAGCTACACTATAAATTACTTTGTCTGTCCAGTCAGTCAGTCAGTCCGTAACGCTATGAAAAGATTTTTTCTAGTGGCGATTATTCTTAGTGGGGAGTAGTTACCCTTCCCTAAAATTGTTATAGCTCTTACCAGGACCTTTGAGAAACAACACTGTCCAGGAGAACCATATCGCTTCAGTGATTAGACAGACCTTTAGTTATAGAGTAGCTTCGCTACTAACTCAGAACCAAATAATGGGTTTATTATGGCATTGTAATTATAAAGTAAATAATAGGGGCATATCATTACTATTTCTAGGAATTATTGTCATGCAATTAAATAGATAGATAGATAGATAGATAGATAGATAGATAGATAGATAGATAGATAGATAGATAGATATGTAGATAGATAGAAAGATAAAAAGATAGACAGATAGACAGATAGACAGATAGACAGATAGACAGATAGACAGATAGACAGATAGACAGATAGACAGATAGACAGATAGACAGATAGACAGATAGACAGATAGACAGATAGACAGATAGACAGATAGACAGATATACAGATAGACAGATAGACAGATAGACAGATAGACAGATAGACAGATAGACAGATAGACAGATAGACAGATAGACAGATAGACAGATAGACAGATAGACAGATAGACAGATAGACAGATAGACAGATAGACAGATAGACAGATAGACAGATAGACAGATAGATAGATAGATAGATACCCAGCATCTACTAAAGTGGTTTTGTTTCTTTAGAAATGTTGCATTGACATGTCGTTAATTTTCAATACGTCTTTTTTGTGACGTATTTAAAGAAAATGACTCATTAATATGTCCTTAATTGTTTTTTATTTGCCATTATTTTTCTTAAAAAAAGAAATTACAAATTAATGCCTGATTAAATATAAAAATTATGGTTGTTTCAATGCGTCATTTTGTATTTTTTCCACATATTAATATATATGTGTAGAATTACATATTAATGTGACAGTAAATAAAATAAATAATGTTGAATTAAAATGTCCTTAATTTGTAATAAGTCATCTTTATTAATTAAATAATTTATTAATATATTACTTACATATTACATATTAATTCCGCAGTAAATAAAATAAATAATGGGGAACCAAAACGTCCTTATTGTGTAATGTGTCATCTTGATTAATTAAATAATTTTCAAGACACTTCTGACATAATTATTTTTAAATTTTTTTTTCTTCTTAAAAACTAAAAGTTTGTAACATAAAAATAAAATCAAGAAATCTATTATTTTTATTTTTGAAGTTAAATTTTTCTTGTTAAAAGACAAAAAAAATTTCTGAACTATGATCCCCATATAAATATTATGAGTGTTTACTGTTTAGTAATGGTTAAACCCTACAAACAAACATTACAATTTATAAGTAATTTAATTTGTGTGAAGAATAAGATTTACTTAATAATAGAACTTCGTTCGTAAATGTGATGAGAGAATGAGTTAAATGAATTTTAAAAACATTTTTCCTTCTCTTGTTGCATAATTTCGAAAGGAGATCATAATCGACGACAAATCATGAATATAAGTTTTACAATGTTGAGGTAAGAAGTTAGCTTAAACAACTTTGGGGACTTTAGTGAATTTCAATTGGTTTTATAATTTTAAAGGTAAGAGTTCTATTTTATATCAATCCTATTATATTAATTAGTAAACGTTTTTTGTCTGTCCCAAAGGATCTCGCTAACCGCTGAACCGATATTGTTCTCTTTTACAGTGAAGCTTCTTATAGGTCCTGGGAAGATTTTTAACTATCTTTTGGGAGGATTCTACACCCCCCTCTCCCCCAAAAAAATATTTTTTAAAACTCTTTTGAAACTCAAATTTATAATGGGATAAGGTCAACTTTTCCCCCTCCTACCAGTGCCCCTAGAGGCTTCTAACCAATCTGTTCCATGATATTTTGTATGTTGGTCGGTTGGTTAGGCAATAAAAGGCAGAAATTTAGAAATATATAAAAAAAAAAGATTTTCTCATTTCCTGATTAAGAGTGAGGTCTTTTTTTTTTCCTGTGTACATTTCTCATATTCAAGCATCTAGATTAATTGCAATTTTTAAAAGCGAAGCTTTTCTATAATTATTAAAAGCGAAGCTTTTCTATAATTAGGGTCGGTCCGTCCGTCCGTCCGAGATAGATAGCTTTTATTCGTTAATTTAGGCATGTTAGAATTGTCCTATCGATTTCAAACTTTGCATGATTATTCCTGTAGTAGTTAGGTACGATTTAGAAAGCGTAGCAACTCTATAATCATTACCAGAATGTCCGTACGTCCATTTTAAACATGTTGATTTTTCTAATTTTTTAACAGCAAATTTTTATGTGATCTAATTATCCGTTTGATCTGATTTTTGGTATATTGATTCCTGGGACAACAAAGAACAATATTTTAAGCGAAGCAACTCTATAATCAAATCCTAAAAATGTAAGTATGTCCATAAACTCAATAAACATTATCCTGTATCAAGAAGTTTTTCAACAAATTTACTTACAATTTTGCTTCGACTCTTATACTTTTATATTCTGATAATTCAGTTTAGACACTATACAAGTGTTAATGTCCGTTTGTCCTAACATTTCAGTGCTTCGCTTTTATGGATGTTGTCATCCTTGTTATTAAAATAATCCATTTTTATTTAACTCGAATCAATTTCTAATTATTAATTAATTCAATGATTTAATTAAAAAAATATTTATTTAATTCAATATAATAATTGTTTAATATTAAATCTAATATTTTATAGATACACATTAAATACCAATTTTGGCGGCCATATTGTTTTTTTTTGACGTTTTACAGTAAAAAAATGACGTTTTGATATGTCTTTATTTAAAATAATATGTCATTTAATATTTTTGTTATTTATATTTTTTAGTGACGTTTTTTCAGAGTTAAGGCCGCATTTTTAGGATTTAATAAAATATTATCATTTTTTTTATTAATATTTAAATTATATTGTTAGTTTGGCGGCCATCTTGTTTTTCTGGACGTTTTAAAGGAAAAATTGACGTTTTAATGCGCCGTTATTTAAGATAACATGTCATTAAATTCAAAATATTGTTATTATTTATATTTTTTTTGTGACGTTTTTTAAAGATAACGACGTATTTTTGGTACACAAAACGTCCTTTAAAAAAATATGAAACGTCATTTGTATAGTAATAAAAAAGTTACGTCATTAAGGACGTATTAATACGACATGTTTCTTAAAATAATGCGATAAAAGTATATGCTGGGTAGATAGCTAGATAGATAGATAGATAAATATATATTTTTTTAAAATTATTAAAATATATTAAGCTTAAGTTCTAATCGATTTTTAAGGCAAGGTTATATATTTAATAGAAATAATCATATAAGGTAATTTCTTAATCTAACCATGATAATAAAATTTTCTTCTTCGCGGATAGAGCAAATTACAAGGATCTAAGACAATGGACGATAAATTTATTTACATCCCCAATGTTGATTAACAAAACTACTCCTTCTGTAGATAAAAATAATGGTTGAAAAGTTTAGAAACTAGCAGTTAGGAACCAACCAATCAAAATTCAATAAAAAGTTTATGAGCTAAGGAATAAGAAAACTTTATTTTAAGGGCAGTAATAGTATCATTTACAGTTGATTGTCTTCCCTAATACACAAACGAAATATTGATATAAACTATAAAAACTATAACCCCTAAAATTACAAGGGCAACATATAATCAATCATTCTGAATAAGCCAGGTTCATAGACAAGTCAAAAATAAGTATCACTAACACTCAGAGAGGGTATAATGGGCTGTTTATAAAAATAGTCCCCAAAGTTTAATTTCGTGTTCGTTCGCTTAACAACTTTTTGGGACTTTTGATTGGTTTGTCCATTAAATCAAATGTACAAACACTAATTGTAATTTACAGCAGAGGTACTTTTTATATCATCATTAGGGATGTACATCAATTTATCAGCCATTGTCTTATCCCTTGAGATCACTGAATAACTCAAAGAGATAAAGCCTTACAAAGCACAAACCTACTGTAATAATTTGATATAACTATTTGAAAAATTGAAGATGATTAAAGTCCCTCCACAGATTATGACGTTATACGATAGAATAGCCAATGAGAGGCCAGAGCTGGATCTTTAAATCATTTTAGTGGTGAACCAGATCAGGGTGCGCCAAATTCGGCGCATCCCGATCTAAATCACCATTAAAATGATTTAAAGATCCAGCTCAGTATACACTGTAATTGACCAATGGTAAAATTTATGCTGGCCTCTCATTGGTTATTCTATCGTATGACGTCATAATCTGTGGAGGGACTAAAATCATCTTAGGAACCTCTGTGGGGATAACTAAAGGGATATGACAATGGCTGATAAATTGATGTATATCCCCAATGATGATACACAAAATTAACCCTTATATATATATTATTTAGATGAACCAACCAATCAAAATCTAATAAAAGTCCCCAAGGTTGTATAACCAAAGGTTAAGTAAAAGTTATCAAAAAATTTTGGGGACTATGTCCCTCCTTTCCTGAGGAAAATAAGAAGAAGCAACACAAGCATAATTTCAAATCATAATTTTAAAGGAGGTGTGTTTAGGTGTGCGTGTGTGTGTGTGTTTGTGTGTTTTTGCTTGTTATCAAAGGATCCTCTGGTATTAGCAGAGATAATAGGGGATAAGACAATGGGCTATAAATTGATAAAAATCTCCAATGATGATAAACAAATTTACCCCTTATATACATTTAAATTATTAATTGGACACCACTAATTTGAACTAACCAATTATCATTGTACCCAAAGTTTTTAAGCCAAAGCAAAACCTTGGGTACCAGTAAAATTTACAGTCCAAGGAAGGGAGGGGACATTGGACTGTAAATCATACTGGTACCCAAAGTCGTAACAACACAGTCTCTCATTTGCTGGTTAATTAACTTTTTGTACTTTTAAAATTTTTATTGGTTGGTTTCAACTTTTCTAGTGCTAATCTTAATCTACACAGGGGTAATTTTGTTTATCATCATTTGTAAATACCTAACTTGTGTAGTTTCCCTTGTAATAATATTTGGGAAGTAGGAACTAAACTCGGGAAGTCAATAAGGTCACAGAGACCACCCTCCCATCTACCTATTTCTATCTATCTATCTATTCAGGGAGCTAAAGGGATAGGACAATGGCCGATAAATTGATGTACATCCCCAAAGATTATACACACAATTATCCCTTCTGTAATTTACAATTAGTGGTTGAAACGATTGAACACTCAACTTAATAAACCCTAACCAATCAAAATTTAATAAAAATCCTCAAAGTTGTTGAGCCAATGCAATAGATAAGAAAATGACATTATAAGACTTTGGGGACCAGTGTAATAAACAGCCCATTGTCCTCTCGCTCTCTCTGCTATGTACTGCATAAGGGATCTTAAGGGATAGGACATTTGAGGAAGTAAATTGATACATAATCCCAATGATGATAAACAAATTTACCCCTTTTGTAGATTTATCATTAGTTTAAACTTTAGACAATGCTAGAACCAACTAATCGAGAATTTATTAAAGTACCAAAAGTTTTTAGGCCAACGAATAAGAAACAAAATTAATATCCTTCTCCTTCTCACAGAGAAAAGTACTGTAGTATCTATTTACTAAAGAAAACTGTAATCTATCTATCTAAAAAAAGTTCTCCAATCTACGAAAAAAAACTCTAAATTGAATTAATGTGAAACTAACTTTTAAACTTGTGTACAATGTACAAATGCCGCGCAACAAAAATTCTACAATCCGCAGCCGCACTTATTTAAACAATCTTCAATTGTAGCCAAGGATCTAAAGGGATAAGACAATGGCCAATAAATTGATGTACATCGTGTACAATGATGATTCACAAACTTAAAATTCTGTAGATTACAATTAGTGGTTGAAATGTTTGAACACTCAACTTAATCATCAAAATGCACTAAAGTCTCCATAGTTGTTAAGCCAACGAATAAGAAAACATTATCTTAATACTTTGGGGACTACTGTAATAAACAGCATATTGTCCCCTTTCTCTCGTAATTGTAGCCGCTGATTCCAGCGATAAGGCCGACACTTTACGGCAAACTCGCCGTAAACGCAGCTGCCGAGCCCTGCTTTTGTATTTATATAATTCTTTACAATTTAGAGTTGAGATTGAAAAAGTTTTCTTCATAAACCAGAGATTTAAAGGGATTAGACAATGGACGATAAATTAATGTACATCCTCAATGGTTATAAACAAAATTACCCCTTCTGTATATCAAAATATTTGTTGAAATCGCAATTCAAGAAAAGTATCAAAAGTAGTAGAGTCAAGAAATAAGATGATGTGGCTAAAAAACTTTGGGTACCACTGTAATTTACAGTCCAATGTCCCCTCCCTCCCTGTCATAAACTGTTTTCATTAAAAGTTCGGTTACTACAAATTTTGGGAATTGGTCCTTTCGTGGCAACGCCACTTAGGGGGCGATTCGTCGTATTTTTAAAATGGCTTTTTATAGGGTATTTTTGGTTAGGTTAGGTTATATTGGATTGCCCATCAGGGTTAGGCAATTGGCCCAGCAAGATTAGAGCCCCCCGCAGGGGCTAGAAATAGGAGAAAAGCTACTGTGAAAAATACGAAGAATCGCCTCTTAAGGTGCGTTGCCACGAAAGGGACTATACCCCAAATTTTTAGTAAGAAATCTGTGGTGTACATTCACATCCGCAGTACTTTTGCTTAGTGTTTCAATAGAGATAATCTCCCAAAACTCTAGGCCAGGGTGATGCAATAATTGAGAAGCTTCCAGGAGAATGGCAAAGCTTACCAACTTATGATTGTCCAAAGGGTTCTCACCTCCAATCTCCGTGTGCATCTGAATCTTAACTTCCGAGAATCATGGCTATCCTATAAAGTAGTAAGCATTTTTTGTCTGTCCCGAAGTATCTTGCTAATCGCTGAACTGATATTGTTCTCCTTTTTCAGTGAAACTTCCTATAGGTTCTAGGAAGGTTTTAAACTATTTTTGGGGAGGTTGAAAAATACCTATAAGGAGATTTAAAGAGCATTTCTTAAAATCATCAAATCCAAGTTTCGTTAAGTCAACAAATAAGAAAACATTATTATAAAAAAATGAGGACTAAAGTTTGACATTGTGCTTCCTAAAATAATTTCCTATTTGTAATGGGTATGGTGTTTAATAGATAAGGGAGGCTGGGGATAATGGAGTGTCAATTATTCTGGTATCCAATGTTTTATAAACATTCTTAGGATTTCAAAGTTTGGGTACTTTCATTTAATCTTGATTGTATGTTTAAACTAGAAGTGTCCTAACATTTCAACCAATAATTTAATCTATAGAAGGGGTAATTTTGTTTAATATCATTTAAAATGTACATCAAATATTTGTACTTTGTCTCATTCCTTAAGATCCCTGTTTTTTATTGTGGTTTGAATTACAGAGTTGACTATTTACCCAAGAAATAGTTATACAGTTAGGGAGTTGAATCTATTTTTATAAAAGCAGAAATATAATCTATGATTATGGTTTGGACCCTCTAAAACTGTAATCTACCCTTCCACTTTCCCCTCTCTTGGTGAAGATATCTTTAACGCCGATACGATTTTAGAAATATAAGATTCCACTTTTGTCTCTCTTGTTAAAGATATCTTCACCAAGAGAGACAAAAGTGGAATCTTAAATTTCAAAAATCATATCGGCGTTGAAGATATCTTCACCAAGAGAGGGGAAAGTGGAATCTTACATTTCAAAAATCGTATCGGCGTTGAAGATATCTTCACCAAGAGAGGGGAAAGTAGAATCTTACATTTCAAAAATCGTATCGGCGTTGAAGATATCTTCACCAAGAGAGGGGAAAGTGGAAAGGTAGATTACAGTTTTAGAGGGTCCAAACCATAATCATAGATTATATTTCTGCTTCTATAAAAATGGATTCAACTCCCTAACTGTTATACGTGTTAAATGCAAAAATTACGGAGAAAAATACTATTAGTAATAGTTATTTGTATTACATCGTATTATAGACAGATTTCCGCTGATATCAAAATGGATAAGGCTCCGGTTGACAAAACTAGTATTAATTCTATGGTATTTCTTTTGACATTCGTGGAAAATTGTCTGTAATACGATAGTGGTTTCATGGTGGTTTAGATTAAAGAGTTTTGACAATTTCCTTACAATTTTCCCAGATTTTGGGTAAAAACATTAATAACAAAGATTTTGGAGAAAAATACTATTAGTAATAGTTATTTGTATTACATCATATTATATACAGCTTTTCGCGGATATAAAATTGAAAAGGCTCCGGTTAACAAAACTAGTATTCATTTTATGGTATTTCTTTTACTATTCAAGGAAAACTGTCTTTAATACGATGATGTACATGGTTTTCCAGTATGGCTAAGAAACGGTTCTAATCCAACGGATATTAATCGGTTTCAAAGCCATCCTGGAAACAAAATATACATATATATATCATATTCTCTGATAACCCAGACTTTTAATAAAATCGCCAGTAGACATAAAACATCATCACATCATAACATCAACATTCAACAAAGCCGCGCTGTCAAAACATCATTTTAGATTCATCAACAATTCAGGGAGGGAGGGGACATTGGACTATAAATTATACTGGTACCCAAAGTTTTTGATGTCTCACTTTGGGGACTTTTAATAAAAGTTGATTTTTGGTGTACTGATTCCTGGGACAACAAAGTACAATATTATAAGCAAAGCAATTCTCTTTTCAACAAATTTACTCACAGTTTTGCTTTGTCTCTTAGATGCTGTGAGTATTGGTGCAAAAAATATGACGTAACAAAAAAAATTAGCCAATAAGACGCCACTAAAAATTTTACCATTGGTCAATAACGGCCTCTCATTGGCTAATTTTTTTTGTTACGTCATATTTTTTGCACCAATACTCACAGCATCTGTCTCTTATTCATTTATATTCTGATTATTCAGTTCTGACACTCTACAAGAGTTAATGTTCGTCTGTTATACCGTTTCAGAGCTTCGCTTTTATGGATGTTGTCATCCTTGTTTCAATATCATTTAGGGGAAGCATTTTTATTTGTCGTCTATTGTCTTCCTTCAGAACCATGTCAAAAATTGTTTTTAAAAAGTAAACATAAGTTCCTTACCAATGCAAATGTACATCATTGTCATTGCTCCAGCTTATCTTTGATTGGAATACATAAAATTCTATTTTGTGACATTCAGAAAATGATATATTTCCTCATAGGAACTAATCTGAAGGAAGCTTTTTTGTGATTGTCTAATTTATTATTTAGACCTTTGGCCTAGCTACTATATAACTGAGGCATGCCAGTACGTTCGTTTGTTACTTAATAAAAGTAAAGATTATTTTATGGTCTAGCTTAACTCTTTAGTAGTAATATTCTAGTCTAGAATCGAAATCTAAAAGAAGTCTAAATTCGAGTTTTTTTCTAAGCAGTCTAGACTTTACAGCCTCTAAACAGTCTAGACTTTACAGCCTCTAAACAGTCTAGACTTCACAGCCTCTAAACAGTCTAGACTTTACAGCCTCTAAACAGTCTAGACTTTACAGCCTCTAAACAGTCTAGACTTTACAGCCTCTAAACAGTCTAGACTTTACAGCCTCTAAACAGTCTAGACTTTAATGCCTCTAAACAGTCTAGACTTTACAGCCTAGAATAAGTTTAGACTCATAAGTATTCCATCTAATTTTTCCAAGATATTACTGTATTATAATATGCTGTTATTATTAACCTAGGACATTTTTAAGCATTTTATTGCTGCGTTGCTTATGGATAATTCAATTTCTTGTTTATATTATCCTTCCGTATTCAAGCATTTATAGGGGAATTGATTCTTTAAAGTTGAACAAAAAAATATGAATTTAATTATAATATGAATGGAAAACTTTGATGAAAATATTGTCCAGCCGTTTACGATATCTTGGCGGACATACACACAAACAATGAATGACCTGTTACTTTAGATCATAATACTAGCGGCTAGTCTCTAGAGGCCTCTAGGCCTCACATGGGGGGGGGGAACCATATCGGTTAAGCGGTTGGCGAGATCCTTCGGAACAGACAGAAAGACAGAGATCGTGTTTTTTTATATATACATATGAATTGTTTTACAGACAAACAATCCGTGTATTTTTTGGGTCGAATATATTGTTGAGAGGGGGGGGGAGCATAGTGGTCGAATATATTGTAGTTTGGCCCACCAAATAGTTTTGACAATGCCTGACAATTTTAACAACTAGAGCACTTCATACTTTCCTTTCAACCAGCTGGTTCTAAGGACTATGCAAATATTAAAATAACAGTACATTCCGCACCCTGAAGTGCCCTAAAATGTACTGTGAAAATGCTATTTTGAGATGGTTTACCCATATAACACATTCACGGATATTAAGTATATGACTTTAAACGGTTTAAAAAAGTAAATATCTATAAAAAAAGTGTAAGGTGAAAATTACATTAGTCCATCTATAATACAAAGTAGACTGATGGTTTTCTGTCCGTCCCTTAAGATCTCGGTAACCACTGAACCGATTGGGTTTTACTCTTCAAGGAATATATCTACTGGCCCTGTGGTGGTTTTAAAACAGCTAATTAGAAATAGGTGGTTGCAGCACCAGAGGTAATAAATTTTTTTCTTCTATAAATTACCTCTTGGGGCAAAGACCCTTGAGGCTAGGAGCGAAGCTTTTACAATATCTAGAGAAATCGCTCCTAGAAAAAAAACCAGTTTGTTTGTTTCTTTCTTTTTAAAACTAAAATAAAATGGTTGATCAACCCACTCAATGGACAATTTTTTTGGAGGAAACGTTTACAATACCTAGAGAAATCGCTCCTAGAAAAAAACAGTTTGTTTCTTTTTAAAACTAAAATAAAATGGTTGATCAACCCACTCCCTCATTTTCAAGTTACCAAAAAACTTGACAGAATAAAATTTACATCGTCTTGAATGAAGAAATATCCCTCTAATCCATGGAATAAATATTGAGAGAGTAGACACTTCCGTTTTCCAATATACGATGTTGCCCTAGTAACATGGAGTAATTTCTTTAAAGAGTAGACACTTCAGTTTTCCTATATACAATGTTGCCCTCGTAACATAGAGTAATATTTTTTAAGAGTAGACACTTCAGTTTTCCTATGTACAATGTTGCCCTAGTAACATAGAGTAATATTTTAAAAGAGTAGAAACTTCCGTTTTCCTATATACGATGTTGCCCTAGTAACATAGAGTAATATTTTTAAAGAGTAGACACTTCCGTTTTCCTATATACAGTGTTGCCCTAGTAACATGGAGTAATATTTTTAAAGAGTAGAAACTTCCGTTTTCCTATATACGATATTGCCCTAGTAACATAGAGTGATATTTTAAGAGTAGACATTGTAGACAAGCTATTTTACTAGTGCCATAGAATAATATGTTAATGAGTAGACATTGCTTCCACTTTCAATACGAGCTATTGTACTAGTGCCATAGAGAAATATCTTAAGAGTAGATATTGCTTCCACTATCCATTAAAAGCTATTTTAACAGTGCCATAGATAAATATTTTAAAGAGTAGATATTGTTTCTACTTTCTATTTAAAGCTATTGTACTAGTTCCATATAAAGATTAATATTTAAGAGTAGACATTGCTTCCATTTTAAATTACAAACAGTAATCAATAAATATTATACATCGTTTTAGCTTTCAGATAATATCTTTTTATGAACATACCTGTAAAAAATAATCAAAATTAAAATTAATTTTTATACCTACACAAATAAACATCAGTGAATTCTTCAAATACCTCAATTAATTAAAGAATTTAACAATTAACAATATCTCTTGTGAAGCTTTTTAGAAAAGATAAAAACATAGCCTAAACTTATACCAAGACTCTAATAAAAAAATCAAATAGTCTAAATCTACCCAGGGCATAGAGAAAATAATAAAAGAGAGGAATCGAGGTATTTGAAGGACTAAAATAGGCAGTGGGCCTAGAGGCCTATATTGAGCAATTGCCGTGCTGAATTTTTAATGTTATTCCACCACTTTTCAAAATGAGAATATCTTAAAATCAAATGTAATTTCAAGACAATTATAGTTGCTGTTTGAAGCATACATCTGTTTTTTATAGGATGATATAGAAATATTTTGAATTATCATCCATTCTGATGAAACCTAATAAAAGAATATAAAATTATCATTATTAATTTTTCATGACTTTGCTACTGACTTTAATCATAACACTCATTATTAGCTTAAAAGATTTATATTGCAGTCTATCTAACTTTTATTTCTTAATAAATAAACGTTTTTACAAATTTAATATGAACATTTCATTGTAAATTATAATAATCAGTTTTTCAGTGCCATCTAGCTTTGAATATAGAACTAGAATATCAAAGCGTTCAACAATTTTTATTTTGCCTGTATTTTTCTAGTTTTGGATTTTTGTCACTAAAGGGCCAAACCCTGAGGGGTAAATAACATCACTTGAAAATGTTAAAAATATTGTAAAAACGAGTATTGTCTTAGAAAGAACATAGATAGCATTACAGATTATTCACTTATTTAGATTATTCAGTTATGAAATTTTTTATTTAATATTTAGCCTTAGTTTTAATGTATGTCTTTGAAGTAGACAACTAGCGAACCTGGTGGCTGAGAGCTAAACTATTAATTTTTTATTAGTAAACATTTTAAAGTTTTATCATGTTAATTAGATTAAAATATTACATTTAGGCTAATTTGAAAAAAAATAAATTTTTGATCATAAAAGGTGAACCCTCCTATTTTTAAACTAGGTGAAACATACTTTTCTGCTGCACTAAGACCGCCCACGGCTGTTTGCTTTTTTAAGATTCTAAATCAAATTGTATTTTAAATATTTTCTTTAAATTTTTTTTAAAACATAATAAATTACAGAATAATAATAATAATTAATAAGATAAAAATTTTTTTTATTTTTTTTTACATATATAGAATAGGTTATGATTAAGATGCAAAAAGCCGCGGACGGTTTAGATAAATAGCAGACAAATTATTTTACTAGGGGGGAAGTAATATTTTACAATGAAATTGGGGTGAGTATTCATCCTCTTATCCTTTTTCCTTATGACCCAGGGACATATGTGAAGCTTCTCTAAAATTACAACTCAATTGTTTTCGCAGTTATAGAAAACTTAAACTTAAGACAAAAATATAATAACAGAAAAATAGACTTTAGTTCCGCATAGAGAAACAGCGTAGATATCAGGGATTCCAGGGATAAGACAATGGTCTATAAATCAATGTACATTCCCAATGATGATACACAAAATTACCCTTTCTGTAGATAACATTTAATTTAAATTCAATAACAGTCCCAAAAGTTGTTTAGCCATTGAATAAAAAAAAAGTTAGTATAAAACTTTGGGGACTAGCGTAATAAACAGCCCAATGTCCCCTTTCTCCCTGTAGATCATTTTGTGCTGTAGTAATAATATGCTACAGAACAAGCACACCATGAAGTTAGGATACGTTTAAAGCACAAAAATGCTGGGATGATACTTAGGACATTGTTTGCTTGCAAGATAAAATCATCGGCCATTTTAAATTTAATGTAATTTCCGTAGCGTAGCTGCTATATCCTTATACTAAAGTAACAGGATGTTTGTGTGTCTGTGTGTACCGAAGGATCTCGCTAACCGCTAAACCGATCGGGTTCTTCTTAACAGGGTAGCTTCTCATAGGTCCCGGGAAGGTTTATAATTTTTTTCTTGTGGGGTGGGACACCCCCAACCCCCCCAAAATATGAAAAATACCCCCCCCCAAAAAAAAAATTTCTACTTTTTAAAAAAAATCTCTAAAATAAGAAATTGGGTTATTAAATTCGACTCCCCCCTCCTCAAGTGCCCCTAGAGGCCTCTAGGGGCGTAGCCGCTAGTATAACTATACCGGATATAAAAAGCAGGAAGGGAGGTAATATTGGACTGAAAACTTTATTGTACTTTAAGTATTATAATATCATTCTCTCATTTGCTAGCAATAATTGGAATCTTTAATAAGGGTAATTTTGGTATTGCACTGGGATTTTAAATCAATTTGTCTCTCAATTGTTTTGTCTTTTAAGATGTTTATATTTTTCATTCTACTATTTTTTTAAAGTTACCTAATAGTCTAATTCAATTTACAAATATAGTGAATAAACCTATTTATATTGCTTTACTATCAAAGTACATCATTATCCTTGTTCTCTAAGATCTTAGAACTTGTAGCTATTTACAACTTGTTGTTTTTTCTCAGTTTCTAACAATAAAATGCATTGGTTTTAAATTTTAATGGACAAAGAGAGAGAGAGAGAGAGAGAGAGAGAGAGATAGAGAGAGAGAAAGAGAGAGAGAGAGAGAGAGAGAGAGAGAGAGAGAGAGAGAGAGAGAGAGAGAGAGAGAGAGAGAGAGAATGTTACCCATTTTCCTATTCAATTGATTAGCTTTGTTTATTAAAATTATATTGTCTAAAGATGTTCATTGTCATTGACCATCTAACATAATAAATCTATTAAAAATCTTTTCACCACCATTGGATTTATGCCAAAGTTTCATTTCCGCATATTTTCACATTCGCATAGTCTTTCAAAATCGCAAAAAAACAATGGCAAATAAATAAATTAGGGTGTTTAAAAGTTATAAAAAAAGAAAATTTATCCTTTTGCCATTAGTATCTATAGGTTATCTGTATTCGAAGTAGAATAAAAGAAAGTCCCTCAATGACGTCATAAAAATGAGGGATGAGGAGAGAAGTAGTTGCAAAGAAAACCCTTAAAAAAGAGATGGATAATCCCTCGTTTTTATGACGTAACATGCTGATTTTTAAAGGACTTTCTTCTTCTTCTAGTTCTGATGGTTAGATCATGTGAAACATGTGCGACTGCAAATCTTTAACCGGCTTCCTAAATTTTCTCAGCCTTTTTAAATTTGCCTCTTTTGTCTTGCTAAAAAGCGAAGCTTTTATATATTTAGGGTCGGCCTCTCCGTCCGTACGTCAATAATAGATAGTAACAATTAAGTAGAATTTACAAACCGTAGAAACTCTATAATCATTTAAATCATAATGATTTGATGGCTTTTTTTTTGTTAATGTTAGTTTGTCTAACTTTCAAATGTGTAAAGCTTCGCTTTATGGATGTTATCATGCTTGTTGGACTGTAACCAAAATTGTATAACCAGATAATCTTATTCGTTAACTAAAAAACTTTGGGTACTTTTATTGAATTTTGATTGGTTGGTTCCAAACTTGTAATTTCTAAACTTTTTAAAATCTCAATATGGGGTAATTTTGTTTATAATCAATGTATATAAGTTTATTATGAATTGTCTTATCTATTAAGCTCCCTGCTTCCTTCATCCTGTCAGTGGTCAATTCAAAGTTAAACTTACGGAAGCAAAAAAAAAGAGTTTCCACAGGGCTTAAAGCCAAAGGTATTAAGAATTTAATTTTTTCTTTAGGGACAGAAAGTCACTCAAAAATTAGTTATGTGACGACATAAAAATGAGGAAGATGAGGAGATAAGTGGGAAAGAAAACCCCCCAAAAAGAGATGGATAATCCCTCATTTTTATGACGTCACGTGGCTGATTTTTTAATTACTTTCTCCCCCTACTTTTTTTTGTTCTTTAAAAGTAAGTGTCGAAAAAAAGTGCCCATTGCTAACATATTATCGACAAGGCGTTATTCTAATGATGTTATAACTGACAATTCCCAATCCCTATTGTCCATGTAATCATCCTAAAAAGTTTTCAAGATGGGTTACCCTTCTTTTTGTGTTTCCAGAGCAGGCAGGGAGGGGCCATTAGACTGTAAATTATTGAACAGGTACCCAAAGTTTTATATAAAAAAAAACTTTGGTTACTTTTATGACTTATTGATGAGTTTGTGCCTCATCTTAGAACTATAATTTCAATCTGCAGAGGGGATGATTTAGTTTATCATCATAGGGAATGTATAAATAAATCTATCACCATTGTCTTATCCCTTAAGAACCCTGGAAGATTTCGGAAGTTCAGACATTTTTTTGTGTGCAACTCATTTTTCATGTGATCCTTATAACCCACAGCTTTTTGTGGTGTCTTTGAATTTTGCAAATCTCAGGGATCTAAAGGGATAAGACAGTGAATGATAAATTGTTGCACATTCCCCCATTGTTAATAAACAAAGAAACCCTTCTGTGTAATGAAATTATCCGTTGGAAACTATTTATTTGGATTTTTATATATCAGTTAATATCTCGTCAACCACTGAAATGATTGAAATCTTTTGGGATTCTTTACATGGGCCCCTAGGATGGGTTTAGACTATTTTACTTCCCTTCTTTCTCTAGATACTAGAGGCACAGCCGCTTTTGAAAGAAAAATGCACTAAATAATAGACTGTATGGACAGACAGACGGAGTAAAGGATAGCCAAACCATCCTTTTAGAGTAGCTGCGCTACTATTATTAGCTGTTCTTTAAAAGTACAGCGAGCCAATTGTTTCAATAGATAAAAATGAAAGTTTTTCTTTTCACCTTTAGATAAGATAGTTGACTCAAACTCATAAAATGACAGGAAAATTCAATGTCCCATTTTGTAAAGACCTGTATAAATGGGGGTTTTCTCAGGAATCTAAAGGGATAAGACAATGGCTGATAAATCGATGTACATCCCCAATGATGACACACAAAAATAACCCATCTGTAGATCAAAATTAGTGGTTGAAACGTTTGAACACTCAACTTAATATACCAACCAATCAAAATTCAGTAAAAGTTCCAAATTTGTAAAGACATATCAGGCGTTGGATCTTTGTACTAGGATTAAAAGTTTACATATATAAAAGGGATAAGACAATGGACAATAAATTGATGTACATTCCCAATGATAAAATAACAAGCTTACCCCTTATTTAGGTTAAAATTATTTGTCACTACTAACCAATTAAAATTCAGTAAAAGTCACCTCAGTTTCAAGGCCAACGAATAAGATATTGGGGTTTTTAAAAAACTTTGGTTACCAGTGTAATTAAACCCCCAATGTCCTTTCCCTCCCAAACAGTTTGCATTAATACAGAGATATGTTAATGGACATTATTGTTATTATCCTTATTTTTTTCAATTCAAATAATTTAAAGTCCCCAAAGTTTTAAGCTAACGTATACGAGAGGTTCTAATTTACCTCTACTAATGAATAGTCCTAAAGAGATTTTCTGGATCAACTGCAGTTCACGGTAAAATATTCCTGGTAACGAATATTTCCAAAAATCTATGAATTTTAAAGGCTGCTAGCTGCCAAACGGCTGAGCGTACAGATCATATCCGCACATTATGTTAAGCGGCATAAGAAGGCCTACAAATAATCTGGAATAGCCAAGATCCAATGATGCACAGGGAAAGCTTCACTGAAGAAAAACGCGTAAAATAGGTCTTTTTCGCGCATTTCTCTGCACTGGAGATAATTATGCATTGTTTATTTATGGCTATTCCAGATTATTTGTAGGCCTTCTTATGACGCTTAAAACCGTGTGTGGGCATGATCTGTACGTTCAGCCGTTTGGCAGCTAGTAGCCTTTAAAATTTATAGATTTTTGGAAATATTCGTTACAAGGAATATTTTACCGTAAACTGCATTTGATCCGAGTTTCTTTCAAAGATAACCAAGTGACAAGGTTATCTTAAAATCTTAGTTGATAAGCAATAAGGAAGGAAAATGTATATTGGTCAAAAAATTTGCTCATCTAAAATATTGCTAAAAACCTGAACCCTTAAAATGTCCGTACGTCCGTCCGGACGCAAAGGATAGCTTTTATAGTTAATTTAGGTATGTTAGAATTGTCCTATCTATTTCAATCTTTGCATGCCGATTTTTGTAATTAATTAGGTATAATTAATAAAGTTTGGCATCTCAAAGCAATCAGAAACATGTACAATTTCATTTAGATCTACATATTTTTAATCTGCCTTTTATTTTATGACAAGTGTTAATGTTCGTTTGTCCTACCATTTAATTTTAGAGCTTACCGTACCCAATAATCCAGGAATCCCCAATGTTAGCTATCCGGCTGAAATGCTATTTCTAAAGGCTTTATACTTATCCAAAACTGTGAATACCTACGTGATTTGAAAACACTGTGAAAAGTACTAAACAACTTTGTATAGAAAAGAAACACAAACAAATTTGTTAACATGAGTAATCGAAGGAAAAATGTCTGACTCTGATATTTTATCTTTGAGAAAATTTAAAATGTATTTTCTTATAATATATATTTAGTTTTGATACATACAATAGGACTATTTTTTTATTATAAAGATTTAGTCTTTTTTTACAATGGTATTGGGAGGTATTGACAATTCGTCAAATTGTTTAAAACAAAATTTAAAGGTTTACAATGACTGATAAATTAACTTTCCTGCAGCCAGCAGCAGTACTTTTGCCGCTTGTAGGCTTCAGGGAAGCTGGGAGTCTAAAACTAAGCCAAAAAGTGAAATCCATCTTTCAACAAGTTTTTAAGTATCCAACCCTGCTTGATAAAACTAATATTAGCTCCTAGCTGCCTATCGTTTTTTTTCGAATTAAAGACGGTAAAAATATTTCTAAGGTAAGGAAAGAGCAATGACGACGATCAAATTATTAATTGCCACAACTTGAATAGAAAATATTGCAAATTAGAATGAGACAGCATGTTTCATTATATTCATTTACACTTCTTCAATAGGATGTACAGTTTTGAAGGGATCTAAAGGGATAAGACAATGGCCGATAAATTGATGTACATCCTCAATGATGCTACATAAAATTACCCCTTCTGTATATTGAAATTAGTGGTTGAAACATTTGAACACTCATCTTGATGAATCAACCAATAAAAATTGTTAAGGCAACGAATAAGAAAACGTTATTATAAGACTTTGGGGACTAGTATAATAATTTCTTGTGACGACTTCTCTGACAAATAAGCATCTACTATCTAACTTTTTTTTTAAAATATGCTTCTATACTTATGGATGTTTTAATCCTTGTTTTTTATTGTTGTTTACATCTATTCAAATGATATTTATGTTGGCTATCCTTCCTTTCAAATAGTATTGTCTATCCATATAAATTACTGTTTGCTATCTACCTATTCAATGATGGTTGTCAGTTAATTATCTATCTATTGAATTGTTGTTGTGTTCAATAGAGATAATCTAGAGACCTACTCTTGAAATCAGCCAATAGGGGCATCTAGACATGTCATTGGTTGAAATTATGTACCGATATTGGCAGGAAAAAGCATAAAGTTTTCTTTTTTTTCCGCATAATGAGTCAGTCATATATAGTAGCATAGGTTATGATATTATGGTAATTTATACCGTGTAAAAAAATGTAAAGCACATGACAAAACCTATAACAATTTAGCCATGAATAGTTAAATTCCTTTAGCTTTCTAGAAATTATATCCTCGAAAAATTTCGAAAAGGTGTTGGTCTGCCATAGAATCCTTGTAAAGGATGTAGGGTTTAGTGGTCAGATGGCGCATCTAGATATATTATATCTACTGTTAAATTCAAGATGGACCATCTAGATATATTATATCTATTGTTGTGTTGTAAATACTATTGAATTCAAGATGAACCATCTAGATTTATTATGTCTATTGTTGTGTTGCAAATACTGTTGAATTCAAGATGAACTATCTAGATATATTATGTCTATTGTTGTGTTGCAAATACTGTTGAATTCAAGATGAACCATCTAGATATATTATGTCTATTGTTGTGTTGCAAATACTGTTGAATTCAAGATGTTGTCATTGTTGTTGGGAAGTTGTTGAGCCAATATAAAGGAATAAAGATTATCAAAAAACAACAAAGAATCCAAAGTTTTAAAAAGATTCAATGATGATAAACAAAATTACCCGTTCTTAGATAAAAGTTTTTGTGCAAACTATTGCACACAGCTTGTTTAAACCAATTAAGCAATCTTTAAGTGCCAAATAAGATTTGTTGATCCATTCAGTTGAGTGTCAAAACATTTCTAATACTAATCATAATCTACAGACGGGGTATTTTGTGTAACATCATTAGGAATGTACACCAATTGTCTTATATCTGAGTTTGTTCTACTTTTTGTTTGTAAGATTGCAGATCGCTCTCTCTGATTTTGATATTCAATTACCTAGGAGGGAAGGATAATTTTTATACCAATTAGTTGGTTCATTAGGATTAATTATGTGTTTGTGTGTGTGAGTGCAATAAAACAGAGTTGTCAAGTTTTTTTTGGAGGTGAGATGCAAATACGTCCAAGGGGGGGGGGGGTAAAGTGGTGATTACCTCCCCCCCAAACGAATTTAGAGGTGCCCCCAAAATCATTTTCATTTTACCCCTTTCCTTTAAAATTTACCCCCTACCTTGGGGGTGCCTAGTTCCTAATGCTGGTTTGTCCAGTAACAGTCATAGCGCAATATTAATAGTAAGAGTATGGGGAATGTCTTGGCAAAAATTTATCACCATGAACAGCTAACACTTTCAGACATAGGTCGTGCTATCAAATTTCATGGGAATCATTACGATTGGTTCAAATTTAAAGCTCGTTGTTTATCCTGCCGCCTTCAGAAATTAATATAATAAACGTGGATATTATGACAGGGTAAATTTGTCCGCAATTTAGGTTGCTACTATAGTCCTTATTTATTGGTCTGTACGTTCCTCCAGTAGGAGGGGAGATAGTGCAAAAAGGAATATCGTCATATTAGCCAGCTAGAAGAATCAAATTATTAGAGTATGTGAAAATCTTTTGCAATATCCAAGTAATTATATATTGATTTCCAATAAAACTTATGTATCAATAGAAAAATAAAAATCAATGTGAAAGAGACAATTAAATTTTTGATTTGACAGCCCTGTCGTAAATATTTTAAGGTGGGAACCATGAGTATTAAAATTCTAACATATTCCCTTAGTCAATGTGTTACAGCTGAATAACAGCCTAGTCCTAATAGACATTCTACTGTTATTAAATAGTGTTGTTTTTTTTTAGGCCCGGTCTTTGACAAGAAATAACAATGGCTTGTTTAAAAGTGCTTCCTACTACCTCAAAGCCAGGGATCTAAAGAGATAAGACAATGGTCGATAAATTAATGTACATCCTCAATGATGATATACAAAATTAGCCCTTCTGTAGATTGTGATTAGTAGTTGTAACGTTTGGACACTCAACTTAATAAACCATACAATCAAATTCAATTAAAGTCCCCAAAGTTGGTCAGCCAACTAACAAGAAAACGTTATTGTAAAACTTTGGGTACTAGTGTAATCAACAATCGAATGTCCACTCCCTCCCTGAAGCAAAAAAAATTGTAGATATCAAAAGACACAAATAATAATCTAAAAAATCATTGATAATCTATAATACAAAGTAGAATGATGTATGTCCGTCTGTCTGTCCGTACTTAACTGTAACCACTGAACCGATCGGATTCTACTCTTCAGGGTATATATCTATTGGTCCTGTGGTGGTTTTAAGCTATTTTCTTGAAGGGTGGGACACCCCCAACCCCCCCCAAAAAAATTAAATTTCCCCCTCATTTTTTTTTTTTTTTTTTCTTTTTTTTTGATGATGTATACTTATAATATGATGAAGATGAGGATCCTCAATTTTTTTTTTGATAATGCATATGATGAAAATGAAGATCCACCACATGTACTACATTTTTTTACCTCTTGGGGCAAAGCCCCTAGAGGCTAGGGGCGAAGCCGCTAGTCCTATTTCATAAAGTAGTAAGGTTTTTTTTGTTTGAAGCTTAGGATAAAATAACTACTGAACTGATTGATTTCTCCTTTTAAGGGATGCTTCACGTAGGTTCTGGAATGGTTTTAGGATATTTATTATTTTTTAATTAAGCCTGGGGTTGGTTTTAGACTATTTTTATAGGACCCCGAGATGCTAGGGGCGATTCCGCTAGTAATTGTAATAACAAATATATTTATATAGTACATCAAAATGGTAAATTTATTTCTCGTATTTAATCGAATCCGTTGGATAGGTACCGGTTCTCATCCATACGAAAAAACTATGTCTAGCATCGTATTATATCCAGCTTTCTACGAATATAAAAATGTACAATCATAAGATTAAAACCAGTTTTTTAGCCCGTGCCTTCGGCACCTCGGTGCTTAAAAAACTGATTTTAATCTTATAATTGTACATTCTACATCCGTGGAAAGCCGTTTATAATACGATGAAAGAAATAACTATTAATCCATTATTTGTTCTTGTCAATAAATCCAAGAATATGACATTTTATAAAGAAAGCTTAAAATTCAAACAACCTTGTGAAACTTGACAGATAGAAGAGATAGGAAAATTGACAATAAACTGATGCAGTTCCCCATGATAAATTATGTACATTAAAATGGTTTGTTAAAAAGTTTTGACACACTTATATATAAAACTTTAGGTCCAGTTTGATTTGTAGTCCCGTGTACATACAACTCCAACAGCCTTCCAATTTTGTACCATATAACGCAATTCTAATAATGTATGTACCTGTCTACATACTATCTCTATACCCATCTCTCATTAGACCTTTTCACAATATAAATAAAGGTGGCCTTTCCCTACCGCTAATCCTCACTTCCACAAAGTGTTTCTTATTCAAAAAGTACCCAAAGTTTTTAAAAAAAAACTCATTGGGTACACTTATTAAATCTTGATTAGTTGGTCTTACAATTATAATCTATAGAAGGGGTGACTTTGTTTATTATTATTGGTTATGTACATGATTTTTTCGGCCTTTGTCTTTGCCCTTACGTGCCGGAAGGGAAGGAACATTGGGCTGTTTATTACACTAGTCCCCAAAGTTTTATACTCTCAGTTTCTTCTTCGTTGGATAATAACTTTAAATACTTCAGTTTGATTGGTTGATTCATTAAGTTGAGTGTTCAAACGGTTCAAACACGAATTGTGATTTACAGAAGGGATAGTTTTGTGTATCATCAATTTAGATATACATCAATTTATCGGCCATTGTTTTATCCCTTTAGTTCTTGTAATGTGATACATTTGCGCGATAGTGAATACACACTTACAAAATTACTATACAATGGTACTTATTAGTCTTATTATCACAATGTTAATAATTCAGAAAGGGGGGGGGGTTAGGCAGGGAGTAAGGGAGGGGACAATGGATCGAATATTCAATTTTTAGGAGTCTCAGACTTTGGGTACTGAATAAAGGGAATGTGCAAGAATTTAGCATGTTCTGACTGAGTTTGGGTACTTGCGCATGAAATGCTGCTACTCGTTGTGTATGTTTTGAATATTGCAGACGGGGAGAAGGGATAAGGAAAGTGGGGGCAAGGGAAATAACTACTCGTTGTGTTAGTTTGGAATGTAGTAGACGGGGAGGCGGGAGAAGGGAGATGGGGGCAAGGAAAATAAACAGAATAAAAAGGGGCGGTCATATTCTTGCTAGCAGCTGGCCGGGTCCAATAATCTTGTAATATAAAAATCACACCATAAAACCTCAATATATTTCATCAAAAACAAGTTGTGATTTTACTTTACATGACGCTATGGAAATCTATTATTCAATTAACAATCCCTTTATAATTTCCTACAAATTTATTGAATTAAACTGGATTTCATGCCCTTTCTTTGATAACTCTTATATATATTGAATTAATTGCCCATTGTCCCCTCCCTTACTCCCTGGGGGTTAGGGCATTGGACTATAAATTATCTTGTTACCAATAGTTTTATAATCACGTTTTCGTTTGATTCGTTGGTATAATAATTAAATCTACAGAAGGGGACTATATTTTAATAATTGCCAAATTGGAGAACACAGTAATAGTGTCTGACTGATTGTGACGTAACAAAAAAAATTAGCCAATGAGAGGCCACCATAAATTTTACCATTGGTCAATAACGGCCTCTCATTGGCTAATTTTTTTTGTTACGTCATAATCAGTCAGACACTATTACTGTGTTCAAATTGGAAGTTTATTTCAATTTATCGTGTATTGCCTTGTCTCTTAAAATCTCTATAATAATTACATTTGTATTTTGTTATTACAAGTATGTTAGGTCTCAAGCCTCAATTGAATTCGCTTTGGTAAAGTGTTAGAGATTCCATCCCCCCAACCCCCCTTCCACATCCGATTTTAATTTTAAATAGACTTTGATATTAAAAGAGGCAGTTTTCAGGGATCTACAGGGATAAGACAATATCTTAATTGACGAAACACATAATTACTTTTTTTGTGTAGATTACAATTAGTATTTAGACACTCAACTTTATGAACCAACTAATCAAAATTCACTGAACGTCCCCAAAGTTGATAAGCCAACGAATAAGAAAACGTAATTAAAAAACTTTGGGGACTAGTGTAATAAACAGCCCAATGTCCCATCACTCTCTGGATTAACATACTTTTCAGAAATAACATTGTGTAACCGTAATGTTGTTTGGGTTGCAATGATGAATGAAATGATGGATTGCATTTTTAAGAACATCACTAAGATTTCTTCTCATAACAGTTGGGAAAATGTGTGGATTTTTATTTACTTAAAGCCCTTGTAAAGCTATTATAAAATGGATATATCAATTAGTTCAATAGATAGAGATAAAATAATAAAACTTGCTAATTAAAATAGTTCTAGTAAAGCAGCTTATAGTGCCCAATAAAAAATGACGTCATACAATACAAATGGCCAATGATAGGCCAATATACATTTTTATTGATCAATGGTAAAATCTAGAGGCTTTGTAGGGGTAGGAGAGAGCAGAAAATAGCCTAAAATAACCCTAAGTCTTTAATCTAAAAAATGAAATATCCTAAAACCTACCCAAGACCGATGTGAAGCTTTTTTAAAATAGAAAAAAAAACAGTTCTGTATTTTGAAAATCTTAAATTACAGAAAAAATCATTACTGATAAAACATATAAAAGTTAATGAAAATATTTTGAACCACCAGAACTGTAATATGACATATAAAAGTTGAGGAAAAAAAATTGGCAATCCCATTTATGGCAATTTTCATGCTTTTCCACAATTTGTTTGCACTTTGATGTGCCATTATTGACGCAAAATAATTCATGTTATCAAATTATCAGAACTGCAAATTGTGAAGTATACATTGTGAATGGCCAATGGTAAAATGTATACTGGCCTATCATTGGTCATTTGTATTGTATGAAGTCATTTTTTCTCAGGCTCTATAAGCTGCTTCGCAAATTGTTATAACTACAACAACACAAACTGCTTCTTCGCGTTTACTGCAATTTTATCAATATAAACAATTCTTTAAATTTTGTCCTATAATATTAGTTTTAATTGAACTTATACTGGTACCCAAAGTTTAAAATCAAGTTGTGGGATCGAAAAACGTGGGTACTTTTGGAATACAATTATTAGTTGAAAAGTTCAAACATTTTTTGTTTGGATCCATCCCATTATAATTCTATAGAATAAACAATGTTTTTGAGCAAACGAAACTATGGGTACCAGCATAATTAACAGTCCGGTATCTCCTCCTCTCCAAAGGAACAGCAATATTTTGGACTTTTTATTACACTGGTCCCCAAAGTTTAATAACAACGCCTTCTTATTAAGCTTAACAACTTTTGGGACTTTTATTGAATTTTGAATGGTTGATTTATTAAATTTAGTGTCCAAACATTTCAACCACTTATTAAAATCTACAGAAGGGGTAATTTTGTGTATAATCATTGGGGATGTACATCAATTAATCGACCGGTGGTATCTCTTCCCCTCCTGAGAAACAGTAATATTTTCTATGTTTACTTTTGAGGTTAAAGATAATTGAGAGGGATGTTGCATTGGAGGATAAAAAAAAATTCGGATCTACTGCAGTTCACGGTAAAATATTGCTGGTAACGAATATTGCCAAAAATCTATGAATTTAAAAGGCTGCTAGCTGCCAAACGGCTGAACGTACAGATAATGCCCGCACACTGTTTTAAGCGGCATAGGAAGGCCTACAAATAATCTGGAATAGGCAGAAAATAATAATGCATAATTATCTCGCAGTGCAGAGAAATGCGCGAAAAAGGCCTATTTTACGCGTTTTTTCTTCAGTGAAGCTTTCCCTGTGCATCATTGGATCTTGGCTATTCAAGATTATTTGTAGGCCTTATTATACCGCTTAAAATGGTGTGCGCATATGATCTGTACGTTTAGCCGTTTGGCAGCTAGCGGCCTTTAAAATTCATAGATTTTTGGCAATATTCGTTACCAGCAATATTTTACCGTGAACTGCAGTAGATCCAAAAATTCAAATTGTAAATGACAAAAGATAGACAAATTGTTTGATATGTCTATGTCAATAATATGTCAGAAATGACAACTATTTTTTTCATGCTATAAAAAAACATTGGAAACAATTTTGAGAGTTTTCAAATGAAAATTATTAACATAAACAGTGGAAAAGTTAGAGGCAAAATAGTTTATTTTCAAAGGCCAATACCCCTGTAATTCCTGATATGATAAGGACAAGGTGTGTACTTATTTATGTTCACATGTTTGTTTCTTTATTTTGCATGTAACCATACATGCCAGGATGTTTATTCAGAATTGATAAAAGTTATTTCTCGCTCGTATTATAAACAGCTTTCCGCGGATATAGAATGTGCAATTAAAATCAGCTTATTCAGCCCCGATGTGCCGAAGATACGGGCTAAAAAACTGGTTTTAATCTTATAATTGTACATTTTTATATTTGTAGAAAGCTGAATATAATACGATGCTAGACATAGTTTTTTTGTATGAATGAGAACCGGTTCCTATCCACCGGATTCGAATGAATACGAGAAAAAAGTTTAGCAAAACTGTTAAAGTAAGAAATCCCCCCCCCCTCTCTTCATATGTTAGGGACCTTACTTCATGAAAAATAGCCCAAAACATGCACTAGACCAAAACTCACGTAACAGTGCAACCCCTCCTCACTCCCTATCAATACTTAACAATAAATAATTGCCTTGTCAAATGTGGCTTTTTTATTTTTTACTTTTTTTATAGGATAACGTTGCCGGTTTATGCCATTTTTACAGCTATCTATGAGAGCATTATATAATTTTTTTTAGCAAAACGGGGTCAAACCACTCCCACCGACCCATCCCTTACCCCTCCCCCAACACCATCTGCAAAAGGGGTGGTGTTAGTTTATCACCAAAGATTTTTGTAAAGTCAATTGAAAGTGTAAGTGTAAGTTTAAGTTTTATTTATATCAAATATTGACAACACCATACAGGCGAAGCTAAACAATCAGAAAATTGGACAAGCGCTTAAATATTATTGCCTATTCTCTTAGAAATAACTATTTCAAAATTTGAATTCGATCTTTGGACTAACATTATTGTCCGACCAATCCAAAATGTATGTAAATAATGTATTAATATCAGGGCGGGAGGGGACATTGGACTGTTTATCACACTAGTCCCCAAAGTTTTATAATAAAGATTTCTTATTTGTTGGCTTAACAATTACTAATTTGATTGGGTGGTTCATAAAGTTGATTGTCCATACGTTTAAAACCACTAATTGTAATCTAAAAAAGGGGTAGTTTTATGTATCATCATTGGGGAGGTACATTAATTCATCGACCATTGTCTTATCCCTTTAGAACCCTGATGGAATGTATTTGAAAAACCGATATTTCTAAATAAGTTTTAAGCTGCAAAATTGGTTTTTCAATAACTTTAAAATCCAATAGTCTACATAGGACAAATATTTATTCCTAAAATATAGCACTTTTAAGATATTTAGATTGTGATATTTTAATAAAGCTCTAATTCTATAAGTTATAATACAATGGACAATATATTAATAAACATCCCCAATTATGATGCATTACTAAATTACAAATAAATCAAAATTCAAACTAACGTTTTTGAGCCAGCGAATGAGAGCGCATGTTGGTTAAAGCTTTGGGCACCTTTTAAAATCTTTCCCACCAAATTTCAGCCAAATCAGAGCTAAAAAATGAAAAATAACAGCTATAGGCATGATACTACAATCATAGCACTCCTCTAAGTGATTTGTTAAAATGCGCTAAACTCAAGACTATTAATGGCAGATTGTAACCCAACCAAAAATCTAAAAATGCACCAAAGGCATTTTTGCAAAAATAAAGAAATTTAGCTTCATGTATGAATTGTAAAAATTATATGTTATTTTTTGTTGCTATTTTACTTCAAAGGGTTTAAGAAAAAGTATAAGAAAAAAAAATACAATATGAAATACAAAAACATGGTATGGCCATTTACTTTAGGGTTTTGCAAACGGAGTTAGCAAAATAGCCTAAAACCATTGAAAACCTTAAACTTAAATGCCCCAAATATAATAAGACCTATGTAGAGCTCTCATAAAATTCAGATGTAAATTGGTGTGAATATTATAGGATACCTCTAATATCTAAGAGAAATCGCCCCTCCCCTCACCCCCCAAAAAAAATGTTTTTACTTTTTCATTTTCAAACTAAAATTAAAAGTGTATAGGGTCGTCTCACCCGTCCATTTCCCCATCTCTCTCAAGCGCCTCTAGAAGCCTCTATACATCAATTTAACTGTTTACATAAAAATATCACAAGAATAGCTCCCCATTGTTACGGGAATAGAAATTGAACACATGTAAAACCTTTTTAATATTTCACGCTTCGTCCCCCAGGAAAGGGATATATCTTCCACAGTACGGCATTGAAACCGCTGGATTCGAACAGATTCTGAGCCATACTAAAAATCATATAATAGTTATTTCTTAGTTATAGTATTATAAACAGCTTTCCGCGGATATGCAATGTACAATAATAAGATTAAAACCAGTTTTTTAGCCCCGAGGTGCCGAAGTCACTGGCTGAAAAACTGGTTTTAATCTTATGATTGTACATTTCTATATTCGTAGAAAGCTGGATATAATAAGATGCTAGACATAGTTTTTTCGTATGGATGAGAACCGGTTCCTATCCACCGGATTCGAATGAATACGAGAAAGTATCTTATAATCAATTTTTCACGAGTAATAAAATACATATGTAAGATTAATATCAGTTTTGTTCGATCACTAATGGTGACACAATACAATCTGTCCCGATTTTGTATTACTTTTGAGGAACATGATTGCAGTTACGTCATATTTTTCTTTCCTGAAAAAGGGAAGGGGGGAAGAAAATCTCTTCAAAAGAGATGGGGAAAACCCCCTTTTCTCCCATCTCTTTTTTCTTCCCCCCTTCCCTTTTTTTTCTTTCCCCCTTCCCTTTTTCGGGAAAGAAAAATATGACGTAACTGCAATCATGTCCCTCAAAAGTAATTCAAAATCGGGACAGATTGTATTGTGTCCCTAATGGTTAACAAAACTGGAATTAATCCTAAAATTATTAATTTTTCCAACCGCAGGAAGCTGTAAAGAACACGATACAAAATAAGGCACTATCTTCCCTCAAATATTTACCAGCTACCAAAAGCATAAAATAAATGAATCTCCTAAAATTTCCAATTATGATCAATCAAATTAGGTATATTAAAATTATTTAAGGAAAAGTTTTGAAAATGATACTGTGAGGGAAGTTCGTTAAAAGTTCCCAAAGTTTTTTAGCCAACAAATAAGATGTCGTAATTATAGAACTTTGGTATAATTCACAGTCCAATGCCCTTTCTCCATGCTAATTGCTAAACAGGTTAATACCTTTTTCTTGGGGGGAGGGGGTGTAAAATTAGTTAAAGTCCATTTTAATATTATAAATTTTTGTTTTTAGGATAAATGAAAACAAATCTCTGTTCCAGAAAATAAACCTCTAACTTTCAAAGTTCATCGCACACACAAATTTAAGATGGTTTAAAGGATAAGTAAATTATACTGGTACCCAAAGTTTTAGAATCAAACGTTTTTTGTATTGGTGTACTTTTATAAAATAATGATTTGTTGATTTATTGAAGCAGTGAGTGACGAATCTTTTCAACAATAATTTTTTTTTTACTAAAGGGGTAATTTGTAGATCCTCATTTGAGATGTACATCAAATTATCGTCCATTGTCTTATCTTAAGATACCTTGTAACAAATTATTGACTAAGCTTTATTCTAAAATAAGAATGTCGATATGAAAAGTAGTCATAGCTCATATATTATCGACATTACATTATTCTAACGACAATATTACCACATTGTTATGTTGATGAAATTACAGCAAAAAAAAAGACAACCATGGCCTAACTTAAATTCCATATAAATATTATAAATTAGGGATCTAAAGGGATAAGACAATGACCGATTAATTAATGTACATTGCATCCCCAATGATTATACACAAAATTACCCTTTAGATTACAATTTGCAGTTGAAACGTTTATATCGATACTCAACTGATTGAACTAACCAATCAACTTTCATTATAAAAAACTAAAGTTGATAAGTCATCGAATAAGAAAACTTTGAGGACCATTGTCCCCTCCCTCCCTGATATGTTTCTGTGTGTGTGTGTGTGTGTGTGTGTGTTTGCATGAATTTGATGCGATTTTTTTTGCAAATTTTTTGTGTTGCTTTTTCAGTCTTCAGAATTAGTAACGGAAAAACGTTGCACTTTGATTTTCTTTCATTTCATAAGAAGCGCAGCTTCTTCAAAATTTGAGCTTGTCAGAACGTCCAAACCGCAGGTTTTGACGGAACTGGTTTGATTTATTAAGAACTTACCTATAGAAAAAAAATATAATTAATATTCTTATTGATAAACAATATTCACTGTTGTAGATTAAAATCATTCGTGATAAAAATATGTACTTTATAGTACATTTATTTATGGTTTTATAAAAAATTTAGGACAACTGAGATACTGAGATCAGTAAATTATAATTTTGCCCTATTAATGAAATGATTAAAATATTACTAACTTCCATAAACCACCATTAAAATTACGTAAAACGGTTGAATGAAATAATCATTTTTTGGCAATTTTTTTTGCTAAATGACATATTATCATATATTTCTTTATTTTTAAATAAAATTTGCACACTCATGGTGCGACATTGCAATTTACAAGGAATATATTGCAAACTATCATCATATTTTCCATGAAAGCGAAGTTTGATTTTAAAAAGAAAAAAGTAAGGAAAAATTAACAGCATATCACAATTGATAAAGCCCAATCTGTACCACTTTTGATTCCTGTGACGTAATAAAAATGAGGGATTCTCCATCTCTTTTTTAGGACTTTTCTTTCCCACTTCTCCTCTCATCTCCCTCATTTTTAAAGTCGCAGGAATCAAAAGTGGAATCGAAATTGGGCTTCGTCATCACAATTCTGTAGTTTTTTTTATAAAAGGTTTTAGGCTATTTTGATTTTAAAATTTTGGTTTGGGATGGTTTTAAACCTTGGTTGGTTGGTACAACCAAACGCATTAATCCTCATATGAAGTATAGCATATTTGACAGTCCATTGTCTTATCCCTTAAGATCCCAGACATAGGACAAAGAAACATATAACCAGCGTCGGTTGGGACATTGGGTACAATCATGTCAGTACCCAATGTTTGCTGAACACGTCTCTCATTAATTGGTTAAAAAAATTTGGAATCGCCCTTTTCATGGCAACGCCCCTTAAAGGGCGATTCGTTGTATTTTCAAAATGGCTTTTGATAGGTTATTTTAGGTTAGGTTAGGTTATATTGGGTTAGGTGATTGCCCCACAGGTTAGGCAATTGGTCCCGCAGGGGCTAGAAATAGGAGAAAAGCTTTATTGGGTTAGGTGATTGCCCCACAGGGTTAGACAATTGGCCCCGCAGGGGCTAGAAATAGGAGAAATGCTACTGCGAAAAATACGAAGAATCACCCTTTAAGGTGCATTGCCACGAAAGAGACCATACCCAAAAATGTTGATACTTTTATTAATTCTTGATTGGTAGGTTCAATAACAATTTACAGTTGGTACAATTTTGTTTACTATCATTGGGGAATTAGATCTATCTATCGATGTATCACAAAATTAAGAAATTAAAAAGCTTATATAGATGCTACGCATGTGATATTGTGGCTGCACCAATTATCTAAATTATCTGTCATGAAAGATAAATTTTATTACAGCATTTTATCCATATCATATCCTTATGTGATGTTAAAGTATGTAAAAAACGAAGATGATTAAAGTCCCTCCATAGATTATGACGTCATACGATACAATAGCCAATGAGAGGCCAGTATAATCTGTAATTGACCATTGGTAAAATTTATGCTGGCCTCTCATTGGTTATTCTATCGTATGACGTCATAATCTGAGGAGGGACTTTAATCATCTTCGTACAAAACAAGAAGGGTAGGACAATGGACGATAATTTGATGCACACATCTCCAATGATGATAAACAAATATCCCTTTCTTTGATTAAAAGTTATTGGTTGAAAATTTTAAGCAACCAATCTAGATTTTTTGGTACCAGAGTAATATAGGGACAAGACAATGGGCAGTAATTATATGACCACCCCAAATAGAGAAAAAATATATTACCCCTTTAGATTACTGGGGGGAAAGTTTGGGCACTATTATTTTAAGATTTTTAAAAAAAGTTATTAAAAAACTTTGGGGACCAGTATAATTTACAGTCCAATGTCCCCTCCCTCCCAGATATAAATTGACCGAATCTGATTAAGTCAAATAAAATTTACCACAGAGATAAATGTGACAATCCATTAATATTGACACTTTTTATTATGGGGGGGGGGGGGTGCATTACATGGATAGTGGACAAAATAATGCCACGGTCGTAGCGGTTATGCGTCTTGCGTCAGGTTGGCAGGGTAACGCAATCTTCAGACCCCAGATTTGAAAAAAAAATTATCTTTATATTATAGCTAATTAGATAATCTAGCAAGCATTTTTTTATAGAGAAAATAGTAAATCAAATAGCGAAAACTGAGATCTGAAATTTGCGTCACCCTTCCAAAATGACACAAGACGCATGACCGCTACGACCATGGCACTATCCATTACATGGACGTCAAATAGGAGGGGGATAAGGGGGTACTATCCCCACAAAAAAACGGGGACTTTATAAAGAGACTTTTCAACTGTAGTAATCTATGTGACATGTTAGAATGAATATAGAATGCACATGAGTATTATGACAGGGGAAAAATTGCCGTCAATTTAGGTTGATAACATGGACATCACTTATTGGTCAGATCCTTCATCCATTAGGAGTTGATGGAATGGAGTAAAGGTCGTCGATGGGATAAATCGTTATTTTAGCCAGCTACACGTTTCACTTTATTAGAGTACATGATAATCTGGTGTAAGATTAAAGATCCATTCATGTAATACGTCACTATTTTAACTAATTTTAAGCTAAGATAATTTTTAACTATATTAAGCTATGTGACTACTTAGCATGTAATACGGCGAACTTTTTGAACAAAGAGGCTACCTGGATTTTAAACTATAGTAATCTATGTGACAGCTTAGCATGTAATACGTCACTATGGGGGACCATTTAAACGGTGTCCTACTGATCTAAGTCCCATGACGAATATTCCAGGGGTGGAGGAGGGGTAGCTATTCTATTAAACATTATACCTCCAACTTTAGAGAAATTAAGCTGTAAATTATTCTGGTACCCAAAGATTTATTAACACTGAAAAACTTTGGGTACTTTTATTAAATCGCCAATGTTTTTTTTTCAATCCAAGATTTTAATCTAAAAAAGGGTTAGTTTGTTTATCATCATAATGTTTTTTTATGAATACTTATTACTAAATCCATGTACATATGTATGTAGTTTTCAAACCCATGGCATTAAGGTTCCAATCTTAGGGTTGATTTGAAATAAGCATGGGATAATATCTTCAATCATGATAAACAAAATTAATCCTTTTGTAGATAAAATTATTAAAGGTAAAGTTTAAACTAATCTGAACCAACCAATCAATTTCTGGAAGCGAATGATAAACGTCTTCATATCTTTTGGTAACAGTATTAATTTCAGTCCAATGTCCCCCTCTTTTGAAATCTTTTCTCAAGAATGTTCACTTACCTATAAAAAGTTAGGCTAGGTTAAGGTAAATAAGTATGATTATATTTAATATAAATTTTAGGCATCCCGCTGGGGTGAAATTGAAATATTTCGACCTAACCCTACAGCTGGTGTATTTCCTCGCTTTTGAATATAAGAACATCTATATTAGTGTATGCCTATGATTCCCCCCCCCCCTCTGGTTTTCTCTGCATTAATTACTGCTGTTTGACGGGGGGGGGGGGGGGTAAATATGTCTACATAGGCCCCCTGCATAACTAACTAGGCCTTTATATATGTATAAGCCGGGAGGGAGGGGACATTGAGCTGTTTATCACTATGAGTATGTAGTCCCAAAAATTTTATAATATCATTTTCTTATTCGTTGGCTTAACAACTTTGGTGACTTTTCTTGAATTTTGAGTGTACAAATGTTTCAATCAATAATTGTTATCTACAGAATGCGTAATTGTGTGTATCATAATTAGGCAAATACAACAATTTAACAGCTATTATCTTATCCCTTTAGATACCTGATATGTATGTGGTTGTGTGTGTGTGTGTGTGTGTGTGTGTGTGTGTCTGTGTCATGTGTTATGTTGTATGCCTTAATTTACATTAGTGTTGTGTTTTATCACTGCCGAAAATGTATCACATAAAAAAAGAAACAGATATTATTACTACAGCGTAAAACTGTCCCTTCCCCTTTTACTTAACCCCTACTATCATTAAACAACCACTCAAATTAGAAATTTGCTAAAGGAACGTATTGCGAATATGAAACCAGTGATCTAAAGGGACAAGACAATAGCCGATAAATTGACGTACATTCCTAATGATGATACACAAAATTACCCCTTTTGCAGATTAAAATAAGTTGTTGGAAACGTTTGAACACTTAACTCAATGAACCAAACAATCAAAATTCACTAAAGTCCCCAAAGTTGTTAAGCCCCGGAATAAGATAATAACTTTGGGGACTAGTGCAAATATGCGTAAGTGTAGACACACCTATATACATTGGTGTACGTATCTTATAAGTCAAGGTTTCTCTTCATTGGGCGGCGGTTTTTAACAAGCGAAGCATTCATAGAATTTGAAGTTGTCCGTCTGTACATCTGCTAGTTCTTGATAGCTCTATCTCAATCCCACAAATAATCTGGAATAGCCATAAATAAATAATGCATAATTATCTCGCAGTGCAGAGAAATGCGCGAAAAATACATATTTTACGCGTTTTTTATTCAGTGAAGCTTTCCCTGTGCTTAATTGGATCTTGGCTATTCCAGATTATTTGTAGCCTTCTTTTGCCGCTTAAAATGGTGTGCGGGTATGATCTGTACGTTCAGCCGTTTGGCAGCTAGCAGCCTTTAAAGTTCATAGATTTTTGGAAATATTGCTTACCAGCAATATTTTCCGTGAACTGCAGTAGATCCAAGTTTTTAAATGAAAGAACCTTTAGATAGGTCCTCGGATCGGAGGAATATTTTATCTAAAAATTTAGGTCATGGGATGGTTTTATGCTATTGTTTAGGCACCCCACTCCATCATTTTTAACGTTTTAATCTACAGAATAATTTTGTGTATCATAATTGGGGAACCACATCCATTTAACGGCCATTGACTTATCCCTTTAGATACCTGCATGCCATTTCCCCAGAACCTTAAGAACTAACTAACACACAAACATATAGAGTAGTTGCACTGCGAACAAATAATTAATTAAAATGAGAATTAAAGAGATGATTTTTGGAAAATTTTTATTTTTTCCTAACAAATAAAAAAAGTATAAAGAGAGTTTATTTGATTAAATTTATAGTGGCCTCTCATTGGTTAATTTTATTGACGTCATAATCTGAGTCACTTTTACTAGCTGCGAAGAACCATATAGGTTTAATATTTTGCAAGATTTTACCAAACAATTGCGCCTAGAGGCATCTACAAGGGCACCTGGGGGAGTGGGTTAAAAACCTTCTTTGGACCTACGAGAAGCTTCACAGTAAAGAGTAATTAGTTAATTGAGCATGAAGCAAAGCTTAACAATAAGAAATTATTAACTTTAATTGATTCGTAGGATATATTTAATATGTTTTTATATACACAAGAAAGCTATCTTCTAAAATTGGCGACTTTTTTTGTAGAATAAAAAGTAAATAATTAAAATTTTATTAGGGGAAATGACAATCGACGATGTACATCCTTTTTAAGAAAATATAAGAAGATGATTAAAGTCCCTCCACAGATTATGACGTCATACGATAGAAAAGCCAATGAGAGGCCAGTATACTACACTGTATACTACACTAATGGTAAAATTTATGCTGTCCTCTCATTGGTTATTCTATCGTATGACGTCATAATCTGTGGAGGGACTTTCATCATCTTCAAATATAGAAATTATTGGTTGAAATGTTTGGACACTCCTAAATTGAAACAACCAAGTCCCTAATTTTTATGCCAACAAAAAGATTTTTTTAATAAAACTTTGGGAACCAGTATAACATATACAGTCCAATTTCCCCAAACATGTGAACGAATTCTAGTTCCAGTTTTAGAGTAGATTTGAGTTTTAAAAATGTACTAGAACATCACCTGCTAATAAACATGGCATTTTATATAACAAATTGTCCAAGAATCATTAAGACAATCTTTCGTCATGTTATATTTTTGTACTAGCGGCTACGCCCCTAGAAACCTCTAGGGACACTTAAGGTAGGAGGGGGAAAAGTCTACCTCATCTTATTTTAAATTTGAGTTTCAAAAGAGTAAAAAAATATTTTTTGGGGGAGAGGGGTAAAGACACCATCCACAAAAATGTTCAAAACCTTCCCAGCACCTATAAGAAGCTTCAGTGTAAAGGAGAACAATATCGGTTCAGCGTTTAGCGAGATCCTTCAGGACAGACAAAAACGCTTACTACTTTATATCATAGGATTATCACGGAGGGAGGCGTTAGTGAACTTTAAATTATACTGGCACCCAAAGTTTTATGGACACGCTTGGTTGTGTTAAAAACTTTGGAGACTTTGAAAAAATCTTTAAAGACCAATAATTTGGATTTGGCTATTTTGTTTATCCTTAATTGGGGTTGCATAAACTTATTGCCTTATCCTTATTGTCTTATCCCTTAAGATCCCTGATCAGTACTAATTGATATTTTTAAGTGATATAGTTTTCCTATTACAATGATTTTTCAAATGGTGATTTCTGGAAGGATTAGGCATCATGTAATAAGCAAAGAGTCTCAATAATCAAGTGTAGAAACGAAAGTACGTCTTATATTTGAGCTATTTACACCAAATTGTTGTCTAGGTTTTGATTATATTATTAAGCCAGAGAGAGAGAGAGGGGATAATGGGCTATTTATTACACTAGTTCTAAAGTTTTATAAAAAAAAAATGTTTTTTCTTTTCTTTTTCGTTAGCTTAACAATTTTGGAGATTTTGGTTGATTTTGATTGGTTGATTCATTAAGTCTAGTGTTTAAACGTTTCAACCAATTATTACAAACTACAGAAGGGGGTAATTTTGTGCATCACCATTGAGGATGAACATTAATTTATCAGCCATTGTCTTATCCCTTTAGATCCCTTTTATTAACCTCATTAATTGCTATAAGAAATAATAATTGCGACGACGCTATACGTAAATTAGATGATTAAGGATCAGACATTGCTAATCAAAAAGATGATAAGGCCTTGATCTTTTAATTATATAATCTATTTTATTTTATCTATTAATCTTTAGGGGTAAGACAATTGGTGAAAATTAATGTTCACCCTTAATTTTGATAGATAAAATTACTCTATTTTAGATAATAGTTACTGGTGTAAATGTTAGGACACTGCTTTATTGAACTAACCAATAAAAAATCAATAAAAGCCACCAAGATTGTTAAGCCAACGAATAAGAAAACATGAGTATAAAACTTTGGGTACTAGTGTAATAAACAGCCCAATGTCCCCTCCATCCCTGATCTATGATAAGCAACCCTAAACCTGGGTTTTCTTTAATTTCTCAATGTTTCTTTATTTTCACATTTTCAGGGATGTAAGTATCAAGATTATTAGATCAAGTTATTCTAAAGTAGTATGATGTATGTTTGTCTTTCATATTTGTTGTCTAAAAAAGTTTGGGTATTGAACTGCGATTGTCCATTTTCAAACTAGAAGTTTCCAAACTTTTCAACCTATAATTTTCTTTTAGAAATGGAATGTGCATATTCATTTATCGTTCATTGTCTGGTCCCTTAAGATCCTTGCGACTATTTGATTGTGTTTTACGAAGATATATAAAATTGCTTGGTCAATCTAGTTAAAATTCCCCAAAGTTTTATAATAATGTTTTCTTATTCGTTTGCTTTACAACTCTGTGGATATTTGTGAATAATGATTGATTGATTCATTAATTAAATGTTTAAACGTAATTTTGTGTATCATCATTGAGGATTTATCGGCCATTGTCTTATCCCTGGTAGAGCTACTATCCAGTTGATAAATACAATCAGATTGTTTCTAAAAATCCTAATATTTGGCTTGAGTTAGTTTTCCTTTATTCTGTGTTTCTCCTCACTGTATGACACTTTTCTCTCTTAAACCAGGGATATAAAGGGATAAGACAATGGGCATTGAGATGAAGGACACCCTCAATTATGATAAACTAAATAATCCCCTTCTTATTGGAATAAAAGCTTGAACCAACCTTTCGATATTTAAGAAAAAAGTACCCATAGTTTTTAGGCTATTGAATGTTAGAACGTGTTTATAAATCTTTAGGGCCTGTATAATTTAAAGTCTTATCCCCCGTAGTCTTGTTTATCATCATTGGGGATGTATAGTAATTAATCTCCCATTGTCTTATCCATTGATATCCCTGCAAACAACTGAACAACTGACATTTAATCATTTTTAAAACAGTCTGCTCGTCAATCGTAACGAAGTTCATTTTTTATATTTTTTTTTAATTAGTAGCGAAGCTACTCGGCAATTAACATTGTCAGTCCGTACGTCAGTCCTAAACACTATGTGGCGATGATAAATTCTCGGCTGCTTTTAATGATAGACAGCTAAAATTTTTGGTGAAGATTTCCTGTATCATTGGGATTGGGCATACAGACTAACTTTATGGCCCTAAGTGTTAATTTATAGTTGCAAACAAAACATTTAGTATTTAATTATTTATCGATAAGGAGAAAAGCTAGTTATAAAGAAGCTTTACTAATGAAAATGTCAATTTAACTTAAAATAAAGCATATTTTTTTTATAATTTTAATATTAATTTTGATTAGATAATTCTAGCTTTAACGGATAATTAGTCAGGTTTCCTTAAATCGAAACTGGATACCAAGCAAATAGTAAATAATAGGAGAGTCCTGCATGGATAGGGCTACACTAGCTTGAGGCCCTCATCAGCAGGTAGTAAGGGGGCATTGGGCTGTTTATAACACTAGTCCCCAAAGTTTTTATAGAAACGTTTTTTATTCGTTAGCTTGACAACATCAATTTATTGGCCATTGTCTTATCCCTTTAGATCCCTGAGATGAGGCTTAATTAATCTTTACAAATTTAATCTTTGAAAGAGGGGGGAGTCTATAAATTGTCATTTTTCGATTTAATGGAAACTACCGAAAATTAAGTAATGAAATAAAGAGTTATTATACTCTTGCCAAATGCTTTGTTCTAAAAGTTTAAATTAATTAAAATTCAGACAAAAATATATGAAAATTATATTTTTGTATTATAAAAATCAAACTATAGCCAGTGCAGCTTTTTAAACAAATATTTTTTTAATTACATGTCAAAAGGTTTATTTTTTTAATATAATAAAACTTAAATTTCGATTTATATTTATATATATTCATAGAAGGACTGTAATTTAGACTAGTACCCAAAGTTTTATAAGCACCATCTCTGATTATATTTGTTAGCTTTAAAACTTTGGGTGTTACAACTTTTCAACCAATAATTCAAATTTGCCGAAAAGATAATTTTGTTAATCATCATTGGGGCTGAACATCAATTTACAAGCCAATTGTCTTGTCCCTTAAGATCCCTGATTATTCTATAATCAAACAATTAAATCATCAGCTTAGGCTGTATTATATACAAAATTTATTTCCTTGAAAACGAAGGAGTGGTGTGTATTCATTTCCCCATATTATCACATCACCACAGTGTTTCATATCAGTCAAAAGCTGGGAGGGAGGGGATATTGGGCCGTTTATACACTAGTCCCCAAAGTTTTATTATAAAGAATTCTTATTTAATGGCTTAACAACTTTAGGAGCTTTTATTAAATTTTTATTGGTTGGTTTAATAAGTTGAGTGTCCAAACGTTTCAACAACTAACAACTAATTGTAATCTATTTGTAATTTTGTGTATGTACAACAATTTATGGACCATTTATCCCTTTAGACCCCTTGGTCCCTTAGAAAAGGGGATTGATAAAAGGAAGTTGAGAATCGGCAGTTTGTCAGAGAGAAAAGAACAATAAGCTGTTTATTACGCTAGTCCCCAAAGTTTTTTTTACAACGTTTTCCTATTCGTCGGCTTAAAAACTTTGGGGACTTCAGTGAATTTCGATTCCTTGTTTTATTAAGTTGACTGTTCAAACGTTTCAACCACTAATCTTACGCTACAGAAAGGGTAATTTTATCATCAATTAGGATGTACACCTTGATTTATCGGCCATTGTTTTATCCCTTTAGATCCCTAGCAGTTTGTGCTGTAATGATAATATGCAGTTTTATATTGTGATACACAAGCGGTAGTGAAGGTGCACCTACACAGAATATTGTGATACACAAGCGGTAGTGAAGGTGCACCTACACAGAATATTGTGATACACAAGCGGTAGTGAAGATGCACCTACACAGAATATTGTGATACACAAGCGGTAGTGAAGATGCACCTACACAGAATATTGTGATACACAAGCGGTAGTGAAGGTGCACCTACACAGAATATTGTGATACACAAGCGGTAGTGAAGATGCACCTACACAGAATATTGTGATACACAAGCGGTAGTGAAGGTGCACCTACACAGAATATTGTGATACACAAGCGGTAGTGAAGATGCACCTACATAGAATATTGTGATACACAAGCGGTAGGGAAGGTGCACCTACACAGAATATTGTGATACACAAGCGGTAGTGAAGATGCACCTACACAGAATATTGTGATACACAAGCGGTAGTGAAGATGCACCTACACAGAATATTGTGATACACAAGCGGTAATGAAGGTGCACCTACACAGAATATTGTGATACACAAGCGGTAGTGAAGATGCACCTACACAGAATATTGTGATACACAAGCGGTAGTGAAGATGCACCTACACAGAATATTGTGATACACAAGCGGTAATGAAGGTGCACCTACACAGAATATTGTGATACACAAGCGGTAGGGAAGGTGCACCTACACAGAATATTGTGATACACAAGCGGTAGTGAAGATGCACCTACACAGAATATTGTGATACACAAGCGGTAGTGAAGGTGCACCTACACAGAATATTGTGATACACAAGCGGTAGTGAAGGTGCACCTACACAGAATATTGTGATACACAAGCGGTAATGAAGGTGCACCTACACAGAATATTGTGATACACAAGCGGTAGGGAAGGTGCACCTACACAGAATGGCATAATATTCGGTTTAACATAATCAGTTTTCATCACGGGATAATTTCTTAAACATTGTAAAAGAAGAATAGTTACCTATTGCATTGTATTGGAGACAGTTTTCCGCGGAAAGTAAAATGAAAGAAAATTGCCAATAAAACAAAGAATAATCCTATTTCAGGGGAAACTGCCTATAATACGATACTCTAGGAGCACCTAAGGTAAGGGGGGTAGGGTAACCCTTCAGTTTCGATTGTATTTTTTAAAAACAGTAAGGTGTGGTATTTTTTTGGAGGCGATCTCTTTTTTTCCTTGCTTTAACATAAGCTTTCATGTAAATACAGACAGACATCCAGTTACTTTTATATAAGGATTATCCTTAGTTTCAATCCTAAGGTATAAACTCCTTGCCCACTGGTATGAGACATTTAACCCTGCGCCTGATCTTTCAATTAAAAATCACTACACTAACTCATTACAATTCAATCATTCATCCTGGGTTGAGGCAGCCATTGTTTCATTGCTTGCTTCATATAGTGGCTGCTGAGCCCTGTATTTATATATTGTAAATTATTGATTCTAAACTTTTATTTGAAATATAATTCATATCCTTTTATAAGTGTGACAATGTGTTTAAAGATCTCGTTAACAGCTCGACCAATATGGTTTTCCTTTACAGTTAGTTTCTTATAGGTCCAGGGAAGGTGTACAACTTATTTAGAGGATTTCGAAAAGAAATCACCCCTAAAAAAATTACCCATTATTTCTTTTCAAAATTGTTTTTCAAACTAAAATATAAAGTATAGAGTTTTAAGTAAATACCTAATGTTTTTGAGCTAGTCAACGAATGAGAGAATATGTTTTAAAACTTTATGTAAAATTAAGTCCAATGTCCCCTCCCTCCTGGTACCTTAATAAAAACTTTGGAGACTTTTATTGAAACGTGATTAGTATTCCATCTTTTTAATCAATAATTTTAATCTATAATGAGTATAAATTTGTTTAAATTATTTGGTAAGTAAAACAATTTATCATCCATTGTCTTATCCCTTAGTACACCTGGGTATTATGTCTGCATACTAACTAACAAATGAATGTCTGTTTGTGTGTGTGTATGTATGTGTGTGTGTGAGTGTCTGTGTATGTGTATGTGTATGTATGTACATATGTGTATGTGTGTGTGTGCCATTGCCGGCCTGATTGATGTGCCAATTAAATTCAATTGGAACACTCAAGTATTCAGGAAGGGAGGGGACATTGGGCTATTCATTACACTAGTTCCCAATGTTGTATATAATGTTTCATTATTTGCTTACTTAACAACTTCGGGGACTATTATTGAATTTTGATTTAGTTGAGTCTCTAAACGTTTCAATTGTAATCTACAGAAGAGTTAATTTTGTGTATTATTATTGGGGATTTACATACATTTACTGGCCGTTGTCTTATCTCTTTAGATCCCTGTAAAGTGGAAGAGAAAGATATTCTGAAGAAAATAAAAGTCCTTACTTTTAATAATTAGACCAATTATTTTCTCATATTTATTCAAAACCGATTAATATCCAGTGGGTTAGAACCAGTTCTCATCCATACGATCATAAACTATGTTTAGCATCGTTTTATATCCAGCTTTCTATGAATATAAAAGTGTACAATTATAAGATTGAAACCAGTTTTTTAGCCCGTACCTTCGGCATCTCGGGGCTAAAAATGGTTTTAATCTTATAATTGTACATTTTATATCCGCGTAAAGCTGTTTATAATACGATGCGAGAAATAACTATTTTCTCAATAATAATGGCATACACGGCCTTGCAAACCAGAAGTAGGGATCATTATTCTGGGAGGGAGGGGACATCTCAATTTAAATTACAGTGGTACCCAAAGTTTTATAAACAAAAACAAGGAAAACCATGGAAAATATTAAACATACCTAAAACATAAAAAATGGTTAAACATTTTATCACAAATAGCAAACTCGGGGCTCAAAAAACTGGTTTTAATCTTATAATTGTACATTCTATATCCGCGAAAAGCTGTTTATAATACGATGCAAGAAATAACTATTCTTTCATTGATCTAAACATGTTTTTTTGCATTTTTGCAACAACTGTAGAATATATAATAAAAATTTGAAATGTTATATGACAGTGTTTTTGCAATACAAATTATAATCTTTTTTTCATTGGGCTGTTTATTACACTAGTCCCCAAGTTTTATAATAACCTTTTTTATTTGATTGGCTTGGCAAGTACGATAGTGAATTTTGATTGGTTGGTTCTTAAACTTGATGTTCAAACGTTTCAGCCACTAATTTTAATCTACAGAAGGGGTAATTTTGTGTATTATCAAGGGGGATGTATATCAATTTATCGGTCATTGTCTTATCCCTTTAAATCTCTGTATTATATGTGTGTTCAATAAAGTTTAGTTGAACACTTGCACCATGCAAAGTTAGGACTTCTCAGACAAAGGTCGTGCGATCAAAGATTTGGTTGTCCAATGGGTGTTACCTTTGGTGTCTGGACAGGAAAGGAGTTATCCTGGGTTGTTGGACCTGACGTTAGAGTATTATAGATAGCGTCCCCGCCCGTATGAGGTAATAGAGGCCTCTAGGGGCACTTGAGAAAAGGGAAAAAATAATTATCTTTTGATTATAGTTGTTAAATGAAAAAGTGAGAAAATCATAGGAGCGTGTTTCAAGGGGCGGCTTATCTCGGAAGGGTGGAGGTACACTCCCCTAAAAATGTTATAAATCTTTTCTTGACCTATAAGAAGCTTCACTCTAGAGGAGAATCTTATCAGCCCATAAATTCTAGATCCTAAGCTAAGCTACAGACATATAAACATCTAGTTACTTTCATACAAGTTTCAAACACAAACGTATAAACTTTCAATATGTGACTAAAACCGATAAGGAAATCAATTAAACTAAAATAAAAGTATTTTAAGTCAGGAATTAAAAAGATAATATAGCTAAAGAAACAAAATACGCCAATTTTTTAATGCTTAAGTCCTATATTATAAACTAGCGGCTACGCCCCTAGAGGCCTCTAGGGGCACTTGATGAGGAGGGAGTCGATTAAAAAAAAAAGTGTAAAATATTTTGGGGGTGGAAATTCCTTTTTTTTTGGGGGGGGGGGGGGGTATTTTTCATTTTTGGGAGGGTTGGGGGTTATAAACCTTCCCGGGACTTATGAGAAGCTACCCTGTTAAGGAGAACCCGATCGGATCAGCGGTTAGCGAGATCCTTCGGTACAGACACACAGACAGACTAACTTCCTTTTACTGATTACTGTACCTTATTAACTACTGAACCGATTGAGTTTTCTATTTTAGGTAAGCTTCTCAGTGGTCCTAGGATGGTTTTAGGCTATAATCTTTTATTCCTTCCCCCATAAAATACAAAGCCTTTATATGCTAAATTGTTTTTAAAAAGTAGGATTTTTTTCTAATATATTTGTTTATCTTAACTTCTGTTTCTAAGATTTATTAAACCTTCAAAACAAAATTGGTTTTGGTTTTCACGGAAGCTTTATACTAGTCATGGGAAGATTCAGAAAGTGATATACAAAATTATATATAAAAACTGTGAATTGACAAAAAATCTATCTAATAATATTATTTTTTTTGATTGGTTGAAAAATAATCTCTATATTTGTGATTTTAAAGGACATAAAAATGAGAATGAAATAGCTCATAATCCCAAAATGTTCGCCAACTAACCAGCATGATGCCATTTATATGGCTATTATTAAAGATAGTTGTTCTTGAAAATAAATTTGATTACAAATATTGAAATATTTGTGATTTAGTGTACTTTATTAGGATATTATATAAGTAGAATTTCATTTTTAGTATCAACCAAAATAATTTTTGTTTATCATAAACGGGGAAGTACATCAGTTCATCTATTTTCTTATCACTTAAGATCCCTAAAAGTCCCCAAAGTTTTTTAACAACGTTTAATATTCGTTGGCCTAACAACTTTGGTGACTTTTATTGAATTTTTTTGGTTATTTCATTAGGTTAATTGTCCAAATGTTTCAACCACTAAATGTAATCTAAATGTAAAGAATGGGAAATTTTGTGTATCATCATTAGGATTGTACATTAATTTTTTGGCCATTGTTTTATCCCTTTAGATCCCTGTATATGCTACTAAGTAAGGAAGGTGTAGTTTGATCTTTTGTAATAACTAATATGCGTTTCTGAATATTTGATAAAGGGTCAGCTGAATTCTAGTTTCCGATTGTGTACATAGCACCCTCATCTTATCTCAATAATTAATACTAGCTTAAAAAGCTCCAAACTTCCACAAAAAATATAAATTTGAAAAAATTGAATATTGAATGTATAATGCATGTATAAATAGTTTTTACTTTATATCGCTTTTCCCTTTGACCGGAGTAGCTGAAAATAGCTTTTGCAATATTTAAGTTATCTACTGTACAACTTTAAAAATTAGGGAAGAAATAGGCAATCAATTTTTAGTTGATCTGATAAAGTTATTCATTTGCGGACGTGAGTGCACACCTGTACAAGGTCAATGATGATACACATAATTACCCCTTCCTTAGATTAAAATTAGTGTTTAAAACGTTTGGATTTTCAACTTAATAAACTAACCAATTTCATAAAAGTCCTAAAAAGTTTTTAAGCAAACGAATAGGTCAACGGTAAAAAAAAACTTTGGGGACTAGAGTAATAAACATCCAAATGTCCCATCCCTCTCTGGAAGATTTGATGAAGTGAAATATTTGCGAACTTGAGTGTACACCTGAGCTGGATCTTTAAATCATTTCAATGGTGCGCCAAATCGGGGTGAGCCAACTTTCCACCAATGAGAGCACAGCATTTTACGAAATGCCGCGCTGTGATTGGCTGAAATTCGGCGCACCCCGATTTGGCGCACCATTGAAATGATTTAAAGATCCAGCTCTGTACAAGGTCAATTTCAGAAACTTTAAGAAGAACTAATAAATGTATAAAATCTAGATGCCTAATTACTTAGTACGTCTACATTATCGGTTTAAGGATCTAAAGGGATAAGACAATGGCCGATAGATTTATGTACATCCCTAAAATTACCCATTCTGTAAATAACAATTAGTGGTTGGAACGTTTGAACACTCACCTTAATAAACCAACCAATTAAAATTATTTTAAAAGTCCCCAAAGTTGTTAAGCCAACGGATAACAATCGTTGTTATAAAACTTTGGGGACTAGTGTAATAAACAGTCCATTGTCTACTCTCTCTCTGTTTTTTTTTAGATGATATACGCTTCTTAATAAAATCAATCAATTATTTTTTATTTAACATATACTAATTTAGCTTTAAATTGGATTTTTTTGGATAATTCTTATGTAAATTTTATCGTCCAAAAATTAGGGAAAATCCTTTTTAATTTGGAATAAATATCATGTCTGATAATCTGATTGGCTATCTATGGTAGTACATCTATTGACGGATTTTGTTTTAATTTTAATTACAAATCATACCTAATCATCGAGGAGGTTTTATGCGGAGATAAGACAATAGGATATAAAAGTTTGAAGTATTAAAGCATCATTGATTTTAGCAGTAGAAGAATACGATACTCAATTTTGTAAACAAATGTATTCATATTTAGAAACATTGATAACTGAATCAGAGATTTAAAGGGATAAGACAATGGCCGATAAATTGATATTCATCCCCAATAAAGATACACAAAATTAGTTGTTGAAATGTTTAGACACTATACTTAATAAACCAACCAATAAAAACTTAATTAAAGCCCCCAAGTTTTAAAGCCAAAACGTTATTAAAAACTTTGGGGACTAGTATAATTAACAGCCCATTGTCCCTTTCCTAAATAGTTCTTTATATTGTATTAAAGATTACGTCATTTATGAAAAAAAGCTGTCATAGTTTTGTCTTAAAAATTTAGAATAAAATTAAAACTTAAGTCCTTGAGCTCTTAAATGTTAAAAACCTTTTATAATTTGATCTTTTTTAAATGTATACAAAACTGTTTAAATAATATTTTAGCCAAATTTATTCTGAACTTCTTAGAAAGTAGTAAGGTTTTCGTTGGTCATTTAGATCTTCATAACCAATGAATCGTTTGAGATCGTCTTGAGCTCTACATACCTTCCGGGATTGTTTTAGGCTATAATCAAATACTCTGTTGTATCTTAAGAACACTTATCTATCAGTAGTTGTAAGATTTGTCATAACTTGAAGGTTGATTTCGGTGTTCTGACAAATAATAAGTCAGTAAATAGAGAAACACAAAAAACAATGATTACCAAACGGACAAATTTAATAAAAAAATAAAATGTTTAGTTCTAATAATTTTCGCAGTTATGAAAATAAAAATAATGTAACATTTTGTGGTACGTTTTATTTTATTTTATTTTTCGTAGGTAAATGTCTATAATACCAAACGTTTTTTTTAGTATGGCTCAGAACATTTTTAAGACAGCGGTAATATAGCTTTTTTTGCGGATTTTTAAAAACTTCCTTCGATGATTTACTTATTGTTGGCATGTTTCACACAAAATATTTTAATTTTAACAGGAGAATTAAATACTTTGATGTTGAAGCAAACCAAGGAGGGAGGGGACATTAGGCTGTTTACTACACTAGCCCCCAATATTTTTTAATAACATTTTCTTCTTCGTTGGATTAACAACTTTGGGGGCTTTAATTGAATTTTGATTGTAATTTACAAAATAGGAATTTATGTGTATAATCATTGGGGATTTACTTAAATTTATTGGCCATTGTCTTATCACTTTAGATCCCTGTAAACCACGCCTATTAACAAGGAGAAATATGTCCTATAGTAGCGCAAAAATAATTACACAAGATTCCTTTTTGAAAACAAAAATAAAAATTAATGTATTTTTGTTGAAAAACAAACAAACCAGGTCTTCTGAAAAATAAGTAAAAATCATAAGAAAAAAAGGCCAAGATAAGCTTAATTTTCAATAGACAGACAAACACACATCCTACTACTAAGTTATTCATAAGTATAAGAAATCAAAAAAGGTTTTAGTTTTTCAAAACTAATTCAAGGTTAAAAAAAAGATTTTAGTCGCTTTTCTTAAAAAGATAAACTTTTTTAAATTGACTAAAAGCATCATAAAACCATAAAACCTCTAAAAAAGATAACCCTTTTTAGTAGCTAAGTGTGTTCATTGTCAGTACGTCCGTCAGTAAGTTAGCTAAACTTATATTCAAATTGAGTGTTCTTTAAGATCTAAGGAAATGCGCTCTGAAGTTGTTGAAATGAATTGGACGAGTATGTGCAGGGCGGGAGGGGACATTGAACTGAAAATGGTACCTAAGATTATACAAAAAACGTTCTCCCATGTCTATACTTTTCAACCTACAATTTTATCATTCTAAAGAAATTATTTTGTGTATCATTATTGCTTCTGTACATCAATTTATTATGCGTTAAGATGCATGATTTTGTGTAAGTATGCTTGTAATGTTCATCTCATTCAAATATCAAGTCTAATCAAAGGAAAAAGGATGATTACAGCCAAAGGTAACGAAGCTAATCATAAAGAAATAGGTATAATTTATCAGTAAAAGACAGATTTTATGATATAAGACAATCCTTATAATAAAGTAACAGGATGTGTGTTTGTCTGTCTGCCTGTTTGTACCAAAGGATCTCGCTAACCGCTGAACCGGTAGGGTTCTCCTTAACAGGGTAGGTTCTCATAGGTCCCGGGAAGGTTTATAACTATTTTGGAGGAGGGTACCGCCACCCTCCCAAGAGGAATTACAAAAAAATCGAGAAAAAAAATTAAATATTCGTAGACTTGAGCGCCATATAGATGGGTATCGTAGAGACTTGAACAAAAATAACCAAACATTTAAAGTACCACTACAGGCCTCTAGGGGCGTAGCCGCTAGTTGGAAATTAGTTTGGAAACTGTTTAATTGCACCAACAATGAATCCTTATACTAAAGTAACAGGATGTTTGTGTGTTTGTGTGTTTGTGTGTATGTGTGTTTGTTTGTACCAAAGGATCTCGCTAACCGCTGAACCGATCGGGTTCTCTTTAACAGGGTAGCTTCTCATAGGTCCCGGGAATGTTATGACTATTTTGTGGGAGGGTACAGCCACCCTCCCAATAGGAATCACAAAAAAATTGAAAAAATTAAATATTCGTAGACTTGAGCGCAACATAGATATGTATCATAGAGACTTGAACAAAAATAACCAAACATTTAAAGTGCCACTAGAGGCCTCTAGGGGCGTAGCCGCTAGTTGGAAATTAGTTTGGAAACTGTTTAATTGCACCAACAATCAATTCTTAATTAAAGCACCAAATATTTTTTAGCTATTGAGTGTAAGAATATGTTTGGGTACCAGTATAAATTTACAGTCCAATGTGCCCTTCTTTTCTGTAAATATAGGATATACATACACTTGATTGTAGAGTAACTTCGCCCCTAATAATGTTCTACTTACTCTGTATGTGAGTGACTTTACTTAATAACGACAAATTAAGTTCCCTCCTTTACATGGAGGGAGGGGATATTGGGCTGTAAATTTAACTGGTAACCAAAGTTTTCAAACAACGTTTTCTTGTTCATTGGCCCAAAAATTTTGGGAGCTCTCTTTGAATTTTGATTTGTTGGTTTCTAACTTGAAGTGTCCAAATGTTCCAACCAACAATTTTAATTTACAAGTAAAGTTATCTTGATTTTCATCATTTAGGTTGTATGTTTATAAATATATCGTCCATTTTCTTATCCCTTATGATTCCTGCTTCTATAATGCGACAAAAATTCTGATTTAAAAAAGAACATGACAGACAATAATTAAGACTAAATAATCCAAATATTTGAAGTGTAATAAAACAAGGGAATTATGTCCATAGGTAGCATAGCAATACAAATTTACAAAAAATTATGGCTCAAATATTTGCCTGGAAGGGTGCCCAAAGTTTATTCCTTGGGGACTTTAATCAAATATTGGTAATATGTTACTGTTTCAAGACTTTTGAACCAATAATTTCAATCTACCAAAGGGGTATCTTTGGCTATCATAAACGGAGGTGTACATAGATTAATTGTCTTTTTCTCCAAGATCGCTATTTATTATATTCTTTCATTTGAACAATTTATGTCTCTGTTTTTCGGTTGTAACGCCTTTAATTCAGTTATCTCCAGTGATTAATTTATTTTTTGAAGAATCATTTCAACATTTTATTAATAGTTATTTCTTTCATCGTATTATAAACGGCTCTCCGCCGATATAGAATGTACAATCATAAGATTAAAACCAGTTTTTTAGCCCCGAGGTGCCCGTGCCTTCGGCACCTCGGGGCAAAACAAACTGGTTTTAATCTTATGATTGTACATTTTTATATTCGTAGAAAGCTGAATATAATACGATGCTAGACATAGTTTTTTCGTATGGATGAGAACCGGTTCCTATCCACCGGATTCGAATGAATACGAGAAAAATGTTTATCATTTTTTGCGAAGATTCTCAGGAAGGGAGGGGACATTGGGCTGATTATTACACTAGTCCCCAAAGTCTTATGATAACATTTTTCTTATAAGTTGGCTTAACAACCTTGGCGTCTTTATTGAATTTTGTTTTGTTGGTTCATTTAATTGAGTGTCCAAACGTTTCAACAACTAATTTTAGTCTGTAGAAGGGATAAGGTTGTGTATCATCAATGGGGATGTTTATTTATCGGTCATTGTCTTATTCCTTTAGATCCATGAAAGATTCTCTATAGTTAATAAAAAGCCGCGCGTTAGAATATTTTTATAGTACATACCTAAAAATAGAATAAAATTTTAAAAATCTTTCAAAATTTGCATGATTTCGAACCTTTAAGATTGCTTTGAATTTTAAAAGATAGATGAATTTTAAATTTGTAAAGCTGACTTTAAGTTGATACTTCAATATCAACCGAATATCAATAAAAAAAATTAAGTATATAATATATATTTTGTTTATTGTAATTTTTTTTAAAAATTCATATGTGTAAAATAGTAAAATAATTTTTCGTTATCATTCTTGTATGATGAAAATTTGTCTAAAAAATATTAACAAAATTTTTTATACATTCTAAAGGAAATAAAAAATGACAAAACTGTACTTTTTCCTTTTATTGAATTCTCTTTTGAAATTCAATGATTCATATGAATAACTGTATAAGATCAGAGATAGATATTTTAAAAATAATTTCAAAATATTTACATGTTTAGAGTTCCTTTAAAACTAATAATAAAGTTTTAAACTATATTTGAATGTATAGTTCTTAGTTTGCTGTAATAGTTATCGTAACGTATTATAGACAGCTTTCCGCGGATATTAAAATGAAAATAATAAAAATAAAACTAGTTTTGTTAGCCACGATAGACCGAAGGCACGGGCTAACAAAACTGGTTTTGATTTTATGACATTATTTTAATATTTGAGGAAAAGTGTCTGTAATATTATTAAAAACATGATTTTTCAGTATGGCCCAGAAATGGCTAAATTCCAGCGGATATTAATCGGTTTCGAAGCCATACTAAAATAAATAATTTCGTATCGTATTATAGACAGTATTCAACTTATTAATATTTCCATTTTAACTTTCATAGACAATTGTCTAAAATACGATCCATACATGATTTTTCAGTATGGCTTAGAAAACCTCTTACACAAATTAAAGATTTAATCTGCTGAAAACATATCTTTATTCAAAATGTATGATTTATCCTTTTTTTGTTTAATAGTTAACAATGCTTCTTTGGTTTTGATAAAAAAAAAGCTGTCCTAGCTTTAGGTTATATGTACATATATTTATGCGGTATTCTTATTTTTAAAATTTTTCATTTTAAACGTATTCTCTCGTTTTAGGCTAAGTTTAAGGTTCGATTCTTGGCCTTAAAATTGGCACCCCCTATCGTTGTGCGAATTACTGAATTGCACTCCCCTACACAATTCTCGAAATGCTGATACCTAGGACTACACGGTAGAATGTTAAATGCTAAGCATCTCTATAATCAAGTCCTGAAAATGTAATCATATCTTTAAACAGTAACCTGTATTTAAACAGTTTTGCAACAAATTTACTTACAATTTTGTTTAGACTACTACATTTATATTATGCTTTTTTTTCAGTTCTGTCACTCTACAAGTATTAATGTTCGTTTGTCCCACACATGGTGTTATGTTTGTCTATTTTATAATTTACTTATGAATCTATAGCAAGGCTCTTTTATAAGCAAAATTTTATTCATATTTAATTTTCTGATACAAGAGTGTTGCTTTAGAAACAATAAATGATTATTTATAAATCCTTTGTTTCTTATGCCTCATTAATCTTTTGAAGTATATAAAATGCAGGGATCTAAAGGGATAAGACAATGGAAGATTATTTTATATCCATCTGTAACAGGCACTAACAGTCTGGAACCAACCAATCAAAATTCATCAAAGTATCCAAAATTTTAGATCCATAGAAGAAAGATAACGTGATTAAAACTTTGGGTACCAGTGTAATTTACAAATAAAAACAAATAAGATTTGGCTAAACTATATTTTAAGGTCCTATCTCACCCAGTATTCATGGAATCAAACTGTTATAGCGCTTAAAGCATGGTTTTTTACCAAACATTTACAAACAATTATTCAAAATAAGTCGATTCTTAGAAAAAATATGTCAAAATCACTAAAAACATTTCTTGTATGGCTTCGACATATTAGAAATCATACAATTAATATATTAGCAAGGGCGTTCGGCCCCCTTGGGTTAACAAAACTGGTTTAACCTTATAAATTCTTATAAATATTAACAAGCTGTCTATAATACAATGCCATAAATAACTATTAAATTTTCGGAAATAAACCCTTTCGTGGCAACGCCCCTTAAGGGGCGATTCGTCGTATTTTTAAAATGGCTTTTTATAGGTTGTTTTAAGTTAGATTAGGTTATATTGGGTTAGGAGATTGCCCCACAGGGTTAGAATATTGGCAACGCGCCGTAGGGGCTAGAAGTAGGAGAAAAGATACTGTGATAAATACGAACAATCGCCCCTTATGGTGCGTTGCCACGAAAGGGACTATACCCAAACTTTCTTACATAGCCAAGATGTAAATAGGAACTGTTCTACTCAGGAATCAAAAGGGATAAGACAATGGACGCTAAATTAAATAACATTACAAATAATAGATATCAAAATTAACCCTTCTGTAGATCAAAAATAGCGGGAGAAACGTTTAAACAACGTTTAATCAACAAAACTTAATAAAAGTAACCAAGATTTTTAAGCCAACGAATTACATATCGTGATTACAAAACTGTGGGTACTAGTGTAATTAATGCGCCCTCACTCACTCCCTTTTTTACTGAAACCTAGAGAAGCAGAAAATTTGACATTATCTTTGATTTAGGAATGTGAGTGTGCGATCATATCCGCTGATCATAACATCAGCAGAGAAAGCTTAAAGTGTCATGTGAGACGTCAAAAAATACGTCAAAAAAAGGAAGGATGAGAGGGGAAGTGGGAAATAAAACCTCCAAAAAAGAGATTGATTTTTATGACGTCACACATGACACTTTAGGCTTTGTCCACCAGCACAGTGTTACTGTTTTATATCAGGGATCTAAAGAGATAAAACAATGGCTGATAAATTGAATTCCATCCCCAATGATAATACACAAAAAAAATAATTCTGTAGATTAAAATTAGTGGTTGAAACGTTTGAACACTCTCCTTTATGAACTAACCAATCAAAATTTAATAAAATTCCCCAACGTTGTTAAGGAAACGAATAAGAAAACGTTATTTTAAAACTTTGGGGACTAATGCAATAAAAGGCTCAATATCCCATCCCTTCCTGGTTTTATATCGTGTTGTTTTAATATGCGGTTCTAATGTATTGATAATGAGTAACATATGCGGAAGGGAGGGCACACTTGAAGAATGTGATTCCAAAAATATGAATGACCCCCCAGATTAATAAATTTTACACAACCAATACAGGGATATATGGATTAAACAATCTATAATACAAAGTAACTTGATGTCTGTCCGTCTGTCTGTCCGTCTGTCCCTTAAGATCTCGGCAACCACTGAACCGATCGGATTCTACTCTTTAGGGAATATACCTACCGGTCCTGTGGTGGTTTTAGGCTATTTTCTTGGTGAGTGGGACACCCCCAACCCCCCCCAAAAGAAAAAAATCTCTCCGCCAATTTTTTTTTTATTCAAAATAGTAGTGGAGTTGGGGCTCTCCAGGTAATAAAACATGTAATTATAACTTTTGGGGCAAATCTAGTCCTAATAAAGTAACAGGATGTGTGTTTGTCTATACCGAAGGATCTCTCTAACCGCTGTACCGATCGGGTTCTCTTTAACAGGGTAGCTTCTCATAGGTCCCGGGAAGGTTTATAACTATTTTGGGGAAGGGTACCACAACTCTCCCAGGAGAAATCACAAAAAATCGAAACAATTTCGCCTAGGGACTTTGACGCAACTTAAAAAGGTATAGTAGAGATAGATAGGTATTAAAGATACTTGAACCAAAAAAAAAAAACATTTAAAGTGCCACTAGAGGCCTCTAGGGGCGTAGCTGCTAGTAAAAGATAAATTGACCAACCAAAATCACAACTATTACAACAATTATTTTTATGTGGAAAAGTTTGGGCACCAACCAATTAATACTTAATGTAAGTACCCAAAATATTAAAGCCAATGAATGTGAGAATGTGATTATAAAACTTTGGGTACCAGAACATTTTATAGTCTAATATCCCATTCATTCCTATTCTAATGTATATCATAATGGTCCCCAAAGTTTAATAAACAAATATTCTTAATTGGTTAAAAACTTTGGATACTATTCTCAAATCTTTACTTGGTCGTTCTAACTAGAATGTGTCAAAGCTTTTCTACTAATAATTTTAATCTACGGAAGGATTAATTTTGTTTATCGTAATTGGGGATGTACAACAATTAATCTTCAATTGTCGTATTCCTTAAGATTCCTGATCCTAACTGATGCGAGGATTCTTTAAATTCTTTCTTTTTTATATTAATATTGCTAAATATAAATTTTTAAAAGAACGTGTCCTAAAACTTTTATGATTTTTGTTTAACCCATTCGTGACGAGTTCTCAAGGTTTTGATTCACCGGGATTAAACAAAATAGATTTTTTCAATAATTACTCAACAGAATTTAAAAAGTAAGGTGGCAAATTAAAAATCTTGCTATTTTTGTTCATAATGGCAATTTGCTTCTTTTTTTGTTGCGTTTTAGTACCTTAAAACCAACTTATATTTTTTTAAAACTTAAAATACTTCAAAAATAAGTGGTCTACAAAAAAAACTGATTGCATATCTAAATTCTATGGATCATTTTACATCTACTACTTACTAAAAACACCAACTAGCTTTTTAAAAAAAATCACAAAAGTTAGGACACGTTCTTTGTATAAAATAACAAGAGATAGAGGAATGGAACAATGAAGATTAAAACATTGGGTATCATTAAAATTTACATGCCAATGTCTCACCCCGCCTTTACAAAAATGCAAAAGAAGTTTTTTATAAACAATATATCTTTTCAATTACCATATATAGACATCTTCAAAGCACACTGAAGAGCATTTTTTTTCCTCCGACCACCATTAAGGTTCCCAAAAAAATAGAATGAAAATTGACTTGTACTTTTAACAGGAAGGGAGGTGACATTGGGCTGTAAATTACCCTGCGTACCCAAAGTTTGCTCATTAACTACGCAATTGAGTAGCTTAAAAACTTTGGGCACTTTCACTGAATTTTGACTGGTTAATTTTTATCATCATGGGAACGTAAGGTTTAGAGAAGCAGGTATAAAAAAGGGGGCGGGGTTCATCCAGTCGTTGTTTAAATGGATTTTGATACCGGACATATGATAAATAAGAGCCATTCACTGTCTAATAAAATATACAAAATAAAAAGACAGGCAAATTTAATTAAAACAAGGATGACAACATCCATAATAGCGAAGATGTAAAATGAAATGGTAGAACAAACAAACAGTGACACTTGAAGATTGAAAGAATTTTAAAAGAATATTTGTTTATAAGTATAGAAACAATATTTATATAAATATTTGCAACATCGCGTAAATAACTTAAAGAACATACTTACATTTTTAGGTCTTGATTATAAAAATGCTTCGCTTAAAATAATAGAATTTATATCTAAGGGAGAATAACAATTACCCCCCCCCCCCCAAAAAAAAAAAAAAAAAAATATACAGCCGTTTCAAAGAACATTAGAGTAAAACAACAGAGGGGGAAGGGGTTAACTAAATGTTCTCAGACCCTATGCCTTTGAAAATCAACCAATAGCCTTGGGGATTTTAACACAGCCAACTCACTACAAAAGAGCTGAATGCAATTAGCTAGATAAAGAAAAGGTCCCCAACAGGAAACACTTTTATCAATTTATTTATTCCTGACGAAAAGCCAAACTTTCAAGTCATCGCTATATTGAAAAGGATGTGCAATCTGCTAATAATAAAATTATCAATGCCATTAACACGAAGGAGAAAAGGGTTTTTATCTTCTTAATAACACCAGCAAGGAACGGGACATTGGGCTGTTTATTAATTAAGTTCCCAAAGTTCTATAATAATGTTTTCTTATTCGTTAGCTTAACAACTTTGGGGACTTTAATTGAATTTTGATTGGTTAGTTCATTGAGTTGAGTGTACAAAAGTTTCAACAGCTAATTGTAATTTTAGAAGGGGTAATTTTGTGTATCATCTTTATCGGCAATTGTCTTATCTCTTTTATATCCCTAATTTATAACTTACTATAAATAGCTACCAAAGTGTGTAGGTTTAAACATAACTTTCTTACAATTCTTCAATTCAAAAGTTATCATCTAGTCTTTTTGTATTTATTATAAGAAGTTTATTATTGCCATTTAATTTGATGTTTATAAACTTGTCTTAATTTATCTTTAAAAGTACAATACCGACATTTGAACATGTAATAATGGATGTACAATGTACGTGGATATTCACGAGGGAAAATTTGTCGTCAATTCAGCTTAGCTTGCTAATATGAACCTCATTTATTATTCAGTTCGTTCATTCAGTAGGAGAGGAGTAGATAGGGTTAGGGGGGAGGGGGGGGGGTTTGATTAAGGTTATTTTATCCAGCTGCGAGCATCAGTTTCTCAGAGTACATGAAAAATCTGGTTCAACTTCCAAGTGATAATATATTGATTCATGTAATAAACATTTTAGGAGATAAGACAATGGACGATAAATTGATATACATACATCCTCTTAAAATCCTCTCAAAATTATTTTTATGTAGGGTAAAATGATTGGTTGAAACGTTTGGACACTGCAAGCTTGAACCAACCAATCAAGATTTAATAAAAGTCCCCAAAGTTTTTAAACCAAGGGCAGAGGACGAGTTCATAAAACTTTGGTAACCAATATAATTCACAGTCCAATGTCCCCTCCCTCCCTGACTTTTATAAGTACCATATAATCTAATCAAAATACAAATAGAATACTAAAATCTTCTATCAAAAAGGTATGTAGGTGTGTCGGGTTTTTTTAGTAGCAAAGCTACTATAAGATTAGGGTATATTCAGACGTCCGTTTCAAATGAAAAACACCCAAAAAAGAAGCTTTGTATAGTGTCTAAAAAAATGACACCATACTTGCCAATACCATTGGCCAATTAAAATGTGTACTAATTTGTCATTGGTCTTTCATTGGTCATTTATATCATATAATGACGTCATTTTTTTATAGGCACTATAAAAAACTTTCTCAAAATCCTATGACAATTTAGGGAGGGAGGGGATATTGGACTGTAAATTATTATGTTACCCAAAGTTGTACACTCTCTTAAAACTTGTTTCCAAATACCAGTGTCCAAACTTTTTAAAAGCGAAGCTTTTCTATAATTTGGGTCGGTCCGTTCGTACGTCCGTCCGAGGTAGATAGCTTTTATTCGTTAATTTAGGCATATTAGAATTGTCTAATCGATTTCAAACCTTGCATGGCTATTCTTGTAGTAATTAGGAACGATTTAGAAAGCGTAGCAACTCTATAATCATTACCAGAATGTCCGTACGTCCATTTTAAACATGTTGATTTTTCTACTTTTTTAAAAACAAATTTTTATGTGATCTAATTATCCGTTTGGTCTGATTTTTGGTATACTGATTCCTGGGACATCAAAGAACAATATTTAAGCGAAGCAACTCTATAATCAATTCCTAAAAATGTAAGTATGTCCATAAACATTATCCTGTATCAAGCAGTTTTTCAACAAATTTACTTACAATTTTCTTTTGACTCTTATATTTATATATTTTGATTATTATATTCAGTTCAGACACTATACAAGTGTTAATGTCCGTTTGTCCTGCCGTTTCAGTGCTTCGCTTTTATAGGTGTTGTCATCCTTGTTATTCAATAAGTTATGTGATTTAGTTCCTCATCATTGGCGTAAAAAAAATTTCGTTATTTTTTAACCAAATTTTCCTTGTATGTGCTTTAAATCTGCTCTAAAAAGGCCTTAATCTATATAAAGCCATACTAAAATTATACAATATTTACAAATTTACAAAAGGATAGACAAGCCCTGATTTGAATAACCAAAATTGAGCCATTTTCAGTTATAAGGATTTGTTGATTTTTTCTATTCAAAATTAAAGCTTTTTAAAGAGTATGCCTAGCCCAAAAATAACACATTTTAAAGAATGTTGAAGTAGCTTATAGTGCCTAATAAAAATTACGTAATCATACGATAAAAATCACCAATGATAGGCCAGTATACATGGTAATTGACCAATGGTAAAATGTGTACTGTCCTATCATTGGTCATTTGTATTGTATGACGTCATTTTATTACTATCAGCTGTTTCAAGAATGTACTTATATTTGGTTAAGTCTCATTAAAGCACGGACCTTAAGGGATAAGACAATGGCTAATAAACAAAATTACTGCTTCAAAATTAAAATTAATGCTGGAAAACTTTTGCCACTAACAGTTTATACAACCCAACAATTACTGATTTAAGTCCCCAAAGTTTTAAAACATCGATTTAGAGAACAAGTTTATACAACTTTGGGGACCGCTGTAATTTACAGCTAAATGTACAATTTACTGCGTTACTTTGATGCAATTGGCGAAGTGGTGACGTTATTTTCGGGGTTAACCTTAAGTGTTACATTAAAAGTAACAGTTGACAAAAATATGTTTTTTCTTAGCAACAAACTATAATTATTCAGGGGGGAAAGGTATAATGGCGATAAAATTAATTTATAGCCCTTTTTTCTTTCCGTTCCCCCTTTTGATATTCTGGGATAAGACAATGGACGGTTAATTGATGTATATTCCTAATGATAATATACAAAATTATTCCTTCTGTAGATTAAATTATTGGGGTAAAAGTATATTTATTAAATGTCAACATTGTTTTTAAGCCATCGAATAAGATAACGTATTTATAAAAAAAAGTTTACTGTCTTACCCCCATGCCAGCTTTTAATAAAAAAAATCAAGATTATTTTATCGTGTATTGCCCTATCACTGTATACCTCATAATTATTCCAACTGTACGTTTTGAAAACGACAAAGTAACATGTAGTTTTGGTTACCAGAATGGTTATATTTTACATGACTTTATTATACATAGAAAAATTATAAAAAGAACAAATTTTTGGATAAAAACATCCTGAAATAGAGAACACAAACGGTTCAGTGGTTCGCGAGATCTTAACAGACAAACAACAACAAAAAAACCTTACTACTTTAAATAATAGGATCCGCTTGCTAAAACTTTAAATTTTGGTTCGTAAGATTTCAACAAAAATATGCAAGTTTTGCTTTTTATTAAAGCTTCCTATGGGTCTAATTTGTGGTTTGAAGATTTTACAAGAAAACTTATTATCATTTTAATTCTACATTGCCTAACATGAACTCTAAATAAAGTTTTCTGTGTTTTGATTTATTCAAGAACAGAATGCTAGTCTATGATTAGGGGGTTATAAACAGGTATATAAAGGGATAAGACAATGGTCGAAAAATTGATTTAAATCCTTAATCATGATACACAAAATTCCGCCTTCTGTATATTATAATTAGTGGTTGAAACGTTTGGACACTTAACTCAATGAACCAACCAATTACAATACAAAAAAGTGCCCAAAGTTGTTAAGGTTCAAATAATAATAATTTCAATCTAAATAAGGGTAATTTTGTTTACCATAATTGGGGGTTGCACAAAAATTTATTGTTTATTGTCTTATTCCTTAAGATCCCTTGAATATACAGAACGTATATGTGCTGTTATTTTAGCAACATAGCAAGGTATGATTCGAAATGTCGGTCCGTCTGTGCATCTATGATTCTGTCCGATAGATACGGTATGGTGAGTTTCTCGGCTACTATTCAAGAAACAAGGCTGAAATTTTTATCTGATTTTATTTTAACATCCAAGAACTTCACTTTTTATGGATGTTGTCATCATTGTTACTCTATTAGTATATATTGCTTAATACTTTTGCCTTCTTCTGTAAATTAAAACTGTTGGTTGAAAAGTTTCGACACTTATAGGGACTCAAAGTTTTAAAGCCAACGAACAAGAGAACGTAATTCTAAAACATGTACATAATAGTTCAAAAAGCTGATATACATAGTTTTGATAGTTATTTCTCGCATCGTATTATAAACAGCTTTCCGCGAAGGCACGGGCTAAAAAAAAACTGGCTTTAATCTTATGATTGTACATTTTTTATATTCGTTGAAAGCTGGATATAATACGATGCTAGACATAGTTTTTTTTCGTATGGACGAGAACCGGTTCTTATCCATCGGATTGAAATGAATACGAGAATAATATTTAACTTATTTGATAATATGATAACTGCATATTTCAACCTTTATAAGTTTAATGGGCGATATGAAAAGTTACAAAACAATAGGATTATTAAAAGCGAAGATTTTATAGTTTTTTTTGTGTTGACGTCCGTACGTCAGTAACGGAAAGCTTTTATTGTAAATTTAGATATTTAGAGTCGTCCTATCGGTTTGAAACCATGTTGTGAAAAGCTTAAAAATTATATGATTATTACAGTGGCGTGTGAAACACTTTTTCTAGGTGGGGTGGGGGGGCATATTGAAGATTTTCAAAATTTTGCCCCCCCTAAATCAAAGTGCCCCCAGGGCGGTGCTAGATCGATTCCTTGATTTTTAAGTTTTCGTGATATTTTACCAAGTTTAATGTTTATTGTATGACACTGCTCTATAGTAAATTTTCTCCCGATTTCCATTCATAATTTTTGAGCTTCGCTACTTATGGATGTTGTCATCCTTGTTATAACTTGCCAGAGCGTGATGCTAAGCTCAATTAAAATCTTATCTTTAATAGAATCCATTTGAATAACTGAAATTAAATACAATACCATTTCTGTTAGAAGATGATTAAATTCCCTCGACAGATTATGCCGTAACACGATAGAATATCCAATAAGAGGCCAGTATACACTGTAATTTACCAATGGTAAGATTTATGCTGGCCTCTCATTGGTTTCTATCGTATGACGTCATAATCTGTGGAGGGACTTTAATCATCTTCTTCTGTTATGCAATCATCTTATGGGATAAGACAATATCCCAGTAAAATAAATTTATTGAATGGTCGAAAAGTTTGAATACTGCTTGCTTGTGTACCAACCAACTAAAATACAAATTCCCGCAGAACTAAACAAAAACTGCTCCAAATTTCATTTAACTATATTCCGGGGAGTGGGTCTTGAATCCTCCCTCCCAAACTTTTTAAAAAGTTTTTTTTGTCACTTATTTTAATTGTGTAAAAGTTACAGTTCGAAAATTTAATTTTTTTTTCTTTTCAAAAAGTGCACTTTTCCATATCTTTTATACAGGTTATTACACTAGTCCCCAAAGATTTACTAAATCGTTTTCATATTCGTTGGAACTTAAGGAGTTTTTTTCTGAATTTAATTTGGTTGGTTTATTAAGTTGAGTGTTGAAACGTTTTAACCGCTAATTTAAATCTACATAAGGAAAATATTGTGTATCATTATTGGGAATGTATCTCAATTTATCAGCCATTGTCTTATCCCTTTAGATAGCTGCAGGTAAAAACTTTTTTTTATTTGAACTACTGAAAATATAAAGATACAAAAAAACATCCTTTACGTATGACCTAAATACATTTTTGATGACATAAAACCATTTTTCAGAATTGTAAGTAGGTATTAGAAATCTATAATTGGAAATCCTGTTAATATAATATTATTGAAAATCGTCATTTTTTATACGTAAATGTTTTTTGTTATTGTTTGTATATGTTTAACTAGCGGCTTCGCCCCTAGCCTCTAGGGGCTTTGCCCCAAGAGGTTTGATCAAACCAATTTTTAGTATTTTAGATTTAAAGGAAAATTTTTAAAAAATGGGGGGGGGGTAAGTCGACCCCACTATTTTAATTTTAGTTTTTAAAAGAAACCTTACCGGGACCTATGAGAAGCTACCCTTTAAAGGAGAACCCGATCGGTTCAGCGGTTAGCGAGATCCTTCGCTACAAACAAACAGACAGACAGACAAACAGACAGACATCGTTCTACTTTGTATTATAGATTAATTGTATGTTAATAGTAACACTTAGAAACTATTTATTACGACAAAGGGATAAGACAATAGGCCATAAAATGATGCACATCCCCAATGATGATACACAAAATTACCCAATTTCAAGATTACAATTATTGGTTTAAAAGTTGGGACACTTAATGAACGAACCAATGAAATATCAATAAAAGTTCTAAAAATGTTGTCATCCTTGTTCAATTGTAAACATTTCTCATGAAAGGTAATGATTAATGATATATTTAAAACTAAAAATATAATTGATTTAAAAGAAATTAATTCCATGATTAGATTATCAAAATAAAACTCTGTACAAGTTTTTCTTGTATTCATTCGAAACCGATTAATATCCAGTGGATTAGAACCGGTTCTCATCCATACAAATAATGTCTATCATCGTATTATATCCAGTTTTCTACGAATATAAAAATGTACAATCTTAAGACTAAAGAACGTGCCTTCGGCATCTCGGGGCTAAAAAAACTTAAGTTCTAATCTTTTAGTTATACTTTTTAAATCCGCGGAAAGCCTGTTTATAATACGATGCTAGACAAAACTATTCTTTATAATCTTTATTATAAGAGTTATAATTGGTTATCGAAAGCACTTAATATCTTAATAACTTAATAACTACTGAACGGTTTTACATAGGTTTTGTGATGGTTTTAAGCTATTTTAGTTTTACGATTACAAGGCCCCTAGATGCTAGGGGCATATCTGCTATTACATAAATAGTTGAATTTCTTAGCATAAAGCTTTGCTAGGGAAAAAAAACGTCGAATATCTTATTGACTATCTAACATAATAACTTTATTATTATTTCCTTCGAGTTAAATTGTATAAAAGCTGTGTTAAAATTCACATGAAATGGCCTGAAATTATTATGCTCTAAGGTGTCTACATACATATGTATGTTCATACATTTAAAACTAGAATGATTATTTCCAGAAAAAAAGGAAAATGTATATTTATGCAAGAATCTAAATGGATATGACAATGGCCGATAAATTGCTGTACATCTCCAAATTAATATAGGTTGAAACTATGGTTGAGCAATTTTCAATATCCGGATGGATATTGAAACTATCCGGATACCGGATATCCGGTTGATTTTTAATGCTGAATATCCGGTTATCCGGCCGGATATCCGGTAATTTGCAGGATATCGAATGTTAGCCAGATATCCGGCCCAACCCTAGTCGAAACTTTAGAACACTCAACTTAATGAACTAACCAATCAACTTTGGGGACTAGTGTAATAACAGCCCCCCCGATCTGTAAGGGTTAAATCCCCAATGATGTTACACAAAATTACCCCTTCTGTTGATTAAATTTAGTGGTTCGAACGTTTGAACACTCAACTTAATAAATCAACCTATCCAAATTCACTAAAGTCCCCAAAGTTGTTAAGCCAACGAATAAGAAAACGTAATCATAAAACTTTAGGGACTAGATTAATAAACACCCCATTGTCCCCTCCCTCCCTGATTGTCAAGTCAAGACAGAGCACTATTCTTCATCAATCCCTTCTTCTTTTACTTACTTTAATGCGCGAAAGGGAACATGTGATTTATAGAACATATTTTGAATGATAAAATACATGTATTCATAAAAGATCTCTATCTAACCCAGCCAACTATTAATCATTGTAATTTTTTATTCAGGCAATTGTAGTCACAGATTTTTAGTAGATTTTTCGTTGGCACAAAACATAAATCCACCAAATTTTTTTTTTAAATCTACAGGTGTTTTAAAGTTAGTTTTAAAACAATTATTTTTCTGCATATTTACTAAAAAACCTATGAATATTAAAATAAACTAATAACCTTAGTTAAACAGAAAAAAAAACAATTAAAAGCTATGAATATGTTATGAAGTTATTATAAAAATATTTACTAAATAATGCTAAAGCCGCCACGCCTTGTACAAATAATTATTTTATCTTAGTAAATTTTGCCTCAGGTCTGTAGCACATGGTAAAGGCTTTAGCGAGAATTTTTGTCAATTTTGTAATCCTGGATTATATAGGAATAAATCTACCAAAGAATACTTGCTTTAATTCATACATATAGATTAATCATGGTTTATATTAATAGCATTTTTAATGTGAAAAGACGTAAACAATTTTGTGCATTATTGATGCTAAGTATAAAATAGATATTATTTTCTATTGAAAAAATAGATAAGATAATTATTTTTTTTTCTTTTCCCTGATTGAAAAGACTTCAGGGATTAAATCAGTTTTCTGTCAGTTACAATAATTAATTCTGGATAAATTGTGATGGAAATTCAAGTTACAATGTTGAACCCGGTATTAGTGTCGGACTGATTATGACGTAACAAAAAAAATTAGCCAATGAGAGGACATTATTGACCAATGGTAAAATTCATAGTAGCCTCTCATTGGCTATTTTTTTTTGTTACGTCATAATCAGTCCGACACTAATACCGGGTTCTACAATGTTTGCAAGAAACATTGAATTGATTGATTTTTGCAAAAAGTTTAAATAACATCCTCGGCAGATTAAAAATAATTTTGTAAAGAATTTTCAAAGGAGATTAAACAAGTTAATTATGTTTTAATTTTTTGTTGAAAATTTATTTAAAACACAATAAACTGTAAAGTTGTGCTTTAATGTATGAATCTTTTTATAACAAGGCCAAATATTATGTTAAAACAAGCTCATACCACTTTTTCTTCTGAATGAATCAATTTTCAGTAAAATGTTTTGTTAACAGTTTCAGTTGACTGTTAAAACTTACCTAAAATTAAATCAAACTTTTAATCATTTCAATCTTAACCTGCAACTTATTCTTCAAGTCCACATTTTCCATAGATATTTTATTTTTGCAATTTATGGGAAATTTTCTAGAATTACTACAAAGAAGGAAATGTTATTATTACATAAACTTGAATAAATATGAAAGTTAATATTTATTTATGAACAAATTCTAAATAAATAATTTAGAGGCCCTTTTAAGCTAGTTCCAATAGCAGCCACCTTTTAAATTTGTTATACTTTATTTGGAACAATGTCAAATTGGGATAAGGTTTGTTTTTGGATATAATCAAAGCTAAGCTTTGTGAAGAGGTCAAATAAAGAAAGGGGGTTGATAGATTTATTTGTATGTACAATTCTAGTACCTTATCCCTAGTAACTTTTATAAATGATAAAGAAGTGTACTTTAAAAGTATATTTAAAATCCTAGATATATTGTTAACAAAATATTCATAGTCTGTATTTCCTGAAAATTTTGAGATTGTTAGTATTTGTGTGAGTATGTTTGTCTGTCTGTGTGAGTATGTTTGTCTGTCTGTGTGAGTATGTTTGTCTGTCTGTGTGAGTATGTTTGTCTGTCTGTGTGAGTATGTTTGTCTGTCTGTGTGAGTATGTTTGTCTGTCTGTGTGAGTATGTTTGTCTGTTTGTGTGAGTATGTTTGTCTGTCTGTGTGAGTATGTTTGTCTGTCTGTGTGAGTATGTTTGTCTGTCTGTGTGAGTATGTTTGTCTGTCTGTGTGAGTATGTTTGTCTGTCTGTGTGAGTATGTTTGTCTGTCTGTGTGAGTATGTTTGTCTGTCTGTGTGAGTATGTTTGTCTGTCTGTGTGAGTATGTTTGTCTGTCTGTGTGAGTATGTTTGTCTGTCTGTGTGAGTATGTTTGTCTGTCTGTGTGAGTATGTTTGTCTGTCTGTGTGAGTATGTTTGTCTGTCTGTGTGAGTATGTTTGTCTGTCTGTGTGAGTATGTTTGTCTGTCTGTGTGAGTATGTTTGTCTGTCTGTGTGAGTATGTTTTTCTGTCTGTGTGAGTATGTTTGTCTGTCTGTGTGAGTATGTTTGTCTGTCTGTGTGAGTATGTTTGTCTGTCTGTGTGAGTATGTTTGTCTGTCTGTGTGAGTATGTTTGTCTGTCTGTGTGAGTATGTTTGTCTGTCTGTGTGAGTATGTTTGTCTGTCTGTGTGAGTATGTTTGTCTGTCTGTGTGAGTATGTTTGTCTGTGTTGTGTGAGTATGTTTGTCTGTGTTGTGTGAGTATGTTTGTCTGTCTGTGTGAGTATGTTTGTCTGTCAGAATGTCTGTCTGTGTGTCTGTCTGTGTGTTGTATTAAACCAACAAACACATATAATTAAGAACAAAATATATTGTGATTAGAGTTAATTCTTTTTGACTGATCTCAGACAGATATAAATTAAGATATGAGTATAAAATTTTCGGGGAAGATTAAATTTCCTAAATCTCCTTCCCCAAAAAAATCTAGAGGCGAAGCAACAAGTAACTTTAAAAATCTAATGATAAAAAATATCATAATTATTTCTTAACTCAATTGTCATTATTCAAGACGTGTGTTAGACACTACGCTAGTCTTGCTTGCCAGGGTTCTAAAGGGATAAGACAATGGCCGATAAATCGATGTATATCCTCAATAATGACACTCAAAATTACCCCTTCTAAACATTACAAAAACATTACAAAAACATTACAATTAAAGTTGTTAAGCCAATGAATAAGAAAACGTTATTATAAGACTATGGGGACTAGTGTAATAAACAGCCCATTGTCCCCTCCCTCCCGGCTTGCTTGCACTATATAGCAACTGGGAAGTGATTCCAAATTATAATTTATTTAATTACATTTTTCCCCAAAAACAACTAGGAACTAGGCTCACTAAATTATAGGCTAGAAAAACACACAAGGAAAGAGAGCAGGATATATAGTTAGATAAGAAAAAAGTTACAGGATGTTTGTCTGTCTGTCTGTTTGTAGTATAAGATAACAATACCGATATGGTTCTCCTAAGATTCTTATAGGAGAGTGAAGGTTTATATCTATTTTCAAGTAGATTACCTCTTCCCACCCAGGAGAAATATCCTCTACCAAAAAAAATATCCCCAAAAATTTTACTTTTTCTCTTAAAAACTAAAATATGAAGTACTACTGGAAGTACTACAAGAATGACTTATTAGAAAAAGATAGATAGATAGATAAATATTAGTCTGTCAAGTTATCCCGCCAAACATAAGGTTAATATTATTTGACCCTATAATAATATGAAATAGCTTGTAATTTAAAATGCTTCTGAAACAAATTACTTTTATAGTCTAGACTTTTTAATTATATATATTTTTTTTACTTTTTATATTTAAAATCATATATTAAAGTTAAAATCTTATTTATTTGATGGCTAACATTTTTGAGCACTACATTTGAAACTTAAATGGTTAGTTACAAATTAATAATGAACAAGATTTTCAACCTATGAATTTAATATACACTAGCGGCTTCTACCCTAGAAATCTCTAGGCGCACTTAAATTTGATCTGAGCTTCAAATAAAATAAAAAAGTAAATAAAACTAAGGGGAGTTTTTTTGCTAGGGGTGATTTTACTTGGGAAGGTGGAGATACCCACCCTTAAATAGTTATAAACCTTCCAAGAACCTATAAGAATCTTCAATGTAATGGACAACCATATAGATTGAGCGGTTAGCGAGTTCCTTCGCTACAGACAATAAAAGATTACTGCTTTATATAACAGGGTAGGTAATTTATATATAATCATTGGGGGTTGTGCATCAATTTTCTTATCCCCTAAGATCCACGCAATAAAAAAACTGACGAACCCCAATTTGTCCCACTTTGAGAAAGACGATTCCAGTGACGTCATATATGTTTAGGGAAGGGGGGAAGAAAATCTCTTCCCTTTTCTCCCATCTCTTTTGAAGAGATTTCTTCCCCCCTTCCCTTTTTCTTTCCCGAAACGTATATGACGTCACTGGAATCGTCTTTCTCAAAGTGGGACAGATTTGGGTTCTAGTTTAAAACGTTCCCTGCTAGACAATCTAGGACGTGCTTTATCATAAACCCAGGGATCTACAGGGATAGGTCAATGGAGAGTAAATTGATATACAACCCCAATGATGATAAACAAAATTACCCCTTCTGTACATTAAAATCATAGGTTGAAACGTTTGGATACTAGTAGTTTTAAACAAAAACCAAAGTTCATACCCAAATGTTTTGAGTCAACGATTAAGATAACGTTTTTATAAAACTTTTGGGACCAGAGTAAATTACAGTCCATTGTCCCCTCCCTTAACCCCGGGCTCTCACTCAAACACACAACTTTTAACTTTTGCAACTTTAATCTTAGATAAAGAGGTCTGATTGTGCCTTTAATTCTGGATAAATATTAGAAAGATTATTTATGTAAGAATAGTCCTATCGATTTTAGACCTGGTTAAATCCTATTGCTATTTGAAGTGGTGATTTCTATGACAATTAGCAATTGATATCATAAACGTAATTTACTTTATTCATTTAATAATTCACTGATCTTAAGCGATAAGACAATTAACGATAAATTGATGTACATTCCCATTTATGATCAACAAAGTTTTCACTTCTCACGACGATAATAATTGGTTGATACATTTAAACCAATCCATTTATTTTCAATGAAAGTACTCAAAGTTTTTAAGCCAACTAATGAGAGAACTTGTGTAATAGTTTTGGGTACTGCAATAATTAAAAGTCTTTGGTTCTTCTTGTATTTATTAAAAGCGAAGCTTTTCTATAATTAGGGTCAGTCCGTCAAATTTTGCATGGTGATTCCTGTAGTAGTTAGGTACGATTTAGAAAGCGTAGCAACTCTATAATCATTACCAGAATGTCCGTGCGTCCATTTTAAACATGTTGATTTTTTTACATTTTTAACAACTAATTTTTATGTGACCTAATTATCCGTTTGGTTTTTGGTATACTGATTCCTGGGACAACAAAGAACAATATTTAAGCGAAGCAACTCTATAATTAAGTCCTAAAAATGTAAGTATGTCCATAAACATTATCCTGTATCAAGAAGTTTTTCAACAAATTTACTCACAATTTTGCTTCATTTATATTCTGATTTTTCAGTTTTAACACTAAACAAGTGTTAATGTCCGTTTGTCCTACCGTTTCAGGGCTTCGCTTTTATGGATGTTGTCATCCTTGTTATGAGAAAATATGTCTCTATTTGAGTTTGTGTGCGGTGAGGTTTAATGAAATTTCAGCATTGAGATTTATTTGAAACTAGGGCAAATAAATTTGGTTAACTTTATAGCTATGTTTTAGGAAGGGAGGGGACATTGGACTGTATTTTATACTTGTACCCAAAGATTTATAACTCATATTTGCTCAAACAATCTCATTGGTTGAATCTTCAATTCAATTCAAAATAACAATTTAACCATTTGTTTTAATTAACAGGAAGGGTTAATTCAATCACCAATGGGTACTACATCAATTTATCGTCCATAGTCTTTTCCCTTAAAATCTCTGCTATGGCTAAGTAGGACGTATGGTAAGTGTCAGGAGATGTCGTACATTCTTACTAATTTTTGCTGAACAAATATTGCAATTACTTAGCTGTTATACAAGATTCAAATCTGATTGTTTTTGGTCCAGATTCCTTTAGAAAATAAACATAATTAAACAATTGTTTATTAGCCGATCTTTTTTATTCTGCTGTCGGTAAACAATTAATAGCAAGAATAGATAAAAAATACTTGACTTTGGAGACCTTTATCAAATTTTGATTGGTTGGTTCATTACGTTAAGTGCCTAAACGTTTCAACCACTAATTGTAAGTTATAGAGGGGAATTTTGTGCATCATCAGTGGGGATATAAATTAATTTATTGGCCATTGTCTTTTCCCATTATGCGGAGTTGATATTTCACCATATAATTTGATTAATAACCCCGAGGGGGGAAATTGATAAACATCTCATATTCGTACGTCTCACATCTTAGACATTTATCTAATTAAAACATATTTTATCATTAAAATCAAAGCTTTTCTCAGGCTATAGATTATACTAACACCCAAAGTTTTATGCTTTTTGGTAAAAATCCACAACGTTATTTTTTTGTACAGAAAATTTTATTGTATATTAATTTATCAAAAATGTGAAAAATCAAATATAAAACCAAAATGATTAGCTTAAAAAGTCTAATTAAGGAATAATCAAATAAATTTAATACTATATAGCTACTAAATTAAAGAAATAAAATTAAATTTTAATACCCAATTAAAGAATTATATATTTAAATTCTAACTGTATTTCCTTAAACCTTTTAAATTATTAAACAAAGATTATATAATTCAAAAATAATTATGAATTCTAAATTTCTAATATAATTATCCCAATATATAAAGTAGTAAGTTTTTTTTGTCAGAAGCTTAAGAAATCAATAATTCTTGAATTGCTTGGGTTCGCTATTTTAGGTCCCATGATGGTTTTAGGCTGCTTCATTTCCAGATTTAAGTCATTATACGGTTTTAAGCTATTTGATTGTTTAATAGTTTAAATCTTGGTAACCACTGAACCTATTGAGTTACTTATTTAAGTTATTTGGATGGTTTTAGTATATTTTTCTGTCTTTTCTAACTAACCCAATACCTAAAATGGTGTATTCTAAAAAAAAGAAGCAAGGGGGAAGGGGATAATTTCTACAACACCTTCTTTGATAATTGAACACGGAAGGAAGTTAGACATATAAATGACGGACAAACGAACGAGCAAGTAAATTATAGAGCTGGTTAAGAAACAACATGTCTACATAAATTCATATGTAGAATAATATAATTCAGTCTCCTGTTTGTCAAAAAGCTAGGTTTATAGGTGCATAATTAACGCATGTCACTTTAGAATAAAAGGCTAAACAGACTTCAAAACTACTGTAAAACCATGACATCAAAATTTAAAGAACCCGTCTGTACAGAAAATGGTATGAAGTGTACTGTCTAATAGCGAGAACATAAAAAATGCATGAATTATATTTTTTCCCTTATGATTATACTGAGGTGGATTCTTAAAAAAATCGCTTAGTGGGGCAAAATTGTCTTCGTGAAAAATTCCCCAAAATCACATAAAAAATCTACAAAAATTAAATAAAATCTTATGTTCATAACCCTTTTATGATTTTGTTTAATTTTTGTAGATTTTTTATGTGATTTTGCAGGATTTTTTTTTAAAGAATAAATGAGTCACAATATCAATCTATAGAAGGGGTAATTTTGTTTATTATCATTTGGAATTTACATCAATGTATTAACTATTTTCTTACCCAATTAAATCCTAATTAGAGAAAGTGTGTATAAAACTTTGAGTACTATTATAATTTACATTCATATATCTCCTCCCTCCCTTTATTAGAAAATAGAAATTTCATGGGTCCTAAATGAAAATATCTCTCGTAATTGCCGACTATTGAATATTACAGCAATGGATGAAATCTTTCTCACAGCTGGCTATTATAACAATACCCCCACCACCCCTTATGACTTTACCCTATCATATGCCCTGACTATTGAGAAATGTATTGAACAATTTATAGGGACTATATAGCCTCTAGGGGCTTTGCCCCAAGAGATTTAATCAAACCAATTTTTCGTATTTTAGATTAAAAGACAAATTTAAAAAAGAAAATTTGGGGGGGGCAATTTGTCATTTTTTGGGGGAGTTGGGGGTGTCCCACCACCCAAGAAAATAGTTATTAACCTTCCCGGGACCTATGAGAAGCTACCCTCAAAAGGAGAACCCGATCGGTTCAGCAGTTAGCGAGATCCTTCGCTACAAACAAACAGACAGACAGACAAACAAACAGACAAACAAACCTCGTTCTACTTTGTACTATAGATTAGATTTCCCTGTCATCATATCCACATATTTTTTAATCTATTGTTGCAGCTTATTTTCTAATGATTCAGTGATGATTTATATCTTTGTTTTGCAGCCAAAAATTCACTTTTTTAAATAGATACCTCCATAATGTTTACTTTTTAAAGAAAATTCGGGTATAGTCCCTTTCGTGACAACGGCTCTTAAGTGGGCGTTTCTTACTATTTTTCACAGTAGCTTTTCTCCTATTTTTAACACCTGCGAGGGGCTCTAACCCAGCGGGGCCAATTGCCTAACCATGCGGAGCAATCACCTAACCTAACTTAACCTATCAAAAGCTACTGAGAAAATACGACAAAATGGGACTATACCCGAAAATTCATTTATATTTAGGAAGAAAACATTATTTTCAAGGTTAATTAAAATAGGCCAGGGATTTGTTACAGGGGCGTCCAAGCTTTTTTTTGGGGGGGGTAAAATTTTTTTAAGGGGGGGTAATTCGGTTTTTTTTTTTTTGGGGGGGGGGGGTAAAATGGCGCGCGAAGCACGCCGCGAATTTTTTTACCCCCCCAAAAATTTACCCTCGGGGTAAAATTTTTTGGGGGGGGTAATTTAAATTTTATTAAAAATTTATTATTAAAAATTTTTTTTTGTTAGAGATTTTTTATTTTTTGGGGGTAAATACCCCCTCCTAAATTTTAAATGGGGGGGGGGGGTAAAATGAAAAAAAATTTGGGGGTAATCGCCCCATTACCCCCCCCCCCCCTTGGACGTCTATGGATTTGTAAAACCTATTTGAAACAAGTAGTGTCAAAAGGTTTCAACAAATAGTTGTCATCTATTTATATTGTTTATCATCATTGGAGATGTATCTAGTGTTTTATATCTTTAAACCTCCCCCTGATATGATTCCCACTTTTAATTTGGAATAGTGGCTTTTTATATCGCAATTTATCTCGGGAGGGTTGATCTACCCTCTCCTAAAATAGTTAAAAACCATCCCAGGACATTTGAAAAGCTGTAATGTAAAGAAGATACAGACAGACATCATGTTACTTTTATATCACATGTGAGACGCTTTTAACATGATTACAACATCTGCAATACAATTACAGAGCATTTAACTGTAACGAAGATGATTAAAGTCCCTCCACAGATTATGACGTCATACGATAGAAAAGCCAATGAGAGGCCATCATAAATTTTACCATTGGCCAATTACAGTTTATACTGGCCTCTCATTGGTTATTCTATCGTATGACGTCATAATCTGTTGAGGGATTTTAATCATCTTCAACTGTAACATTTAGAAAATAGATGTATTACCCTAGATAAGAAAGCAGATATAATGATCAGAGATCTAAAGGGATAAGACAATGGCCGATAAATTGATGTATATCCCCATTGATGATACACAAAATTACCCTTACTGTTGATTAAAATTAGTGGTTGAAACGTTTGAACACTCAATTTAATGAACTAACCAATCATATCCAATAAAGACCCCAAAGTTGTGTTGCCAACGAATAAGAAATTATTGAAATTAAATAAAAATTCAGCACTTTCGTACAGTAATGTACATTTTTTAACCAATAAAATGGTGGAATTATACCTACACAATGTTTGTGTTATTATTGGTTCATTTATCTGATTGGGGATCTAGACTTTTTATATTTATTAGAAAAAGGCTTAGATAATAGTTTAACATTGAAAAGCACTCTGACAAAAACACGACAATTAGCGTCTCACTGTCTGTTTGTCCGTCTATTTATTTCTCTCTCTCTCTCTCTCTCTCTCTCTCTCTCTCTCTCTCTCTCTCTCTCTCTCTCTCTCTCTCTCTCTCTCTCTCTCTCTCTCCTCTCTCTCTCTCTCTCTCTCTCTCTCTCTCTCTCTCTCTCTCTCTCTCTCTCTCTCTCTCTCTCTCTCTCTCTCTCTCTCTCTCTCTCTCTCTCTCTCTCTCTCTCTCTCTCCTCTCTCTCTCTCTCTCTCTCTCTCTCTCTCTCTCTCTCTCTCTCTCTCTCTCTCTCTCTCTCTCTCTCTCTCTCTCTCTCTCTCTCCACGGAAGTAGGAAGGAAGTTATTTAAGATGTTGTTCAAAAACACACCCCACAACCATAGCTTATACGCCTAGGCTTAGCCCTCTTTGTAAATAACAGCGAGGCTATCATACATTTATGGTCGGTCTGTTCGTCCAAAACTATTAGATAAGTTCATTAAATTTTACATTACCGATAAGGTATAATGTCAACGGCGAAGCATCTCTATAATCAATTAAAAAAAATATTAGTCAACTTTAAGAAATTTTATAATAGGTTTACACAGTAATTTATTCACACTTTTGTTTCATATCGAATATTAAATATATTTGTTAATGTTTGCTTTGCTTTTATGAATGTTGTCATCCTTGTTCTTCTGTGTGGTAATTATTTTCTTCAAACCCTTAAATCATAGCTTACATACCATGTTTTTGGTCTTGTAAGAATGTAGGCTTTTATTTGTTAGATGTTAAGTATAATAAACATACTTCAATGTAATCTATTTCAACTTCAGAAAATATCTATTTTTACTCTTTTTGCCAACTACTTTAACACTATTTTGGAAGCATTTAATAAAAAAGATGACTCGTTAAGAACATAATGCCTAAATAAGCCTAGGTGTTACCATTTAAAAATTTAATTATAAAGAAAAATGGACGTAATACTTGATGATCATATAACTGTAAATTGTACCTTCTTGTTACAGGCATCCTCATGTAAGATGAATGGGACAATTTAAACAACTTTGGGGACTTTTATTGAAATTTGATTGGTTTCCCCATTAGGTTGAGGGTCGATTGCAATATACAAAAGGGGTAATTTTGTGTATCATCATTGGGGATAAAAAATAATTTATCCGCCATTGTATTATCCCTTTAGATCCCTGTCAAATTACGACGGGGGGGGGGGGGGGTGAACCAAATTGTATAAAAGTTTTTATTTTGAAAAAAAAACATAATTTAATATGATAAAATTTTATGACATAAACTAGCAACACTTCCGTAACCAATAAGATACTCAGGAGTCTACAGGGATAAGACAATGGACGATAAATTGATTTACAAGCCCAATGATGTTAAACAAAAGTATTTCTAGGATTAATGGTTCCAACAATCAAAAGTACCCAAAGATTTAGAGCCAACGAATATAATAACTTGGTTATAAAACATTGAGTACTAATGTAACTTTTTGTCCAATGTTCCTTTCCTCCCTGAATATACCCAATGATTTTTTTAAAAAAGTGGGGGGGGGAGGGGAGCCAGGAACCCTCAGCAGCATGCGATTCGGGTCCAGGGGGGGGGGTGGGTTGGGGAAAGGAAACTCAATGTCAACAATAGTGAGAATTTATGATATATTCAGTGTTTCCTGCTACTCGCGCAAGGGGTGTGCAATCACCTCCTCACATCCAGTGGTGTGTAGAAACAGGGTGTAACTACCCCCTTGACAGGTGTCTACACCCTCTGATACAAATTCCTTAATAATGGAGGTAGATTACATTAGGCTGTTTATTACACTAGTCCCCAAAGTTTTATAATAAGGTTTTCTTATTTGTTGGATAACCAACTTTTATTGGTTTGTTAAGAGAAAGCCCAAAATACATAACTTTTGCATCACGTCGTCTTCCTGTGACGTCATATTCTCCATCTCTTTTTTAGGGATTTTCTTTCCCACTTCTCCTCTCATCTCCCTCATTTTATGACGTCACAGGAAGACGACGTGGTGCAAAAGTTATGTATTTTGGGCTTCGTCGTTTATTGAGTATCCAAACGTTTCAACCACTGATTGTAATCTACAGAGGGGTAATTTTGTGTATCATCATAGGGGATGTACATGGAACTATTTGCCATTTTCTTATCCCTTTTTGAGACTATGAAACACTATATCGATGCAATACTAGGCGATTGTGAATTCCCACCTTCTATAACACACCCTCAATTATAAAATGCAATTTTAAAAATTTAAGGTTCGTATGTCTTTCTGGTTTTATCAAAATTTCAGTCAAGATTCCTGTTACAAAAAGGTATTAACTCGAAAGCAAAGCAACTCTATAATCATTATAAGAAGGGTAGCATGTTCTTTAAGAATTATTCAATGTTTTTTATTATTACTAACGGCTTCGCCCCTAGCCTCTAGGGGCTTTGCCCCAAAAGAAAATTAAAAATAAAAATTAAGTACTACTGGTGCTGCTAGTAGTTTTATGTGAACTAACTTCCCCATAAACAAAAAAAATGGGGGGGGGGGTGTCCAACCACCACAGGAACAATAGGTATAAACCCTGAAGAGTAGAATCCAATCGGTTCAGTGGTTACCGAGATCTTAAGGTACGGACGGACATACGGATGGACGGACGGACAGACGATTCGGACAGACAAACATCAATCTACTTTTTATTATAGATTATATTTGATGCTGTGAGTATTGGTACAAAAAATATGACGTAACAAAAAAAATTAGCCAATGAGAGGCCGTTATTGACCAATGGTAAAATTTATAGTTGACTCTCATTGGCTAATTTTTTTTGTTACGTCATATATTTTGCACCAATACTCACAGCATCATTATATTTATTTAATTTCTTGCTTGTTGAAAAATTTTATCCTAGAAAATTTAAATATTTGAAAAGCTTCTCTTCTTAGGGAATTTGTTGTTCTGAGCTTGATCTTTAAATCATTTTAGGGGTGATTTGGATCGGGGCGCGCCAAACTTTCAGCCAATCACAGCGCTGCATTTTGTTAATCAGTAACTAAAGAAAAAGTTAAACTTACCTACAAAAAAATAATAAGATATTTTAAATTTGATATTGTAATATAAAATATTTAGCAAAGCGAACGTTGATTTAGGGATCATAAGAGATAAGACAATAAATAATAAAATTTATGCAAATCCAAATGATGATAAACAAAATTGTTCCTTATTTATATTAAAATTATTGGTTTAAAATTTTAAAAACTGCAAGTTTGCAACAAACAAGTTCACCTAGAGGCCTCTGCTAAAATTTCCCAGAAATAAGTTACAAAAATATTTTATAACAGCAAATTAAATGTCAAATAAATTGCAGAAAATTTTATATTTGTTTAGCAAATATATATAACCAAGGAGGGAGGGGAAATTGGAATGTAATTTATACTGGTAACCGAGGGTTTATCTTATTCGTTGGCTTAATAAATTTTGTGTCATTTTGTTAAATCTTGATTGGTGAGTTCAAACCTACTGACGGGGGTAATTTTGTTTATCATCATTGGGGATGTAAATCAATTTATTGAACATTGTCTTATCCCTTTAATCCCTGATATTTTATCCAATAAACATTTGTTTACAAACAAGATATCATACGACCAAAGCAGCCAGAAATCAAATAAAAAAAGGATGACAACATCCATAAAAGTGAAGCACTGAAACGGTAGGACAAAAGGGCATTAACACTTGTATGATGTCAGAACTAAATAATCAGAATATAAATGTATAACAGTCGAAGCAAAATTGTAAGTAAATTTGTTGAAAAATTGCTTGATGCGGGATAATGTTTAAGGACATACTTACATTTTTAGGACTTGATTGTAGAGTTGCTTCGCTTATAATATTGTTGTCCCAGAAATCAGTATACCAAAAATCAGATCAATAAGATAATTAGATCATATAACATTTGTTGTTAAAAAAGTGAAAAAATCAACATGTTGAAAATGGACGTACGGACATTTTGGTAACGGTTATAGAGTTGCTAGGCTTTCTAAATTGTACCTAACTACTACAGGAGTCACCATGCAAAATTTGAAGTCGATAGGCCATTGTCTTATCCCTTTACATCCCTGGGTATAAAGTGTAAAGACAAATGTAGCCTAGAACCACCGACAACAAATTACCAAGGTATTTCGGGTATTTGGAATACATAAAAAGTGCATTTGAAGCAATTGAGTGTTCGTTCATTTACGCAATGCATCACATCCAGAGATAGAGGGGACAATGGGCGGTTTATTACTCTAGTCCACAAAGTCTTATAATAACGTTCTCTTATTCGTCGGCCTAGCAACTTTGAATGGTCTTTTAATGAATTTCGATTGGTTGTTTTATTAAATTAAGTGTCCTAAAGTTTCAACCACTAATTGTAATCTACTTAAGGGGTAAATTTATACATCATTATCTTATCACCCATTGTCTTATCCCTTTAGTTCCCTGGTATTTTATATTATTAAAACAGCACAAATAATCTCTCATATTTAAACCTTTATAATTAAAATCATTTTCTTATTTATTTGCTATTGTTTTTGCTAAGACAAATTAGTTAAAAAAAACCTTGCCTGGAAAATATGTTTAACTGTAAAGAAGAAACATATTGGTCGAGCGGTTAGCAAGATCTTTCGGTACAAACAAACAAACTTTTGTAAAAGGATTGTGTCTTTTTTGCTAGGGATCTAAAGCAATAATACAATGGCCAATTGATGTTTATCCCCAATAATAATACACAAAATTACCCCTTCTATTAAATACAATTAGTGGTTGAAACGTTTGGACACTCAACTAGTAAACCAACGAATCAAAATCTAATAAATCTCCAAAGTTGTTAAGACAGCGAATAAAAAAAAGGTATTATAAAACTTTGGGGCAAGTGGAATAAACAGCCCAATGTACCCTTCCTTCCTGCTTTTTTCGCGAAGCTGAAATAATATGAGCATTTGCGGATGTTAACGCACACCAGAGATTTGTTGTCAGAATGGATTTATTACTTCTTGGATCTTACACCAGATTTTCATGTTCTTTTATAAAGTTTACTCTGAAGCGTGTTAAAAAAAACATCTTCCCCTTAACCCCATCCCCTCTTTTCCAACTAGATAAATGGTCAGATCAATAAATGCGAGGGAAAATTGCACCCTAACTTGAAAACAATTATTTCCCTGTATATTCAACATCCATTTATGTGAGTTATGTTGCCAAAATAGTAGCAATTCTTTTTATAAACCAGCAGGGATTTTAAGGGATAAGACAATGAAAGATATTTTGATATAGATATCCTCCTTCAGAAGGGGTTAATTTTGTTTTTCATACTTGGGATTTTACATAATTTTTTGTTTATTGTAACTTATAAAACACCCTTATTTTTATTTTTTTTATAATACAATTTTTTCTAGCACCAAAATAATTCTTTTAACATTGCAAGCACTTCATTTTGCTTCCTTGCAAATTTCTTGCCAAATATTAGCACCCAATTTGCTAGGTGGATATAAAAAACGTGGCCTAATTTAGTGTGTCATGTGTGTGTGTGTGTGTGTAAATGTGTGTATGTAAGTATGTGTGTGTGAATGTGTGTATGTGTGTGTGTGGCTTTTATCCTTCCGCTCTTCCGTATTGTGATTTATTGCCTTGCTCAATAATTGTTCTTGTAAAACAACAAACATTTTTTTAGAATAGCAATTAATCTATATATTACAGGGAGGGAAAGGAAATTGGACTGTTAATTATACTGGCACCAAATTGATTTATTAGCTCGGTAAATTATTGATTGGTTTGTTTAAAATAGCAGAGTCGAAAGTTATCAACCAATCATTGAAATCTACACAAGGATTAATTTTGTTTATTATCATTGAGGCAATACATCAATTTATCGTCCATTGTATTATCCCCTAAAGGGACAAGACAATGGCCGATAAATTAGTGTACAACACCAATGATGTCACACTAATTTACCTCTTCTGTAGATTAAAATTAGTGGTTGAAGCGTTTGAACACTCAACCTAATAAACTAACCAATATTAAGCAAAAGTCCCCAAAGTTGTTAAGCCAATGAATAAGAAAACGTAATTATAAAACTTTGGGGACTTGTGTAAAAAACAGCCCTTTGTCCCCTATCTCTCTCTCTCTCTCTGACAAAGTCTGCGCATGTAAAAGCATTATTAAATAAACCTGCCTATTAGAAGCCATTACTATTTAGGGTACTATTGGCTTTGCTACAAGCCTCTAGGAGCAAAAACATATTCCACATGGAGACATTGGGTTTATACTGAACTGGTACCCAAAGTTTTTTTTATAAATGCTGTTATTGCTTTTGTTTCGAAACTTTACGTACTTGATTGAGAAAAAAAATCAAAGTTTAAATTTTTACCCCAAAATTTTCGATCTACAGAAGGGGTGATATTGTTGAACAAAATTGGGGATTAATTAATTATAGACACAAAATAATAAATCAGTATTAAAGTGTTATTAAAATATCAGGGATCTGAAGGGATAAGACAATGGACGATGATGATAAACAAAATTACTCCTTCCGTAGCGTACAATGATTGGTTCAAAAGATTGGACAACTTTAGTTTTAAAGTAAAATCAATAATTGTACCCAAAGTTTTTGATAAGGTAGTTTTAAACTTTGGGTACCAGTGTAATTTTTAGTCCAATGTCCCCTCCCTCATATTGACGACATCGAAATATAATAAATCACGATAAAGGGTTATTTAAATTTTCATTATAACCTTCGAATATATGGTGTAAATTAAGGAGATAAAATCATTAAAAGTGTTCAGTCATTTCAAAATATTATCACATTGGACTTAATAGCGAATCCTTTTCATAAAATAATAGGATGTGTGATTGTCTGTCTGTGTTTCTGTCTGTCTGTATGTTTGTCTGTCTGAGTGTCTGTCTGTCTGTCTGTCTGTCTGTCTGTTTGTTTGTACCGAATGAATTCGCTAACCGCTGAACCGATCGGGTTCTCCTTAACAGGGTAGCTTCTTATAGGTCCCGGGAAGGTTTATAACTATTTTAGGGGAGGGTACCACCACCCTCCTAAGATAAATAAATCGCCACTAGAAAAAAATTACCCCTCCTCCCCAATAAAAACTAAATTTAAAATTTTTAAAAATAAAATTAAGAATAAAATTTTTCTTTTAAAATCTAAAATAATAAATTGGGTTATTAAATTCGACTCTCCCCTCCTCAAGTGCCCCTAAAAGCCTCTAGGGGCGTTGCCGCTAGTGTATATAAGAGAAAGAGCATCTAGTGCTGTAGTAATAATATAATTTGATAAATTGACGCATCCATTGACGATAAACAAAATTTCCCCTCCTGTAGATTAAATTGTTTGTTGAAAAGTTTGAACCCCACTGTTCATATGCCTCTGATACTTGGCGAGCTAAGATAAGTTTTGGTATTAATCAATTATTAGCGAAGAAGGGGGGCAATGGACTAAAAAATGATATTTGGTCCTCAAAATTTGTATAAACACTTTTTCTTATTCGTTGGCTCCTAAGTATTAGTGCTCTTTAATTAACTTTGATTGGTTGGTTCAAAATATGTTAAGAAATAGAGAGGGAAAATTAGTTTTATCATAATTAGAGTTGTTCATCAATGTTTATCCCGTAAGATTCCTGAGCTGGATCTTTAAATCATTTTAGTGGTGAGCCAGATCGGGGTGAGCCAACTTTCCACCAATGAGAGCACAGCATTATATGAAATGCCGCGCTGTGATTGGCTGAAATTCGGCTCACCCCGATCTGGCTCAACACTAAAATAATTTAAAGATCCAGCTCTGGTAAAACTTCTGATGGTTAAATTTTAAGGGAGGAAGATTTGTTTTTTTTTTTCCATATACATATCCATCACCCCTCTGCATGTATCCATAAAATTCTATAAACAGGGAAATTTTATATTGTTGGCAGACATAAAAAGCTGCATATTGGTCAACTGAATTTGAGTTTCCGATTGCGTACATAGCACTATTATCCTCAATATTCACTACTAGCTAAAAAAAAGCTTAAAACTTCAAAAAAAAATCAAAATTTGAAAAATTAAAATTTTGAGTGTATAATGTATAAATCTTTTATACATTCAAATTTAGATTTTTTTGAATTTTGAAGCTTTTCCAGCTGGTTGTAAATATTGAGATAGGATGAGGAAACACCGAGGAAACTGTGTACACAATCGGCAACTCAAATTCAGCTGCCCATAAAATTTTCTAATAAGGGAAATTTTGAATTGATGGCAGACAAAAACAAGCTGCATATTTAATCATCAGTGACCTTAAGGGATAAGACAATGCAATGGATGAATATTGATGTAAACTTCCAATTATGATAAACTAAATTACACCTTCTTTAGATTAAAATCAACCTTAAAAGATTTCATAAAAGTTTAATCTACAGAAGGGGAAATTGCATTGGTCATTATTAAAGAATTACATCAAGGTAATGATTATGGAGTTGCTACGCTTTCTAAATTGTTACAGAAATCACTTGAGATCGATAGGACAATTCTAACATGACTAAATTAACAATAATATAAATCCATAACGGACAGACGGACGTATGCTAAGTGAGAAAAACTTTACTTTTAAATTAAATATCTGTATGATCTGTCTTGAAAAGTTCAAAAGGGAAAAAGTAAATATAAATATTACAGAAATCACTAAGTTTGAGATCGATATGACAGTTTTAACATTAGTTAACGATGATAGCTATCCGTTACGGACGGACGGATAGTTCTAAATGAAGAAAAGCTAAGCTTTTAAAAATCTGTATGACCTGCATGGAAAAGAAGGAAAAAGTAAATATAAAACTCTCTCATACATGATGAGAAAATTTGATTTTAATTACTAATTATGCATATCTTACTTGACGTTTAAAAATCAAATTTAAATCAACTTAATGCTTTTCACTTCCTCATTGAATGCTTAATGCAAGAAACACTCTTTAAGATCTCGGAAACTGCTAAAATAGTTGACCATATAAGCTTTGCAGTGGTCTTTTGAAGGTTTTATGCTATCTTTTAAAGGTAGAAGGGGAAGTGGCACTACAAAAAAATACATTTGTAACCCAACCTCAAATATTAAGACTTGCTGAAGGATTTTAGAGATGGCCAAGGCGATTAGGGATAATATCTACCGGTCCTAGGATGGTTTGTGACTATTTTTATTGTGCCAGTGCATAAAGACCGTTTCTACTAATGACAAAAATCATACAACAAGGAAGGGAGGGGACATTGGGATGTAAACTCTGCTAGTCCCCAAAGTTTTTTGAATATGTTCTCTTATTCCTTGACTTGTACTAAATAGCTATGCTCAAAAGGGTTAATTTGTTCATTAGAATTGAAGATGTACGCCTATTTATCATCCATTGTCTTATCCCTTAGCTAGCATCCCTTCTTAAACTGACTATACTGACGCACAAACGCAGATTAGTAGCTGCCCTATTTTATATAAAAAAAAAATAATGTGCATTTAAAATAATTAATATGCTACTATGCTAAACGCGGTTTAATTCGTATAATGATAAAAATAATAAGGATGACAACAACCATAAGTAGCGAAGCTTAAAATCAGCATGATTTAAATTTACGTACGGACTTTCTGATAGCAATTACTGTGTTGTTACGATTTCAAAATCGTACCTAACTATTACGCGAAAAATCATGCAAAGTTTGAAATTGATAGGACAATTCTAACATGTCTTAATTAACTAAATTAGAGCTATCCATTACAGACGGACGTACAACCCTAATTATAGAAAAGCTTCGCTAATCAAAAAAGTGCAGCACTAATTAGACATGCGCACCAAAAAAAGGTGTAATTCTCAGTGAGGAAGGGGACAATGGGCTGTTCATTACACTAGTCACCAAAGTTTTATAATAACCGTTTCTTATTTGTTGGCTTAACAACGTTAGGGACTTTAAAATTAAATTTTGATTGGTTGGTTTATTAAGTTGGCTTATCCCTTTAGATTCCTGGGTGTAATTCTTCAAGGTCGTGTTTCAGGGAGGAAGGGGAAAGTGCGTTAAAATCAACCTTCTAAGTTGGGTTCTATCAAAGGCAGAACGTGGCACCTTATAATTTGGGAGTAAAAGATGATTAAAGTCCCTCCACATATTATGACGTCGTCATGCGATATAAAAACTAATGAGAGGCCAGCATAAATATTACCATTTGTCAATTACAGTGTATGCTGGCCTCTCATTGGCTATTCTATCGTATGACGTCATAATCTGTGGAGGGACTTTAATAATCTTCTGGGAGAAGATTAATTTATCGTCAATTGGCATATCTCTGTATCCCTGAACGTGTATGTTAAACCAAAAAAGGGTGTGAAGCGGGTTTCCTTTTGTTTCAAACCTTTCCTGCATATTTTTTTTAAGGCGAAGCTTTTCTATAATAAGGGTTGGTCCGTCCGTACGTCCGTACCTCACAGACAGTTAGCTCTTTTAAACAGGTTAGAATTATCCTATCGATTCCAAAATTTGCAGGGTGATTTCTGTAGTAGCTAGGTACGATTTATAAAGCGTAGCAATCCTATAATCGTTACCAGAATGTACGTACGTCCAATTTAAACATGATGATTTTTAACTTTTTTAACAACAATTTTTGTATGTTAAAATCATCCGATTCTTCTGAATTTTTGGATTACTGACCCTAGAACAACAAAGTACAATGTTATAAGCGAAACATCTCTATAAATAAGTCCTACAAATGTAAGTATGTCTTTAAACAACATTCTGTATTTTAGCAGTTTTTCAACAAATTTACTTACAATTTGTTTCGATTTTTTTACATTTATATTCTGATTATTCAGTTCTGACACTCTACAAGTGTTAATGTTCGTTTGTCTTACTGTTTCAGAGCTTTGCTGTTATGGATGTTGTCATCTTTGTTTAATATTTTTTGCAGGGATCTTAAGGGATAAGACAATGAAATATAAAACCTTTACATTCCCAATTATAAATAGAATGGCTCTTTTAGGTTGAAATAAGACAATAAGATCTTAAGGGATAAGACAATGCACTACAAATTGATGTACATCCCCAATTATAATAAACAAAATTGATTCAATTAGACTAAATAAACATAAAATTAAGATAAATAACAATTATGTTATCTAAAAAAATAATCTTAAATGTTTGAAATTAAAGTGGGTGGGCTTTATATGCACTTTAGACAATCATTTAGACAGAATCAGAGATTTAAGGGATAAGACAATGGACGATAAATCATTATACATCCCCAATAATGATAAACAAAATAACCCGTACTGTACATTAAATTTATTTGTAAACCAACTAATTAAAATTTAAGAATTTTAGAAAGAATCCAAAGATAACATGGAGTAGGAGATGTTGATATTCTATAGTTTTTATCCTTTATTGAGCTTCGCTTTCATCGATGTTGTCATCCTTGTTTACCTAATTTTAAAGGGAAGTAAAAAAAACTGCAGACAGCTATAAAAGTTTATCAGGCCGGCAATTAGGCAATTACGAGAGATAATTTTAGCGCATTGGGCGGTGCAGAATAAAAAAAAGTGTATAATCAGTAAGATATATAAGTTGGAAAGAATTTAAATGTTAGAGGGAGATTTGAAATCTGCATCAAATTTTAAGGATTTTTTATAATAATTCTTTATCTAAAAGCGGAAATACAATTTAAGATAATTAATTTTGATATCTGTGATTGGTGGATGGAAAACTATTTGCGCTCTGATTGGAGAAGCTTAAGTGTCGTACATCATTCAACCAAATAGAGCGCAGGTAGTTTCTAATCCACGTATCCTATTGGTCAAAATTAATTAACTTAAATTGCATTTCCGCTTTTAGATAAAGAATTATACACAAAAAAAACGAATTTTATAAGAAATCCTTAAAATTTGATGCAGATTTCAAATCTCCTTCTAACATTAAAAGTCCTTCCAACTTATATATCTTAATAATCAGGGTAATGGACAGGAAGGAAGGGGCACTTTGGACTTTAAATTTTAGTGCTATCCAAAGTTTTATTATCTATATTCGAAAGAAAAGATAGTCTAAAACCAATCCCCAAGACCTAAACTTATAAATAAATAGCCTAAAGCCATCCCAGAAACTATGTCAAGCTTCACTTAAATGGAGAACTCAATCGGTTTATGGTTAGTGAAAAAAAATTCTACTAATAAATAGAGGATAAATTGATAAAAGTTTAAATATTTTTCCAGTATGGCTTCAAAACCGAAAAATGTCCGCTGGATTATAACCGGTTCTCAGCCAAACTAAAAAATCATGTATTGCATCGTATTACATACAATTTTCCACAATTATTAAAATAAAAAACATTAAATTTAATACCATTTTTGTCAGCCCGGGCATACAGCAACTCATTTTATTATCAGCGAAAAGCTGTTTAAAAAAGATTTAAATATTTATCAATATGCAAACAAAATTTAAATACAATTTAAATTAATTTTATGGTCTTTAGTAATAATTAACAGTTAGGTTTTTGCCAAAATTTTATTAATAAATGTAAATTCATATTTCAGTGAGAGTTCATTAAATTCTAATAATCATAAATTATATGAACAAGCAGAAATCTAAGGGATAAGACAATTGCCGATAAATTAATGTACATCTTCTAGTACAATACACAAATTACCTCTTCTGCAGATTACAATTAGTGGATGAAACGTTTGAACACTCAACTTGATAAATCAACCAAATCAAAGTTGTTGAGCCAACGAATAAAGAACGTTATTAAAAACTTTGGGGACTAAAAAACAGCCAAATGTCCCCTGCCTCGCTGATTAACAAGTATAGATATGGCCATAGGTAGTACAGCAATAAAATAAAATATGAAAATAACAGTTTTGTCAATAAATCGCTGAATATGACATTTCCTCTCGACATTGAGCTAAAGTGTAACTTATTAACAACCGGCGATAAATAAGAAACATTTTAAAAAGACAGCCCTTTGATTACACAACCTTTGTCTATCAGTCTATTTATTAGGTGAGGCCATGGCATTCACCTTCGCCATGTGACAGACATAGCAGCAGTAGAAACAATTTCTAACGTCTTTAGTTTGATTAATTACAAATATAGGACTATTATCATCTATAATACAAAGTAGAATGATGTCTCTCCGTCCGTCCGTCCGTCCCTTAAGATCTCGGTAACCACTCAACCGATCGAATTCTACTCTTTAGGGAATATACCTACTGTTCCTGTGGTGGTCTTAGGCTATTTTCTTGGAAGTGGGACACCCACAACTTCCCCCAAAAACAAACAAATCCTCCACCATTTTTTTGGAGGCAGTTATTTTAAAATAAATGGCAGGACAAGAAATATTTCAGTTTTTTTAAAATTACCTCTTGGGGCAAAGCCCCTAGAGGCTAGGAGTGAAGGCGCTAGTGGATTAAATAGGAGCTTTATACAATAAAAAATTAAGTATAAAATTTACAATTTTGCAACAAAGGGGAAAAATAAAATAAGAGAAAAAAAGTGATAATAAGATAATAAATTACTTAGAGACAAATATTCTACAGAAAAATGTACATCCCTAATGATGATACACAAAATTATCCCTTCTGTAGACTAAAATCTTTGGTTTATTATATTAAACATACGTAGCTGGTTTGAACCATCCATTAAAGATTTTTTTTTTTAATTAAGAAAGTTAAAACGAATATGAGAACATGGTCTATTTGCAGTTCCTTTGAGGAAGAGAACCATTAATCAATGAAAAAAGTGACTGTCAGACAGACGGACGGACAGACATAATCCTAGATACAGAAAAGAGAGGGGATAATATACATTTTATTACACTAGTCCCCAAAGTTTTATAATAAAGTTTTCTTATTCGTCAGCTTAACACCTTCGGGAACTTTAGTGAATTTTAATTGGTTGATTCATAAAGCTGAGTGTTCAGTCGTTTCAACCACTAATTTTTAATCTACAGAAGGGGTAATTTTATTTATCATCATTGGAAATGTACATCAAATTATCGGCCATTGTCTTATCCCTTTAGATCCCTGTTTCAAATAATTTTTCAGCATAATTTTCTGTATGAAAGCTAGAAGTATAATTTAACCACGCATCAATTGCGCGAAAATTTTCACAAAGAATTTCAAGTCACACTTCATACAGTTGGAATTAGAGATATATTTGATGTAGCCGAGATCTTACGGGATAAGACAATGGACGACACATTGGTGTGCAACCCCAATGCTGATTAACAAAATCTTCCCTTTTGTTGATTACTTTTGATGGTAGAAAATGTAGATACCACTTTAATAAAACAAGTAATAGTGAATTCATATAAGTTCTCAAAGTCGTTAAACCGATGAATGAGATAAAGTAAAACTTTGGGTACCTATATAAATTACAGCCAAATTTACTTTTGGAACATTTTTTTAATGAAAATACAAATATAAAATTTTTTTAAATCCGTGAATTAATTGATATTGTTGAATTTGAAAATATGAATATTTACATATCTTTGAAAACAGAGCCTCTAGAAGTCTATAAGACAAAGTAGAATTATGTCTAAGTTTAAGATCTCGGTAACTACTGTGCAGATTGGGCTCTGCTTTTCAGAAAGTATACTATATGGTCTCACCAAGGTTCTAGGCTATGTTCTTTGAGGGAGGATAGATTTAGTTTGACGTAGCTACTCCATAATCTTTGTTGTCCGTAGGCATAGATTTGTTGAGCCCCGCATCTAGAGATGCTGTCATTCTTGTTTTATTGGGAAGGGAGAGGATATTGTACTATAATTTACATTTAAAGTTGTATCTTGTTTGTTGGCTTAAAAACTTTGGGTACTTTAATTATTTTTTGATTGGTTAGTTCCCAAACAAGTTGTTCAAACTGTTCCAACGATCTTAATATATAGAAGGGTGTATTATCATCATTGGGGAAGTATATTGATATATTTGCCATTGTCTTATCCCTAGATTCTAGTATTTTTGTGTGTATCTTGCCATGTTATTCTAAATCCATCCATCTATTGACATACATATGTTTGAAAATGAACAGGGAACAATATACAAAAAAAAACAAGGATGACAACATCCATAAAAGCGAAGCACTGAAACGGTAGGACAAACGGACATTAACACTTGTATAGAGTCTGAACTGAATAATCAGAATATAAAAGTATCGAAAGAGTCTAATCAAAATTGTAAGTGAATTTGTTGAAAAACTGCTTGATACAGGATAATGTTTTGGACATACTTACATTTTTAGGACTTGATTATAGAGTTGCTTTGCTTATACTATTGTTCTTTGTTGTCCTAGGAATCAATATACCAAAAATCAGATCAAACGGATAATTAGATCACATAAAAATTTGTTGTTAAAAAAGTAGAAAAATCAACATGATTAAAATGGACATACGGACATTCTGGTAATGATTATAGAGTTGCTACGCTTTCTAAATCGTACCTAACTACTACAGGAATCATCATGCAAAGTTTGAAATCGATAGGACAATTCTAACATGCCTAAATTAACGAAAAAAGCTATCCGTTACGGACGGACGGACGGACGGACGTACGGAGTGACGGACGGACGGACGGACGGATGGACGTACGGACGGACCGACCCTAATTATAGAAAAGCTTCGCTTTTAAAAATATTGGGTAGTTCCTCTAAAACTACTATTAGATTAGTTAAATTCTTTTTCAATTGTTGATTTTAAGTTGGTTTAGGTTTATAGTTATGAAAGCCCCGCAGGGATGGATCATCCTAAAAGGGCTTAAAGGAGAGTGTTTGGCTCAATACCAGCTGAGTATCTACAAATTTGTCTTGTTTATTAACGGATTTTAAGCATGTTATAATAATTCTAACTAGAAACTAATACCACTGAATTAGAAACAGTTTGGATTTATCGTATCGTTATGTAGAACCATTTTCCATATCATTATCCGCGGAAAAATGCTACAATGCGATAACAGTTATTTATCGCATCGTATTATAGACAGCTTTCCGCGGGTAGTAAAATGAAAAGGCCCAGGTCAACAAAACTTATATTACGATTATTATTCGTGGAAAATTGTGAATACAACTATACAATACACTGATTTTTTAGTATGGCTTAGAACCGGTTCTAATCCAGCGGATATTGACCGATTTCTTAATCTTACTGAAGACAATTATTACAATCTTTATCCCAATTTGTGTGCAACAAAAAAAACAACCTTTACTCTCTTTCCTATTCGTTCTCTGTAACCATTTTTACCACGAAAAGAAATGTAATCCAAAATAGAAATGAACTTGCCGCACGACTTTGGCTACACCTTTCAGGCAAGCAAGGGAATGGGCCACTTAAAATCAATATAACCCCCAAAAAAATATCTTTTTTTTTGTTCTATGAAAAAGAAAATTTATCCCCATATGCTTTTAATTCAGAGCATTAGAAGCGATAAAGGGGGAAGAAAAATAGCCTAAAACCATTAAAAGAATTTTAATGTATGAATAGAATATTATAAAACCATATATAGATTTTAATTTAGAACTACAAAAGTATGCTTCGCTTACAACAGTGTACCTTGTTATTATGGGAATCAGTATTTCAAAAATAGGATAATTATATAACATAAAAAAAATTGTTAAAAAAGGTTAAAAATCGATAGGACAATTCTAACATGCCTAAATTGACTATTAGAGCTATCCGTTACTGACCGACGATTGAGCTATCCTGATAAAAGAAAAGCTTTGGTTTTAAAACTTTATTTTGTGATAGAAACTCCCTAATATCCTGAAGAACTCCAACTAGACATAAATATGCATATAGGTATATAGGTATAGAAAATAGTGTGTCCAATCACTTCTGCATATGTATTACTTTTAATGTTTTATCATATACTAGCGGAAACGCCCCTAGAGGCCAATAGTGGCACTTTAAATGTTTTTTTGGGGTTCAAGTCTATACGATACCTATTTATTTTGCGATCAAGTCTCTACGATACCTCTTTATGATGCGTTGAAGTTTATATGCGAAATTTTTTTTGATTTTTTTTGTGATTTCTCTTGGCAGGGCGCTGGTACCCTCCCCCGAAATAGTTATAAACCTTTTCAGGACCTAAGAGAAGCTACACAGTTAAGGATAAAAATATCGTTTGATCGGTTAGCGAGATCTTTGGAACACACAGATGCACAGACATACTTTTTGCGATTTTAAAGCACGCACAAAAAAATCATAATATATGTGGAAGTGGATGAACAGCATTGAAAAACAACATGCACCTTGAGAATCTATTTATAGATCTATTTTCAATATACACAGGGGTAGCATAGGGCATTTTCGGTTATATAAAGTAGGATGTTTTTGTTTTTGTTTGAAGCTTAAGATCCCGATAACCAATGAACCGATTGGGATCTCTATTTCAGGTAAGTTTCACATAGGTTCTATGATAGTTTTGGTGTATTTTCTTTATAGATTGAGGTATTGTAATGATTTTAAAATATAGAGCTCCTAGATGCTAGGGGCATAACTGCTAGTCTATAATACAAAGTAAAACGACGTCTTTCTGTTTGTCTGCCTGAAGCGTAAGATCTAAGTTACCGCTCAACCGATTAGGCTTTACTCTTCAGGAAATATACCTACTGGACCTGTGGTGGTTTTAAGCTATTTTCAATGATATCTGACTTACCTAAAAATGTTGAAATTAAATCAAATCTAATACACAAAATATAACAATTTTAGATAGATAGCAATATTTAAATTTAAGAAACACATTAGAAGATTACAAATACCTTATGGTTACAGAAATCTTCACGCTAAGTTTTAAAGTAATAGGACAATTTTAACCTGGTTTATTTTACTCTAAGATACCCTGACACACAACTATATCGTGAATAAGAATGTTTATTTACAATAGTCAATCTATTTTCATTGATCTAAAGGGATAAGACAATGGCCGATAAATTAATGTACATCCCCAAAGATGATACACAAAATGATCCCTTCTGTAGATTAAAATTCGTGGTTGAAACGTTTAAACGCTCAACTTAATTAATCAACCATTCAAAATTCACTTAAGTCCCCAAAGTTGTTAAGCCAACGAATAAGAAAACGCTGTTGTTAAATGTCAGGGACTTGTGTAATATACATCCCAAAGTCCCCTCCCTCTCTGGATAATGTTAGATATCTCATTCAATACAATATATTTATGGACTAAATCTTTAAAAAAATAAAATAGTAGCCAATAAAAATCCACTTAGAACATTTTATATCATTCAAACTATAACATATGATGTAAAAATTGTTAGTAAAAAGTTTAACAGCTAAATTACAACCTAATAAATGAACATTTATAATACAAATCTTGTTTTATCAAATTTTATTGCTTTAAGAGAAGCTGTTCTAAGATAATAGCTGCTTTCAAATCGACTGATTCCAAAATTTAGCCGTGTAATAGATTAGCAGCTGTCTGTAAAATTTTCAACAGCTATCCGTTTGTGACAGCCGCAAGACAGCTACATTTAAAAGAAACACAGTATTAAATCTGCTTACATAAATGTGTCATAGAAAAAATCTTTTTAAAGCTTATGTAAAACGGTAGCTTTAGGATAACCTTTTTTTTAGACCAAAACACAAGTCCCCAAAGTTTTATAATACTGTTTTATTAATCGTTGGCTTACCAACTTTGGGAACTTTTCATGAATTTTGATTAGTTGGTATCTAAACGTCTCTACCACTAATTGTAATCTACAAAAGGGATAGTTTCGTGTATTAACATTAGGGATGTACATATATTAGTGATAGGAAATGTTATAGGATTTGGTTCATTATTTTATCCTTAATAGTGATTTGTCTCTACATCACTTAAATATAGATAAAATAAAAAATAAAAATCGCCTAAAACCATCTCAGGAGATATGTTAAGCTTCTCTAAAAATCCAATCTGTTGAGTGTCTTGCGAGATCTTAATGCACAGACAACAAAATCTTCTTTTATCCCAACTTTAAAAACTATTGGTAATAAAAAAAATTATTTTTAGTTAACTTTGTATGGAGTTACCATAACAATTCTTCCTATTATAGGTTCTATAAAAGCTGATAATTATAAAATCACAATAAGATACCAGTGTTTTAAAGCCTATTATCATGGTGTTATACTCTTAAGATCGACATTCTTTAAACCAGTTTTTGCTAATATAGACCTCAACAAGTATGACATATGGGACAGGGATCTAAAGGGATAAGACAATGGCCGATAAATTGATGTACATCCCCAATGATGAAACCCTTAATTACCCCCTCTGTAGATTGCAATTTGTGGTTGAAACGTTTCAAACGAAAGAACGAAAGTCCCCAAAGTTGTTGGGCCAACAAATAAGAAAACGTCATTCTAAAACTTTGGAGACTAGTGTAATAAATAGCCCATTGTCCCCTCCCTTCCTGCATATGGTAGCCTTAACTTAATATGAAATTTTGATCAATCTTAAAGTAAACCAGAAATAGAGATATCTTCTCTTATAACATTGTACCTAATCATAATAGGAAACATTACACCAAAAATAAGGTAGATTGATGATTAAAAAAAGGTAAAAAAAAATAGACATACGGACTTTTTGGTAATGATTATTGAGTTGCTACGCTTTCTAAATGTGCCTATCTGTTACAGGAAACATTTAAAATCGAATGGACAATTCTAACATGCCTGAATTAACATCAATAAGAGCTTTCCGTTATGTGCTTACGGAATGACACATCCTAAGTATAGAAAATCTTTGCTTTTAAACATCTGAACATTTTATCACTATTATGTAAAATATTCCATAGAAAACCAGGAAGGGTGCCTAAAATGACTTAAATGTCTTTTTTAATGCATTATTAAAACATTAAGACACAACGTTTTGCATATTCTAAAACCAAGCAAGTTTATTGATATGTCATTAAGTAGCGCAGCTCTAACAATCCAGTAAGTCAAATATATACAACTAGCGGCTACGCCCCTAGAGACCTCTAGTGGCATTTAAATGTTTTTTTTATATTCTAAATACCTAATTTGAGAAATAATTTGTCTATTGTCAATCAGCTGTTAAATTCATGTATCTACGCAGCGCAACTACGCTACGTAGAGACATTCATACGCTAGCGACACTATGCGGCAGGAATATTTCAATTTTTTTCGATTTTATTGTGATTTCTCTTGGGAGGTTGGTGGTACCCTCCCCCAAAACAGTTATAAACCTTCCCAAGACCTACCCTGAGAATCTACCCTGTTAAGTAGAACCCGATCGGTTCAGCGGTTAGCGAGATCCTTCGGTACAGACACACAGATACACAGACACACAAACAAACATAATGTTACTTTAGTATAAGGATTTATTCTTCAACATTTTTAAACCAAACAATTTAAAAAGTTAAAATCTATCCAATTCAGTTTATTGGTTAAATGCAGGGAGGGAGGGAGGTGACATTGGACTGTAAATTACACTGGTACCAAAAGTTTTATATACAAAAACCTAAAACTTTGGGTACTGCTAGGTAAATTCTGATTGGTTGGTTTGAAACTTTTCAACCAATAATTTTAAAAGTTTATCTGACCGGAAGAAACACTGAGCAAACTTAGACAAAGATAAAATTGTATAAAAAATGATCCATGTAACGTCATAAAAATGAGGGATTATCCATCTCTTTTTAAAGGGATTTTCTTTTCCATTTCTCCTCTTATCTCCCTTATTTTTATGACGTCACATGAATCATTTTCGACCTAATTTGGTCTTTGTCACGAACCTACTCTTGTCATTGAGAAGCTTTGCTTAAAAAAATGTCATTTGCTCTTGAGACAAAAATACGGTACTTGCTTACATGTGGTAGACTGGAGCACCGAAACCCCCCCCCCCCCGCTTAGTTTTGACAAAAATAAAAAAATAAGGGGGGGGAGGGTAGTTTTTTAATGTCTGGAAAACGGCAAGGAGGAAAAAAGCTCAGCAAGGCAAATTTTGCGCAAAATTAAAACCTTTTACTGGCCAAAGTCAATAAATAAGGAAATTATGCCCCAAAACATGAATATCCCTGTAATAAGGTTTCCCCTCTGGTATACTGGATTTACTTGATTTACCTCACTCAACTTTCTGGCGTGTTGTACAGTGAAAAAAACTACCCCCCCCCCTTATTTTTGATTTTCTTCAAAATTAAGGGGGGGGTTAAAAACTCCCCCCCCCTTATTTTTGATTTTTGTCAAAACTAAGCGGGGGGTTAAAAAACTACCCCCCCCCCCCCCTTATTTTTGATTTTTGTCAAAACTAAGCGGGGGGGGGGGGTTTTCGGTGCTCCGGTCTTCACATGTAAGCAAGCACCAAAAATACATATTTAGTTACTATTTAAGCATTAAACAATAAAAGCAACAAAATTTTACATAACCAACAAAAAAATATTTCAACTCGTGCTTTCAAATATTTAATGTTAATAGATACAAGTTTTCTGAAAAGTAAAAGTATCAACCTTTAGATGGATTTAGGCCATATTTAAACTTTGCCTAAGCCCTTAGAATACAAATCTCCTAGTTGCTTGTGGCGCAGCTGCTAGTAGATTATTATTGATTGAAACAAGGATGACAACATCCATAAAAGCGAAGCACTGAAACGGTAGGACAAACGGACATTAACACTTGTATAGTGTCAGAACTGAATAATCAGAATATAAATGTATAAGAGTCAAAGTAAAATTGTAAGTAAATTTGTTGAAAAACTGCTTGATTCAGGATAATGTTTATGGACATACTTACATTTTAAGGACTTTATTATAGAGTTGCTTCGTTTATTACATTATACTTTGTTGTCCCAGGAATCAATATACCAAAAATTAGATCAATCGGATGATTAGATCACATAAAAATTTGTTGTTAAAAGAGTAAAAAAAATCAACATGTTTAAAATGGATGTAAGGACATTTTGGTGATGATTATAGAGTTCCTACGCTTTCTTAATCGTACCTAACTATTAAAGGAATCACCATGCAAAATTTGAAATCGATAGGACAATTCTAACATGCCTAAATTAACGAAAAAAGCTATCCGTTACGGACGTACGGACGGACCGACCCTAATTATAGAAAATATAAAAACTTTGGGGACTTCAATCAAATCTTGTATAAACCTTTAGTTTCCAAACTTTTACACCATTAACAGAAAAGGTTATTTTGTTTATTATCATTTTGTCTTGCACCTTAAGATCTTAATATGCAAACATGTTTGAAATAGTTTACATTTTTTTATTACTTCGCCTCTAGCCTCTAGAGGCTTTGCCCCAAGAGGTAAATTAAAACAAAGAAAATACATATTGTGCAACAACCATCACATTTTTTAAAAATGGGGGGGATTTTTTGTTTTTTGGGAGGTTGTGGATGTCCCACCCCTAAACCTAAAACCTAAAAAAGAGCCTAAAACCACCACAGGACCAGCAGGTATATACCCTGAAGAGTAGAATCCGATCGGTTCAGTGGTTACCGAGATCTTAAAGGACGGACGAACGGACAGACAGACATCATTCTACTTTGTATTATAGATATCTGACTCTAATCCTTGTTATGTAAAATAATTTAAAAAATTGTATGATCATTCGCCAAAATTGGTTTGGACATATGGAGCAATAAATGACATATTAAACCCATAGAGGTCCATTTATGGAAGATGATTAAAGTCCCTCCACAGATTATGACGTCATACGATAGAATAGCCAATGAGAGGTCAGTATACACGTATCACGTCATAATCTGTGGAGGGATTTTATTCATCTTCCAATTTATGTCGACGATAATAAGCTTAATTTATTTTTGATTATAAGTCAGCAATGCCCACTTTTGTGATAAAATTGTTAGAATTGACTAGCTTCTTGGCAAGGCAGTAAAATAGGTTAAAAGTTGTGTGGTAATGTTAAGCTTCCCTAAAAAGAAGAAATCAAACCGTTCTGCGGTGCGGTTAGATAGATTTGAAAAGTCCAGGGAGGGAGGGGACATTGAACTGTAAATTACACTAGAACCCAAATTTATAATACCGTTTGCTCAAAACCTTTGGGTTTTTTATTTAATTTCGATGCAAACCTTCCAATCAATAATTTCAATCTAAAGAACGCGTAATTTAGTTTATCATCATTGGGTATGTACATTAATTTATCATTCATTGTCTTATCCCTTCAGATCCCTTGAAACGCCTCTAATTCTAATGTATCTTGTGTATTTCGTTTTGACTTTGGACACACAGAGTCCTCTCTAAACCATGTTATAACTTGCCATAAAATGTTCCATGTGAAACAACTAAAACTATGAATTTCATCAAAGGTGCTTAAACATGTTTGAATATTCGTTGGCTTAAAAACTTTGGGGGTGTAATACTGAATTTTCATAGGGTTGTAGCTAGTAGTGTTTAAACTACTCCACTAATAATTTGAATCTACATAATGGATTAACATTATTTGATTTATTTTTATCAAATATCCTGTACCATTCCCTAAGTATTATTTTTCAAGTTATTTTGGAGGGTAAGAAATGGCGCAACTTTTGTTGAATTGTGAGAACTTTTTCTGGTATGGGGGGAAAACAAAAATATTTGCAACCTTTTTGCATTTATACAATCGTGTCTTCCTGATTCAACAAGGGGACCTCAGTCACAGGTCGCAACAAGTTGGCACTTTGTTGGTTAAAATATATTCTTTATATTACTGGCAGCTTCGTGCCTATAATCTAGGGAGGGGGAGACTAGTAAAATAGCCAAGAACCATCCCGGGATCTGTAAGAAGCTTCCTTAAATACATAGAAGTGAATTGGTTCAGTGATATTCAAGATCCTAATGGACAAACAAAAAAAAACTTTACAACTTTACATTATACGATTTAATGAATATAAATGAAGCCATTTAAAAAGATTCGAATTTAGATTTGTTAAGCTTCACTTTTATAAATAATGTCATCCTTGTTTGATACACATAAATAAATTATATAAATCCATCAAAAATGTTGAAGAGGCCAAAAGTTTATACATATTTGTTTTTAAAAGCGAAGCTTTTCTAGGGTCAATCCGTACATCCTAGTTTAATGAGTTAATGATGTTAGAATTGTCAAATGGATTTCAAACTTAGCATGGTGATGTTTGTAAAAATTAGGTACAATGTAGAAAGTGTATCGAAAATATAAAATCATTACCAGAAAGTCATATGATCATTTTCAACATACTTTTTTAGGAACATTGATTCCTAGGAAAATTAGGCATGAGGATCAAAGCATCTCTACAATCAAGTCTTAATATGTATGTATGTCCTAATAATTAGGTTATAGATAGATTTATTTACATTTCTGTTCATTTTTCTTACCCTCTGACTTATTAATCTACACATTTATGGATGTTGTCATCCTTTTTTTTTCATATCAATTTGAGAAACAGAAACATGTTTCTAGTGAATTTGTCATCTGACATTTGACATAATATCAAACAAAGCCAGGGAGGGAGGGGACATTGGACTGTAAATTATACTGGTGCCCAAAGTTTTAAAAACCCACCCCAAATAGTTAAATTTTTAATCTTGATTGTGTTGTTCAATCTATCAGTGTCCAAACATTCCAACCAATAATCTACATAAAGGGATGATAATTATTGTTAAATATATCTGTATAAATGTATCCTCCATTGTCTTATCCCTTAACATCCCTGATGGTATAATGGTGAGTGAGTAAATAATCTTGTATTATCTGTTGTTATTTAACATGAATCGTGAAGTCATTTTCATACATACAGTTTAATTTTCCATGTTAAACTTGGAGACGTTCTATTGACAAACAATTTCAATAGTTTTTATAGACTAATATCAGAGATCTTAAGGGATAAGACAATGGGCGATGAATTTATGTACGGATACCAATATAATTTAGAGTCTAACTATCTATTCAAATAATATATTTATGAGTTTATGTTGTTATAATAGCAACAAAAAGTTGTATTGGGTTTAACGCATCTTAATAAAAGCGAAGCTTTTCTATAATTAGGGTCGGTCCATCCGTACGTCCGTCCGTAACGGATAGCTATTTTTTATTAATTTAGGCATGTTAGAATTGTCCTTTCGATTTCAAATTTTACATGGTGATTCCTTTAGAAGTTAGGTACGATTGAAAAAGCGTAGCATCTCTATAATCATTACCAAAATGTCCGTACGTCCATTTTAAATATGTTGATTTTTTTTACTTTTTTAACAACAAATTTTTATGTGAACTAATCATCTGATTGATCTGATTTTTGGAATATTGATTCCTAGGACAACAAAGTATAATGTAATAAGCGAGGCAACTCTATAATCAAGTCCTAAAAATGTAAGTATGTCCATAAACATTATCCTGAATCAAGCAGTTTTTTTCAACAAATTTACTTAAAATTTTGCTTTGACCCTTATAATTACGTCCTTGCTCATATACATAGATATTAAAATCAAAACTTATTAAAATACTATTTTTGTAAGAAATACCGAAAATGATTAAAGTCCCTCCACAGATTAAGACGTCTTACGATAGAATAGCCAATGTAGCAAGAGGCCGGTATACACTGTAATTGACCAATGGTAAAATTTATGCTGGCCTCTCATTGGTTATTTTATCGTATGACGTCATAAGCTGTGGAGGGACTTTAATCATCTTCTTAAAATTAAGCCTTCTGTAGATTAAAATAATTGGTTGAATAGTGTAGACACACGTGTTTTAAACCACGAAAAGTAAATGAAATATAATACAATTATTTAATCAAATTCAAATTTTATCCAATAGGTGAAATGAGCCCCTAGTGAATGTTATTTTGTCGTGTAGTGTCCAGGTGGGTAAAAATAGGATGTCGTGGCTGTTTCTGTTACGTCCAGCGAATTATAAAATACTCACAATTGGTAATGCTTAGACTTGTAACCCACAGGGAGAAAGGGTACCCAAAGTTTTATGGCTCCAAAACTTTGGGTACCTTTTTAAATTTTGGTCGGATGATTCCAAATCACATACAGGTTAATTTTCTTAATTATCATTGGGGGATTATATCAATTTATAAAGATTTTATTAGAGATTTCGTTAGCTTCAAAACTTTGGGTACTTTAATAGAATTATAATTAGTAAGTTCAAACTAGTAGTGTTCAAACTTTTCAACCAATAATTTGAATTTACAGAAAAAGGGATATTTAGTTTCTTATCATTGAGAATTTAAATCATTGTATCGTTTATTGCACAAATAGAAGAGTAGCGTCGCTACTAAAACAAGGATGACAACATCCCTAAATGCGAAGCTCTGAAACGGTATGACAGACGAACATTATCGCTTGTAGAGTGTCAGAACTGAATATACAAAAATTATACGTAAATTTGTCACAAAACTTCTTAGATGCAGAATTCTGTGTAAGGACATACTGATATTTTTAAGACTTGATTATAGAAATGCTTCGCTCAAAATATTGTACCTTATTGCAATAGGAATCAGCAATCCAAAAATCAGATCAATCGGATGATTTTACCATACAAAAAATTGTTGTTAAAAAATTAAGAAATCATCATGTTTAAAATGGACGTACGAACATTCTGATAATGATTATAGAGTTGCTACGCTTTCTAAATCGTACCTAGAAAATCAGAAATCATAATGCAAAGTTTGAAATCGATAGGACGATTCTAACATGCCTAAATTAACGAAAAAAGCTATTTGTTCCGGACGGACGTACCAACTCTAATTATAGAAAATCTATGCTTTTAAAAATGAATCATAAGACATAATCAGTGATCATATACAGCATGTTTGTCTCATACAATAGGGAACTATGCAATGTTTATACGATGCAATGCAGGGAGGTAGGGAGGGCCCATCTTACTGGTACCCAAAGTTTTTCTTTAAAACTTTGGGAACTAGTTTTAAATATTGATTGATTTGCTAGAAAAGGAAAGCAACGCACTGAAGTAGAATTGGACATACAATAGCCATAGAGTAGCTTCGCTACTAAAAGTTAAAAATTCTATAAAAATTTTGCTCTGATAAATCATTTTTTAACAAACAAAAATTTACATCACCGCAATTATACAATAAATGCCATAAATGATTAGATCAGCGCAGCTAATATGTGATTTTTGTGTGTCAATCACTACCATGGGCCTTAAGGGATAAGACATTGAAAGACAGATTGATGTATTGACTGTAAACAAATACTTTTTATGTAGATTAAAATTATTGGTTTAAAAGATTAGACACTGCTAGTTTAAACCAACCAATTAAGTTATTTAAGATTATAAATATGTCTATAAACAAGGATGACAACATTCATAAAAGCAAAGCTCTGAAACGGTATGACAGACGAACACATAAAAGTTTTGACAAAATGATACGTATATTTGTTGCAAAACTTCTTGAAATACAGAATTCTGTTTAGGGACATACTGACATTTTAGGACTTGATTATAGAGATGCTTTGCTTGTAATCTTGTACCTTATTGTAATAAAAATCAGTATTCCAAAATTTAGATCAATCGGATGAAAAACTTGTTGTTAAAAAAGTTAAAAATCAACATGTTTAGATGGACGTACGGACATTCTGGTTTGTAATTGATCGGACAATTCTAACGAGATTAACGAGAAAAAAAAATCCGTTACGTACGGATGGACGGACGGACCGACCCTAATTATAGAAAAGTTTTACTTTTAAAAATGTTTTATTTGTTGTTTTTTTTAATCTTTGTAACTTATGAACGCATTATACTTGTTAGTACAAAACGTTTGTTTTTTGTTAATATTTATTCAACCATAGAGTCATTTTTACTTATTATGTAATTTAGTCGAATATTTTTTATGCTTTGGCTTGGCCTTTTTAAGGCATGATAGAATCTTTCTTTCAAATTCAAACATTATAATATTTTTAATTTACATATCTAGCATGCAAAGTAGTAAGCTTTTGTATCTGTAGCGATGGATCTCACTAACCAGTGAACCGATATGGTTCTCCTTTAAATGAAGCTTCTCATAGGTCCCGGGATGATTTTAGGCCATTAAATTTTTATAAATGAGCCTGGACATGGTTTTAGGCCATTCTAATGCCAACCCTAAGCCTTCGAATATAGAGCGAATGATATTATATCAATCTAAATTGTTTATTAATTTTTATATGATTGAAAATACCGTTTACTTAAAAATGAACTTTTTATGCATTCTTGATAGGTAGTGCAATATATTACACTCTTAAAAAATATCCTTAAATAAAAGTTTTAATACAAATCTTTTGAGTTTATTTTAATAGTTTAATACTTTGCTTTATTAATTAGTATTAGAGAGTCATCTGAGGATAGTAAAATAATATTATAAAAACAACCTGTTGTATTGGCCCCGAGGGGCCGAAGGCTGACACCCAGAAAACAGAGATTAATTCTATAATTACTATATTTTTCGTACAAAATACGATACGATATTTTTCAGTATTGTTAAAAACCAGTTCTCATTAGCATTTTTATTGTGTTTTAATAATAAATTTGTAAAGCATTTCTATGATGATATGAACGAATTCTGATATGTAATAACGTATGTTAATTAGCTTTAGCTTAATGTAGATTGTTGATATGATAATACAGATTAAATTTTTTACAAGTTTTGTCAACAAATCATTAACAATGACATTTTTGGTGAATCTTAAGGAATCAGCTTATAGTGCCTAATACAATAAAAATGACCAATGATGGGCCAATACAAAGTTTACCATTGGTCAATTACAATGTATACTGGCCTATCATTGGTCGTTTGTATTGTATGACGCCAATTTTATTAGTCACTATAAGCTGCTTCTATCTTATGCAATATTTATAACAAAAAAAGAATAAAATTGTCTCGCTACTATTAGAATCTAACATGTTACTTCAGAGAGAGAGGACTATGGGCTGTTTAATACACTAGACCCCAAAGTTTTTTAATAACGTTTTCATATTCGATGGCTTAACAACTTTAGGGACTTTTTCTGAATTTTAAATGGTTGGTTTATTAAGTTCAAACATTTTAACCACCAATTTAAAACTACAGAAAGGGTAATTTTGTGCATCATCATTGGGGATGTAAATCAATTTATCGGCCATTGTCTTATCCCTTATGATCCCTAATAAAAAGTGTAACATGTTACTCTGTTTGAAATGAATGTGTATTGTAAAATAAAACAGAAAAAAAACCGATCATACACAAATTTCAAAAAACAATAGGCTAGTTGTGTGTTTCCGTGTTAATCACTCAGGCAGGGAAGGTTAATCGGAATAAAATTTTTAATCCCTCAGGGAACTAAAGGGATAAGACAATGATTTATTGATATATTGATGTGCATCCTCATTGATGATACACAAAATTATCCCTTTTGTAGATAAAAACTAGTAATTAAAACGTTTGGACACTCAACTTAATGTATCAACCAATCAAAGTTCAATAAAAGTCCCCAAAGTCATTAAGAAAACGAAAAAGAAATGTTAATATAAAACTTTGGGGACTAAAATTAAGTCTTTGGGTGGTTTTAGGTTATTTTGCTAATTCTCCTTCCCAAGATGCTAGGAACACAGCAAAAATTTATTTAGTAACTTGAATATTTGAGTTTAATTCATGAAAAATAATCAATTTTCGTTCTTTATTTTTTAGATATTTTTAAAAATATTAATCTATGTGATAGATGTAGCTTTATAATAAACCAGCTAAGACCTTAAACAACTAATAAAATATTTTTTTATAATTAAAAAAAAATTTCAAGTACCTACAAAGAACTAATTTTGAGTATAGAAAACGAATAAACTTTTTAAATTTACTTAAATAAACATATTGATACAACAAATTAAAATAGGCTCAGACATACTGCTCAGAGAGACAGAGGGGACAAAGGGCTGTTTATTACACTAGTCCCCAAAGTTTTACAACAACGTTTTATTATTACTTAACATCTTTAGGGACTTTTACTGAATTTTAATTGGTTTGATTATTTAGTTTAGTGTACAAAAGTTTCAACCACTAATTTTAATCTACAGAAGGGGTAATTTTGTGTGTCATCATTGGGTATGTACATCAATTTATCGACCATTGTCTTATCCATGTATACTTCTGCTGATTTAAATTCTCTGCAGTTTTAGTAAACCACTTTTCATAAATTAAAGTTTTATAGTGTGTGTTTGAGATTTTAATTGTTTAAATTTTTATTTTATATCCTGTACTTTTAAGTGCAAATTTATAATTGCGAATTGATACAATTGATTTTAAGATTAGTTTAAATATCAATAACAGTTCTATACACATAAAATTTGGGATTGTCAAGGCTATAGGTAGCCTCTTTAAATACAGAATAGCGGCTACGCCTTAGAGCTCTAGGGGCACTTAAGGTAGGAGGGGGAAAAGTGGACTTCATCCCATTTTAAATTTTATTTTCAAAAGAGTAAACAAATTTTTTTTGTTTTGGGGGGGGGGGAGGGGGAGAAGACACGCTCCTCAAAAATAGTTTAAAACCTTCCCAGGACCTATAAGAAGCTTCACTGTAAAGGAGAACAATATCGGTTCAGCGGTTAGCGAGATCCTTCGGGACAAACAAAAAACGCTTACTACTTTATATAATAGGATTCCCAAGATTTTATGGGCGCAGCTAGTCAAAAATTTAAGTACAATTAGATACATTACTTAATACTAAAAAACCACGAATAGCTTCTTTAAGGGTCCAATTAAAATATCTTTTAAAGATGACCTATCCCCAGGGAGGAAGGGTATTTTGGGCTATTTATTATACTAGTCCCCAAAGTTTATGATAACGTTTTCTTATTTGAACTTTTATTGAAATTTGATTGGTTGGTTCATTAAATTGAGTGTCCAAACGTTTCAACTGCTAATTGTTATCGGCAAAATTATGATTTTTTGTTTAATCATTGGGGATAAACATCAATATATCGGCCATTGTCTTATCCCTATAGATTCCTGCCAATCCCACCCATTTGAAATATCAAGTTAACTTTGACTTGATATATTTCTAAGATATTTTATGATAAAAAGAGAAATAATTTGAAATATAGAAAAGGTTTGAAAAATTCAAGGTTCCTTTAGCAGGGATTAAAGGGATAAGACTATGGCCGATAAATTAAAGTAGATGTCCAATGATGATACACGCAATTACTCATGCTGTAGATTACAATTATTGGTTTAAACGTTTATGCACTCAATTAAAAGTCCCTAAAGTTTTTAAGCCAACGAAAAAGAAATCGTTATTATAAAAATTTGGGGACTAGTGTAATAAACAGCCCAATGCCCCCTTCCTCCTTGAATAAGTTGATATAAATTAGGTATATTATTAAAATTCAAAAGATATCAAGAAAAAATATCTTCTAAAGCAAAGCTTTTCTATTTCAATGTTTATATGTACGTACAAATGATAGAATTGTACTTTTTGTTTAAAACTATGTCATATTAAACCGTGATATTTAGATATTTCAAAAAAAATCTTTGTTTTGTTTATGATTCCCAAGATAATAAGGTATAAAAATAACAATACGAATTTGTACATTTGTACATTTGTACGACAGATCGTTTGTACATTTTTTTATTCCAGGAGTAATGTTTATAAATATTTTCATCCTTGTTAAAAATCTATTCCAATGTATAAATGCAATGGATATATAGTTACTTGGATCTTACACCAGATTTTCATGTTCTCTAATAAAGTGAAACTCGCAGTGGGCTAAAAAAACGAGTCACCCCTTAATGCCACATCCCCTCCAATCCAACTGGATGAACGAACTGATCAATAAATTACATAGGAAAAGCAACCAAAATTGACAACATTTTTCTCCTGTCATAATATCTACGTATATTTTACATCCATTGAAAAAGCTCAAACCTTTTTTTTATTCCGAAATAGGACAGAAGTGATAAATAATATAATGCTAGAAAATACCAAGGGAAATTATAGCATATGTCTATAAGCATAGACCCTATAGACTGGTTAAAAAAGTACACTATTCAAATTTTTCCCTATACAAAAAAATGAAAATATAAATGTTTAATAATTTTTAGTAAAAAGTCATAATTCGTTTTAATATTTATTTTTTATTAAACCATTTGCTAAATATCTTATTATATAAAGAAGTAAGATTTTTTGTTTAAAAAACTCCATTAAAACTACATTTTGGTGATTTTAAAAAAGGCTCCAGGATGGTTTTAGGCTATTTAATTTTAGATTTATGTCATGGGATGGTTTTTGGCTATTTTTCTGCTTTCCCTACTATTTGTATATAGAGCGCTAGATGCTAGGGGCCCAGCAACTCGTATTTTATGAATTAATATAAAAAACGTTATGTTTAGTATATTTATGATGATTTAATATTTCTTTTTATTTCTAAATCAATATGACTGGGTTTTTTTTTTGATGATTTTTTTCTGCTAGGGAAAGTGAACTTGATTAGTATATTGAGCTTGGAGCGACGCAAGCTGACCAAAGTTAAACCAGCAGCCACTCAAATGACCAAGAAGATAAGATTTCACTATTTGGATGTGTGTGTATATATATGTATAATACAGGGTGTCCCACAAAAAATGTTTCAGTTTTTTTTAAACTTTAATATTTTAAATGAAATATATTTTTAAACTTAAAAATCATCCGTGGCCTTATGGGATAAGACAAAAGATGATAAATAGATATACAATGATTATAAACAAAATTAACCCTACTGTAGATAATGAAAATTATCATGATTTATTTTTCAATTTTACGTATAATACTTATTTTACCTAATTTTTATAGTCAAATTTTAAGATTATGATTATGTTATTTAATAAATGTTATTTGATCAAAATATAGCTTTTTGACAATTGATGCAAATTTTTTCAGGGGTCTAAAGGGATAAGACAATTGCCAATAAATTGATGTAAATCCCCAATGATGATACCCAAAATTATGCCTTCTGTAGATTTAAATAAGTGATTGAAACTTAATGAACCAACCAAAAAATGAAAACTCAATAAAAGTCCCCAAAATTGATACACTAGCTAATAAGAAAACGTTATTATAAAACTTTGGGGACTAGTGTATTAAACAGCCCATTTTCCCTTTCCTCCCTTATATTTTGTATACTCAAAGTTGCAGCAAAAATTCCCACCCACCCTGTATATACATATATCTGCCACTTAACATGTTCTGATAAGTGTCTGAAGCAGACAGAACCAATTTTAAAAGAAAACATAACAAACTAAATACAATAATTTCTGTTTTTTAATGGTTCATTTCTGCTAAATTTAAGACAATTATATAAGTCAGTAAAAAAACATATTAATTTTAGTTTTTATATTATTCCTTATACTAACATCTAGGGGAGAGGGGGCAGTAAAATGGCCTAAAACCATCCCAAGACTTTTCCATAAAATAGCCTAAAACCATCACGGGACATAATTGTATAATGATGAACTTTTTAAAAAAAAAAACCTTACTACTTTATTTGATAGGATAAAATTGACGTTTTTTCTCAAGTATTTGTTTAATTGCTTAATTCTTTTTTACCAAAAAGAAACAAATGTCAAAGGATCATGTTTTTTTAAAAAGTAATCAAATAATTTAGTAAAATATTTTGATAAATTCTGAATGACATTTATTTCCTTAAAAAATGTAAATTTTCTCATGAGATAATGGTTGATTTTTCTCACAAAAATATATCAGTCTGTAGGCGTTTGTTTGTCTGTCTATCCATTTGCATGTGTTTGTTTGTTTGTCCTTGGATAACAAACATTTTAAAAAACAAACATTATCCTTCATTAATATAATAAAACTCAATAATAATTTTTTATCTTTAATTTTTAAAATTCTAAATTCAATTTTAGTTTTTAAAACTTTTTTCAATGTCATTAAAGTTAAACAATAATTTTCAGACTTAATTATCCTATAATCATATATTATAGATGAATTAAAAATCAATTGATACTTTTTAAATCATGTTATTTTTTAAGAATTTAAACTTACCGAAAGAAAATTCTGCTAACACACTAATACACTTTTGGGTTTTTCTTCAATTTTATTTCACACAAAAAAATCACAAAAGTTTTATTTCAGTTTTTAGAGCACTTTTTGTGAAAATGTTAAAGTACGCGCTGGAAATGTAAATATTGAATCTGATATTTACGCTGACTTCCTACGCGGCGTCGAAATTGTAACTGAGCGTAAGTTCTATACCAACTATACTACAATATGCTGTGCTGTAGTGTATACGTCACATTTCGCGCCATTTCTAAGGTCAATTTGATATGAAATATAATAGAACTATAACAAGCTATCTCAGGCTTATGCCCTCTGTAACTTTGCTTATTAAAGTTTTCCAGAACCAACTTTTGGAAGTAGGTGGGGGGTTTCATAAGCCGGGGGTTGGGGGAAAAACGGCGCTCCAACTTGCTAGGGGAAAACACGAACATACAAGTTGAGGGAGGGAGGGGGAGGGGGGGAGAGGGTTATGTTAAATATCACCACACACTTATAAGAGCTTTATCTATATAGGCTCTAGGAGTGGGACTAATATCATGGAAATTATCATTTACAGGAGGTAAAACGTGAAAAAAATAGTATTCGAGGAGGGGGGAAAAGTAGCCTAAAAACATTCTAAAAGAATGTTATTAAAATATTCTTCATATTAGCCCTGTACCTATGTAAAATGGAGAACTCAATCGGTTAATTATTTTGTGAGATCGTAAGATTATTATCTGATATTATATCAATTTTATGAAACAAGGATGACAACATCCATAAAAGCGAAGCACTGAAACGGTAGGACAAACGGACATTAACACATATTTAGTGTCAGAACTGAATAATCAGAATATAAATGTATAAGAGTCGAAGGAAAGTTGTAAGTAAATTTGTTGAAAAACTGCTTTATACAGGATTATGTTTATGGACATACTTACATTTTTAGGACTTGATTATAGAGTTGCTTCGCTAATAACATTATACTTTGTTGTCCCAGGAATCAATTTACCAAAAATCAGATCAATCGGATGATTAGATTACATAAAAATTTGTTGTTAAAAAAGTAAAAAAATCAACATGTTTAAAATGGACGTACGGACATTATGGTAATGATTATAGAGTTGCTACGCTTTCTAAATCGTACCTAATTACTAAAGGAATCACCATGCAAAATTTGAAATCGATAGGACAATTCTAACATGGCTAAATTAACGAAAAAAGCTATCCGTTACAGACGGACGTACGGAAGGACGGACGGACCGACCCTAATTATAGAAAAGCTTCGCTTTTAAAAAGCAATTATATCTTAAAAGTTTTTATTCTAATTCAACCTAAAGATACCTAAATGGATATCGATATGCGACTTTGTAAATTTATACAAATTAAAGTTTTGTAAATATAAATGTAAGGATTATATATAAGGTTAACTCGCAAACAAATTTTAAGTTTCATAGTTATTAAGACATTACAAATTGTTTCCTGCTTTTTAAAAAAAATTTAAAATCATCATGTTATAAATGAACGTCCGGAAATTCTGACAACGATTAAAGAGTTGCTACGCTTTCTAAATTTTACCTATCTGATATAGGAATCATTATGCAAAGTTTGAAATAATAGTAGCATACAAAAAATGTAGTAAAAAAATGTAAAGAAATAAACATGTTTTATATGGACATATTGACTTTCTGGTAACGATCATAGAGTTGTTACGCTTTCTAAATTATGCCTTATTGTTATAGGAATCACCATGCAAAGTTTGAAAACGACAGGACAATTCTAACCTGTCCAAATTAACGAAAAGAGCTAACCGTTACGGACGGACAGACGGGCGGATGGACCGACCCTAATTATAGAAAAGCGTGGACAGAGTTAGCTGTTAAGCAAATGTTCCGTGGTCATAAAAAAGAGTAAAAAAGGTAAGGTATACCCCCTCCCCCCATAGCATTATGGACTGATAGACAGACAAACGGGGAAAATTTATTATAAAGTAGCTTTGCTACTAACAAAAAAATAATCAAAACTTATAATACTTTTTTTAAAGCGAAGCTTTTCTATAATTAGTTATGTCCGTCCGTACGTCAATAACAGTTAGATTTTTTTTTGTTAATTAAAACATGCTAGAAATTCGATTTCAAACTTTGCATGTTGATTCCTATAACAGTTAGGTACGACATGGAATAGCAGCAACTCGTTACCAGAAAGTCCGTAGGTCCACCATTTGAAAAAAGCAGTTTTTTTTATTTTTTAACAGCAAATTTTTGTATGTTAAAATTATCATATTCATCTGATTTTTTGAATTTTTTGATTCCTATTACAACAAGGTACAATGTGTAATCGAAGCATTTCTATAATCAAGTCCTAAAAACGTCAGTATGTTCTTAAACAGTATCATATATTTAATCAGTTTTGCAACAAATTTACTTACAATTTTGTATAGACTGATTAATATTACTACTTAGTTTATTCAGTTCTGACTCTTTACAAGTATCAATGTTCGTCTGTCTCTCAATTTCAGAGGCCCGCTTTTATGGATGTTGTCATCCTTGTTTTTAAGAATAAAAATCCACTTCAATGAGCACAGTATATAGATTTAAAGTTTGGTTAGTATAATTTTTAGCCGCAAGTGAAAACTTTCTGGAGGGAGGGGACATTGGTCTGAATATCACTCTAGTCCCCAAAGTTTTATATTAAAGTTTTCTTTTTTGTTTGCTTATCAACTTTAGGGACTTTAATTGAATTTTTATTGGTTGGTTTATTAAGTTAGGTGTCCAAACGTTTCAATCACTATGTGTTATCTACAGGGGTAATTTTGTGTAACATTGTTGGAAATGTACATCATATTATCGGCCATTATCTTATCCCTTTAGATCCCTGGAAAACTTTAGATCTTACAAGATAATATGAAGTAGTAATAATTATCATATGGGATCATCACCACCAGATTACATACACAGAAAGAGAGAAGACAATGGGCTGTTTATTACACTAGTCCCCAAAGTTTAATATAACTACATTTTCCTATTCGTTGGCTTAACAACTTTAGGGACTTTAATTGAATTTTTATTGGTTGGTTTATTAAGTTAGGTGTCCAAACGTTTCAATCACTATGTGTTATCTACAGGGGTAATTTTGTGTATCAATATTGGAAATGTACATCAAATTATTGGCCATTGTCTTATCCCTTTAGAATCCTGGAAAACTTTATTAGTCTGAATATAACTCTAGTCCCTAAAGTTTTATATTAAAGTTTTCTTTTTTGTTGGCTTTTGATCTTTTGTAGGTTCAGCTACCCTTTATATAATACAATTCTGCCTATAATAAGCTTCACTGTTGAGGAGATCCTATCAGTCCAGCGGTTACCGAAACCTTTCAGCACAAACACACACACACAAACAGACCTCCTTCCTTTTATTTTATCCTTATACTAAAGTAACAGGATGTTTGTTTGTCTGTGTGACTGTACCGAAGGATCTCGCTAACCGCTGAACCGATCGGGTTCTCCTTAACAGGGTAGATTCTCATGGGTTCTGGGAAGGTCTCTAACTATTTTGGGGGAGGGTATAACCACCCTCCCAAGAGAAATGACAAAAAAAATCGAAAATTAGTGGCCATTAGGGGCGTAGCCGCTAGTTTTTATTAATTTAACATGAAATTTAAACTTCTTTAATTGTTTTAAGTTATGTTTAAACATTGTTTTAATACTTATCAGGGATCTTAAGGGATAAGACAATCCACAATAAATTCACCCCCAATGATGCTAAACAAAATATTTAATATGCAAATTAAAATTGTTGGTTAAAAAGTTTATACACTATTTCTGAGGCAGAATTAAATAAAAGTACCAAAAAATTTTAATCAACGAAGTACAGGGTTATAAAATAATGTGATTTACAGTCCAATGTCCCCTCCCTCCCTGTTACCAAGTTAGGTTAAAGGTTTACTAGTAAAATTCAAGAATAACATTTATTACAACAGGCTGCAAGTTAGTTTACAAATATTCATGGCGGCGAAACTTAATTAGATTGCTTCTTGTTGATAATAATAATAATTCGTCGCCCCTCGCCTTTGGGGGAAAGCTGGGTTTTGGTGAGGAAAAATCTTAAAACTGCACAGAGACATTTATAAACCTTCCTTGAAAAATACAACCAATTTAAACCTGCCATTTTAGAGATCTTTAGCTTAAGAAAAAAAACATTACTACTTTATTTTAGATACTTGCACGCGGTATTGGGAGGTGTCAACACTCCACTTTAATTTTTTTTTCATCCCTTATAGTTTCACACCCCACTGTAAACGCCACTGATAACTAATATTCAGACGAAGCCCAATCTGTCCCACTTTTGAGCAAGACGATTCCTATATGACGTCATATAAAGGGAAAAGAAAAAGGGAAGGGGGGGAAGAAAATCTCTTCGACAGAGATGGGAGAAAGGAGAACCGTCTTGCTCAAAAGTGGGACAAATTGGGCTTCGTCAATATTCATAATAAAAATACGGGAAGTGAAGAATTGTAGAATGTGTTTTGCCATTAAAAACCTTGTTTACAAATATCTGTCATTTAGTTTTAAAATAGTTTTTGTAATTTTATGTTCTAGGGTTAATTTCCAAGGGCTTTAAGAAACAAGGACGACAACTTCCATAAAAGCGAAGCTCAAAAAAATAAGACTGTAGGACAAACTAACATCAACACTTAATATTAATCCTAAGGAAATTTTTAGTATAGTCACTTTCCTGAAAACGCCTCTTAAGGGGCGTTTCGTCGGGTTTTCACAGTTGCCTTTATAGTTTATTTTAGGGTAGGTTAGGTTAGGTGACTGCCTCGCAGGGTTAGGCAATGGGCCCCAAAGGGGCTAGAAGTAGGAGAAAAGCTACTGTGAAAATACGACGAAACGTCCCTTAAGAGGCGTTGCCACGATAGGGAGTATACCCGAAATTTTATATAAAAACTTTACTACAAAACCACAATATCAGTTATTTAATTTAATACCTATATTTGCGACAACTTTTGTTATATAAATTCTTCCAATTTTTAACAACTACAAAAACCCCGCCCCTCTCGGAGAGCCTCGAACCCGCAACATACGGATAAGGTAACCAACATTCTATAAATGAGCTATGAAGGAGACCAATTATCAGTGATTGCTTGCCAAAGTATATAAGATTGAAACAAATATTGTTTCAGTGGTCAGTCTTGAACCACCCACCTTGAAACTTGACATCTGAAACCTGACGCCTTAACCAAAAGAGCTAATTCAGCATGACACAATAATTATTGTTTTACAGCCTTAGTTAACATGCCTAAGTATGTAAAATTGAAAAAAAATATTGTTTCAGTGGTCAGTCACGAATCACTCAACTTGAAACTTGACATCTGAAACCTGACGCCTTAACCAAAAGAGCCAAATCAGCATGAGACCACAACTATTGTTTTACAGTGTTATTTTAAATGCTTAAGTATATAAGATTGAAAAAAGTATTGTTTCAGTGGTTTGTCAGGAACCACCCACCTTGAAACTTGACATCCCAAAACCTGATGCCTTAACCAAAAGAGCTAAAACAGCATAAGGTAACAGTTACTGTTTTACAGCCTTAGCTTACATGTCAAAGTATATAAGATTGAAAAAAAATATTGTTTCAGTGGTCAGTCTTGAACCACCCACCTTGAAACTTGACATTCCAAACCAGACGCCTTAACCAAAAGAGCTAATTTAGCATGGGACAATGATAATTGTTTTACAGCCTTATTTTACATGCCAAAGTATATAAGATTAAAAAAAAATAATGTTTCAGTGGTCAGTCTTGAACCACCCACCTTGAAACTTGACATCTGAAACCAGAGGCCTTAACCAAAAGAGCTAAATAAGCATAAGACATCAAACATGGTTTTACAGCCTTAGTTTTCATGCCAAAGTATGTAAGATGAAAAAAAAATATTGTTTCACTGGTCAGTCTTGAACCACCCACCTTGAAACTTGGCATCTGAAATCTGACGCCTTAACCAAAAGAGCTAAATCAACATGAGACAAAGGTTGTTGTTTTACAGCCTTAGTTAACATGCCTAAGTATATAAAATTGAAAAAAATATTGTTTCAGTGGTCAGTCTTGAACCCCCTACCTTGAAACTTGACATTCCAAACCAGACGCCTTAACCAAAAGAGCTAATTTAGCATGAGACAATGATCATTGTTTTACAGCCTTATTTTACATGCTAAAGTATATAAGATTAAAAAAAAATAATGTTTCAGTGGTCAGTCTTCAACCACCCACCTTGAAACTTGACATCTGAAACCAGACGCCTTAACCAAAAGAGCTAATTAAGCATAAGACATCAGATATGGTTTTACAGCCTTAGTTTTTATGCCAAAGTATGTAAGATGAAAAAAAAATATTGTTTCATTGGTCAGTCTTGAACCACCCACCTTGAAACTTGACATCTGAAACCTGACGCCTTAACCAAAAGAGCTAAATATGCATAAGACAAAGGTTGTTGTTTTACAGCCTAAGTTAACATGCCTAAGTATATAAAATTGAAAAAAATTTGTTTCAGTGGTCAATCTCAAACCACTCACCTTGAAACTTGACATCTGAAACCTGACGCCTTAACCAAAAGAGCCAAATCAGCATGAAACCACAACTAATGTTTTACAGTCTTAGTTTAAATGCCAAAGTATAAAAGATTGAAAAAAGTATTGTACATATAAAAAACATAGATTTCATGACAAAGGAAAAATAAAAAAATAAAACGCAGCATTATTTATAAAAAAAACCACCCCTGTTTATGTTACAACATGTTGCGATGAACACAACATGTTTTCAAAAACATATTCATTGTCGTCTTTTTCAAAAAAATCTAAAGAGGTCGAAATAAAGTGTATGAATTAAAATTTCAGTTTGTAAAGGTTATTAAATAAATTTTAAATTGGTTATTAAACCATGCCAATATGAGGTGGCTTTTTAGAAAAAGAATGCCACAAAAGGATTTTATAGTAATATAGAGCGTATCTTATATTGTAAAACCAAAAAAAGTAAATAAAATATTGAATAAACCTAGCCAATAGCGAGATAGTTATATCGAGCCAACTCTAGTTCAGATATATTTAAAATGAAAAGTATTTAAATCTAATAATTGTCCATCAATCAACGGGATTTAAACATAATCATTACAATTATAATCTAGTTTATTAGATTGTATTTTTTTTTAATTTTAAAAAAAGTATACTTCGATTAGGAAAGGGGGGGGGGGCGTATTCAAATGTAGATTAAAATCGTACCCAAAGTTTTATAACCACGTTATATAAAAAAAAACATTGGGTACTATTTTCATTGAATTTTGATTAAACTTTTCATCTAACAATATTTATTTATTGTTCGAGTATTTTTATAAGTAATTCCAATCTGAAACCAAGAATGACAAACATTATTTACAAAAAAAAAACAAGAAGATATTCTTAAATTGATATTTCATGTCCAAACATTAGTCTGTTAATAAAGACATGTTAGAATAGTTATTTCTCGTATCGTATTATAAACGGCTTTCCGCGGATATAGAATGTACAATTATAAGATTAAAACTAGTTTTTTAGCCCCGTGGTGCCGAAGGCTAGACATAGTTTTTTCGTATGGATGAGAACCGGTTCCTATCCACCGGATTCGAATGAATACAAGAAATATTTTATCTACTTCAAATTTGACATGATGATTTCTTTAAAAATTAGGTACAGCTTAATAACTATTACTGGAAAGTCTAAACCTTTTAATAATTTTTGACTTTATCTTTTTATATTTAATATAATTGTCCAATTCACTTAATTTTTTAATTTGCTAGAAGAATGATTGAGTAAACTTTTCTTTTTAATCAAGTCTTGAAATGTAAGTATGTTCTGTATTCATGTAATTTAATGTCGAATACTCTATAGTTATCAATGTTAATTTGATTTGTTAAGCTTCGCTTATATGGATGTTGTCAACAAGAGTGACAACATCCATAAAAACGAATGAAACGGTAGGACAAACGAACACTAACACTGTCAGAATGTCAGAACAGAATAATCAAAACATAAATTTATGAAAGTCGAAACAAAATTAAAAACTGCTTAAATAGAAGATAATGTTTAAGGACATACTTACATTTTTAGGACTATATTATAGAGATGCTTTGCTGATAACATTGTCTTAGGAATGAGTATTTAAAAACTCAGATCAATCGGAAAATTGTATCACAAAAAAAAATTTGTTGTTAAAGTTAAAAATCGATATGCTTAAAATGGACATACGGACATTCTGGTAACGATTATAGAGTTGCGACGTTTTCTAAATCGTACCCAACTACTACAGGAATCACAATGCAAAGTTTAAAATCGATTGGACAATTATAGCATGCATAATTAACGAAAAAAGCTAACCGCTTCGAACGGACGGACTGACCCTAATTATAGAAAAGCTTCGCTTATAAAAATATCATATTTTATTATAAATATTAATAAACTCGGCTCCTAATTAAAATTTGTCATCAAATAACTATAATAAAGATTCCTATTATGAATGGGTATGAAGGTATCCACAATTAATCATTCAAAAAACAAATATTTGATGAGTTTTTGTGTCTAGCTAGGATATAACAAATCAATTAAATAGTAATAATTAAGCAGAGATCAAAATATAGTTTTAACAAGGATGACAACATCCATAAGTAGCAAAGCACAAAAAATATGTACAAGAATTTAAAGATTAGTTGTCAAAAGCATGTATATTAGGAAAAAAATCACGAAACCTTTTCAACATTTGTTTTTAATTTCTTAATATTTATATTTCAGTACTATGACTAACAGACTGACGGTCAAAGCAAATTACATACTGGATGCTTAAAACAACGGGAAATTTAATTTTAATATTTTTAACTACAAAAATTTTAAAAATCGGACCATAAACACCAAAGGAGAAAAATGTGAAAAATACAAAAATAGCCTAAAAACTGCTTAAAGGCAGTCTAACCGTCAAAGTTGTTTTTTTAAACGACAAGAAATTTAATTTTGATACTATAACTGAAAAAAAAAATTGGAAATCGGACCATAAACAGCAAAGATATGGAGAAAAATGTGAAAAATACAAAAATAGCCTAAAACCTGCTACAAAGTGGTCCTATCGCCATTGATGTTTTATAGTTAATTGTGCTCCTTTATAATGGGAATGTTGTCAAAAAATTTCAGCCTTTTATCTTTTATAGGAGCCGAGAAAATCACGTTTCCCCCAAACTAAGACATACGGACATACGGACAGACGGACATTTCAAATTATAGAGTAGCTTCGCTACTAAAATACTAGCGGCTTCGGCCCCAGAGGTCTCTAGTGGCACTTGAGGGGGGAGTTAAATCCCAAAACCCATTTTTAAAATCTAAATTTAAGAGAAAATTTTTTTTTTAATTTGTAGGGGGGGCTGCCCCCCCCCCCTCACAACCACTTTTATTATTTTAGTTTTCTTTAAAATGAAAAAAAAATTGGGGGGGGATAATTTTTTTCTAGGGGCGATTTCTCTTGGGAGGGTGGTGGTACCCTCCCCCAATATAATTATAAATCTTCCCAGGACCTATGAGAAGCTACCCTGTTAAGGAGAACCCGATCGGTTCAGCGTTTAGCGAGATCTAGTTTGTTTTAAAAATGTATCAATATCTAAAATTTTAAATTGGGTAGAGAGGGGACATTGGAATATAAACTATACTGGTATTCAAAATTTTATAATTGTGTTCTTTTTTTTGTTAGTTCAAAAATTTGGGTACTTGGATTGCATGGTTAGTGAAACAATATAGATGTGTCCATTCATCAACTTATATTTTCTATCTACAGAAGGGGTAAATTTGTTTACTATCAATTGGGGATGAACATCCATTGTTTATGTTTGTTGTTACGCCAGACAAGATATATTTCTCTTTATTCTGTAAATGATTTGTGATTTAAATTTCATATTTATTTTATGTCACCTCAGCCATTTGCGTTTTTTTTAGAAAGGCTCTAATTATAATTATATCACTAGCGGCTTCTCCGCTATTATAAAACATCTAAAACCGTGCTTTCTTACAATATGGAAAAATTGATTGGTTCCATGGGCTGTAAATTAAACTTTGTTTACTTTTATTAATTATTGATTGGTCGGTTGAAACTAATTAAAAGTGTCCATTTATCAGCAAATATTTTAATCTTCAAAAGGGGTAATTTTGTATGTCATCATTGGTTATGTATATCAATTTATCGTCCTATCCATAAATAAACGAGATCGTCCCTGTGTTTTTATTGATTTTCAACAGGAGATTTAGAATCTAAATGTTTTTGCAATTTTCTTAAGTACATAATATAAGAATAATTGTGACGGATTTTTAAAAATTTTAAATTTTGAATGTTAACTTCAAGTTGCTTCGCCCCTAGCCTTTAGATAGGGGCTGAGGAAGTCAGGAAAGTAGCCTTAAACCAACGTTAGACAATTATAAAGTTTCACCAAAAAGTACAAAAAATTTAGACCATCAATTTTCGAGATCTTTACCGCAAGGCATAACAACTTACTTACTACTTAATATCATATATTCTTGGTTTGTTATGGCATATCTACGACTAAGCCCCTAAAAAATGAAGGGTGTTCAGGTAATCTCCTCCAAAATAGCCATAGACCCTCCTAGGACCTATGGAAAGCTACACTGTAAAGTAGAACCATATCGGATCAGCATTTAGCGAGATCATTTGCAACAGACATAAAAATTTTATACTTTTTTAATAGGACAGCTACTATGTATGCTATTTAAAACAGTCCGACTGCTTATTGTCTGCATTTTTATAACAATTGTAATACAAAGTAAAAAAAAATTAAAATACGGCTTTTCTGTTACTGAATTTAGAGTTTATGTCCAAATTATACCCAACAGTTACAGGTATCACCATGCCAAGTTTGAAATTAAAGTACAATTCTTGCCTAAATTAATGATTTCAGCACATCCCTAATCGATTGTAAAAAGCCATAATAATCAATTTAAGTAATTATCTTCAGTGACCAGAAAGAAAAAAAGGTCTCCTCCTATTTTCTCCTTTAATTGTTTCTTTATCTCTCTCTCTCTCTCTCTCTCTCTTTCTCTCTCCCTCTTACTCTCTTTCTCTTTTTCTTGTAAATTTTCTCCTATGTTATTGTTTTGTCTCCTAGAGATTGCATCCTTTTAGTAATATCCAAGTCGAATTAAATCCGCCAAGGGCTTCTCCCTCCCCTAAACATCACCTTTCCTATATGTATGACAAGCGTCTACGCCCATAGGGGCCCTTTAGAAGGGGGGTAGGTCGACCCTCCATTTTCAATTTAGTTTTAAAAACAAAAAAGTTTCTTTTTTTTAAAGAAGGCGTATCAACTTTTTCACTTTTTATTTAAGATAGCTTGCCGGTTCTTTTAGTAAGTAGTAGATGTAAAATTTTTGATAGAATTCAGATATGCAATCGGTTTTTTTGTAGACCTCTTATTTTTAAAGTAATTTAAGTTTTTTAAAAAAATAATTAAGTCGGTTTTAAGGTACTAAAATGCAACAAAATAAAAGAAGAAAATGGCCAGTATGAACAAAAATAGTAAGATCTTTAATTTGACACCTTACTTTTAAAATTCTGTTGAGTAATTATTGAAGAAATCAATTTTTTTAACCTCGGTTTAATCAAAACTTTGAAGTAAAATATAATCTCCCACAGGCATAAAAATTATGGGTTCATATATACCTTTAGAATCAGAAAAATATTACGAATCCATTGTAAGCAAAATTGAAAAAAGTAAAAAAATAAAAATAATAAAAATGGCCTAACGTATTATTTTTTAAAGGTAACACTTAATTGTAACTATTAAACTAGCCAATCACAAGTCTCAAAAATTGACTAATCGGGAAGCTTAACCTCAAAACCTCAACCAATAGAATTGACAAAAAAAAAGGATAATGTTCATAGAATATATACAATAGATACTACAATGAAAATAGTGATACTTACATAACATGTAAAGAACGAAAAATTATGAACAAATATGCTTCAATCTGTTTATAAACTTCAAAACAATGCAGTTAAAAATGCTTTATTGTTTCTTGTGTTTAAAAAATATCTGTTACATTGTATGTATATTTATTTAGGTTTATTTCAAGTTTTCAAGTTGTTCAACCCTTTAAAGCCGAAAATTATGATTCTTAAAATAAACTTATATTTTTTATTATAGTTTTATAAAACTTTTTCAATTTAGCTTACAATGGATTCATAATATTTTCTGATTCTAAAGTTATATATGAACCCATATTTTTTATGCCTGTGGAAGATCATATTTTACTTCAAAGTTTTGATTAAACCGAGGTTAAAAAATTGATTTTTTCAATAATTACTCAACATAATTTTAAAAGTAAGGTGTCAAATTAAAGATCTTACTATTTTTGTTCATACTGGCCATTTTCTTCTTTTATTTTGTTGCGTTTTAGTACCTTAAAACCGATTTAATTATTTTTTAAAAAAACTTAAATTACTTAAAAAATAAGAGGTCTACAAAAAAAACGATTGCATATCTGAATTCTATGAAAAATTTTACATCTACAACTTACTAAAAGAACCGGCTAGCTATCTTAAATAAAAAGTGAAAAAGTTGATACACCTTCTTCAGGGAGATTATTTTTTTCTAGAGACACAGACAGGGATCCTTTTATTTTATTACTTTTACACCGTGCTATTTATTTTTAAATTAGGATGGTTTTAGTCTATTTTTCAACCCTATCTCTGTGCATTGGAGCCCCTACAAGCCTTTTGAAGATGTCTTAATTACCCCTGAAAGATCGTTTTAATTGAATTATTTGGTTAAAGTTGTTGCCACAGCAGTTGTCCAAAATTTCTTTGAGACCTGCAGAATCCTGTAGAAAAATAGTTATAAAACAACAAATAAAACAACTTTGATGGCACGACTTTTATATAACAGTCCTAACTGTTTATAGTTACAAAGGCATTCCCCTCTACCCTCACTAGTAGACATATCAGCAGTAAGTACCATTTTTATCGTCTCTAGTATGACACGGTATGGTTCAGAACCTAACCCTACACCTCCCTGACAGCAAGCAGACACGCTATCATTTACAATCATATTTTGGGTTTATTTTAATTAAATGCGTTATATAAGCAAACAAAATTTAGCATAAATGGATATTTAATTCCCAAGGTATTAAATGATCGAGTGATAGCTCATCATTTAAATCGAAAAAATGGTTCCCATGTTAGAAAAATTTTACCACGCATGAAATTCTTGAAAAAACCTAATATCGCGTTTTTTGCAATGAAATGGGAAATTGTACGCCATCCCTTTCTTGTACAAAGAATTAGAAAACTGCCCCTTTACACAGAAAACAATATTGAGTAAGTATGACAACATCCATGAAGACGGAGCTCAACCTATAAGACTGTCAAATGAACATTGACAAACATAAATTGCCTGGAGTTTGTAAAACTATATAATATCTAATTATGCCGTACTGTTATAGGAATCACATATCAAGTTTGAAGTGGGTAAGACAATTCTAACATGCTCTAATTAACAATCAGAGATCTGAACGTTGTGGACAAACGGACAGATCTTAAATGTATAAAAACTGCATGGATTTTAACAATATTAAACAATTTTAGATGAAAACAAAAGAAATAATTTTGCATTCTACAAAGAAAATGTGCGAAATTGTTGCGAATAATGGCCGGAAAGGACCCACAGGCCATTTCTTTTGCCAGGGACAGAACAGCCATTCTGAAAAAAAAATAAATGATACTAGGCAGGGAGGAAGGGGATTTTGGACAGTTTAATGAACAAGTCCCCAAAGTTATAATAACGTTTTCTTATTTGTCTAACAACCTTGGGGACTATTATTGAATTTTGATTAATTGGTTTATATAGTTGAGTGTTTAAACGTTTAACCACTAATTTTAATCTACAGAAGGGTTAACTTTGTGTATCATCATAAAGAATCTACATCAAGTTATAAGCCATTGTCTTATCAAGCTCTATTTTGGTTGGGGGCCGCCATATGATGATTATGAAAACATCCATAAAAGCTCTAAAATCAGAATATCTGGTTACGGTTAAAGAATTTATCGTACCCAACTCATCTTGAAAGTTTTAAATCTCTGTGACAGTTTTAACATACCAAACCGACGGACTGATCACCCTAATTATAGAAAAACTCAGGGATCTAAAGGGATAAGACAATGGCCGATAAATTGATGTACATCCCTAATGATGATACACAAAATTACCCCTCCTGTAAATCAACTTTATGAACTAACTAATCAAAAAAATGAAAAGTTTTTGAGCCAACAAATAAGAAAACGTTATCATAAAACTTTGGGGACTAGTATAATAAACAGCCCACTGCCCCTGCCCTCCCTGAAAAAAAAAACTGCACTTATCTATAATAGTACGATGTTTGTCTGCCTGTCCGTCTGTCTGTCTGAAGCTTAAGATGTCAGTAACCACTAAACTGATTGAGCTCAACTCTTCAGGAAATATACTTACTGGTCCTGTGATGGTTTTAAACTATTTTCTTGGGGGTGGGACACCCCACCCCCCGGCCCCCTCCCACCCAAAAAAACACTTCTTTTTAAAACTAAAATTTAAAAACGGGGGTCGACTAAGCCCCCCCCCCCCTCCCAGAAAAAAGCGAAATAATACAAAAATAGGTTGATCAAACCTCTATGGGCAAAGCCCTTGGAGGCTATGGGCGAAGCCTCTAGTATTATAATAATCTAAAATTAAAGTTTGCTTAATTTTCCCATTACTTTATAACCTCGTTTGAAGATATAGGATAAACTGAATTTTAATTTCCGAATGTGTACACAGTTTCCTCGGTGTTTCCTCATCCTATCTTAATATTTACTACTAGCTAACAAAGCCTCAAACTTCCCAAAAAAAATTCAACTTTAAAAAAATTTTAATGTATAATGTATACCTAAATCGTTTATACATTCAAATTTTGATTTTTTTGGAAGTTTGATTTTTTTTAGCTATTAGTAAATATGGAGATAGGATGAGGAACACCGAGAGGAAACTGTGTACACTTTTGGAAATTAAAATTCAGTTTATCAAATTTCTCCCTTAGAAAGCTTGCATCATAACAAATTAAGTTTATTGATACTTGTCTGCAATATTCAAAACTAACAAAAGAGTTAGCGGCATTTTGTGCGCTAGTACCCAAAGTCAGTCAGAAACTGCTAAATTCTTGCAACTTCCCTTTAAGCCAGTACCCAAAGTCTGAGACTCCTAAAAAATGAATATACAATCCATTGTCCCCTCCCTTACTCCCTGATGATTTACTGTTCCTGTACCTCCCTGCAGTGTTTCTGATATGAAAACTTCAAAGTTGATATTAAAGTAACAGTTATTATTACACCATTGAACAGTTGGGAGCAACAATGTGCAAGCAAAATTAAAGTAAAAGGATGTTGATAAATAACTGTATGTCCCCACCTTGTGGACCTTGTGCCTACTTTCAATTGGGTCTTTGAATATTAACACAGCTAAACATAAAAGCAGAAAGCAATTTGCTAGCAGATGAAAAAGGTCCCCAACACTGGATTCCAGGTAGTTATCTGGATTATATTTTAATATTAATACATTTATTTATGCAACTAATCAAAATAGGGTCTTTTGAAAATTATGAATATTGGTTGCAAATCTTATGTGTTAATGTTAAAACCCCACACCGTTTGTTCTAATACTTATTGAGTTGTAAGTATGAGCTGTGAAACCTTTTAAAAAGACCAGATATCCTTATAAAATCAACTCTTGCCAACATATAATTACTAAACTTAAAAAGTCATGAAGTCACAGCTCTCTATCTTACCTACAAAAAAATGACATTGAAAAAACTAGAGGGATCTGTAAGGGTTAAAAATTGCATTTTCAGAAGCCGTTTGATGTTTGCTAGACACGTGGAGCATAAGGGCCTATAGGATTGTACCTTACATTGACTTGGATACCTATACTTGTATTTATTATGTTATGTGTCATGCCTATATTTGAAAAGTCAATCAGTTATAGCCATCAATCATTTACACACAGAAAATGGGATAGAATCAAACAGAGGTAGGTATTGAATGCCCGAACCCCCCTCCCCTTCCATTAAAGGCTAAATATAATTTAAATCCTTCCAGTTATATGGCTTCAAAACCGATTAAGATCTGGTTCTCAACCATACTGAAAAATCATGTATCTTATCACATTATCGCAGTTTTCTGTGAATATTTTTAGAATAACAAAATCGATACCAGTTTTGTTAGACCAAGACTTTGGTCCCTCAGGGATATCGCTAACGCTTCCTATAATACGATGCAATAAAAACTATTTATGTCCCCAACTGTTGCCATTTCTTTTACTACACATCCACCTATTTCTTAAACAATCATATTTATTTATCAAAGGTTAAAAGATTAACTGAATACGTCATGATAACTTTGCGAATGTATGTTTGGTGGGTGCCACAAAAAAACACATATTTTGCTATGCAATTGAATTTTCCTAAACATTTTAAACTATTTTTTATTAGGGATCTAAAGAGATAAGACAATGGCTGATAAATTCATGTACATCCCAAATGATGAAACACAAAATTACCCTTTCTGTAAATTACGATTACTCATCTTAATGAACCAACCAACCAAAATTCAATAAAAAATCAAAGTTGTTAAGCCAACTAAATAAATTCTGTACGTCAATTGCATTAAATCTTTGTAAATTTTGTAGTTCTGCTAAGTTTGCAAAAGTACTATTCCGTGTAGTTAGAACCAAGCCTCTGTGTATTTAGTCTTAATCATTTACACTTTGTTACATACGGAGAATATGAAAAAATTACGATAAAAATTACTTATTTAACCGATTAATATCCGGTGGGTTAGAACCAGTTCTCATCCATACGAAAAAACTATGTTTAGCAGCGAATTATATCCAGTTTTCTACGAATATGAAAATGTACAATCATAAGATGAAAACCAGTTTTTTAGCCCGTGTCTTCGGCATCTTAGAGCTAATAAACTGGAAAGCTATTTATAGTACTATGCGAGAGATAATTATTATTTTTAAAAAAAAAATAGACATAGGGATCATTAGGGATAAGATAATGGATGATAATTTTATGAACCTTCTTTGTGATGTAATAAAGAAATTTTATTCTAGATAGTGTTAGTTAAGGTCAACCAATCAGATATATTAAAAGTACCCAAAGTTTTTAAGCCAACGTTTGAAAGAGTATAGTTAACTTTAGGTACCATTATGATTTACAATCTCAAGTTTCTCTAAACATATTATGAAGTTGTTAAAGTTGTTTCTTCATATTTTATACTTGATCCTAATATGTTTAATGTCCTTTATAATGTTTATGTCCTAAATGGTGTTTAGTTGTGACAGTGTTTTATGCTTCGACCTTAGCATCTAAGGATGAAAGGGGTGTAAAATAGCATGAAACCACCCGAGAAGTGGTATTTATCGTGGGAGGGTGGTGGTACCCTCCCCCAAAATAGCTATAAACCTTCCCAGAACCTAGAACCCAGATCCGAAAACCATATAGGTTCTGCAGTGCCTGGCACACATAGACTGACAATAGAAAATGAAATACGTCGGCATGTCTTTATGTTTATTTACTATTACTTTATGTAAAGAAAAAGAAGACATTTTAAAAATTTAAAAAAAAATACATTTATTAGTGCGCACAAAAAAAAACAATAAATATAAAATAAAAGAAGAAAAAATATATTATATTATAATAAATTATCTTAATATGTATAATATAAAATTTTCAAGTTGGGAGGGGCAGCTTCCCATCTTAACTGGCTCTCGTTGATTGCAGAGTTCTTGCAGCTATCCAGCCCGCTTCGGTGGCCTATGCAATGCCTTTCAAAAAAAATGATCCAGAACGATCTTTTGGTCTAGCAGTGGCTGGTAACACTGGAGCAGCCAGCAGTGGCTGGTAACAGTGAGGCAGCCAGCAGTGGCTGGTAACACTGGGGCAGCCAGCAGTGGCTGGTAACACTGGGGCAGCCAGCAGTGGCTGGTAACAGTAAGGCAGCCAGCAGTGGCTGGTAACACTGGGGCAGCCAGCAGTGGCTGGTAACAGTAAGGCAGCCAGCAGTGGCTGGTAACACTGGGGCAGCCAGCAGTGGCTGGTAACAGTAAGGCAGCCAGCAGTGGCTGGTAACACTGGGGCAGCCAGCAGTGGCTGGTAACAGTAAGGCAGCCAGCAGTGGCTGGTAACACTGGGGCAGCCAGCAGTGGCTGGTAACAGTAAGGCAGCCAGCAGTGGCTGGTAACACTGGGGCAGCCAGCAGTGGCTGGTAACACTGGGGCAGCCAGCAGCAGCAGGATAATCAACAAAAGTATCAACTTGATTTTCATTCCTATAGGCATAATATTATTAGAAGAAAGGTAGGGAGGGGACATTGTTTTAAAAATTAATCTGGTACCCAAAGTGTTTATAAACATGTTATCTTATTATATGATATGATATTTAATCCTGTGCAACTGCGCGCCTCTTGCACGGCAGCTTGCAGGCCTACATGACCATTTGCACCAACATACATTACATTAATGGCCTTAATAATAACCTTATTAATTACAAAAATTTTAAGCAAGGGGCGCCAACTCGCTGCTGGTGCCGGTACAGCGAGTTAGCAACAAATATGTTTATTAAAATTATAATAATAAATCAATGTAGGCTGCAGCTGCTGGACAGTTACACTTGACCCATTCTTTCTGGTTCCTCCTTAGCCAATAACTGGTCGGCTCTTAGAGGTCCTGCAGGCGTGCAGGACCCCTCTGGGGTTCCAATGAGGGCTTGCCCTTAGTTTGCGCAAAAACTTTACCCACTCTCATTAAATTTTGGTTGGATCCAAAAACGTAGTGTTCAAACTTTTCAAGCAATAATATTATAGAAGGAATACTTTTGTTAATCATCAACGGGGTTGTATATCAATTTATCCACCATTGACTTATCCCAGGGAAAAGCAAAAATATAGGAGATAAAAGTAAAGGATAATTGTAAAATATACCAACATTTTGGATACCTTGATAGCAAGTTATTATGTGTTGCTTGATGTCTTTGATGGGGTTGAAAATAAACTGAAATTATTACCTCTGATCCAACTTTATATACTGAAAGAAACAACAGGCTCCGCCCACTTCGAAGAAATGTAAACAAGAATTTACTAGTTTGAAAAATCTCCGCCCCTTTTAAAAGCAGATTTAACTTATGTAAACTGCAATCTATAATACAAAGTATATAAAACGATGTCTGTGTGTCTGTCTGTTTGTTTGTTTGTAGCGAAGGATCTCGCTAACCGCTGAACCGATCGGGTTCTCCTTTACAGGGTAGCCTCTGATAGGTCCCGGGAAGGTTTGTAACTATTTTCCTGGGGGGTGGGACACCCCCAACCCCCCCCCCCAAAAAAAAAAAATTCTTCTTAAAACTAAAATTAAAATAGTGGGATCGACCCCGCCAAAAAAAATCCCCCCCACCCAAAAAAAAATTTTTTTAATTTTTCTTTTAAATCTAAAATACGAAAAATTGGTTTGATCAAACCTCTTGGGGCAAAGCCCCTAGAGGCTAGGGGCGAAGCCGCTAGTTCAATTATAAAGAAGAACATCAATAATAACAGGGATCTTAAGAGATAAGACAATGTACAATAAATCAATGTATATTCACAATGACGATAAACAAAATTATCTTCTTCTGTAGATTTAAACTTTCAATTGAAAATTTATGTTCCCACCTCCCCTCTCATCCCTCGATTTTTATTACGTCACTAAGATAATTTGTCCGACACTATTACTAGGTTCATGAACTGACCTATCAAGACTTAATACAAGTATTTAAAGTTTTTAATAAACAGATGCTAATATGAGCGTGATTATAAAACTTTGGGTACCAGACTATTTATTATCAAATCTATCTTCAAATCTTGCCATATTCAGTTTTAAACAAAAAGTAGGCGGGTTTTTTTGATTCTATGCACAAGGGAGGGAGTTGTTGTAGTAGCCCTGATTCTCTGAAGTTAGGATTCAGATGCACACGGAGATTGGTTGTGAGAATCCTTTGGCCAATCGCTAGATTGGTAAGCTTCGCGCACAGCTGTATGTATTGAATGGTACATTTCAAGCTGACCCGCAATTCTCATGGAAGCTACTCAATTATTACATCACTCTGGCCTAATTGAGTATGGCAGGTGTTACATTTTAAGCCACCCTAATGAATGGCACTCTCATAGGAATGATGAGCATGGATGAGAGAAAGCATCACAGAGAAGGTTGCGTGATAGTATTTATGACAAATTGCGAATTAATTTGTCATTCAAGTTCAAAGTCTGTGAGGAGAATTGAACTCAGAATTTCTCAACCACAGCGCAGTGCGTTAACCACTACACCATGGGACACCTCTTGCATAAGGGAGGGAGGGGACATTGGACAGTAAAATAACATTGGTACCCAAAGTTTTATTATCTCGTTATCATATTCATTGTCGTAAAATCTTTTGGTACCTTAATCCAATCTTTGTTGGTTTATTTCAAAAAATCATTGACGAATAATTTTCAGGGATAAGGGATAGGAAACCTGGCCATTTAATAGGTCCCGGCCTAGATTTGAAAGGGATATTGCAACTTTTACCAATTCCTAATTAAATGAAGTCAATGGCGGACGCATTGTCGTTGATGCAAACTAATGCACCATCCCATAACTGTTTTTTAGGCCTAGGCTTGAAAGAGGCCTGAAATGATATTTTTTCTACGTTTCCCATCCCTTATCCCTGATAATTTTAATCTAAAGAAAAGTAAATTTTGGTTATCTTTATTGGGGACGTATATTAATTTGCAATTCATTGTCTTTTTCCTTACGATCCCTTAGAAATAAGGAATATAATTAAACCTGTGTTTTTTAATAAACTTCAGAATTTATGAAAATACACAATTTGAGTACATAAATCTTTATGTATACTGGGAAAGAGAAAAAAAATAGTTTTCCTGTCAAAGTTTCTGGTATACAGCAGAATTTTTTTAAAAGTGGGCGGAGAAAGTACATTTCACAAGCTCCTCCCTCATTTTAAGTTTGTTGATCTAGTTTAAAACTTTGGGTACTAGAATAATTTACAGTGCAATGTAACCTCCAGCTTTTTCTAATGGTCCCAACGGTATAAAAAATAAGTTCTATCAAACGTTGACTTTATCAAATCTTGATTGCTTGTTACAAATAAGCCTTAACCTTTTCGACAAATTATGTTAATTTTCATAAAGGGTTATTTTGTTGGGGTGTACATTGATTCGCAAAATTGGATGTTGTCATCCTTGTTTTATGTGCATTATTATTCTTACTGCTGTGCTCGGGAGTAAATGTCATATGACAAATATGTATGAACCCATATGAACATTATAAAACAATCATGTATGTATGTATGTATGTATGTTAGAGTGTATGTAATAGGTTTAAAGAGCATTTCCATGCATATGCCATGTGGAGGGACAAGGGTTCTTGAAAACAATTAACAAACAAGGATGAAACACAGATGAATGCAGGGACAATCATAGAAGTCCAAGAGGGGGGGGTAATTAGGCGATTACCCCCCCCCCCATTGAAAATTTAACTCCCCCCAAAAAAAACTTTACATAAAAAAAAAATATTGCCCCCCACCAAAAAAAGCCCCTAGAGGCTAGGGATGGAGTTGCTAGTACCTAATAAAACAACAGTTATACAGAAATTTTTTTGCTACTTCAATCTCATATATACCTAAAACCATCGTAGTACCCCTGTAAAGCTTGTAAGAGGGAGAACTTATCAGTTCTATATTTATTGTGCTGATACCAGGGCTCGTCAGGGCTCGCGAAAGCCACATATAAGCCTCAGAGAAATCAACCTCTTACAATTTTAAAAAGTCAGCTGTAAGTCTATACCTGACCCAAATATGGCTATCCATCTTCTTAAATTTTTATAAAGCATCCAAATGGGTTTTAATTTGAGGCTAGGTCATGGCTGACGCACAGCTGCCAAGCCCTGGCTGCTACTCTTTTATTATTATTGTTCGTTTTTACTAATGTCTGTCCTCGCAAAAAAAACCTCTTTGAGTACATTACACCTTACATTACATAAGGTAAAAATTTCCTTAAACAGTTACATCAACATCATCATATATATAGACATAGATCTGTCATTTAATATATCAGAAAAATAATCCAGGGTTATAAAGGGATAAGATATTGATAAATGGATGTTAATACTCAATGTTAATACACAAAGTTACTCTTTCTGTAGATTACAATAAATGGTTGAAACGTTCGGACACCCAACTTAATAAAGCTACAAATGAAAATCCATTAAAAGTCCCTAATGTAGTTTAGCTAACAAATAAGAAAATGTTATTACAAAACTTTGGGGACTAGTGTAATAAACAACCAATTGTCCACTCTCTCTGGAAAAAATCACAATCTCAGGCCGACTAAATTAAGGCAACGAGCTCATAAAGATTAAACTCTGCTAGTTAGTATGATCCAATCAAGATTTAATAGAAGTCCCCAATTGTTTTTAGATAATGAATGAGTGAAAGTTTTGGATCATGGAAAGAAAACGAAGTGGCGGGATTCGTCATATTTTCATAGTTGCTTTCTCCTATTTCTAGCCCTTGTGGGGTCAATTTCCAAACCCTGAGGGGCAATCATTAACATTTAACTAACCTAAAATAACATATTAAAGTTAAAAAATAACGACGGAATTATATCATATTTACAGTTCATTGTCCCCTCCCTTCCCGGCATTCTTCAAAAACAGTAACTTGACCACTTTAATTTAACTTTCTTTGTCTGCAAGTCCTAACTCTGGATGGTGAAGAAGCCCGTTTTTGGGCCAGGGTACTAAGCCTCCTATTGGAAGGATGGAACACAGGACTGTAAATTATACTGGTACCCCAAGTTTTATAATCACACTTTTTCATCCATTAGAATAAAATTTTTGAAAACTTTCATGAAATATTGATTTGTTAGTTCAAACTAACAGTGTGCAAACTTTTCAATCAATGTTTTTAATCTACAAAAGGGATGCTTTTGTTTATCATCATTGGGGATATTCCTTTGAACTATGTATTAAATATTTAGTCTGTGCAAGTAGGAAAGGGTATTCAATTCATCTCTCTTTTCCTCTCTATACTCATTTTTTAACATTAGACAAAATACTAAGTAAGATTACGTCAAAAATTAAAAAGGCCCAATGGAACTATTTACTAAGTATATTTGCGATAACTTTTATTTAATGAAATCTTCCAACTTTTAACATGTACAAAACGGCCTGCTTAATTGCTTCAAGATCTATGTCAGATCTATATAGGAAATAAATGTCTATAAACGAGCTCAAGTTTTCCAAGGAATATTTGTTTAAAACTCATAGTGCTCCAATAATCCATAATAAACTCTCATTGCTCAGAACGATAAGACCCATTATTTTACTTTATTAAAAATAAATTCCTTTTTTTAATTTCATGTTGCTATTTACCTTATATCAATGTATTTAATTTCTAATCATAAAAAAGAAAATATAAATTTATAATATAATAAATTTAAGAAAACTCTGTTTTAAAAGAATTCGATTGTGGCGACACTTTGTGTGTTCAAATATTAAACTAAAATTGTAATCATCATCATTAACCCTTTGGTGATGGTAATGTAAAGAAAAAAATATAATTTAAAAAATCTTTTTAAAATCATTTAGATTATTAAATATTTACTTTCTTTTAGATAGTAATGCCGGGTGAGGAAAATAGATTTATTGAGAAATAGATATGCATATAGAAAACTAGCCAATAGGGAGATAATTATATCGAGCCAACTCTAGTAAGTAGATATTTACAGGGATCTAAAGGAATAAGACAACAGCTGATAAATTCATGTATATCCCCAATGATGATACACAAAAATTACCCTTTATTTAGGTTAGCCTCTTTGGTTGAAACGTTTGAACACTCAACTAAACGAATCTAAATGTCAAAATTCATAAAAAAAAAGTCCCCAAAATTGTTAAACCAACGAGTAAGAATACGTTATTATAAAACTTTGGGGACTAGTGTAACAAAAGAGTTAAAGACTCTAGGGGGCTAGGTGTCGCTTCGGGTACTAGACCTCTCTCCACGCACCTTGGAACATACATACAATACTTATGATTGCGGTGTAAAGCGTCCATTCACCCATCAGACAACCAACTCTCTGAGATGCACGACCTTTGTCTGAGAAGTCCCAACTGTGCATGGTAACGAGTTGCGCCTGTTTTGGGCCAAGGCATTCCCCCCACTCTCACTATTTACGTCGCGCATTTGACATAGTAGCAGTGGGAACCATTTTTAACGTCTTTGGTTATGACGCGGTGTCGGACCGAGATTCGAACCTATCACCTTCCCGACGACGAGCAAATGCGCTACGTGTTGAGCCACGGTCGCGGGTTTTACTAGTGTAACAAACAGCCGATTGTCTTCTCTCTTTATGAGATATTTGGTTCCATGACAAACGCAGGAGTCCCAAACGTCGGGGTGGACAAACGCAGGAGTGTTAAAATATTAATTTTATTAAGTATTTCTATACAGATTAGGTTAGGTTAAACTTTAAAGTATGAATGAACAAATAAAACCCCCGTAGGGGTTAGGCATTTAAAAAACCTTAAGTTGGTCTAAAATAGGTTAGATTAGGTTTAGTGTCCACTCCGACGTTCGTCCACTCCGACGTTTGGGACTCCTGCGTTTGTCGTAGGACCAGATATTTATATAAGCAAAAATGACTATGACCACATTCTTAAAGCAAAAATCACTAAATTTTAGGGATCTTAAGGGATACGACAATAGACGATAAATTAATGCTCTTTCCAATGATCACAGAAAGGATTATCCCATCTGAAGATTAAAATTATTAGTATAAAAGATTGGACACTGAAAAATAAATTCAATCTAAAGTAGTCTCAACTATCAAAAGACATAAATCTAAAATAAAATAGACTAAAACCACCAAGTAACCTTAGTATGAGTTCCCTAGAATAGAACTCAATCGGTTCAGTGGTTAGTGATAAATTAATGAACAGACAAACACGATAATCTATAGGAAGAGGAAGGAAATGTTACTCTATTAATACTCTAATGTTTTAGCTCTCTAGTCAAAATATAATCGATGAATAGAACATGAACATTTCAAAAGAATTTAGCCCCGTTCAGTCATGAATATCATATTATACAATTATACCAGGGATATAGGGGATAGGACAATAGAATTCAGAACTAGTGTTCAGTCATGAATATCATATTATATAATTATACCAGGGATATAGAGTATAGGACAATAGAATTCAGAACTAGTGTTCAGTCATGAATTTCATATTATATAATTATACCAGGGATATAGGGTATAGGACAATAGAATTCAGAACTATGTTTAGTCATAAATATATCATATTATACAATTATACCCGGGATATAGGGTATAGGACAATAGAATTCAGAACTAGTGTTCAGTCATGAATATCATATTATACAATTATACCAGGGATATAGGGTATAGGACAATAGAATTCAGAACTAGTGTTCAGTCATGAATATCATATTATACAATTATACCAGGGATATAGGGGATAGGACAATAGAATTCAGAACTATGTTCAGTCATGAATATCATATTATACAATTATACCAGGGATATAGGGTATAGGACAATAGAATTCAGAACTAGTGTTCAGTCATGAATATCATATTATATAATTATACCAGGGATATAGAGTATAGGACAATAGAATTCAGAACTATGTTCAGTCATGAATATCATATTATATAATTATACCAGGGATATAGGGGATAGGACAATAGAATTCAGAACTATGTTCAGTCATGAATATCATATTATATAATTATACCAGGGATATAGGGGATGGGACAATAGAATTCAGAACTATGTTCAGTCATGAATATCATATTATATAATTATACCAGGGATATAGGGTATAGGACAATAGAATTCAGAACTATGTTCAGTCATGAATATCATATTATACAATTATACCAGGGATATAGGGGATAGGACAATAGAATTCAGAACTATGTTCAGTCATGAATATCATATTATACAATTATACCAGGGACATAGGGTATAGGACAATAGAATTCAGAACTATGTTCAGTCATGAATATCATATTATACAATTATACCAGGGATATAGGGGATAGGACAATAGAATTCAGAACTATGTTCAGTCATGAATATCATATTATACAATTATACCAGGGATATAGGGGATAGGACAATAGAATTCAGAACTAGTGTTCAGTCATGAATATCATATATATTACACAATTATACCAGGGATATAGGGTATAGGACAATAGAATTCAGAACTATGTTCAGTCATGAATATCATATTATACAATTATACCAGGGATATAGGGGATAGGACAATAGAATTCAGAACTATGTTCAGTCATGAATATCATATTATATAATTATACCAGGGATATAGAGTATATGACAATAGAATTCAGAACTAGTGTTCAGTCATGAATATCATATTATACAATTATACCAGGGACATAGGGTATAGGACAATAGAATTCAGAACTATGTTCAGTCATGAATATCATATTATACAATTATACCAGGGATATAGAGTATATGACAATAGAATTCAGAACTATGTTCAGTCATGAATATCATATTATACAATTATACCAGGGATATAGGGGATAGGACAATAGAATTCAGAACTAGTGTTCAGTCATGAATATCATATTATATAATTATACCAGGGATATAGGGGATAGGACAATAGAATTCAGAACTATGTTCAGTCATGAATATCATATTATATAATTATACCAGGGATATAGAGTATATGACAATAGAATTCAGAACTAGTGTTCAGTCATGAATATCATATTATACAATTATACCAGGGATATAGGGGATAGGACAATATAATTCAGAACTATGTTCAGTCATGAATATCATATTATATAATTATACCAGGGATATAGGGTATAGGACAATAGAATTCAGAACTAGTGTTCAGTCATGAATATCATATTATATAATTATACCAGGGATATAGGGGATAGGACAATAGAATTCAGAACTATGTTCAGTCATGAATATCATATTATATAATTATACCAGGGATATAGAGTATATGACAATAGAATTCAGAACTAGTGTTCAGTCATGAATATCATATTATACAATTATACCAGGGATATAGGGGATAGGACAATATAATTCAGAACTATGTTCAGTCATGAATATCATATTATATAATTATACCAGGGATATAGAGTATATGACAATAGAATTCAGAACTAGTGTTCAGTCATGAATATCATATTATACAATTATACCAGGGACATAGGGTATAGGACAATAGAATTCAGAACTATGTTCAGTCATGAATATCATATTATACAATTATACCAGGGATATAGAGTATATGACAATAGAATTCAGAACTATGTTCAGTCATGAATATCATATTATACAATTATACCAGGGATATAGGGGATAGGACAATAGAATTCAGAACTAGTGTTCAGTCATGAATATCATATTATACAATTATACCAGGGACATAGGGTATAGGACAATAGAATTCAGAACTATGTTCAGTCATGAATATCATATTATATAATTATACCAGGGATATAGAGTATATGACAATAGAATTCAGAACTATGTTCAGTCATGAATATCATATTATACAATTATACCAGGGATATAGGGGATAGGACAATAGAATTCAGAACTATGTTCAGTCATGAATATCATATTATATATTTATACCAGGGATATAGGGGATAGGACAATAGAATTCAGAACTAGTGTTCAGTCATGAATATCATATTATATAATTATACCAGGGATATAGAGTATATGACAATAGAATTCAGAACTAGTGTTCAGTCATGAATATCATATTATATAATTATACCAGGGATATAGAGTATATGACAATAGAATTCAGAACTAGTGTTCAGTCATGAATATCATATTATATAATTATACCAGGGATATAGGGGATAGGACAATAGAATTCAGAACTAGTGTTCAGTCATGAATTTCATATTATATAATTATACCAGGGATATAGGGTATAGGACAATAGAATTCAGAACTATGTTCAGTCATGAATATCATATTATATATTTATACCAGGGATATAGGGGATAGGACAATATAATTCAGAACTATGTTCAGTCATGAATATCATATTATATAATTATACCAGGGATATAGGGTATAGGACAATAGAATTCAGAACTAGTGTTCAGTCATGAATTTCATATTATATAATTATACCAGGGATATAGGGTATAGGACAATAGAATTCAGAACAATGTTCAGTCATGAATATCATATTATACAATTATACCAGGGATATAGGGTATAGGACAATAGAATTCAGAACTATGTTCAGTCATGAATATCATATTATACAATTATATTAGGGATATAGGGGATAGGACAATAGAATTCAGAACTATGTTCAGTCATGAATATCATATTATACAATTATACCAGGGATATAGAGTATATGACAATAGAATTCAGAACTATGTTCAGTCATGAATATCATATTATACAATTATACCAGGGATATAGGGGATAGGACAATAGAATTCAGAACTAGTGTTCAGTCATGAATATCATATATATTACACAATTATACCAGGGATATAGGGTATAGGACAATAGAATTCAGAACTATGTTCAGTCATGAATATCATATTATACAATTATACCAGGGATATAGGGGATAGGACAATAGAATTCAGAACTATGTTCAGTCATGAATATCATATTATATAATTATACCAGGGATATAGAGTATATGACAATAGAATTCAGAACTAGTGTTCAGTCATGAATATCATATTATATAATTATACCAGGGATATAGGGGATAGGACAATAGAATTCAGAACTATGTTCAGTCATGAATATCATATTATATAATTATACCAGGGATATAGGGGATAGGACAATAGAATTCAGAACTATGTTCAGTCATGAATATCATATTATACAATTATACCAGGGATATAGGGGATAGGACAATAGAATTCAGAACTAGTGTTCAGTCATGAATATCATATTATATAATTATACCAGGGATATAGGGGATAGGACAATATAATTCAGAACTATGTTCAGTCATGAATATCATATTATACAATTATACCAGGGATATAGGGTATAGGAGAATAGAATTCAGAACTATGTTCAGTCATGAATATCATATTATACAATTATACCAGGGATATAGAGTATATGACAATAGAATTCAGAACTATGTTCAGTCATGAATATCATATTATACAATTATACCAGGGATATAGGGGATAGGACAATAGAATTCAGAACTAGTGTTCAGTCATGAATATCATATTATATAATTATACCAGGGATATAGGGGATAGGACAATAGAATTCAGAACTATGTTCAGTCATGAATATCATATTATATAATTATACCAGGGATATAGAGTATATGACAATAGAATTCAGAACTATGTTCAGTCATGAATATCATATTATACAATTATACCAGGGATATAGGGGATAGGACAATAGAATTCAGAACTAGTGTTCAGTCATGAATATCATATTATATAATTATACCAGGGATATAGGGGATAGGACAATATAATTCAGAACTATGTTCAGTCATGAATATCATATTATATAATTATACCAGGGATATAGAGGATAGGACAATAGAATTAAAAACTAGTGTTCAGTCATTAATATCATATCATTAATAAACTATTAGTGTCAAAACTTTTCAACCAATATATTTGATAATCCTTTTATTCTTGAGGGAAAGACCAGATAATTTTTTCCAAAGTGAATTCTTCCTCAAACTCAACTGGGGGTGCTACATTTTTTCGAGGCTTCCTGGCTACAAATGCTACAAATAAAAAATGTTGGCCATAGTTTTACAATTTAAGTCATAATGTTCATGTATTTTGATACCATCCGGGTCATCATCACCTCCAATAAGAGCGTCTTTGAGATCATCATCCCAAAAATTAAGATTTTGATAATCATTTTTTAACCAAATTAAACTTTTTGGCTAATTATTATCTCTAACAAGAATTAAACTACATTCTGTAAACTGGAGGTTTGCATCTGTCCTCTGAAGTGAAAAAGGTCGAAGTTCTTATTTTCCAAATTTTCTTTCTTTGAAATAAAATTAATATCTACCTAATATTATTTTATATGATAATCATTGCATAAATCCCTTTCAAAAAAGTTAATTGAACAGAATCAAACTTTAAAATTGAGAGAAAAGTATAAAAATCTTTTTTTTAAATGATTTTATGGTAAATAAACATATAAAAACTTACACCCAAAGTTGCATATTTTTAGTATTTTCAATAATTTTCCATGAAACAAAAAGATATTTCTAAGAGAGGGATATCAAACACCCCAGTCTTCAACTGCCCAGTAATAGGGGATATAAAATTTCACACATCATTTTGACCCTTACAGATTCATGGTGGAAGGCTAAATCAGCCCCCCCCCCCTCTAGTTATTTCAATGCCATTTTTCTTGTAGGTAAGATAGAGAGCTGTGACTTCATGACTTTTTAAGTTTAGTAATTATACTTCGGCTAGAGTTGATTTTATAAGGCTATCTGATCTACATTATGACTTTTGTGTATAAGGTAGAGACCTAAATTTTTGTTGGTGAATACTTAGATATCAATGAACATCTGAGAAAAGTGGTGTAATGACCATTTGACCGCTCCCTGACCAATTTTATGACCAATTTTTTGTGCGGCTTTTACTATAGACATATATCATGAATATCGTGGCTTTTAAAAAAAATTTTATGTCTCTAATAAACCCCCCCCAAAAAAATTTACCCCTGGGGGTAAATTTTGGGGGGGAGGTACAAAAATTTACCCCTGCCAACAGATTTCAGGGGGGGTAATTACCCCACCCCCCAAGCAAATCTTACCCCAAGGGTAAAAATTTTGAGAGGGTAAAAAAATTACCCCCCTTTAAAAAAATTTTACCCCCCACCAAAATAAAAAGCTTGGATGCCCCTGTATGTAGGACATAGCTATAAAAAAATCAAAAATAAAGAGTTAAACGGGTATGCATGCCATGATTTTGAAGAGGGAGAGGGTGGGGGGGGGGGTTGAGGAAAGTGGTAAAAGGAGTGGATGGACATACATCTATTTATAGCACTAATTAAGTTGAGTGTTCACATGTTTCAGCAACTAATTGTAATCTACAGAAAGGTAATTTGTGATACAAAGGAAATCATAAGGCACTTCCATTTTTAAAAACTTGAAAATATCTATGTTTAATCCTTTCAATTTATTTCATTTAAATCAATTTAGTTTTATGATTATGAAAACAAAGGTAAATGAATATTTTCTAGCCTTGTGAGTTTAAGTTTAAACCTCAATATATTACCTTGAAATTGATGGGAATTCCAAAATATTAATTTTAAATTCTAATACTTGCTATTTGATGCGGGGCTTTTGAGGTCTAACCCATTTCTAAACTAATTACTTGGGCTTGTAAATAAGTTGTTTTAGTATCTTATATCGAAAAAGATCCGTTTTGTAAGCATTTTTCACAGAGTTATGGCTGTAAACATGATCGAACATATAAAAAACTTACAGACTATATAATCTTTTAGAGCGGTATAATTGTGTATTATCATTGGGGATGTATATCAATACTAGCGGCTTCGCCCCTAGCCTCTAGGGGCTTTGCCCAAAGAGGTGATAAAAAAAATTCAGGCGAAATTTGTTAAAGGACCAAGGAAATCTTAAGCAAAAAAAAAAAAAAAAAAAAAAAATGGGGGGGGAATTTTTTTGTTTTTGGGGGGTTGGGGGTGTCCCACCCCCCAAGAAAATAGCTTAAAACCACCACAGGACCAATAGGTATATACCCTGAAGAGTAGAATCCAATCGGTTCAGTGGTTACCGAGATCTTAAGGGACAGACAGACAGACGGACAGACAGACATCGTTCTACTTTGTATTATAGATATCGGCCTTTGTCCTAACCCCTTTTGATCCCTGCCATTGTCCCCTCTCTTTCTTGTTTGTATCACCTTTTGCAGTCATGACCACCATGCTCAATTAGGTCTACATAATTTTTTAGAAAGGGTGCGGAGAGAAATATTTTACTATTTTAGTACAGTTATCTTCAGGGATATTAAGGGATAAGACAATGGACAATAAATTAATGTACATCCCAAATAATTTTAAATAATAGTTGCAATCAAGATAAAACGAGTACCAAAAAAGCAAAGGAGAAAGCATAATGTATGTAAAACTTTTGAATACCAGTTCAATTTTCCCTTCCTTTTCTGGTTATTTATTTACTAAGTATATTTGCGATAACTTTTATTTAATAGATTCTTCCAATTTTTAACATTTACAAAACGGCCTGCTTTATTGCTTCAAGATCCATGTCAGATCTATATAGGAAATAAATGTCTATAAATGAGCTCAAGTCTTCCAAGGGATAAATGTTTATAACTCATAGTGCTCCAATAATCCATAATAAACTCTCATTGCTCAGAACGATAAGACCCAATATTTTACTTTATTAAGAACTAGTGGCTTCACCCCTAGCCTCTAGGGGCTTTGCCCCAAGAGGTGATAAAAAAATTAATATTTATTGTTTTTAGTGAGAGAATGTTGCTATTCTTTCATTCAAAATAAATGCTGGAATTAAAAATATTTTTTAACAAAGGACCTAGGAAATCTTCAGCAAATAAAAAAAAAAAAAAAAAAAAAAAATGAGGGGGGGGGATTTTTTTGTTTTTGGGGGGGTTGGGGGTGTCCCACCCCCCAAGAAAATAGCTTAAAACCACCACAGGACCATTAGGTATATACCCTGAAGAGTAGAATCCAATCGGTTCAGTGGTTACCGAGAACTTAAGCTTCAGACGGACAGACAGACGGACGGACGGACAGACGGACAGACATCATTCTACTTTGTATTATAGATAAATTCATTTTTTTTATTTCATGTTGCTATTTACATAATATTGAAGTATTTAATTACTATTCTTAAAACAGAAAATTTAAATTCATAATATAGTAAATTTAAGAAAACTTAGTTTTAAAATAAATTGATTCTAGCGCCACTTTTAATGTGTTCAGATTTACAAACAAATATTAAAAACATTTTAACCCTTTCATGACGGTTATATAAAAAAATATATATTGGAAAATAAATTCCATAATTCAAATTGCATTTTTGAAAGAATGAAAAAAGCATTGTTATAAATACGTATCTGAAGATTAAATAAAGAAATCAAAAGAAAAATGGAAGAAAAAGCAAGTGTGAGAGAGATTTTAAAAAACAAGAAAACGCTAAGGCAGAATGTTATTATGTTCATAGTATCAAAGGCTTTTATTATAAAATAAATAACTAAAATCAGCCAGACAGAAATTCTAACGTAAGTAGTTGAACTTGAAGTAATCTTTATATGCAAGTTAATATATTTATATTTATTTTCTAATATTTCCCCTGTGAATATACAGTGAACCCCCCCCCCCCAAAAAAAAAAAAAAGAAGGGGTTGGGAATTGTCAGGGAAATTTTAACAAAATCCATATTTCTAATTCTGAATAAAAAAATGCATACCTAGCGGATGCGTATCTAGCATCCAGGGGCTCTGTAATTAAAGGGGCAGAAAATGGCTAGAAAAAATAGCTTAAAACCATCTGAAAATGAAATAGCTTTATACCCTCATGAGACCTATTTGAAGCTTACCTAAAATTATGAACCCAATCGCTTTAGTAGTTATTGAGATTTAAACCTTCAGACAAAAAAACTTTATATATTATTAGCGTTTGCCCCTTTATTATCTACGGACTAGAAAAAAAGCTTAAACCCATCCCAAGACTTAAATCTAAAAATTAAATAGCCTAAAACCAACATGGGACCGATGTTAAGTTTATATGAAATAGAGAACCCAATCGGTTAAGTAGATTAGATATTAAGAATGAGACATTAAAATCAAATTGACAATATATATTTACAAATAAAAATATTTTTATTAGTTATTTATTGTTGTATGTTGTAAATCATACAAAACTTGAATAGAAGCTAAGATAATAAAGTCTTCCCTGGAAATACTAAAAACTATACTGACAGGCCGACGGTAAAAATGTGTGGCCTCTAGACTACTGCAGACAGACTGACCGGCCAATTGAGATGTAGAGTAGGTGCTCATCGCCCTGTAAAATTTTACCCGGGAAAAAATCATCTTTCTATCAATCAAATGACCATCAGAGCATTACCGATAGACTGACAGACCAGGTAAATTATATAATGGATGCTTATTTGTAAAGGAGAACCATATCGATTCTGCGTTTATAGAGATCTTTAAATACAGACAGACACACACACACACATACAGCGAGATCCTGTCACTTTATTTTATGGACTAGAGGCTAGACTTCTATCTTCAATAAAAGAAAAGGCACATTTCCCTACAGAAATTGATGTCATATGGAGGGTTACATACAGACTAACCGACTAAATAAGGTAGAGAGTAGATATTCATTTCTCAGGAAAATCTTCTCTAGAAAAAATCTATCGTCTATCTAATTTAGCATTTGATAAATAAAATTTTTACATTTTAAATTAAATGCCTTGCAGGGTACTTCCGACAGACTGACGGAATAAGTAAATCACATATTGGATGCTCAAAGGTATAGAGTATATTCTCAAAAATTAAAGCCGTCTATCTTTAATAGCAGATGAAGAATTATGTTTTACCCTCAGACGGACATTTCTAATTATAGAGGTGCTTCGCGTTAAAAAATATATTTAATAATAATTAAGCAAGGACAGCCAAAGTAAGGTTTAGGGTGCTTTCCAAATTCCCATATCGAGTACATATCAAGCATTGAAAATACACTTCTATATTTTATAAATAAATTGTAAATTAGAAGGGATAGGTTTTTCCCATAAGCCTAACTCTTGCAGGGGGCCCTAACCCACCGAGGTTTACACTTGATGTGCCTTTACTCTTGATAGGATTAATTATAGAATATATGTATAGAATTTCTAAGAAATTTTAAAGCTTAACAAGGATGACATCATTTATAAGTCCTTAGTAAAGCTAAAAAACATGGAAAGGTTTACAATAGAATTTATACAATATCTTTGATAGTAAATAGATGCATATCAAAGCATTCCAACAGACGGACGGACAAAGTAAGTTTTATACTGGATGATCATCAGCATGGGGATGTTTTTTTAATTCCAGCCATTTATCTTTAATAACTGAAGAGAAATTCACGTTTACTCCTTTACGGTTTCTTACAGACAGACAGACATTTCAATTAGAGTACAAAGAAACAGATGATAACATCCATAAACTTTGTGAAGTTAATAAAAATCTAATAAGATAGAAAATGTGGTTAAAACATTAGATGTCAATAGAAATATATACAGTAAACTTTAAACATACATCTCTAAAACCATAAAAATCTAATTACTAAAACTTTAGCATAATGGACGGACTGACTGACAAAGTTAATTGAATATATGATGCTTTTTTGTCAGCGAAATCCTCACAGACAAATTTGCTTTCTATTTTTATTTTAAAGTAAAACATAATTCTGATTGTGTACCAGACAGACATACAAAGTTCATGTAAGATTTTCCGCTAAAATATTTTTTAGTAGGGGAGCTACTATATAATTTGAAATATCCCTCTGTTTTTTTTCTAATAACTCGGACCCTAAGGCGGCCTAAGGCCGCTTCGTGACTTGTTTTACATTTATGAATGACAAATTTGTTGCTAATATTTAAATATCCATTAATAAAACTATGAAAAGAACATAAAACAAGAGAAAATGTCCACAGCTAGCACAGCAAAAACAAACTAAAATGGCATTGTTAAAAAGACAGGAGCAGTTTAATATTATAGTCTAGTTAAGGTAAAGCTTTGCATCTGATATAAGCGTTTTCCCATATGTATATCTATTAAATAATATTTTGTTAGAAAAAGTGTTTTTGAATATTTCTGAAAACAACGGCGCTTTTTGAGAATAAAAATTTCAAAAAGTGTGTGTGATGACTTTTTCGTCTATTATTTTGTGTTTTTTAAGTAGATTTCTTTCTAATAAAATATTTCTGCCATTCTAAACAGATGACCAAACATATTCTTTGTTCATTAAAGTTTTTATTCAACAGATTCTAAATATTTAACATCTTAAAAATACAATTTATTTATTTAAAATTTTCACAGTATAAATCAGATTATCAGATGATGACCTGATTTAATCTTCAAAATCCCCGCCCCCTTTTGACAAATGCATATATTTTATAATCCGTCATAATAACAAAATAGGGTAATATTTTTAAAAAAGCATTTTTATAAAATAAATTCAAACTTCAATAACTTTTTAGTCTTTAGAGATTTTTTGTCAAATAAAAAGGTTTTATTTTCTTTATACTATAAGCTACGTTATTAAAGAAAATTCTTTTACTGAAAACGCATCACAATCAAGAAATGTGAAAAAATGACAAATTTCAGTATTCTAAAAATACTTTTGTAAGAAGCCAAAAAGCATTTCACTCATTTAGGTACTTTTCTTAGACCTTTTTCTAAATTAATATTGAAATTCTACGATTTTTTTATACAAAATAGATGAGTTATTTTAATTTTTCTTGGTCAACATTTTTCACACAAGGCATTTTTGACACCATACACCTATCATAGAGGCCGCATTTTTAGAGATAATGAAAAACACCTTTTACAAGTTTGATGTGCTTTTGTACAGAGAACAAGGACATTATTTTTTCTGTATTCTTTCTGGTTGTAATTCTGAAAATCGGAAAACTAAGTTTTATTTGACTCACACTGTATATGATATCCTTGTATAAAATAACAAGACTTCTCTCTGACAGAAAGCCTGTAAATATCGAAATTGTCCCTGGAAAAAAATTTATAAAGATGACAATATCCATAAAAGCGAAGCTCTAAAATGAGGGGACTAACGAACATTAACACTTGTAGAGTATCAGTACTGAATAAGCAGATTCTTAATGCTTAAGGTTAATCAAAATTGTATGTAAATTTGTTGCAAAACTGCTTTAATACATGACACTATTTAAGGACATATTTACATTTTTAAGACTTGAATTTAGAGATTCTTCGCTTATAACATTGTACCTTGTTGTAATAGGAATCAGTATACAAAAAATCAGATGAATCGGATACTTTTAACATACAAAGTTTGTTGTCAAAAAAGTAAAAAATCAGTATGTTTTAAATGGATGTACGAACTTTTTGGTAACGATTATAGAGTTGCTGTTCTTTCTTAATCGTTTCAAATAGTTAAAGGAAACATTATCCAAAGTTCGAAATCGATAGGACAATTCATGTCAAAATAAACGAAACGAACTAACTGTGACGTACGAACGTGTAGTCCCTAATTATAAAAGCTTCACTTAAAAAATATATCTTAACTGTAATTAAGAAGGAAAGATTTCAAAATTATCCAGAGCTAGATCTTTAAATCATTTTAGTGGTGAGCCAGATCGGGGTGATCCAACTTTCCACCAATGAGAGCACAGCATTTTATGAAATGTCGCGCTGTGATTGGCTGAAATTCGGCTCACCCCGATCTGGCTCACCACTAAAATGATTTAAAGATCCAGCTCAGCACAATAAATTGGTGAAATTTAAATGTATGAAGTGATTTTTACAAATCAGGTAGAAATTAGGTTCAATTATACGTTTATTGGTAACGAGCGAAACCACTCTATTACTATTAGGGATCTTCAGGGATAAGACAAAAACAAAATTATCCCCTTCTGTAGACTAAAAGTATGTGTTGAATAGTTTGGAACCAACCAATCACAATTCAAAAAAAGGAATTAAAATTAAGTCGACCATTCAATTTAAATATTTTTTTTGTCGTTGGTTTCACCACTCAACCGATATGGTTCTCTTTTAAAGGGTAACTCCTCATAGAGCATGGAAATGTTTACTATTTTGGCGGGAGGTTACCACCACCCCCCAAAGAGAATTCGCCCCGAAAAAACGGACCCCTCACCAAATTTTTTTCAACCTTTCCTTTTTAAAACTACAATGAAAAAAGGAGTTGTCGCCATCCCCCACCCACCCCCCTATAGGCCTCTAGGGGTGTAAGCCTCTAGTAAAATTATATTTTGACAAAATGCTTTTATATTAAACTAGCTACATCTCTACCATCTAGGGGCTCAATAATCGAATGGGTAGAGAACAGAAAAATGCTTAATACAATTTTCAGACTTAAATCTTTAAATGATATAGCCTAAAACCATTATTAGACTTAAATCTTTAAATAATATAGCCCAAAACCCTTTTAGACTTAAATCTTTAAATTGTATAACATAAAACCATTTTTAGACTTAAAACTTTAAAAAATATAGCCTAAAACTATCCTGGCACTTAAAAAAACATCCCTAAAATGAATAACTTAATCGGGTTAGTAGTTATAGAAATCTTAAGCTACAGACAAAAAACTTAATTTTTTATATTATAGAAAAAAATTACTATTTGTTACAATTTCAGGTTTAAAAGGATAAGTTTTAAATTCATATTTCCTAATTCTTCCAGGGATCTAAAGGTATAAGACAATTCATATAGATCCCCTATGATGATACACATAATTACCCCCTTCTGTAGCGTAAAATTAGTGGTTTAAACGTTTGAAAACTTAACTTGATATACCAACCAAACAAAATTAACTAAAGTCCCCAAAGTTCTCGAGAAAACGTTGTCATAAAACTTAAGGGACTAGTGTAATAAACAGCTCATTGTCCCCTTTCTCTCTGAAATCTTCAAATGCTGCGCATTTTTTAGATTCTAGTATCCTTGTTATATTATGAAATATGCTATATTGGGATAATAAAATTTAAGATTTCTAATTGAAAAAAATTAGATAAAATTATGTCGAAATTAATTTCTTTTAGAACAGGAACTTTTGAGGATCGATTTTTGTATTTTGATCTTCCCTTAAAAGCAATCATAAAGACAGATAATACTAATAACAAGGATGACAACATCCATAAAAGCAAAGCTCTGAAACGGTAGGACAAACGGACATTAACATGCCTAAATTAACGAAAAAAGCTATTTAAAAAAGTAAAAAATCAACATGTTTAAAATGGGCGTACGGACATTTTGGTAATGATTATAGAGTTTCTACGCTTTCTAAATCGTACCTAACCACTAAAGGAATCACCATGCAAAATTTGAAATCGATAGGATAATTCTAACATGTCCAAATTAACGAAAAAAGCTATCCGTGACGGACGGACGGACGTACGGACGGACCGACACTAATTATAGAAAAGCTTCGCTTTTAACAATTTTAATTTTTTCCAGAGCCGACAGACAAACCCCCTCTAGTTGCAAAGCTGAGAGTAGTCTTAATGTCAGCCGCGCGACTTACTAAGCCAAGGAGTAAACCTAAAACAAAGCTACCAAAAGTTAGATAAGGCTACTTTAGCCTCAACCAACCTAAGCCTCACTCAGCCTCTAAGGCTCGGATGCTGTCCATTTTTTCTAATGGGGAATTAGGAAAGGATTGTTGAAAACCATTACTTAAAATAAAACATGATAGGACCAATATGATGCTTTCCATGAATGCTAGTACTAATCTATGCGTTCTGAGATCTTATATATTAATTATTTACATCTCAGGGAGGGAAAGGACATTGGGCTGTTTGTTACACTAGTCCTCAAAGTTATATATTTGGGTACTTTAAATATTTTTTTACGGTTGGTTCATTAAGTTGAGTGTTCGAAAATTTTAACCACTAATTGTAATCTACGGTTTAGGAAATTTTATGTATAATCATTGGGGATGTTCATCAATTTATAGGCAATCGGCTTATCCCTTGATAAGTATTACATCGTATTACCTTCGCACTAGGATCAATTTTTGATCCAATGCAATGTATGGAGTATTTAATTGAGATTATAAAGTTATGACATGATATGTTGATTGGTTCATATGACAATAACAAAATTGATAACATCCTTAAAAACGAAGCTGACAAATCTTATTCTATAAAGTAGTAAGGTTCTTTGTCACTAGATTGAGTTCTCAATCTTATTGAAGCTTCATTTAGGTTCCAGGATGGTTTTAGTCTATTTTTCTACTTTCATTACTCCTACTTAAACATGATGCAGCCGCTTGTTGAAATGAAAGGAATTGTTGTAATTGGAAAGAAATCTAAGAATACTAGCGGCTACGTTCCTAGAACCTCTAGGGGCACCTAAGGTGGGAGGGGGAAAAGTCATAGAGAAATCCTCACCCAAAATAGTTAAAAACCTTTCCTGGACCAATACAAAGCTTCAATGTAAAGGAGAACCATATCGGTGCAGCGGTTAGCGAGATCCTTCGCTACAGACAAAAAAGCTTACTACTTTATATAATAGTGGGATGGGATAAGCAACTTTTGTATGAAATCGTGGGGCAGTTCCGCCCAAATATAGGTTATGTTATTTTATTATTTATTTGGTTTAGGGTATCCCGCAGGGTTTTAGCATTGTAAAAACTTATAATTTCCCCCAAGAAATTGAACGCTACTTTAGGCACATAAGCCTTTCTGAAAATTAGGGGCCCTTTGCTGCAGGGGTTACGCATAGAAAATTGTTTACCCTTTTTCCAATTTATTATAAAAATGAGAGGGGTGCTTGACAAAATATTAGTATTTGCTTTTCAGTAATCTGACCGTCTTTGTTGTACATTATAAAGCTATGGCATACTGAACATAATTGCAGAAAAGCTACGCATTTCCTTATTATGATTGGTTTATATCAGAGAGAGAGAGAGGGGACAATGTACTGTTTATTGCACTTGTCCCCAAAGTCTAATATTGACGTTTTCTTATTCGTTGGCTCAACAACTTTGGGGACTTTTATTTTGATTGATTTGTTTATTAAATTAAATGTTCAAACTTTTCAACCAGTAATTGAAATCTACAGAAGTGATGGTTTTTGTATATAATCTTTGGGGATGTATATCAATTTATCGGCCATTAGATCCTTGGGTTGATATACAAAATTAGTTTAAATTCATCTTAATTCCAAATACTCATACAGTTGCCAAATCATAAATATATTCTTTGATACAGTTGCCAAAAAAACTCATAGTGATTTTTTTTTCATGAAAAACGTAGATACTCTTCAAGCAGTAGATACGATACATACAATTTTTCAATTTAAAAAAAGCTCAACTTATAAATTTTTTATATTTGTAAAAAGCAAATGATATATATCTAATGTTTTTAGGCCTTAAAAAGATGGAATGTCGTACGACAAAGTCTATTAAAGAGTGGCTGTTCAAGTAAATATTGTTTCAGAATTATCGGTGGATATTTTCTTTCTTGTTACTTTCCAGAGAATATAAAATTATCAGGTTTTTAGCTATTTTTAAAGAAAGTAAATTTCCTCTACTTGGATGCCATGGGTTATTATTTCTGTGTGTATATTAGCAAGTTTGTGTGTTCTAAAAGATCTCGCTAACTGCATGACCGATAAGTTTACATTTTTATGGAATTATACATACAACTAGTATATTCAAAACTAATCTTACCCAAGTTAAATTATACTATTTTATTTAAAACTAGTGGCTACGCCCCCTAGAGGCCTCTAGTGGCATTTTAAATGTTTTTTAAAACTCTACGATACCTTGCAATGTAATTGCGTTCAAGTCTCTTTAATTAAAAAAAAACAATTTTGATTTTTTTGTGATTTCTCTTGGGGGGGTGTTGGTACCCTCCCCCAAAATAGTTATAAACCTTCCCGGGACCTATTACAAGCTACCCAGTAAAGGAGAATCATATCGGTTCAGCGGTTAGCGAGATACTTTGGTAAAAGACATATCCCCTAAAAGCTAGGGACACATGCGCTAGGCGCTGCCATGTAATAATAATTTACGTGAAGATTCAGGAAAAAAAACTTTACAGATTCATCTAGTTTTGTCAAAGATTAAAAATTAAATCATAGGGAAATCTAGATATATTAGGTTTAAGAATATATAAACTTTAAATTTTGAGGTCATATAATTTTTCTAATGTGGCTTTAGCATTAGCATAAAAGAGCTGTATATTCAAAGGGCACAGAAAAATGGCCTAAAACCACCACATGAGCATCTTCACCAAAATTCGGCCCAGAAGGCACGGGCTAAAAAAAACTGGTTTTAATCTTATGATTGTACATTTTTATATTCGTAGAAATCTGGATATAATACCATGCTAGACATAGTTTTTTCGTATGGATGAGAACCGGTTCCTATCCACCGGATTCGAATGAACACGAGAATAGTTATTTCTCGTATCGTATTATAAACGGCTTTCCGCGGATATAGAATGTACAATTATAAGCTTAAAACTAGTTTTTTTAGCCCCGTGGTGCCGAAGGCACCGGCTTAAAAAACTGGTTTTAATCTTATGATTGTACATTTCTATATTCGTAGAAAACTGGATATAATACGATGCTAGACATAGTTTTTTTCGTATGGATGAGAACCGGTTCCTATCCACCGGATTCGAATGAATACGAGAAATAATCTTAATAATCTGTGAGAAAATGATATCTATCATTGCGGCGCTTCTTTTATTTTTTTTTCATATAAAAAGATAGGGATAATGCAATGGACGTTAAATTGATGATAAACAAAATTACCCCTTCTGTAGATTAACATTATCAGTTGAAAAGTTTTTACACTACAAGTTTGGAACTAACCAACAAAAATTCAATAAAAAGACCCAAAGTTTTTGGCCAAGGAATAAGATAACATGGTTATAAAAGGTTGGGTACCGGCATGTATACATTAATGTTATTTTTTCCAAGCTAAACGATATTTTATCAATGTTGTTAGGATTTCCTAGAATGAAAAGGAATAAAAATTAACCCCGCAGTTTTAGAGATCAACTACTTCATACACAGATTCATTTAAGGGCATGCACATCATTTTTATTAGGGGGTGGGGGGAATGGGTGATTAAAGGACCAAAAACTCCACTACTAATTATTTTTATAGTCAGTTTTCTGCCATTATTAAAATAAAAATCAGAAAATTAATGTATGATTTGTTTCCTGATCCTTCGGCTTCTCGGGGCTAACAAAATTAGTTTTAATTTGATAATTTTCCAGTTTAATTTCCGCGGAAAGCTGTTTAGAATACGAAGAGATATCTATTCTTTGCTTGGGAAATATATCATCAAAAATTGGTTTAAATCATATGTAAAAAATATTTGCTTGGTATATCATTTTAGATTGTGTCTTATTGACCATCTAGGTGAATCTATAATACAAGATAGAATTATGACTGTCTGTCTGTCCATCTGTCTGTCTGTCTGTCCGTCCCTTAAGATCTCGGTAACCACAAAACTGAAAACGGAAATATATACCTATTGGTCCTGTGGTGGTTTTAAGCTATTTTCTTAGTGGGTTGGACACCCCCAACCCCCCAAAAAAGGAAAAAAATCCCCCCCTTATTTTTTTTATTTGAAATTATTGGTGGCATGCATCTCCAAATGTACTTAATTTTTTTTCTTTAATTAGCTAAGATTAGTGGTGGCATCTCCAGAGGTACTTACTTTTTTTATAATTACCTCTTGGAGCAACGCTGCTAGAGGCTAGAGGCGAAGCCGCTAGTAAATATGTTAACATGAGTGAGCTTCCCATTTTGCGTATTATCACATCCGAATCACGCAAATAAATGACACGTGTGGAAACGAATGGACACCGTTGAGATTATATTTGACATAATATCTTTGCTTTTTGAATGAGAGTCCAATCAAGCCATAAAGCTACGATGATGAACAATTATGGGAACTATTTTTCTCTTTTTTTATATAATATTTTTGTATATGCCTATAGTCCTTTCAAAATCAAAATTGAATGTGTTATGTCAATTGTTTTGTGGCATTTTTTTTTTGTAGCTGACATATTATCGACATGCAAGAAGAATCAAGGACCGTAAACTTATACTGGTACCCAAACTTATACTGGTACCCAAAGTAAACTTATACTGGTACCCAAAGTAAACTTATACTGGTACCCAAAGTTTACGAATTTTATTCGATAAATCAAAAACTTTGGGTAATTTGATTGAATTTGATTGTTTGATTATTCTTAAATCTCAATACACTAGGTGAACACAAACGCATCAGCCAATTGTAATGGGATGCAATACTGAGCTGGATCTTTAAATCATTTTAGTGGTGAGCCAGATCGGGGTGAGCCAACATTCCACCAATGAGAGCATAGTATTTTATGAAATGCCGCGCTGTGATTGGCTGGAATTCGTCTTACCCCGATCTGGCTCACCACTAAAATGGACGAAGCCCATTTTGTTCCGAATTTGTATCAGTTTTGAAAAGTGCGACTCCAGTTACGTCATATTTTTCTTTCCCGAAAAAGGGAAGGGGGGAAGAAAATCTCTTCAAAAGAGATGGGGAAAACCACCTTTTCTCTCATCCCTTTTTTCTTCCCCCCTTCCCTTTTTTTTCTTTCCCCCTTCCCTTTTTCGGGAAAGAAAAATATGACGTAACTGGAGTCGCACTTTTCAAAAGTGATACAAATTCGGAACAAAATAGGCTTCGTCCTAAAATGATCTAAAGATCCAGCTCTGTACTGTTTTCTATAGGATATAAGGTCAAGTATCTGTGCATGGCATTCCTCTTACCATCTCTAATGAAGTCACGTGCAAGACATAACAGCATTAGGTACCACTTGAAACGTCCATAAGGATCTGTCGGAAGGGTTTGGGGTATTCAAACATGAACCCGAAATCCAGAGACCACACGAAGGCATTATAGCATTTGCTGTAAAGTGTTGGGTTTCCTAAAACATGAAAATCTTAATGAATACATAAACAAATGGACATTCTACTACTTTTAAATAGTAAACATAATATTAGTGCCTAGAACAGCGTAGAATGAGGCAACACCTTTCCTTATTGGATAAATACAGAGGTGCTACGAATCAGCTTGTACCAATAAAGAAATTAATTCCGAAGAAAAAAAACACGAAACCTTTACGTGGTTTTCAGCCGTCGTTGGAGGGCAACATACATTAAAATTGACGACCTCTCCATTTGCCCCCCTCCCCCCCAATATCAGGTTAATTATACCTTATACCTGGCTACGAACAATAGAATATTTTTAGTAGCGAAGGTACTCTATAAATGGATTCGGTCTTTCTGTACGCGCTTAACGGATTGTTTTAATCGATAATTTAAATCAAAATTTCATGATTTTCTTTATTTTATAAATCACTGGATATCTTCAATAAATCCTTATCCTTATACTAAAGTAACAGGATGTTTGTCTGTTTGTGTATCTGTGTGTACCGAAGGATCTCGCTAACCGCTGAACCTATCGGGTTCTCCTTGACAGGGTAGCTTCTCATAGGTTCCGGGAAAGTTTATAACTATTTTCTTGGGATATGGGACACCCACAACCCCCGCAAAAATGAAAAATACCCCACCCAAAAAAAATTGAATTTTTTTACCTAAAATTGAAAATGATGGGGAGTGGGGGCATTCCCCTTCAAAAAAAAATTTACACCCCCCAAAATATTTTTTTTTACTTTTTCTTTTAGAATTTAAAATAAGAAATTGGGTTATCAAATTCGACCTTCCCCCCTCCTCAAGTGCCCCTAGAGGTCTCTAGGGGCACTTAGTCCCTGTATGTCTGTCTGTGTGTACCGCAGGATATTCCTAACCGCTGATCCGATATGGTTCTCCTTTAAAATGTAACTTTTTATAAATCCTGGGAAGGTTTATAGCTATTTTTAAAGAGAGGGTACTACCACCTTCTTATGAGAAAACGCTCTGGAAAAGAAATACAAATTGAAAAGCCCGCCAGGTGGCGCCACTGTAGCAATGCCGAAACTTTCCCCTCATTTTCCCACCTCTAGGGCCCCTAGGGGCCTCTAGGGGCATAGCTGCTAGTATGCTATTTTGTAACCCATGTTAGATATGTAAATATATGCAGAAGAATTTTTAAGGTGTGTGATCATTCTATCATATATCCTCATTACCAATAATAAACACTAATCATTTATACATTTTAAATATTTTTTTTTTGTACGAAGAACATTAAAACACTCTCTTATCCTAAGGTTTTTCTAGTCTGTAGCTTAAGATTAAGACAAATGCAGAACCGATTCAGTTCTCCATTTTAGCTGTACATAGCTCCCGGGATGGTTTTAGGCTATTTTTTCAGCTTTGAATAGATATCTCATAGATGCTAGGGGCCCATCCGCTAGTTTTGAAATAAATTGAAGAAAGCTGGGGAGTAGTTTTTCATTTGTTTGTTTATTACTAAAGATTATGTTAGGTAATATTGGGTACGGGGTAGCCCTGCAAGGTAAGGTCTCCCAGCTACATATAAACTGATTTATGATTATATATATATCCTTATACTAAAGTAACAGAATGTCTGTGTGTTTGTCTGTGTGTTTGTCTGTGTGTTTGTGTGTTTGTACCGAAGGATCTCGCTTACCGCTGAACCGATCGGGATCTCCTTAACAGGGTAGCTTCTCATAAGTCCCGGGAAGGTTTATAACTATTTTGGGGGAGGGTACCACCACCCTATCAGGAGAAATCGCCCCTAGAAAAAAAATACCCCTCTCGAAAAAGAGACTCCAACGAAACATAAACCAATTATTTCTGTAATTAGATATTTTAAATAAAAAAAAACATTCAAAGTGCCACTAGAGGCCTCTAGGGGCGTAGCCGCTAGTCCTATTAGATAAAGTAGTAAACGTTTTATGTCTGTCCCGAAGGATCTCGCTAACCGCTGAACCGATATTGTTCTCCTTTACAGTGAAGCTTCTTATAGGTCCTGGGAAGGTTTTAAACTATTTTTTGTACCCTTTTTGTGCCAATAGAGGCTTCTAGGGGGCGTAGCCGCTATTAAAAAAATAATAGTGCTTACTATTGTTCACTGTTGATACTATTTTATCCTAACTACATCCTTCTTTTTTCACCTTTTCGCAAGGGGGGAGGAGACATTGCATTGTAATTTGAACTAGTACCCAAAGTATTAAAAGATTGCCTCTCATCATTGCTTGGTTAAAACATAAGTTACTTTTATTTAATCTTGATTAACCCTTAACCATTAACAGTCGGGCCCCTTGCCGCACATATATCTCAGCTCCCATTAGAGCTAGAGGGCTAATTATTTTTGTGCATGTCCCCTGTTTGATAATGAATTTCCGACTTGAAGTGAGTCAAAGTCAATTTTCGCTTCCTTCGCATTTTATTTAACAACCTTTGTTTTTTACTTAAAAATTTCAAAAGGCTGTCATGTTTTTTATTTTTTATGGCTAGAAAAATAATTTTTTTCAGAAAATATTTGTTTTTATGTAAGTTTTAATCCCAAATCTCAAAACATAAATTTCGGCGGCCGCAGCTGTATCTGCAGTCAGCTGGAAAACGGCGGCAGATCTTTATGAAATTTTAATACGTTATGTAGACACGTAAGAAAAGTATCTAAGTCAAAAATTATGGTAACAGGAGACTTTTAAAGATTTCTGGAGACCTGGAGGATCATACCTGGAACCTGAAATTGACTTGAACATCTATATTTTATATAAGGGTTTACTACTAGAAGATATTTTAGTATTTTGGTAAGATAAAATGCTTTGTTTAAAACAAAAAATATTTATGCTCTTTACCTGGATGACCCTGCCAGGTTTGCTGGCATTCTGTGCCCGCCAGGATGGAGAAATTCAAAAAATTCTAACTCTCAGTTAAGTGTCATACCCATATTTAAAAAGTCACTTATTAATTATAGCATTATATCTTTCACACACAGAAAAAGATGTAGTAAAAACACAAGGGTTAAACAATATGCATTACTGAGAAAAAATCATCATTTCAAATTCTAAAATTTCGAATAAATTTAATTTTGATTAATGAAGTAAACTTTATTATAAAACAAATATTTTATTTTATCATATTATATATATTTTCATCAGCAATTAAAGATAAAAACATCTATATAAGCGAAACCCAACAATAAAAAAGTGAACATGAACAAATAGAGAATTTTAACACTTTTGATAATTCAAAAAGATAATTAAAATTACAGTATTACATTTGTCAATGTTTATGGGGATGCTTTTTTGAAACATTGATCCTAATCTTCTTAAATATCACCTAAAATTTCAGGCAATTAATTACATATTTTTTTATGAATTAAAACTATCACATGCAAAGTTTCCAATCGATAGGATAACTCTAACATGCATAAATTAACATACAGCGCTTTTAATTCCGGACGGTCATGGATAGACAAGCCAACTCTAAATATAGAAAAGCCTTGCTTTACAAAGATGTAAAAATATATAAAAATTTGTATATTATATGCATTTTTATGACATGTTTGAATATTATTAAATCCTTTTTTATTTTTCAATTTACGTTTTACAAAGAAAAAAAGAGACATCATCTATAATACAAAAAAGAATGATGTCTGTCCGTCCGTCTATCTGTCTTAAGTTTAGGATCTCTGTAACCGCTGAACCGATTTGATTGTACTCTTCAGGGAATATACCTACTGGTCCTGTGGTGATTTTATGCTATTTTCTTATTTTTAGTTAGAAAAGACTAGAAAATCACGTTTCCCTCAAAAAGTTTTAGTCAGTCGGACATTGAAAACATTCAGGGATGTAAAGGGATAAGACAATGGCTGCTTGATTGGTGTACATCCCCAATGATGATGCACAAAATTACACCTTCTGGGGATTAAAATCAGTGATTGAAAAGTTTGGACACTCAATTAAATGACCCAACCAAGCAAAATTCAATAAAAGTCCCCAAGGTTGGTAAGCCGATGAATAAGAAAACGTTATTTAATACTTTGGGGACTAGTTTATTAAACAGCCCAATGTCCCCTCCATTCCTGTATACTTTAAAACGCTGACTGTTCATTTATATAAATCGAAACAATACCCAATCTGTTTGATGGTAACTTATCAAAAGGGTTCATTTATTGTTTGATTAACAGGTATTTCAATTATATGGGTTACTAAAATCTAAAGTAGAGGTTTGTCTCCCTCCCCCATTTTACCCAAGTGCCCCTTGAGCCAATTGGACAATCGCTAAAATTTCAAAAAGTATTTATTTTTATTACCGGAGGTGAAGGAGGGTGGATTTGACCCCCCACTTTTAAAATCATTTTAAATATAAAAGAAATAAAAAAAAATTATGGGGAGGGGGGGGGGGGTGTTAGGACAAATTCTCTTGATTAAATATATAATATAATTTAGAAATTGACATAATATCCATAGCTGTAGAATCAGTACCTTAACCCTTAACGGTCGGGGGGGGGGGTGCGTTGAACGCCCCCCCATCCGGTTTTTTCTATCTCATTTTCTGTGTGTGAAAGATAAAAAGCCCAAACTGCTTGACTTTTTAAGTGTGGGTATGACACATAACTGAGAGTTGGAATTTTTTGAATATCTCCATCCTGGCGGGCACAGGATGCCAGCAAACCTGGCAGGGTCATCCAGGTAAAGAACAAAAATATTTTTTGACTTAAACAAAGCATTTATCTTACCAAAATACTAAAATATCCTCTAGTAGTACATCCTCATATTAAATACAGGTGTTTAAGTCAATTTCAGGTTCCAGGTATGATCCTGCAGGACCTGATCCTCCAGGTCTCCAGAAATCTTTAAAAGGCTCCTGTGGCCGCAATTTTTGACTTAGAGACTTCAAATTTTAAATTTAAGCTTTTCTTACATGTCAACATAATGTATTAAAAATTCATAAAGATCCGCAGCTATTTTCCCGCCGACCGCCGACTGCGGCGGCTGGCAGCTGCCAAGTACAGCTGCGGCCGCTGAAATTAATGTTTAAATATTTCAAATATAAAATTTACATAAAAATAAACATTTTCTGCAAAAAAAATTTCTTCTAGCTTCAAAAATAAAAAAAATACAGCCGTTTGAAATTTTTAATTAAAAACGGACCTAAAAACAAAGGTTGTTAAATAAAAGGGTGAAGGAAGCGAAAATTGACTTTTACTTACTTAAGGTCGGAAATTCATCATAACACAGGGGACTTGCACAAAAAAATTTAGCCCTTTAGCTCTAATAGGAACTGAGATAATAAGGGGGGGCGTTGAACGCCCCCCCCCCCCCGAATGATTAAGGTGCGGCAAGGGGCCCGACTGTTAAGGGTTAAAGTTAAATCAAACCAATCAATAAAGCAAACGTATGAGAGATATTTTAAAAACTTTGGGCACAAGTAAAATTACAGTAATAATAAAAAAGATGGACATAAATATTATAAGAGATAAGGAAATCGAGGATAATTTGATATGTATTTCCAGTTAGGTTAAACTAAATTAAATATGTATTTCCAGTGAGGTTAAACTAAATTACCCCTTATATAGATTATTGGTTGAAAATCTTGGACTCTACTAGTTTAGAAATAACCAATCAAAAGTACCCAAAGATTATAAAACTTTGGGCACTAGTGCAATTTACAACAAAATGTACCCTCCCTCCCTGCATATCTATAATACAAAGTAATTTGATGTCTGTCCGTCTGAAGCTTAAGATCTCGGTAACCACTAAACCGATCAGATTCTACTCTTCAGATTATATACTTGTTGGTCCTGTGGTGGTTTTAAGCTATTTTCTTGGGGGGTGGGACACCACCAACCCCCCTCAAAAATAAAATTTCCCCCCACCTCTCAAAAAAAAATTGGGGTGGGGGAGTATGGTTCGGGGCACCCGAAATTTTTTTTATTTTTTTAAAAACTACCTCATGGGGCAAAGCCCCTAGAGGCTAGGGGCGAAGCCGCTAGTTAAGCATATAACAGCACCGTATCTAATAAGAAATAATAAAGAATTTCAGGAAATGAATATTTAATAAACTTATTTCTTTTTTTGGACAACAGAATAGAGATAACATCTATAGAGTAACTCTTCAATAATTCTTTGATAAGCTTAGTAATGTTCTTAGGCAGGTTTTAGTCTATTTAATGGAGGGCTGGATAAAAACCATTGGAAATCTGGACTTAGTTAAGAAAGATATTTAAGAACAAAAGCATAAAAAAATAATTAGGTAAAAATCTCCCTAAAAGTATTATTACATTCCATAACGGATTGCTGTTATCGTTGATTCATGTTAGAATTGTCCTAGCGAATTTACACTTGCTTGTCAAATTTCTCTTTCAAATTCTAGGCACAACGGACAAATAAACGGACAGACTGACGGACAAAAAAACCGACATACAGACGGACAAATAAGCAGACAAACTGACGGACAAATAAACGGACATACTGACGGACAAATAAACGGACATACTGACGGACAAATAAACGGACAGACTGACGGACAAATAAACGGACAGACTGACGGACAAATAAACGGACAGACTGACGGACAAATAAACGGACAGACTGACGGACAAACAAACGGACAGACTGATGGACAAATAAGTGGATAGACTGGCGGACAAATTTAATTTCCAATACTGTAATGTCTAATGGCAACTAATAGAGTTAATAATCAAGTATGCATAGACTAATGATATTTTTATGCTGAATTTTACTACAAAATATTCTAGGATTGGTGAAAACGAAGCTTTTCTATAATTAGGATAAGTTCGTACTTCCGTCTGTTCGTCATTTTAGAAACCATTTTCTCCATAATAAATTTTGCATTTTAACTATTTTAAACCCCAAATGTTGTGGATGTTTTAATCGTTGTTAAACTGATATTGACAATTTATATTTATAAAGCTACAATGTAAATAAATTAACCACGAAAACCTAAAAATCTTGGAATCGATCTAGCACTTCATATAACAGACAGATGGACAAAACAATGTATAGATTAAATGGGCATATGTCATAGGAATCTTCACAAAAAATTTCCGCTATCTATCTTGAATAGAAGCCAAGAAAATCATGTTTCCCCAAAAAGTTTCTTACGGACAGACGGACATTTCAAATTATAGAGTAGCTGCGCTACTCAAAATGAGGGTGGGTAGTTGTTTTATTACTTTAGGTTAGGTTAGATTATATGGGGTACTAAGTAGCCCTACAGAGTTATAGCACCACACGCTGTTTAAGGGTTAAATATAGAAAAAAATGACCCCCCCCCCGGCCCTCTCCTTCATATTCATTTTATTTTTAGAAATAAGGGGGGGGGGGCTTAACAGAAACTTTGTGAGAAAGAACTACAAATGTTTGATGTAAAGAATGAAAATATTGTATAACATGCTGACTAAGATGTGTCTTCCTTCACAGAAATAATTATAAACCTGAGCAGTTTATAAAGAAAACAAGGATGACATCATTCATAAGTACCCAAATATCTAAAACTTGCGGCTACACCCCTAGTGGCCTATAGGGGCACTTGAGGAGGGGGGAGTCGAATTTAATAACCCAATTTCTTATTTTAGATTTTAAAAGAAAAAGTTAAAAAAATATTTTGGGGGGTGGAATTTTTTTTTTTTTTTTGGTTGGGGGGGGTGTCCCCCCCATCATTTCTAATTTTAGTTAAAAAAATAATAAAAAACTTGTTGGGGGGGGGATTTTTTGGGGGGTTGGGGGTGTCCCACCCCCAAGAACAGAGTTATAAACCTTCCCGGGACCTATGAATAGCTACCCTATTAAGGAGAACCCGATCGGTTCAGACAATAAAGGTACTAAGAAAGAGAGGTAATGTCTGATTGAGCCAATAAATGAATCGCATCGGAGCATACATGAAATCTCATTGGTTGAATTAAACTGAAGTTTTCTAGTTTTTTCATTAGAGTTAACTAGAGCTGTTCTTTCAACTTTTACTCGAATCAAGTCCATCACATGAAGTACTGCCTTCATATTGTTGTTTCACATCTATGTTTTTTAATAATAAATATGCTTCATCTATTGCAATCGTTGTAAAATAATAAAAATCCCTTTATGAATTTAAGTTAATAAAATTATATTTTTTTCTTGAGTTTCTATTAAAACAAAAAATAATATCTCGGACTTCAAATGTACATGATTTATAATCTTTAATTCGTAATTCGTATCTATTATAAACATTTAAAATACATAAATTCATAATTTGTTTGATGTTTACCTCGAAATAAATTATATGAAAATAAAATAACAACAAATAGCAATACAACAGTACGTTCGTTACGTTTTCAACAGGACCTAGCGTTGTACTGTGTATACACTGTACACACATGTGTAAGAGGAAAGGGCATATTTTTTTTCATTTTGTTCATATAAAGAGTCAGCTGTAAATAGTCGCATTTCTTAAGATAAAGCTTTTCTCACGTAAATTATATCGTGTTAAAATTTATTTTCTAGTATAGTGTAAAGAATATTACAAATCCTTTAATAAGTTAGCTATGAATTGTTGAATTTCTTAATATAAAGTTAGCTTTCTAGAAATTATATATTTTAAAGTTTTTTGTCAGCTGGAGGAGTTCCTTTGTCAGATTTACGGAAAAGGGGTTCACACTATAGTTCTTCTCTCCTATTTCTATTGTTCAGACACACAAACACACATCCTGTTACTTTAATATAAGGATATATAAGACGAAACCCTATTATAACAAATAAAGAGATTTTATGTCTGTAGCTAAAGAAATTCATAACATGGTTTTAGGCTATTTTGTTTTTAGATTTTAGTAACAGGATGGTTTTAGGCCATTGTCTGCTATGGGTGCAGCCGCTAGTTAGTGACAAAGAAACAAAGTTCACAAAGTACGGACAAACGGACGGTCAGACATAGAGAATCCTTTTACTAAAGTAACAGGATGTCTGTGTGTTTGTGTGTCTGTACCGAAGGATCTCGCTAACCGCTGAACCGATCGGATTCTCCTTAACAGGGTAGATTCTCATGGGTTCTGAGAAGGTTTATAACTATTTTGGGGGAGGGTACAACCACCCTCCCAAGAGAAATGACAAAAAAAAATCGAGAGGTATCGTAACTCTAGGGGCGTAGCCGCTAGTTATAATTAATTCTAATAAAACAAAATGAAAATTTTGATGAAAATCAATAAGAAAAAATAAAAAGATATTTCTTTAGAAAGAAATAAAGAATGATAGATAGAAAGCCAGATAGATATAAAAAAAAAATATGTAGTGAGTTCATAGACGTCCAAGGGGGGGGGGGGTAAAGGGGTGATTACCTCCCCCCCCCCCAAACAAAAAAATGCCACTATGAAATAAAGATTACCACCCCCCCCCCCTCCCCCAAACAAAAAATCTTGGACGCCCCTGAGTGAGTTAAAGTAAAAAGTCCAAGCTCAACAGTTTCTAAAGAAATTTTCTTATGTTGAAATTGAATCATATTTTCTGTTGACATTTTTTAGAAAACTAAAAAGATTTTAACATTTATTCTTCTCTTTTTTTTACAGCCGTTTCAAAGTTTGATTAATGCAGGAAGGTATGTGAAATATAACTGCACAGGCTTCTGGGCATAAAAGTGTTACACACTTGTTCTCTAATTCGTTGGCTTTAGGGCAACTCCTAGACGCCAATGTTTTCAACAAATATTTTAGGCTACAAAGGGTATAATTTTGTCTGTTATCATTTATTGCCAACTCTCTTATCCCACAAGGGATTTTAAGAGACAAGACAAAGTAATCTTAAGCCAACGAATGAAATAATATGTTTATAAAACATTATTATTTAGGTAGGTCAACATTTACATATTTAAAGAATGAAACTTCAACAAATATATACTTTATATATTTTCTGCAAACATGGATGACAACATCCATAAAAGCAAAGCTCTGAAACGGTAGTACAAATGAGCATTTACACTTGTAGAGTGTCAGAACTGAAAAATCAGAACATAAATGTATAAATGTCGAATCAAAATTGTAAGTGAATTTGTTGAAAAACTGCTTAAGAATTGTTAAAAATAAACATGTTTAAAATGGACGCAAGGACATTCTGGCAACGATTATAGAGTTGCTACGCTTTCTAAATCGTACCTAACTACTACAGAAATCAACATGCAAAGTTTGAAATCGATAGGACACGCCTAGTTTAACAAAAAAAAGCTATCCGTTCCAGACGTACGGATGTACCGACCCTAATTATAGAAAAGCTTCGCTTTTAAAAATGTAACGTTTTATGGGTGGAACTGTCAAACTGTTATGATTATTACATCAAATTTGCATTGAATACAAATCATAGAAAGTCTATAGATTGTAAGACAGGTAGCTATTAATATCATGGAATATTATTCATAGATAGTCTATAGATTGTAAGACAGGTAGCTATTAATATCATGGAATATTATTCATAGATTGTCTATAGATAGCAAGACAGGTAGATATTTCTAGCATGGAATATTATTCATAAATAGTCTATAGATTGTAAGACAGGTAGCTATTAATATCATGGAATATTATTCATAGATTGTCTATAGATAGCAAGACAGGTAGATATTTCTAGCATGGAATATTATTCATAAATTGTCTATAGATTGTAAGACAGGTAGCTATTAATATCATGGAATATTATTCATAGATTGTCTATAGATAGCAAGACAGGTAGATATTTCTAGCATGGAATATTATTCATAAATAGTCTATAGATTGTAAGACAGGTAGCTATTAATATCATGGAATATTATTCATAGATTGTCTATAGATAGCAAGACAGGTAGATATTTCTAGCATGGAATATTATTCATAAATTGTCTATAGATTGTAAGACAGGTAGCTATTAATATCATGGAATATTATTCATAGATTGTCTATAGATAGCAAGACAGGTAGATATTTCTAGCATGGAATATTATTCATAGATTGTCTATAGATAGCAAGACAGGTAGCTATTTCTAGCATGGAATATTATTCATAAATTGTCTATAGATTGTAAGACAGGTAGCTATTAATATCATGGAATATTATTCATAGATTGTCTATAGATAGCAAGACAGGTAGATATTTCTAGCATGGAATATTATTCATAGATTGTCTATAGATAGCAAGTCAGGTAGATATTTCTAGCATAGAATATTATCCATAGATAGTCTATAGATTGTAAGACAGGTAGCAATTTCTAGCATGAAGTAGCTAAAGATAACCCTAAACCACCGGAAGAATATGGTTCTTCATAAAGGTTCTTATAAATCCAGGCAATTTTCACTATTTTGAAAGAGGTGTCACCGAAGAATTCGCACCTGAAAAAAAACATTTGTTTCACCCTTTCTTTTTAAAACTAAAATTGAAAGAGGTGTATTAACTTGCCCCCCCCCCCCCCCTACATCCTTTAAGTGCTCCTTGAGGCCTATAAATGCATATATTGTAGTTAGTGTATTCTACATTATTATTATTCTAAGTATATATCGCACAAATATGTATAATGTACAATGTACATTTATGTAAAGTGTGGAAAATTGATCTATTACGCTCAAGGATCTTAAGGGATAAGACAATGGTTGATAAATTGATATACATCCTCAATGATGACAAAAATAGTCCTATTAATCTACTAGTTGAAAAGTTTGAATCAGCCAATCAAGTCCCCAAAGTTTTTAAATAACGAATTAAATATAATTTTTTGAGTAGCAGAACAATGCGATACTGATCATCAGATTATGTAATACATTTGGGGAAGAGTATGCACACCGTTTAAGTCCATCAGAAACAAATTGTTCTTGACTATATGTTTTATAGTTTCCTTTTTGTTCAGTTTTGGACATCTTTTACCTCAATGCCTTTAAATAAAAACATTGTTAACTACGTTTATAAAAGCGAAGCTTTCAAATTATACGGTATAACAAACGAATACAGGATACTGTTAAGGACATACTTACATGTAGGACTTTGTACCTTTGGCACGTTTAGTGGTCAATGAAAAATGAGAGAGAAAAAGAAAGAAGACTATAATAAATAATCGAAAATCATGAAACCTTATAAAAATATATTTTACTTTAAAGAAATGAGTTGTATAATGGTTAATCTTCACAAAAAAAATCAGCTATCTATCTTAAATGGAAGTATAGACAATTATGTTTTTTTCTCTAGCGTTACAGAACAGATTATTGGACGGACGGGCAGAGATAGACAGAGTCAATCGGACATAGTTATCATTTGCCCTGAAGAAAAAAATAAAAGGGGTCAAAAAAGATTTTATGTAAAACTGATTTTTCTGGTCATATTGTTGATAAATGTTTACATAAGTGTTTTCCATTTTATATATCCAAGAATAAAAGGACATCTTTATCATAGACGCTACAATTTTTTATGTGATAAAATCATCCTATTGATCCTATTTTTGGATTACTGATTCCTATTACAATAAGGTACAATACTTTAAGCGAAGCATCTCTATAATCAAGTCCTAAAAATGTAAGTATGTCTTTAAACAGAATTCTGTATTTAAGAAGTTTGGCAACAAATTTACGTATAATTTTGTCAAAACTTATATATTCAGTTCTGACTCTTTACAATAGTTAATGTCCGTTTGTCCTACAGTTTCAGTGCTTCGCTTTTAAGGATGTTGTCATCCTTGTTTTCTTATAAATACAATGAATTTCCAAAGAGCATCCAATATACACAACTAACTCAGTCCTTCAGTCTGTCTATCATCCATGCTACAAAAAACAAAAGGTTGGCATTTGAGCACTTTTATTGAACTTCAATTTGTGCTTTCCAATGCAGTAGTAACCAAACTTTTCAACCAAAAATAATCATTTAAAGAGTTATTGGGGATGTAGATCAATTTATTATCCATTGTTTTATCCCTCGATATTCCTGGTAACTATGTGATGATACACAGTGATAATGCAGCTTCCTAGTTCAACAAGTGGTGTGACGTCACTTCCACATATTGCATATCATAGCCAAGGATCTGAAGGGATAAGACAATGGCTGATAAATTAAAGTACAACCCCAATAATGATACACAAAATTACACCTTCTGTAGATTAGAATTAGTGGTTTAAACGTTTGAAACACTCAACTTAATAAACCAACCAATCAAAATTCACAGTCCCCAAAGTTGTAAAGCCAACGAACAAGAAAATGTTATTATAAAACTTTGAGGACTAGTGTAATAAACAGCCCCTTGTCCCAATTTCTAAAAGACTCAATTCTATTATATAAAGTTGTAAACTTTTTTGTCTGTAGGAAGGATCTCGGTAACTGCTGGAAAGATATGGTTACAGTAGAGCTTCATAAATATCCTGAGATGGTTTTATGCTATTTCATCTTTAACTAATTATGTCTGGTTATGGTTTTATGCTATAGTTCTGCCCTTCTATATATAAAATAGAGAGACCCTAGTTGCTAGGGGCGCAACCGCTAGTCCTATTATACAAAGTAGTAAGGTTTTTTGTCTGTATCTTAATATTTCAAGTACTGAACCCACCAATGATTCTCCATTTAGAGAAGCTTTGAATAGGTCTGGTAATGGTTTTAGGCTATTTTTTTTTAGATTTAAGTCTTGGGATGGTTTTAGGTTATTTTAGTTGATTTTTCTGATCACAGACGCTAGTAGCCTATAAGTTAGCGGGGATATTAAGTGTTAAGATGGTTTTATGCTATAATTTTCTCCCCCTCAAATACAGCCGTTAGTATTTTATGTGATGCTCATTCGGAATAGAATATACACCTTATGCTATGTTATGAGTTAAGTTATATAACACCATTATATGGTATCAAATTTGCATAAATCATTTTCATATACCATTTTTCATCCACATATGTTAGGGGTTAAGCATTTGAGAGAAAAAATGTGATATTTCGTCGTGTGAGAGTTGAATAGTAGTTAGTCAATAACACAATAACAATTTCCTTTTTATAGTGAAACTCTAAAGTTATTTGGGTAAACCTTGTTTTTTTAAACTCGATTCGTTCGTAACTGTTAATAGCTCTTAAACATTAAGTTAGGTATGATAGAATTGTCTTTAAAAAATCACACTTCACATGATGATTCCTGTAACAATTAGGCATGATTCAAAAAGAGAATCATTTCAGATTAATAATTCTTACATAAAGGCCAGTAGATTTTTTAGATATTGATTCCTAGGACTAAAAGGTACAATTATTAAGAAACATCTCCATAGGCAAGTTTGTCCTTTAACTTGTGGAGTTTATTTATTTGTGGACAAATTTTACATGAATTTAGTTTAATTTATATTCTGTATAATTGTTCTGGCCCTCTACAAGTGTTAATGGCCGTTTGTCCTTTTATCTTATTATAGAGCTTCGCTTTAATGAATGTTGTCGTATGATCTACATTGTAAAGTAGAACCATATCGGTCCAGCAGTTACCGAGATCCTTCAGTAAAGACATACACACACACAGACAGAAATGCGGATAGACGGACAGACATACATCATTCTACTTTGTTTTATAGATGGATTCGACCCTAACCTTTAGATAAGAGCGAGGAAGGTTAAAAAAATAGCCTAAAACCACATATATACATTAATAAAGCTTCCCTGAAAAGTACAATCCATTCGAGCCGTTAAATCCCTAGTTTGTACAAAACAAGGATGACAACATCCATAAGTAGCAAAGCTCAAAAATGATCATAGGATATCGGGAAAAAAATTCACCTAGAGCAGTGTCATACAATAAACATTAAACTTTATAAAATGGGGACATCACGAAACCTTTAAAATAACGCAACCTCTAAAATTATGAAAAGTTAAAAATCTAGGAATCAAGCTAGCACCGCAATTAATAGACAAATCTTAATGAAACTTGATGGAAAATGTAGAATATGAGCATATTCAATACCTGATAATTTCAGCCGTCAATCCTGAATAGGGATATAGAAAATCACAAAAACCTAAAAAATTTAGGAATCGATCTAGCACCCCAATTTATTTACAAATCTTAATAAAACTTAATGAAAATATATAAAATGTAAAATTGATTAATTCCTGAAAATTTTAGCCCTCTATCTTGAAAAGGAGTTGAGAAAATCACGAAAACGTAAAAATCTAGGAACTGATCTAGCACTTCAAATAACAGACAGGCGGACAAAACAATGTATATTTTAGATGGGCATATATGGGATGGGATGGGAATCTTCACTAAAATTTTTTGGTGTCTATCTTGAATAGAAGCCGAGAAAATCACGTTTCCCCCATAGAGTTACGGACTGACGGACAGACATAGAGAATTATAGAGTAGTTTCGCTACTAAAAATAAAAATTATATTTTTTGTTTGTCAGATTTGTGGAGCTTCGTTCTTTTAAATGTTGTCATTCTTGTTTTTTTATATTTTAATACTAGTCATTCTCTATCCACTCGTCCATACAATTAGCTTAGCTACTTTAATTACATAATCTGTCCAAAGATTTTGTCCAACAGACAACAAGGGATCCTAGGGGATAGGACAATGGACGATAAATTAAAATAGATCCCCAGTGATGATCAACAACATATCCCCATCTGTAGGTTAAAATTATTGGTTGAAATTTTAATACACTTCTAGATTGGAATTTTCCCATTAAAATTACAAGCTACCAATAGTCATGGGCTTGTATTATTTGGCCAATCTCAAGAAAAAACGTCAGATTTATATATTATCAATTTATTTTTTTAGCTGAATTTAAGTTGTAAGAATACTAAGAAAATCTAGGATATCCATTAAAGTAACAGGATGTCCATGTACACGTACAGGGAAGGTTTTTTTTAACTCTTTTGAGGTTATATAAACTAGATATCACAGATAGATAAAATCTATACCCCCAACCATTCCAAAAAATAAAATTTTAAATTTTGTTTTTAAAACTAAAATCAAAAGAACACAGTAATAGTGTCTGACTGATTATGACGTAACAAAAAAAAATTAGCCAATGAGAGGCCGTTATTGACCAATGGTAAAATTTATAGTGGCCTCTCATTGGCTATTTTTTTTTGTTACGTCATAATCAGTCAGACACTATTACTGTGTTCAAATCAAAAGTTAAGCGTTGACCTGACAGACTACATTGAAACATTACAATCCCTTCTGTATTTTCAATTTTTAAAACATAATCATATTTCTAGCCCTTGCAGGGCTTTAATAGTTATTTCTCGCATCGTATTATAAACGGCTTTCCACGGATATAGAATGTACAATTATGAGATTAAAACTAGTTTTTTTAGCCCCGAGGTGACGAAGTCACCGGCTAAAAAAACTAGTTTTAATCTTATGATTGTACATTTCTATATTCGTAGAAAGCTGGATATAATACGATGCTAGACATAGTTTTTCGTATGGATGAGAACCGGTTCCTATCCACCGGATTCGAATGAATACGAGAAAATATATACCCAACCTAACCAACCCAACATACAATAAGCGTCATATAAATATATATTATTTTAAAAAGTTACTTTGTGGTACAAACGCGATATAAGGGAAACCATCTATAATACAAAGTAGAACGATGTTTGTTTGTCTGTCTGTCTGTTTGTTTGTAGCTAAGGATCTCGCTTACCGCTGAACCGATCGGGTTCTCCTTTACAGGGTAGCTTCTCATAGGTCCCAGGAAGGTTTATAACTATTTTCTTGAGGGGTAGGACACCCCCAACCCCCCCAAAAAAATTTTAAACTAAAATTAAAATAGTGGTGTCGACTAGCCGCCCCTCCAAATTAAATAAATTCCCCCCCCAAAAAAAAAATTATTTTTTTTCTTTGAAACCTAAAATACAAAAAATTGGTTTGATCAAACCTCATGGGGCAAAGCCCCTAGAGGCTAGGGGTGAAACCGCTAGTAACTTTATAAAATACGTTTTGTGTGATGAAAAATAAAATAAAACCAAGAAAAATACTTAAATTCTAATTTCTAGAGTAATAAAATGCTAATTACACCAAAATAACGTAAAAAAATAAAGAATCATTATAAATCAACCTCTCTTTAAAATATTAAATTGTCCTTAGTTTAAATAGATCATAAAATAAAAACAAGGATGACAACATTCATGAAAAAGCAAAGTTCAACACTTAATATAAAATATATTTTAGAAGTCTGAACGTAACTGCAACGTAAATCTTTTGCAAAATAGTTTGTCGTGTATGGTTTTTCTTTACGGGGATTCTTATCATAGGTCCAGTAAAGGTTTATAACTATTTTTAAGGGATAGTACTTCCACCCTTCCGAACACCCCCCCCCCCCCCACCCCACTTCTCTTCACTAAAGTTTTCCACCGATGACGGGTAATAAAAATAAGGTGTTCTTAAGGTGGGAGGGGGATAAGTCAACCACCCATCTACTTTTCAACTGAGTTTTAATAAGAAATATTCAGAAAAAAAATTTGGGGGTGTGATTTTAAATTGGGAGGGTGGAGATACGCTCTCCCAAAATAGTTAAAAACCTTCCCTGTACCTAAAAAAAAAAGCTTAATTGCAAAGGAAAACCAAACAGATGTCATTTTTTAACAATTTTATAAAAAAAAAACATTGGCGCACTTGTATAAACACCTTATCGCTAACAAGTTTTGGAATAGATAATCCAGAACCATCCAGTTCAAAGGGAATGCAGAAAGAGAGGGGGTGATTCTAGGTTGAAGACATCCGAAAATAGTTATGATCGAGATCTTCCTTCATCTTTCCACCCATAGGCTTCTAGGAATTATCAGAAGATGGGAGGAACAAAATTAATAATTGGCGGTGATTTAAACCTCAAGAAAGGGGGTGGGGATAGAGATTTTAGGTTGTATGAGAAAGGTAAAACTTGCTTAACATACTGAATAAAAAGAATTTAGTTTTAAATTTTACCGCCAGAGGTTTTAATAACAATTAAATTTATCATAATTGACAAATATTTAATTCTTTTTAACTTTTCTCATTTTTATTTAATAAAATAAGGATTTAAAATTCTTTTTTTATCTTAATAGATACATATAGGTTTTTTTGTAATGTAAGTAGAAATAAGGTGCATTAAATATTTTTATTTATAAGATACAACCAAATCCACATTGACATTACTCTACTTTGTAACGTCAAATCGTTGCGCTGATTAAATTAGACTAAGTGCCAACTATATCCAAGTGACTATGCTCGAAGAGGGCTAAAGGTCACAAAAAATTTCCAAAGCTTAGTCTGACTATAAAACATAGGTCCACAATTGACCGTCACAGACAATGTAATATTAGAGTATCTTCACCACTAAATTATTTTTCAACAAAATCTAATTTCATAAAGATACACTTAAACTTTTACAAATATTATAGTGACAAAGGGGAAATTTAAATGGCAAAATTTGGTCTTTAAGTAATTATGTTTAAAGACCTTATTTACGGTGCAAAGGATGAAAAAATCTTTCTGTCTTAATAGTTGTTGATTTTCTTAGGGAGTAAGGGGACATTTGGCTGTTTATTAAACTAGTCCCCAACGTCTTATTATACCATTTCTTAAACATTGGCTTAAAAACATTGGGGCCTTTTCTTGAAGTTTGATTGGTTGGTTTTATTTAGTGAAGTGTCCAAACGTTTTAACCACTAATTAAAATCTACAGTAGGGGTAATTTTATGTATCATTGGGCATGTACCTCAATTTATCGGCCATTGTCTTATTCCTCTAGTTCCCTGTGATTTTCTGGCTATAAAAGCAAATTTGCTTTGATTTCAAGTCTATATAGGGACAAATTAATTGAGTGTTACTACTAGAATCTTCCATATTACCAATAGTAAAACAATTACGTCATAACTAGGGATCTAAACTTCTAAAGGGACAAGACAAAGGCCAATAAATTGATGTACATCCCTAATGATGATACACAAAATTATTTCTTCTGTAGATTAAAATCAGTGGTTGAAACGTTTGAACACTCAACTTAATAAACCAACCAACCAAAATTCACTAAAATCCCCAAAGTTTCTCAGCCAATGAATAAGAAAACTTTATTATAAAACTTTGGGGACTAGTGTAATAAACAGCTTATTGTCCCCTCTCTCTGAGTCATTACAGTCTTATGTTGATATATTAACAGCAAATGAAGGTGTCCTAACTTTAGTGATTTTTTTTAAAATACCTATTCGGTGTTTTTAGATATTAGTAGATATAAAATAATCCATAGAAATTAGATATGCAAACGGATTTTTTAGACCTCTTTTTTTTTAAGTAATTTAGGTTTTAAAAAATTAAGTTGGTTTTAAGGTACTAAAACGCAACAAAGAAAGAAGAAACTTTCTGTTATGAAGAAAGATAGTAAGATCTTATATTAATTTGACACCTCACTTTTTCAATTCTGTTGTGTAATTATTGAAAAAATATATTTTGTTGAACCCCGTTTAATCAAAGCTTTGAACCTTTTTAGAAATAGCTGGTCGGTGTTTTTAGTAAGTAGTGGTTGTAAAATGATCACTTTTGTTGAACCCTGTTTAATCAAAACTTTGAACTTTTGGAGCTCGTCACTAATGGGTTAAAAAAAGAACTAAAGTTGGGAAACGTTCTTTGATGAAAAATTAATATTAGATTATCGATTGGACATAAGACAAAATATTTACATTTACCCAACTTCAATGATTAAACTATTTTTTGTTATGATTTACTGTGGTTTCCACCCATTATCAATACCACAAAGAATTTCTTATATAAAAGTAACAGGATATTTGTCTGTCTGTTTGTGTGTGTGTGTGTTTGTACCAAAAAATCTCGCTAATCGTTGACTTCATATAGTTCTCCTTTACAATGTCGTTGTCATAGGTCCTGGCAAGGTTCATAAGTACCATCAACCCCTCAAAAAAATATCGCTCCTAGGAAAAAAAAAGCCCCCCCCCCCAAAAAAAAAATTGCTAAAAGTTTCATTTTAAAACTGAAATCTTTCTACATAAAGTAAAATTCAGGAAACTAAAGGTATAAGACAATGTCCGAAAATTATGTACATCCATTATTGATGATACAAAAAATTGCCCCTTCTGTTCATTAGTGGTTGAAACATTTGGACACTCCAATAAATGACCAGATCAATAGCAATTCATTTAAAGTCACCAAGGTCGTTAAGAAAAAACGTTATTATAAAACTTTGGGGACTAGTTAAATAAATAGCCCAATTTCCCCTCCCCCGCTGAGTGGAATTGTACCTTTAAACGGGTCACGTAATACACAAGACAATAAACAGAAAGCTCTGTAATAGGACACACAAAGAAAATTTTATGATTTAAAAAAGTCTATTGATTAAAATGTTTTAAGTATTCGGTCAGCAATCTAAGGGTTTAGAGAAATTAAATAAATTTAGTTGAAATAGTTTTACTAAAATAAATAAATATCGTTGTTAAATGCAATAAAAGATCCTGTAAGAACAAGGATGATAACATTAGGAGCATCAGAACTGAATAAGCAGAATATAAATGTATGAAAGACGAAACAAAAATGTAAGTAAATTTGTTGAAAAACAGCTTAAATACAGGATAAAATATTAATATTTCCAGTATAGCTTCAAATCTGATTAATATCCACTGGATTAGAACCAGACATACGGGAAAAAATCATTTCTAGCATAGTATTATAGACAATTTTCCACAAATATTAAAATAAAAATCATAAAATTTATACCAGTTGTGTTACCCCTGACGTTCGGCCCCTCGAGGCTAACAAAATTTATTTTAATCTGAATATTTTTCATTTCAATTTCCACGGAAAGCTGTCTATAATACGATGCAATAAATAAATATTAGTCTGTTAAATAAAATTAAAAATGCACAAAACTTTCGTGTAGTTATATTTTAATCTAATCATTTGAAATTCTAAAATTTCCATTGGTTTTTGTCTTTTTACTGAATCCTTTAGTTGTGATATTTTTGGAAAGGTCATTAAATCCTGGACAGTTTTGCCTGTGGGGTGTAAAACTAGCATGGGAAAATTTGACACAAAAATAATTGTTAAATAATCATCATAATAATAGCGGTGACATTTCATAAACTTACTCTTTGATATTTTATATACTAGCGGCTACGCCCCCAGAGGCAACAGACTTATATTATAGATGTATATACAGACAACTACCTCCCTTCTTTTTTCAAAGACCTCTTTCGTCTGCTTCTAAATTTTTTTCTGCTACTTGGCTGTGTTAATTTTATCGACACCATTGGTTGATTTTCAATGACCCAATAGAAAGGTTGCACATGACGGTTGCTATGGGGAGATACAGTTATTTAACCCTTTCTCCCTCTAATGTTTTACTCTTATTTAGAGGCTTCTAAGGGTATTAAAGTCTTTACATAATTTAATTTTATAAGAAAATATATTTTTTTGGATGGTGTAGTTTTTCCCAGGTGAGATGGGTTGAGACACTCTCTCCTAGAAATTAGTTTTAAACCTTCTCTTGACCTGTAGATTCGCTAAAAAGAAGAAATATAACGGTACACACACATACACAGAAACAGAGAGACATCCTGTTACTTAAATATCAGGGATCTAGAGGAATAAGACATTGACCGATAATTTGATTTACATCCCCAATGATGAAACACAGATTTAACCCTTATGTAGATTAGAATTAGTGGTTGAAACGTTTGAGCACCCAACTAAATAAACCAATCAATCATAATTCAGTAGTAGTTCCAAAAGTTGTTAAGCCAACGAATAAGAAAACAAGGTTATAAAACTTTTGGGACTTGTATAATAAACAGCTCTTTGCTCACTCTCTCTGTTTAAAAATACTAGCGGCTACGCCCCTAGAAGTCTCTAGGGGCACTGCTAGGAAGGGGAAAAATCAACCTCATCCCATTTTAAATTTGAGTTTCAAAAGAGTTTAAAAGTTATTTTTTTGGTGGGGAGGGGGGTGAAGACACCCTCTCCAAAAATAGTTTAAAACCTTCCCATGACCTATCAGAAGCTTCACTGTAATGGAGATCAATATCGGTTCATTAGCGAGATCCTTTGGGACAGACAAAAAACGCTTATTACTTTATATAATACTAGCGGCTACGCCCCTAGAAGCCTCTAGGGGCACTTAAGGTAGGAAGGGTGAAAGTCGACCTCATCCCATTTTAAATTTGAGTTTCAAAAATGTGAAAAATATATTTTTTTTTGGACGGGGGGGGGTGAAGACACCCTCCCCAAAAATAGTTTAAAACCTTCCCAGGACCTATAAGAAGCTTTACTGTAAAGGAACACAATATCGGTTCAGCGGTTAGCGAGATCCTTCGGGACAGACAAAAAACATTTACTACTTTATATAATAGGATATATAGAAAAATCTGTCGCTGAAAATTTCTTATCTGTTAGTCTGTCTGTTTTGCTTTAAAGGCCATTCAAATTGTAAAGGGAAATGTAATTTACTTGGCTGTAATTCTATGATTTGAAACATCCGTCAGTCTGTCTCAAACGTTTTAGGGGAAACGTAATTTTCTCGGCTCCGATAAAAGATAGAACGCTAAAACTGATAGTCAACGTTCCCACCAAATGAAGTATAAGAAAGGTTTCGTGATTTTTGCCATCTAATATACCAGATTTTAAGTATTACAAGGTGCGAAGCAGCTATTTACAAGAGGCCTCTAGGGGCAATTAAGGGGTTGTGGTTGATTTTGACAAAAAAAAATTACTTTAGATTTAAAAAAAGAAAAAAAATTGGAGGTGACATTTTTAGGGGCGATTTCTCTAGGGAGGGTTGTGTTACCCTCCTTTAAAATGATTATTAACTTTTCTTGGACCTATGAGAGACTACCCTTTAGAGGAGAACCATATCGATACAGACATACAGAGATCCTGTTACTTTATCATAAGTATAAAGCAATATAAGGCTTTTCTTTTCTCAAGTTAAAGATATCACAAATTTCTGGTCTGAACTGGTTGTACTTTTTAGGTAAGCCTTATCTAGGTTGGATGAAATTTTTGGCGTTATCCTCTTAGAAAATTTTTTTTCAATTTTTTTCAATTTTGTACCCCCCCTCCCCCCCCCCCCCCCCCCGATTACAGACGAACAACTATTTTAGGTTAGGTTAGGTTTTAGGCTAGGGAGCCGAGCGCTGCGGCTAGGCAGGCAAGGGGGCCGAGCGCTGCGGCTAAGCAGGCTAGGGAGCCGAGCGCTGCGGCCAGAGTTCATAGTTCGCTGTCGGGGGGGGGGGGGGGGACTCAAATTTTCAATATTGAAAAAAAATTTCTAAGAGTATAATACCTTTTCTTCCCTAACCTAACCCACTATATCCTCAAAGCTCGGGATAAATCAACAAGTACTGAGATCTCATAATTGGCTGAACCAATCATTCAACAAATTTACATTGGTTTAGGGAACGTTTGGGCTATTGCAAGGGCAAGGGGGATTGCAAAAAACCCACTACCCTAATAAAAACAGGGAAGAATCCCTTACCACTAGTATTATTTAACAATATACATTGAGGCTGTTATTTTGATAGAATAGCATCGCTGAGAAGAAAAATTGTGACGTTTAATCTTATTTTGCTGATGGATAAATTGTTTGCTGAAATAACACAATTCCCAGTTATTATATACGTCATAAATTGTTTCTTTTTATATTCTTACGTATGACCCCGCCTCAAGCTTTAAGGGGGCATATTACAGATTCCTTAAGCCTTTGCATTTAGCTTTAAAAATGCTACATACAATATTTCCATCCTTTATATAAAGGAGTAGGCTTTTTTGCTGTAATGAAGGATCTCACTAATCACTGAACCAATATGTTTCTCCTTTACTGTAAAGCTTCATATAGGTCCAGTGAAAGTTTAAACTATTTTGTGGGAGGGTACCTCCACAATCATACAAAAAATAACTCCCCATGCAACCATAAAATAAAATAAAAAATATTTTTTTTTTTTTTTAAATCTTAAAATTTAAAGGGGGGTCGACTTCTCCCTCTCCCCCTCTCACCTTAGGTGCCCTAGAGTCTTAGAGTAACCGCTAGTGGATTTAAAAATCAGTTAGATGGCTTTGTGAAATGAATGATAGGTTTCGTGATTTTTCATAAAATAAGAGAAAAAAAATTATTACAAATTTTTTAAGACTTAACTTATAATCATTTTATAGTTGTAAATTTTCATGTTAATCCAAAGTTGTAGAGTAGATTTATCACTAAAAATGACTATATAAATTCAAAATACAACCATTTCCCCTATATTTAAATTGAATTAAAAATATAAGGGGGGGGGGGGGCTCACCTAATTTATGTAAGGGGACCTAACCCTACGAATGTATACATGTGGCATGGTGTTCTAACCACGTGGGGTTACCTAGTACCAAATAAATGGAATAATAAATGGGTTTATTAGTTATTCAAATCTTAATCTACAGACAAAAAAAATGGAAAGCAGAGCAGAAGTAGCCGAGTAGCCGCTAGTTTTTAAAAAATCACTAAATATAAAACATTCTAGATCATTGCGTTAGAAATTAATTGCTGACAAGAAAGTTTTTTAATCATAAAAATTAATGCGAAAAAAGTCTTAAAATTTCACCATTCAATAAAAGATAAAGAAATCCTAAACTATTGACGTCATAAACTACTATAAATAAAATGATATTTTCTTATCAGTAATTAGTATAAAGTTAAAGTTAACATCATAACATAAGTCATCAAAATAAAATAATTATTAGAATGCCAGAATATATACACCCTAGTTACAGTAAGAATGCATATGTGCATCCCACAGTTGCCGCGGGTTTTGATCATCCCTCAAAAGCTTATGGAACAAAGGTATTGATAATTTACTACTATACTTTTTTTTAAAGCGAAGCTTTTCTATAATTAGGGCCGGTCCGTCCGTACGTCCGTCCGTAACGGATAGCTTTTTTCGCTAATTTAGGCATGTTAGAATTATCCTGTCTATTTCAAATTTTGCATGGAGATTCCTGTAGTAGTTAGGTACGATTTAGAAAGCGTAGCAACTCTTTAATCATTACCAAAATGTCCGTACGTCCATTTTAAACATGTTAATTTTTTTTCTTTTTTAACAACAAATTTTTATGAGATTTAATCATCCGATTGATCTGATTTTTGGTATATTGATTCCTGGAACAACAAAGTATAATGTTATAAGCGAAGCAACTCTATAATCAAGTCCTAAAAACGTAAGTATGTCCATAAACATTATCCTGTATCAAGAAGTATTTCATCAAATTTGTTTACAATTTTGCTTCGACTCTTATATATTTTTATTCTGATTATTCAGTTCTGACACTATATAAGTGTTAATGTCTGTTTGTCCTACCGTTTCAGTGCTTTGCTTTTATGGATGTTACGCGCAGTTACTCTATAACTTACGAGCGTTATTGCAATATCTAGATTGGTTATTTTTGCCTCGTGTTGTTGACAGCTTTCCGCGGATATTAAAATGATAAAGTATAAGATTAATAATGATAAGCCCCTCGTGACTAACAAAAATGGTATTAATTTTATCAATTTTATTTTGATATTCGTGGAAATTTGTCTCTACGTTATATGGCTAAAAACTGGTTCTAATCAAACGAATATTAATCGGTTTCGAAGCCATACTGTAGTATTTATTCAAAAGGATATCCTAAAATTAAAATATCACAATGAAAAGTACAAATAATTTAAAAAATCATGGTAAAAAACCGAAGTAGTGGGTTTTATAGTATTTTCACAGTATCTTTTGCCCATACGGGGCCAATTTCCTAACCCTGCGGGGAAATCATTAACCTAAAATAACTTGAAATAACCAATCAAAAGCTAATGTGAAAAATTGCCGAATCCCGCTTCTTCGTTTTCTTTCCATGATTTGTTCTTGTTTTAGAAACAGCATCCGAGCATCAGGGATCAGCCGGATCATCCGACAGTGTTGAGACCTCTATTTTCCACCACCCTGGACCCCCGCCATCCTACTGGCAAATCTGAACATATGAACCATCCAACCATCAATGGAGAATTATAAACCAGAGAGAGAGAGGGGATAATGAACTGTCCCCAAAGTTTTATAATAACATTTAACATTGACTTAACAACGTTGAAGAATTTTGATAATTTTGATTGGTTAATTAATTAATACATTTCAACCACTTATCTTAATCTACAGAAGGGGTATTTTTGTGTATCATTATTGGGGATGTACATCAATTTATCAACCATTGTCTTATCCCTTATTATAAACTGAGCTCTAGTAATGGATAAAAAATACTTGGATGTTGTGAGAGATTCTTACATACCCTGATAAACTATTTCTTCCAGCTGGCTAAACTATCTCCACCATCAACTCACTATACTAATAACTTTGTACCAATTCTTAACTTGACAAGATGGAGGAACGCATCTGCAGACTATATAAGCAACCTTAATTCCCATGTCTAAATATCCGTGTATTTTTAAAGCCATTGTTCTAGTGGCAAAACAAAAAATACTTTAGAATTGTTTTTCTCGTATTCATTCGAATCCGGTGGATAGGAACCGGTTCTCATCCATACGAAAAAACTATGTCTAGCACCGTATTATATCCAGCTTTCTACGAATATAAAAATGTACAATCATTAGATTAAAACCAATTTTTTTAGCCGGTGCCTTCGGCACCTCGGGGCTAAAAAACTAGTTTTAATCTTATGAATGTATATTCTTTATTTGCGGAAAGCCGTTTAAAATACGATGCGAGAAATAACTATTATTAGCGCATCATATGTGTGTATGTACGCAGGGAGTAAGGGAGGGGACAATGGGCAGTTAATTCAATTTTATAGTTATGACCCTTTAAGGTTGAAAACCCAGATATTTCCAGATAAAACAAGTATTTGCAATATAGCAACCTTTAGTGGAAATTTTTGACTTTTTGAATTGTTTTTAATTCGAAATGCACCATCCTTCAACTGATGCTTTACTACAAGCCTTTGATTCTAGAGATCAAAACCCTTGTTTACAATTCATTTCCATAATTGTTATTATTTAAACTTCGGAAAATTAAGGAAACATACCATTTTACTTTTACAACATCTTTTACCCAAATTTTTTTTTGTATTTATTAAAAAGCTTAGACATGAAAAAGCCTTTAAATAATTATATTACAAAACTTACTAAAACAATTACCTTCCTACAGAACTTTTAACTCAAGTTATTTCATTTAACGAAATAAAAATGAGATACCTTGCGTCAAAATTTCATACTACATAAATAAAATAGTTGAGAACATAAGTACATCTTAATTTTAAAGATCTTAAGCTTTAAGTAGCATATCTTAGGATAACTGGTAGCTGCGCTCCTAGCATCCAGGACAGAAAAATAAAATAACACCATCTTGAGATTTTAATGATAAACAAACCTTGAACAACTCAGGACTTCGTGAATTTTCCCTAAAATTTTGAAATTAATCGGATCATTAATTACAGAAATATTAAGCTAAAGACAAAAAACTTTTGCCTTTACATTAAATCAATAAGAAACATCTAACATGTCTAAAGTAACGAAAAGAGCTAACCGTTACGGACGTACAAATGTGCGGGACCTAATTATAGGAAGGCTTTGCTCATAATAACTAATAATCTTAATATAATTTCTTTCTACAACGCACTAATCGGAATGAATTAACATTAAACAAGAATTAGATATAAAAAATGTAATGATTCAATTTACAAAATAATTTTCAAAATCAAAATATTCTGTCTGCTTGTTATTGTTTATCTTTTTGTTGACGCGCTAGTTTGCCGCGAGATTATGCATGATCTTGCGTGACGTCATTCATAATTGGTCCCCAAGATTGGTTAAAAACTGCTAAATTCTTGCATGTTCCCTTTAAGCCAGTCCCCAAAGTCTGAGACTCCTAAAAATTGAATATTCGATCCATTGTCCCCTCCCTTACTCCCTGGTATGTACGTATGTATAGAGCTCTATCTTATAATCATTGCATTGCCAAGAATACAGTCTCTAGTATAAAATTTTAAAGACATATCTAAGGAACAAAAGTATTGCTTAATTAAATCCACTTACCATTGCAATTGACAGTTTTTTCACAAATATTGCCTCAAAAATTTGTTTTCCATAGTACCTATATGATTTTGAATTTTTTTTACTTAATTTAGTTTTTAATGTACCTTAACATGCTATAACATTGTAATTTAACTCTATTATTATATTAACAAATCATTTTAATTATAAAATTTATTTTTGTTCTAATCAATTATATCATATTGTACATGCTGTGTTTTTTGATTTATTATTATTATTATGATAAAATTTGATATTTCTAAAAATCTTATTTTTTTATTTATTGAGTGTTTTCTTGAATATATCATCATCAGACTCACTGAAAAAAAATATATCATAAAATAATTTGATTTTTCATGAAATTCCATGTTTTACAAAGGTAAAAAAACGTCTGTTTTTATATTTACTCGGCTAGAATTGTTAAGAGTAATGATTGTAGTAATTACAAAGCTATTCTACAATTTACTTTTTTGTCTGTCCATCAGTCCGTAACAATATGATTTTTTCAGCTGCATATGGGATTTCTAGTAAATATACCCTTTTTAAAAGCGAAGCTTTTCTATAATTAGGGTCGGTCCGTCCGTACGTCCGTAACGGATAGCTTTTTTCGTTAATTTAGGCATGTTAGAATTGTCCTATCGATTTCAAATTTTGCATGGTGATTCCTTTAGTAGTTAGGTACGATTTAGAAAGCGTAGCAACTCTATAATCATTACCAGAATGTCCGTACGTCCATTTTAAACATGTTGATTTTTCTACTTTTTTAACAATAAATTTTTATGTGATCTAATTATCCGTTTGATCTGATTTTTAGTATATTGATTCCTGGGACAACAAAGAACAATATTTTAAGCGAGGGAACTCTATAATCAAGTCCTAAAGATGTAAGTATGTCCATAAACATTATCCTGTATCAAGCAGTTTTTCAACAAATTTACTTACAATTTTGCTTCGACTCTTATACTTTAATATTCTGATTATTCAGTTCAGACACTATACAAGTGTTAATGTCCGGTTGTCCTACCGTTTCAATGCTTCGCTTTTATGGATGTTGTCATCCTTGTCAAAGAGCATCCAATATACAAATTATACAACAAAAACTATCTTCTACATTGTTCATTTTTTCCTCTTATGTTATTACCACCAAACAGTTCCTCTATAACTCATATTGTCTGTTTGTTAATTCATTTTTTTATGCTTTGCCACTTAAGGATTTTGTCGTCCTTGTTTATTTCTAAATCTATTCCTTAGTTCAGAATGATTATTACCTATCAAAATTAAATATTGAAAGAGGATCTTTTTGTTTTGGTTGTTCTTCTGCTTCTGGCTCTGAATCTAAATTTTCATACATTTTAAAAAATAGCTGCTACCTCCCTAGATGCTTCTAGGGGCATTTGAGGAAGTGGAGGGTAAAGTTAAAGTAGACTTTAGAACTAAAATTAAAAAGTTTTTTGGGGGGTTGGGAATTTTATTCCAGCGACGATTTATCTTGGGAAAGTTGAAGTTACCACAAAATTGGTCAGAGGTTAGCGAGATCCCAAGCTACAGATAGTTACACAGATATGCAAACATCATGTTACTTTTATTTTAGGGTTAGAATAAAAATAATTAAATAGAATCAGACCTTTATAATATTTATACATTAAGACAGACAACCAGCCCGTTTGATCCAGGGTTTAACTGCATTTTACTAGGAAACAAAACTGTACACTGTTGCACCTGTTTTGGTATAAAGACATTCCTCTATTCTTTGTCTTCTTTTATACGCATTCAGAACAGTTTATGCCTCTTATAGAGCCTTAGGATTAAAGAGGTCTAACTCAGGGTGGGAGGGGACGTTAGGCTGTTTATTACAATAGTCACCAGAGTTTTTTTATTCGCAGACTTAACAATTTTGGGGGCTTTTATTGAATTTTGATTGGTTGGTTCATGAGGTTCAGTTTCCAAACGTCCTAACTCCTAACAACTAAATGTAATCTACAGGTAATTTGTGCATCGCCATTGATGATGTATCTTAATTTATCAGCTATTGTCATATTCCTTCAGATCCAAATAATTAACACATTAACCAAAAATTGTTTCACCTGACTTTGAGTCTGATTTATTTTCTTCGGTATTAATAGTATCTGAATCATTATCAACTGGAGCATCATGACTATCAACATTATCTGCCATTGGTTCATTTTCTTTCTCACCATTGGAGGATTTTTCATGGCCATTAGTATTGGTGGCATCTGTAGAGTCTGTGCTATCTTTAAGATCATCTTTTTCATTATCACTATTTTCAAATAGGTCATCTATGTTCACCTAATCAAAAAAAAGATGATTGCGTCTATTATTAACATTTTTGATCAGTCAAAATGTACAAAAATACAGCTATTTAAGTGGGTTAACCTTTCACCCAATCCCCTTGTTGATAGCCAAGAACCAAGTTTTTCCCAATTAAAATGAAGTTGCTGGAGAGTAGCCCCCTATCTTTGCATATATAAATGTTTTTCAAAAGTAATAAAATGTTTGTCTGTCTGTGTGTAGCTTAGAATCTCGCATATAATTTCAGCAAAGCTTTTTATAGGTCCAGAAAATCACTTGAGCTTCATCGACGAACCAACACTGTTAAATCTTTAATTTTTGATTTATTTCTTGAGTGTTCTATTTCTTTTTGGCTTTGAAACCATATCCAGTGGAATAGAAATAGTTCTCACACCTACTGAAAACTCAAATATAGCATTGTATCACGGACAATTTTCCATGAATAATAACATAAAAAAAGATATATTTAATACCAGTATTGTAAGCATGGTCCTTGGGCCCTCAAGGTCAACAAAACTTTATAAAATTTTATAATATTTCATTTTAATATCTGAGGAAAACTGAGAGTAAGTTGTGTCTTCTTCACTAATTTACTGACCTTTTCTAATCTCTTCCTTGATTCTCTAAAAAAATATTATTACATAAATGTAGGAAATCAAGAACATTACTGTACGTCCAGTAAGATATATAAGTTGGAAAAAATTTTAATGTTAGAGGGAGATTTGAAATCTGCATAAAATTTTAAGGATTTTTTTTATAAAATTCTTTTTTTGTATAATTCTTTATTTATAAGCGGATTTACAATTTAAGTTAATTAATTTTGACATCTGTGATTTGTGGATTGAAAATTATCTTCGCTCTGATAGGAGAAGCTAAAGTTTCGCACATTATTCAACCAATTAGAGCGCAGGTAGTTTCCAATCCACCTATCCTGTTGGTCGAAATTTGTTAACTTAAATTGTATTTCCGCTTTTAGATAAATAATTATACAAAAAACGAATTTTATAAAAAAAAATCCTTAAAATTTGATGCAGATTTCAAATCTCCCTCTGACATTAAAATTCCTTCCAACTTATATATCCTAACTACCAGTTTTCATAAGTAGCACAGTTATAATTATTATTCTAAACAAGGATGACAACATCCATAAGTAGCGAGGCTCGAAAATTGTTAATGTATTTTGGGAAAAATTAACTATAGAGCAGTGTCATGAAAATAAACATTAAGTTTGATAATTACGAAACATTTAAAATCCCAAAAACTTAAAAATCTAGGAATCGAACAAGCACCAAATTGAAAAGACAAAATTTAAAAGAACTATGTGAAAATTTGTAGAATGTGAACTCTGAAAATTTCAGCCGTATATCTTAAAAAGAAATCAAGAAAATCATGAAAATTTAAAAATCTAGAAATCGATCTAGCATATTACTATTAAGCAAATCTCAATGAAACTTGATAGAAATATGTAGAATGTAAACATATTTAATCCCATAAATTTCAACTGTTTATCTTAAATCTTAACTGAGAAAATCACATTTCCCCCATAGCGTTACGGACGAACAGCCAAAGAGATTTATAAAGTAGCTTTGCTAATAAAAAATAGCGTATAGAAAAAGCCTGACATTCCGAATATCTATCTTTAACAGCTGTTCACTAATTACACTAATCCCCGCACTAGTTATATGTATATTAATATTTTTCTTAATCATAGGCTCAACAACTTTGTAAACTTTTTTAAAATTTAGATTGGTTGGTTCATTAAGTGGAGTGTTTAAACTGTTTCAATCACTAATTGTAATCTATAGAAGGAGTAATTTTGTTTATTATCATTGGGAATGTACATTAATTTATCAGCCATTGTCTTATCCATTTAGATCCCTGAATATAAACATTACCTGGATTGCCGTTTTCTGTTCTCAAATTTTGGCCTGGATTTTGTTAGACTGACTAGTGTTGGTGATGTTACATTCTACAAAATATTTTCATCATTATTATAAAGTAACAGGATCACTGTATGTCTGCCTGTCTGTACCGAGAGATCTTGCTAACCGTTAAATCGATATGGTTCTCCTTTCCAAAGTAGCCTCTCAAAGGTACTGAGAAGGTTTATAACTATTATGGGGGAGGGTACGACCACCCTTCAAAGATAAATCGCCCCTAGAAAAAAAAGACACCCTCCACAATAAAAATATATAAACCTTCCCAAATTTTTGTACTTTTTATTTTAAAAACTAAAATAGCGGGTCGAATTCGCACCCTCCACAACCTCAAGTGCCCCTAGCCGTTTCGAAGCCGCTAGTTATTAATAAACAAACACTTATAAGATGGTTTTATCAATTTCATAAGATTTTAAATTTATCATTATCAAGTTAAGTAAAAAATATACGCAAAATTATTTATTTATTTATTTTTAACCTCATCTCCATTGTTTGTTTGTGAATTTTCAGGAACAGGATTGTTTTCCTGAGATTAAAAACAACATCTATTTTATATTAAAAAGTAACAGGATGTCTGTCTCATCACAGTACCGTAGGATATCGTTAACCGCTAAACCTATATGATTCTCCTTTAAAGGGAGACCTTTCTTAGGAACGTTCCATTTTTTTTCTAAGAGAAAATGCCCCTATATAAAAATAAAAAAAAAACACATAAATTGCTAAAAAATTATGGTGATAACCCAACCCACCTCCCTTTCTAGAGGCCTTTAGGAACATATGAATGGAAACCACCTAAAAACAAGTTATTACAGACTGATACAGATAATAATTTTATTAAATAGGTATTAAAAGCTACCAAAATTTTAAAACTACCTTTGATGTTTCCTCTGTATTTTCAGATGCACTTTCCGAGTCTGAAGAATTCTTTGCTAGAAATCTGAAAGAGACAATGGCCTGTTTATTACACTAGTCCCCAAAGTTTTCGTATTCACTGGCTTAACAACTTTGGGAACTTTTAATGATTTTTTTAATGAGGTTGATTCATAAGGTAAGTGATCAAACATTTAAACCACTAATTGTAATCTACACAAGAGAGAATTTTATGTATCATCATTGGGGATGTACAATTATGTATGTTTTTCGGCCATTGTCTTATCACTTTAGATCCCTGAACAACATAACATTAACATGTTTCAAATATTTGTTCTTTCCATAAGGTTCAATAAGGTTACTGCTATTTATATAACAAGCGGTTTCACCCCTAGCCTCTAGGGGCTTTGCCCCATGAGGTAATTTTGAAAAAAAATTAAAAAATAAATATTCTGGTACTGCTGCCAATAATTTATGTGAAGTGTGAATTTATTTGAAGGGGTGGGGCGGGGAATTTTCATTATTTGGGGGGTTTGAGGTGTCTAACCCCCCAAGAAAATAGCTTAAACCCATCACAGGACCAATAGGTATTTACCCTGAAGAGTAGAATCCAATCGGTTTAGTGGTTACCGAGATCTTAAGGGACAGACAGACAGACGGACGGACATACATCATTCTACTTTGTATTATAGATAATGTTTCTATTTACTTATTCAACATGGTCCAAAAGTTAAACTATGGCTAATCAAATAATCAGAATCTATAGTTAGGTCTTACAGATAAAGGTTAAGAAATCACAGAACACGCTTGGTTTTTTATTAAATGAATAAGTTGGGGTACAATGTTTGGCACTTTCGATATAAGTAAATGATAATAAAAAACCCATAGAATGCGATAATAACTTCAGAAAAATCGAAGAAAATAGTTTTCATACTTAATTAACGTTTTTAAGTTTTTCTTCAAAAAGTTTAGATAAGATGCCTTTAAAAGTCGTCTATGATTTTGTCAGGGATAAAAATGTAACTTTAAAATAAGAATTACAACATATTTTTTCAATTAATACAAAGTAAAATTTTGAACATTTTATTGATCAGTATATTTTTTAAAATGTGAAGTAGAAACCTGAATATTTTATCATGAAAATTGTGTTATGATTTGATTGTCTGCTAGATTACAAGAAAAAAGATACTGACAGTACTTGTTGGTTCTTTAAAAAAAAATAGGTAGATTACTTTCAGGACCCCTCTTTTTGCAACGTTATTTCAATAGAACAGAGCCGTAGTCTTAGTGTACTCAATATCTAGACAGCCAACCATTGTTTTAGAATTGTTCAATTTTTTTTACTTCTGATAAAAACAGAATTAATGGTATTTTTGTAAATATTATACCTCTAAGAAATGGCTATACTTCCCAATCATATGTTGTGTGATATTTAAGAGGAATTATTTTGATATAATGTCATTAAAATATTCGTTGAAAAAAGTGCTATTCTAGCTTATACTTCACATTTTAATGTGTATGATAATTCAAATAAAAGATAATGAAGATTTATATTATATTTAATTGTTATAATTATAAAGAAAAACTTGGAAATAGTAAAAAACTGACTTCATTTTATTGACGTAGGGAAAATTTTGTCAAATATTTGAATAAAACAACAATTTAAAACAAAATAAACTATTTTTAATATAGTCACAAAAAGGCTTAATGATTTTAGGAAATATTTCATTCACTAATCATGTCATTTAAACTCTATTTCACAGAATACAGTGTAAAAAGATGTTCTCGTTTTAATTTTAAGTAATTTCAAATGCATTTTAATACCTTTTAATGATTTATTTTTTGAAACATCTTTTTATGAAATGTTATTGATTTTTGAAGTTATATATTAGAATGTTTTTAAATTTCGTTAACATTTTGTTTTAAATGTAGAAAATTGGTAATTCTAAACATTCAAAAAATGATTTTATTAAATTTTCATCACTTAAATTGCATGTTTGATGAAATTTTCAACTGATAATTCAAGAAAAATTGTTTAAGTTTTATTATATTTTACTTTGAATTGTTAAAAAAATATATTATTGTCAAAAAAGGAGAAGTTATGTTTTCCTCAAAAAAAGTCCAAAAACATGAAAATTAACACGTGTAATGAGAATTTTTTTCTTTCAGGTTTAATTTTAAGTAATTATTGATATTTTTTGTAAAAAGGATTTTATATAAAAAGTTTTAAAACTCGAGTTAAGTAGTTGTGCTAAAAAAGGTTGCGAATTTATGCAATTTTCTTGCCAAAAAAATTTTCTAGGATTTTAAAAATAGCAAATGTTATTAGACGTACTTACAGATACAATTGCTAAGTCATTTTGGCCAAACACTAAAATAAAGTTTTTACATCTGAGGGTCCAGCCGTGAGAAAGAAAGAAATTAATAGAAAGAACAAAAAAGATACAACACAAGCACTTTTAGAGTAGCTTAATTATAAACAGTTTACTGCGGATATAAAAATGTACAACTGCAAGATTAAAACCAGGTTTGTTAGTCTCAAGATACCGTAGGCACGGGCAAAAAAAACTGGTTTTTAATATTTTGATTGTACATTTTTATATTCGTAGAAAATTGAATATATTAAGATACGATACTTGTTTTTTTCAGCATGGCTTAGAACTGGTTTTAATCCAGCTGGCAATAAACGGTTTTGAAGTCGTACTGAAAATGATTTTACCTCTTAGGTAGAGCAAATCCTGGCATTATAGCAATACCCCCTGAGAATATATCATTTTATTTAGATTTATTAAAGAAATGGGAGTATCCCCTTAAAACACCTTGTTGAGCAAAAATACATCATTATTATGAAATAAGATAGAATTAAGGGGAGGTAGTTTATCGATTGTTTTAACTGTAGGTCCCGCAGGGTTATAGCACCGAAGAATTAGGCCCCCTGTGCGGGTTTAGGATCTTCCGCAGGGGTTAGTCATAAGATAAAAAAAACTTACTACCGCCCACTCCCCCTTATTTTTTATAAACAAAAATTTAAAAATGGCTCTACTTACTATTTAGGGGAAAGCACAAAGAATGTAATTAATACAGTTAGATAAACAAATAGATTAATGTAATTGGTGAGGTCTATGTTTGGACAACTATGCAATAATTAATTCGTGTATTTACCGTATTATACAATCTAAAATCAAAATGCATTTTATTAACAAACCAGTTGCATCGACCCTAGCTTCTAGACGATATTGGTGGGTGTAAGGAAAATAGCCTTAAACCACCCCACGACATAAGTAAAGCCTCCCTTGAGAGTAATTTTCGATATTTTAAGCTTCAGACAGAAAACCTTTCTACTTTATATTTTAGGATATGAATTAAATTAACAATTTACCAATTGGCTTCTTTCTCACCGACGTTGGTCTGGAAATTGAAAATAATTTTATTTTAAACTAATTTACTTCTATAGTAAATAGACCATCCGTCCGTCTCTATGTCACTCTAACTAATAATGTCGCGCATCTGACATAGTATGTTTAGCTTCTTTATTTATGACGTTGTGTTAAGCCGAGATTCGATACTATCACCTCCCCGATGACAAGCGGATGCTCTACATGTTGAGCCCGCGGTCTTGAGTAAGATTAGGTTAAGTAAAGGTTATAAGAGCCCTGTTTGAATATAACCCTTTAGGAGCAATGTATAAGGGCCAACCCAGGGAGGGAAGGGAAAATTTGGCTGTTCATTAAACTGTCCTCTAAGTTTAATGATGACGTTTTCTTATGAGTTGGCTTAACAACTTTGGGGAATTTTAATGTATATTGATTGGTTGATTAATTAAGCTGAGTGACCAATTGTAATGTTCATAAGAGGTAATTTTGTGTATCATCTTTGGGAATGTACATAAATTTATCTGCCATTGCCTTATCCCTTGAGATCCCTGGGCCAACCTGAGAAATTTGTTTATCAAAAATAATATAATTTTTTTCAAGTTTTACCTTGGTGATGGTATAATTTCTTCTGTTGGAGGTTTTTCTTCTGTCTCAACTTTTGAATCAGTGTTATCATTAGAAGCTTCATCCCCTTCAATTTCATCCTTCTCAGAATCAGTCTAAATTGAGAAACTTTTTAGGGTTCTACGACAAACGCAAGAGTCCCAAACGTCGGAGTGGACAAACGTCGAAGTGGATACTTAACCTAACCTAACCTATTTTAGACCATCTTATAGGTTTTTTTAAATGCCTAACCCCTGAGGGGGGCATATTTGTTCATTCATATCTTAACCTAACCTAATCTGTAAAGAAATACTTAATAAAATTAATATTTTAACACTCCTGCGTTTGTCCACTCCGACGTTTGGGACTCCTGCGTTTGTCCTGAAACCCTTTTAAGTGCCTATAAAAATTACTGGCCTAACATTAGTCAATTAATATGTATACTGGCCTGCCATTGGAACTTTAGTCTGTGTATTGGCCTATCACTGGTCATTTGTATTGTATGAAGTAATATTTAAAGACACTGTAAAGAGCTTCTAAATCAAGGGGTAAAGAACCAAGATAATCCTTATAATAATGACATTAAAAAAAAATTCTATAAGAAACATATGAAATTCACCTTCGATATGGTATTCATTTTCATTTCAAAGAAAAACTGTTTGATTAACAATTTTGCTATTGTTATGGATATATGGCAGAAATATAACTGGAAAAAATTTGAGGAAATGAGCATGATAAGACACTGCACAGAGGTTTAAAACAATAATTTGTTGAACATTTTTAAAAATAAATTTTTAAAGCTAAGCTTTTAATAATCAGAGTCCGTTCGTCCGTATAGGATAGCTCTTTTTGTTAATTTTTATTTGTAAGTATTGTCCTATCGATTTCTAACCTTCATATAACAGTTACTATTTAGACAATTTGGGGCAATTTTATAATTCCAATAAAACATGATGACTTTTAACTTTTTTGACAACAACCTTTTGTATGTTATAATATTTCTATTAATTTTTTTTGTATGATGATTTCTTATAATTTTTCACTTTAATAACTGTGGAAAGCTGTTTATAATACGATGCGATAAATAACTATTACACAATTTAGATAGGAAATATTTAATAAATTTGTCCACTTTTGGATCATATATCACCACACCCCTCTTTAACCAAACTAAATATCCAAAAAAGATTAAATTGACCAAACATATGTGGATACATTTTTTTATATATATTATATATTTGTATTTTTTACTGTAATTAAAGAATGCAGCTTTTACAGTTAAAAACTAAAATAAAAAGTCGTTGGTTGTTTATTATATTTCAAAATCCTATTTTCTTAAACTTAAAGGGAAGCCATATAGTGATTTTTAAACTCAAGTATCTTAACGGATAAACCAATAGACGATAAATTGATGTACATCCCCACTGATGATAAATATAAAACTTTGGATAACAGATTAATTTACAGTCCAATATCCCCTTCCTTTTAATGCTACTAAACTTGTTTTCTTAAATTATTGAATTTAGAAATGTTGCATCCATAATTTTATTGCTTATTAATTTGCCAGCTAAGTGGCTAGGCAGTAAGTCACTCAAGCAGAACAATAATTCTATAATTCTGGTTAGATTCAGTTTAAAAATTGAAATCATAACTGATCTTCTGTAAGGTGTATTACTAGAGTAACGGATAGCTTATTTCGTTAGTTTATACATTTATATTCTGATTATTCAGTTCTGACACTATATAAGTGTTCATGCCCGTTTGTTCTAACTTTTCAGTGCTTCGCTTTTATGGATGTTGTCATCCTTGTTTTTTTTTATGAATTTACATTAATGTAAAAGTAGTTTCAGTAGGTAAAAGCTTTAGGTTATTAGTTAGTATAATTTTCTTACTTTTTGAATCAATACAAAATAGAAAATTCAAAAAACATTTTTAAGCTTGAGACAAACATATTGTCGTCCATGGTTCTTAAAGAAAATACATTGTGCTTAAAATGTTTTCTTATACTATAAATCTTTAATATCTTACTTTATAACTCCTTATCCCTTTAAGACATTGAGAATAAAAGACAGCCAATTACTGATGACTGATATTATATAAGAAAAAAATCTGCAAATGTAAAGTAATAGACAAAAAATAAAGACAAAGATTTAAATCAGAATTAAGTTTTATAATTTAATTTTAACAAAAACTTATTTAATATTTCAGCATTATCTAAATAAATTTAAAGTTTTCCTATATATTTTTACCTGGATGACCTTGCCAGCATTCTGGAATCGCCAGGACATTCAAAAAAAAATTCCATTTATGTGCAATTACTCATGGAGGGAGGGAACATTAGACTTTTTATTACACTAAAGTTTTCTATTTGGTTGACTAATTAAGTTAGATGTCTAAACATATCAACCACTAGTTGTAATCTATAGAAGTTGTATGGTAATTGGGGATGTTCATAAATTTATCGGCCATTGTGTTATCCCTTTAGATCCCCAGTAATTGCCAGATTTGAAAAGTTACTTTTGTATGCTTATCTTTTAAACACCGAAAAATTTTGGAGAGTAGTACCCCCCCCCCCCCCCCCCACCCATCCGCGATCTCTAAAATTAAATCATACAAGTTCCCAGGAAGAATAACAAACAAAAAGTGTAAGTTTAAAATAAAATGCACTTACCTGATCTAATTCTGGTGTAACTTTGTTTTTATTTGCCTTCTGAAGCAATCCAAATATATCCTCATCCCCACTCTCTTCTTCTTCCTAAAGTAAAGTAAAAACAAAAAACACAACTTCCATAACAATCAAAGCACAGAAAATCATGGATTGACAAACGAACAAAATGAGTTTTAGAGATAATTTCGGTATTCTTGAAGAAAGAGAGGAATATTATAAAACCTAATGTTAAATAAAAAAATCATATCAAATCTACATATCAATATAAATGTCTTTATATTATGTTATCTTATATTTAAAGGGGTATCTTATAATAAACTATGAGTTATTTCGCTGCTGACCCATGCTTAAAAACCGTCTTACCTTACCTTTTAAGGGTGGGATTCTCCTTCGATTTAAAAGTGATCATCTAGAGAATCAAGAGCATGATCGACTATTAATAGGATGCGATACTCTACAGGGAGTAAGGGAGGGGACAATGGATCGAATATTCAATTTTTAAGGAGTCTCAGACTTTGGGGACTGGCTTAAAGGGAATGTGCACGAATACAGCAGATTCTTACTGATTTCGGGGAATTGCGCATCAACTAGCTGAGCTAGTTTTGAATATGCAGACAGAAAAGTTTGTTATTTATCGCTGGTTTTAACAAATATTTTTTCCCAAGAAAATGTCTTTTCATGTATAGAAACTCTACTGTGATATTTATGTATTAAATAATCTAAGAACCGCTTGAATTTAGGGGTCAGTTATAAATATATCAGAAGGGTTGAGGTAGTTCTAAACAAGATTTTTCTAGTGATTAATTACAGAATGTTTACTACATTGTGATGTGTTGATAATTTAATTTTCAAGTAAATGATTTTTTTCTTAGAACTAATTTTGTTCTAAATTAGGTTACCATGATCCCTTTACAATTTTCTTGATAAATCTGGTTTTTATTGCTTTTCAGCGAACCCTCTTAAATTGAATTAATTGCCCATTGTCCCCTCCCTTACTCCCTGGATACTCTAACACCCAAGGATACTAGTTTAAGTAAAATCCAACAGACTACCAACCCTTTGATTGCCCGACCTTTGTCTGAGAAGTCCTAACATAGCAGCAGTAGTAACTATTTTTAACGTCTTTAGTTATGACGCGGTGATTGGCCGAGATTCGAACCTATCACCTCCTCGACGACGAGCGGATGCGCTTCGTGTCGAACCACGGTCGCAGGTTAATCTTAACGAGTGAATCCGCTGCTAAGCCATGCTTAAAACTCATCTCACCTCAAAATTAAAGAGGCTTTGTTTGAGTTTACCAGTAGCTGAGCTTGGAAGGCTTTTTAAACTGAACAAAAATGGCATGAGAGATTTAAAACATATAAATGTGCAGAATTGGTATATATCCACTCCCCTAGCAAAAAAGAGGAGCTGATACACACTTCTTAAAAGCGGTCTACATCCCTTAAAACAGCCAAGAGGTGTTAAGTGAAAAGACCACCTCTTTTGAATTTAAGATTTGTGTAAAAAAGAATTTTACACTGCGCAAATTTAACAATTAATTTTAAACACAGCTTTTTATTACACGAGTCCCCAAATTCTATAATAAGGGGTCATATTGGGTAACAACATTGGGGATGTACATCAATTTATCGGCCATTGTCTTATCCCTCATCAAAATATAAATAAAAAACGGTGAATTAGTGAGTAAGATGAACCTTAAAAGAAATTCTACCCTATAAAAAAATGTACTAAAACCTTTTCAAGAAATCATCATCATCATCGGAAGAACTATTATCAAAAACTTCTTTTGCAGTCTTCTTGAAGTCAGTAGTATCCTCGTTAGCTTGAGGTTTTTCAGTAGCTGCTTTGGTAGTAGGTTTGGATGCTGGGAGCTTAGAGGGAGTTGACTTTTTAGCAGCACCTTAAAAAGATTGTAACTGAGGGTTTTAAAAGATTATTCACATGTAGCCAAAGGGGGGGGGGAGGGGTAGATATACCACACTTTTCTGGGATCTTGTCGAGTCAAGTATCAACTGTTGGGAATATCAAAGGATGACTCCATGCAAAATTTGAGCCGGATCCGGCCAAAACCGGCCGTGAATTTTATAAAAAAACCGGTTTTTTCCGGTTTTTAGGGGGTATCTGTAAATCGATTCAGCTGGAGCAAAACCGGTTGGAGGTACAAAAAATTTTACTTCACATGAAATTTAGCCAATGCAATTGCCTACAAAAATGTACTTCATCATCAACTTGATTGGACAACTCTTTCCCCTCCTAAATGTCCATTAAAACCTCGGAAACGGCAAAAATCGACAAAAATCACGCCTTCGGCGGCGAATAACGGCTAAACGGTCAGCCGGAGGCGAATGAAACATAAATAAAGAAATGTCCGCCTCAAAAAGTTGTTCAATATCAAAGAGATGCTTGAAGTCTCTAAAACGACTCCTTACCCTCCTTTAAGGGGAAAAACTGAAAAAACGTCATTTTCAAAAGTATGCCCACTTCGTGGGTGTGGGGGGCACTGAACCCGTCACCCCAGGGTCACCAAATATAAAGTCTAGGCGGCTCACATTGCTGAATTTTCACCAAGTGAAAGTCTTGTGTCATTATATCTTATGAGAAAAAAGTTATTAATTAATTAAAATTTAAATTTTGATTTTTTGATGGATTTCTTTGATGAAATGACAGGCCGGTCAATTTTTAGGCCATTTTTTGCGGTTTTTGGGCCGTCAGGCCCAAACGGTTTGAGATAATCTCACGGGACCTTTTGCCCAACCTAAGTCTGGTTATTTGTGAGGTCTAGGAAAAAAAATCAGACTTACGCAAAAGATTATGATTATAATCTTTACACAGAAAAATGGCACGAGGTGAGGGTTTGAGGGGGCAAAATGAGCCGACCAGCGATTTTTGACGGCGCGCAGCGACGTCGTGCTTCATCCAATCCGAGATTTTTTTTTCTTAGACCTCACAAATAACCAGACTTAGGTCGGGCAAAAGGTCCTGTGAGATTATCTCAAACCGTTTGGGCGTGACGGCCCAAAAACCGCAACAAATGGCCTAAAAATTGACCGGCCTTTCATTTCATCAAAGAAATCCATCAAAAAATCAAAATTTGAAATTTTAATTAATTAATAACTTTTTTCTCATAAGAGATAATGACACAAGACTTTCACTTGGTGAAAATTCAGCAATGTGAGCCGCCTAGACTTTATATTTGGTGACCCTGGGGTGACGGGTTCAGTGCCCCCCACACCCACGAAGTGGGGTTACTTTTGAAAATGACGTTTTTTCAGTTTTTCCCCTTAAAGGAGGGGAAGAAGTCGTTTTAGAGACTTCAAGCATCTCTATGATATTGAACAACTTTTTGAGGCGGACATTTCTTTATTTATGTTTCATTCGCCTCCGGCTGACCGTTTAGCCGTTATTTGCCGCCGAAGGCGTGATTTTTGTCGATTTTTGCCGTTTTCGAGGTTTTAATGGACATTTAGGAGGGGAAAGAGTTGTCCAATCAAGTTGATGATGAAGTACATTTTTGTAGGCAATTGCATTGGCTAAATTTCATGTGAAGTAAAATTTTTTGTACCTCCAACCGGTTTTGCTCCAGCTGAATCGATTTACAGATACCCCCTAAAAACCGGAAAAAAACGGTTTTTTATAAAATTCACGGCCGGTTTTGGCCGGATCCGGCTCAAATTTTGCATGGAGTCATCCTTTGATATTCCCAACAGTTGATACTTGACTCGGCAAGATCCCAGAAAAGTGTGGTATATCTAGGGAGGGGGTATCGACAACACCCCACTCCATCCATTTTTAAAATTTGGTTTAAAAAGAATGAGTACAAAAATGGGGGGGGGGGGTAGGGATTTTTTCATGGGGCGATTTCTCTCAGGAGGGTGAAGGTACCCTCCGTCAAAATAGTTATACATCTTCCCAGTACCTATGAGAAGGTACGTTGTAAAAGAGACCATATTGGTTAAGTGTTAGCGAGATCCATCGGTACAGACAGACACACACAAATACACAGAGATCCTGTTACTTTATTATAAGGACTAGCGGCTAGGCCCCTTAGAGGCCTCTAGGAGCACTTTAGGTGGTGGTGAATTTAAGTTGACCCACCTCCCCCCCTAGTTTTAGTGTCAAAAAGAAAAAGTACAATCGCTTTCTATTTTTTTCTTTTTGTGAGGAGGGGAGGGGGATCCTGTTACTTTATTATAAGGATAAAAGGTTTGGAATAGTTTGATAAGTTCTATAAGCTATTAATATAGAATGAAATTATGACATATTTTCAACAAACAAATTTACCTAATTTTGAAGTCTTTGGTTTAAATAAATCGTCATCTGAATCAGAATCAAACAAAACAGATTTGGGTTTGTGAGTTTCTTTCTTTTTTACAACAGCTTTAGGAGTATCTTTTTTAGATACAGTTTCTTCTAATGCTTCAAAATTATCAGAAATCATTTTGGAATCATCATTTCTCACAATAATTTTCTTTCTAAAAGTTAAGCGATGGTCAAATAAATATTTCAAAGTATATTTTGGAAGATTTTTCAAGATTAGTTTCGTTAATTTTTTTTTATAAAATAAAGAAATTATATTTATATCTATAATAACTTTTGATAGCAAATTATATTTATATAATGATTTTATAATTGTTTAACTGTCGTTAGGTCATTTGTGTTTTATATGAGGCCATATCATGTTAGGAATCCGAAATAATATCAAAATGCAATTAAAACCTACTTCTTTTCAAGTGGTTGTTGTCCTCCAAGTTTAAGGTTAAGTTCCGCCATAATACCAAGCTTCCCAGTCTTTGGTTCTGAATTTTTTGTTTTGTATGAAAATAAGTTTATTAATTTACCTAAATGATTCTAAAAATTGTTTACTTATTTTTAAGCTACTTAAAAAAAAACATTTTTCTGGCATTTTCGTTCAAAAGGCCTTTTTGAGCACAGAAACCCTTGCCCCCCCTCCCCTTTTGTGATAAAATTGAAATTAAGGGAGGTATCTCTTTAGGGGTAAGGGCACCGCAGGTACACGCTACGCAGGGTTAGGACCCTCGTAGTGGTAAGGCATATAAAAAAATTGCCCTTTCTTATATTCAGTACTCGATACGCACTTTGAGAGAAAGCACAAGTTTAAATATATATTTTTTACCATCGCTATCATCATCATTGGTATCATCCTTTGGTTTAGTTGTGATGGGAGCAGGAACAACCAAAGGATTTTCATCCTCTAAATCACTGAAGTCACTGAAAAAAAAGATTGACAACATCCATAAAAGCAAAGCTCTGAAAAGGTAGCTGGTCAAAGAAACTTTTACACTTTTACAATCCTATTATATAAAGTAGTAAGCGTTTTTTGTCTGTCCCGAAGGATTTCGCTAACCGCTGAACCGATATTGTTCTCCTTTACAGTGAAGCTTCGAATAGGTCCTGGGAAGGTTTTAAACTATTTTTCGAGAGGGTGTCTTCACCAACCTCTTCCCCAAAAATGATTTTTTTTAACTCTTTTGAAACTCAAATTTAAAATAGGATAAGGTCGACTTTTCCTTCTCCTACCAGTGCAGTGCCCCTAGAGGCTTCTAGGGGCGTAGCCGCTAGTGTCTAATAAAGTAGAATAAAAATATATTACCCTAAACAAAATTTTAATTAAGTTTGTTGCAAAACTGCTTAAATATAGGTGAGTTAAAGCACATAAAATATTGTTGTTAAAAAAGTTAAAAATTAATATGTTTTAAACTGACATACAGACTTTCTAGTGACGATTATAATGTTGCTATGCTTTCTAAATTATACCTAGCTGTTCTAGGAATCAACAAGCAAAGTTTGAAACTTATAAGACAATTCTAACATAAGAGCTAACCATTATACGGAAAGAGGTAACCTTTACGGACGGACAGACCGACTATATAAAATTGGGCCTCGCTTTAAAAACTATTATATCTTATTCTATTTTTAAAAGCAAAGCTTTTCTCAAATTAGGGTCAGTACGTCCGTCAGTAACTGGTTGCTCTTATTTTTAATTTAGGCATGTCCTATCAATTCCAAACTTGGCATGGTGCGTCAATTTAAAGTATTATGTGATACTAGCGGCTACGCCCCTAGAAGCCTCTAGGAGCACTGGTAGGAGGGGGAAAAGACGACCTCATCCAATTTTAAATTTGAGTTTAAAAGAGTTTTAAAAAAATATTTTTGGGGGGAGGGGGGTGAAGACACCCTCTCCAAAAATAGTTTAAAACCTTCCCGGGACCTATAAGAAGCTTCACTATAAAGGGGAACAATATCGGTTCAGCGGTTAGCGAGATCCTTCGGGACAGACAAAAACACTTACTACTTTATATAATAGGATAATTATCATATTTATATGTTTATGGAACACCTATTTCTAGGACAATAAAGTACAATATTATGAGCCTATCATCTCTATCACAAAGCCCTAAACTGCAAGCCCATCCTTAAACGGTATCCTGTATTTATGCAGTTTTGCAACAATCTTACAATTTTGATTAGACTTATATTATATTTATATTATTCGTATTTAGTACTGACACTTTCCATGTGTTTATGTTCGTTTGACCTACCGATAAATATTTTGCAAATATCCTAAAGTTTTTTTCTGCTGAACATTCATGTATGAATCTTTTTGTAGTGCCTATAAATATGACGTCATACAATACAAATGACCAATGATAGAAAAAAAAACAATACAAGTATACATTTTTAGTGACCAATAGTAGGCCAGTATGACGTCTTTTTTATAGGCACTATAAAAAGGTTCTTCATTTATTTTTAGTTACACATATACGTTAAGTACAATTTCTTCTGACTTCTGAATTTAGATGAAGCTTTGAAGAAAGATTGCATCCGGAAAGACAGACTTATGGAGTAGCTATGCTCACTTGAATTATAATTAGCTTGTTAATATTTCGTGTAGATTCATTATGATTACATAATTGCAATTCTATTTTTGTATTCTGCCCATTCCTTTCCCCCAAAATAAATAAATCATATATAATCTATTTTAACCCAACCTAAGCATCTGTAAATACTGAATTTAATATTGTTTTGTTTGCCTCTAAATAAACGCTTATATATAAAGTTACCCTGAGTCATTTGGGTTGAAGCGGAGCTTCATTACAATTAAGATATCGGATAAAAATTGACTAACCTGTCGCTATGATTAAACACTAATGGCTTTTTGGTTGCTGTTGTTCTTGGCGATGGTAGAACTGGTAGAGGTGGTTGTCTTTTGGTCAATGGACTTTTTTAACACATCAATTAATCAATTTATAGATGCTTATGATTTAATTCAGAGAAAGAGGGGACAATTGGCTCTTTATTGCACTAGTCCCCAAAGTTTTAAGATAATGTTTTATTATTCGTTGACTTAAAAACTTTGGGAACTTCATTGAATTTTTTGGTTCGTTTATTAAATTGAGTGTTCATTGGTTCAAACAACTAATTTTAATCTACAGAGGGGGTAATTATGTGCATCATGATTCGGGATGTACATCAATTTATCGGCCATTGTCTTATCCCTTAAGATCAGTATTTCTATTAACACATTGAAACCAATGCATTGATAGGATTAAAATCTTTTAGTAGAATTATGAAAATCTTCTACCTTTTTAATATATTTTTAATCTAAAACATCATTTCATGAAGAAGTCTTGTATACATCCAACCTCTTTTTTTAGGGCATGTTCTATTAAGATGCTATGGGCTGTGCCACTAGTTTAAGTGAAATTAGAGCGCTAGGCAGTGACAAATAAAGGTATAAAATATTGATTGAAGATTCCTGTGAATTTCTTCTTCGTCCGATGGTGATACCTGTGAATCTAAAATTAAGAAACATAAAAAAGTTTACAGCAAAATTGATCCTCTTATAATAAAGTAACAGGATCTCGCTGACCGCTGAACCGAAATGGTTCACCGTTAGAGGGTAGTTTCTTATAGATCCTGAGAATGTAAATAACATTTTTGGGGAGGGTAACGCCTCCCTTCAATGATAAATTGCCCCTAGAAAAAAATTAACCTCCCCCACCAAAAAAAAAAATTTGTTCTATTTAAATCAAAAATGAAATTGGGTTATCGAATTCAACTCCGCCCTCCTAAAATGCCCCCTAGAGACCTCTAGAGGCGTAACCGCTAGTAATCAATAAAGGATATCAATATCAATCCTATTATTTAAAGCAGTATTTTTTGGCAACGATTTTAAAATCCACTCAAAAAGGAGTTCTACATTTTGAAAAAGCTTTGGAAATATAAATGATGATATAAATAAATAGATGAGTGGATTATTATACCTGAATCTATTTCTAGAGCTACAGAGGAGGAAGGTCTGGATATATGAATAGATAGATAGATTATTATACCTGAATCTATTTCTGGAGGTACAGGGGAGGAAGGTCTGGATATATTAATAGATAGATAGATTATTATATCTGAATCTATTTCTGGAGGTACAGGGAAGGAAGTATGGATAGATGAATAGATAGATAGATTATTATACCTGAATCTATTTCTGGAGGTACAGGGGAGGAAGGTCTGGATATATGAATAGATAGATAGATTATTATACCTGAATCTATTTCTAGAGTACAGGGGAGGAAGTATGGATAGATGAATAGATAGATAGATTGTCATACCTGAATCTATTTCTGGGGGTACAGGGGAGGAAGGTCTGGATATATGAATAGATAGATAGATTTTTATACCTGAATCTATTTCTGGGGGTACAGGGGAGGAAGGCCTGGATGGAGAACTTGATGAAAATTCTGATTCATCCTCAACTTCTCTCTAAAAATGAATCAATCAAATTAATCTTTAACTAATTTCGTTCAGGATAACTGCCCAACTTTTAAAAATCGCCTTCCCACCAAAAATCATTAAACCCCCCAACCTCACGAAGATTCAATATAATATTGTTGAAAAATTTGAACGTTGTTATTTTCTACCAAAATTAGATGAAAAGTGAATAGTTAAACCTAACACTTTGGATGTCAATATGATTTATAGTCCAATGTCCCCTCCCTCAAAGGTCCATATGGCATAATAGTTATTTATCGCATTATATTATAAACAGCTTTCCGTGGATATTAAAATGCAAAAAAATACGGACCCGCGGGGCAATAGGTCCGGGCTAGCAGACTATTCTTAGTCTAATGATTTTTATTTTAATATTCGTGGAAAATTGTCTGTAATACGATGCTGTACATGATTTTTCATAACCAGGTCTAATCCAGCGGATATTATTATCTGGAAATACCTTTTCCTCTGTTTCATCATCGCTTTCATCATCACTACTGGACTCAGAACCAGTATCTATGATATAAAATAGTATAAAGTAGTAAGTTTTTATTTTGTCTGTAGATTAAGATTTCGATATATACTGAAATAATTGAGTTCTTCATTTTATGAAAGTTCCTTTTAGGTCCCTAATCGCACCTACCATTTCCTGAGATCTTTAACTTGGGACATAAATACTACTTTATATCATACACTAGCGGCTGTGCCTCTAGCATATAGGCATTCTGCATTCAAAGTGGCAAAGAGGGGCTAGAAAAATAGCTTAAAACCACCCAAAGACTTAGATCTGGAAATTAAATAGCCTAAAACCATCACAGCAGTTACGAAGCTGAAATAGAAAACCCAATCGGTTTAGTAGTTGTCGAGATCTTAAGCTTCAGACAAAAAAAACATACTACTTTATATAGAGGATTGTTTGAATGTTTTGAAGACGCCAGTGTAATTAATATAATATTAAAAGTTTTAGACAAAAATACTCTGAATATTTTACCTTCCTTGACATCGACATCAAGACCAACATGATTATCCTGCATCCAGTCTGGAGTTCCAATAATGTGGGGTAGAGCTCGTGCCATCAAGGGGTTCTAAACAACAACAAGTATGACAACACAGGAAGAGAGAGCTACAATGAGCTGTTTATTACACTAGTCCTCAAATTTTTGAAATGACGTTTTCTCGTACTCATTCGAAACCGATTAATATCCGTTGGATTAGAACCAGTTCTCATCCATACGAAAAAACTATAACTAGCATCGTATTATACCCATACGAATATGAAAATCATAAGATTAAAACCAGTTATAATAATACGATGCGAGAAATTACTATTCTTATTCGTTCGCTTTAAACTTTTGGGACTTTTATTGAATTTTAAATGGTTGGTTCATTAAGATAAGGGTCCAAACGTTTCAGCCACAAATTGTAATCTACAGAAAGGGTTATTTTGTGTATCATCATTAGGAGCGGAAATCAAATTTTTGGCTATTTTCTTATCCCTTTAGATCCCTGATTACAACAACTATAAGTAGCAGGGATCTAAAGGGATAAGTAAATGGCTGTTAAATTGATGTACAGTACATCCCAAGTAATACTACACAAAATTACTCCTGTATATTTAATATTTATACAATTAGATGTTTGGACACTAAATTTAATGAACCAGATTCAATATAAGTCTCCAAAATTGTAAACCCAACAAATAAGAAAAGGTTATTATAAAAATTTGGGGCCTAGTGTAATAAACAGCCCAATGTCCACTCATTAAAGATCATATGGCTAGTATTTATTTATTAATATTAAATTTATTGGGGAAAAATCACGAAACCTTCAATATAAGTCTCAAATGTTCTCTATTTATGTATCATGACTAATGGACCGACGGACCATGTAAATTATATACTGGATGCCCATTGGTTTAAGAAATCTTGAAAAGGAATTGAGAAAATCAAACTTCACCTTTCTGATTAACGATTATACAGGCTAAGTGAATTATAAAGTAGCTTCGCTAAGAAAAAAGGACAATTTTGTATAGAGGAAAAATATAAAAAAACATAACATTTCTATTTATAGCACTTTGAATTCCAAGCTTTGTGTATCAATAATGCAGGCAACTGCATCATAACTAAGAACATTAAAAATAAAATTGTTCCTACTGCTGCTATGCCTTTGCCCAAAACAGGCACAACTCATTACAGTTATGACTTTCAGATAAGGGTTGTGCAATCAAAGGGTTGTTGGTTGTCTGAAGGGCGTTTGACAATTTAATCATGCACATTATTTAGCAAGATTTAGTTCTGAGATAAACCTAGATAAGATCTTGTGGTGTCCTCTTGGCTAGCCGAGGCTACGTAAGAATTAACTGACCAACCAGAATTTTTTTTAATAGCTTCGCTTCTAAGTTAAATACCTTGAGTTGTAGAGCTCCAACTTTTATGTTGTCATCATCTTCTGAGTCTGATTCTTCTAACTAGATGATAGATAGATAGATAGATAGATAGATAGATAGATAGATAGATAGATAGATAGATAGATAGATAGATAGATAGATAGATAGATAGATAGATAGATAGATAGATAGATAGATAGATAGATAGATAGATAGATAGATAGATAGATAGATAGATAGATAGATAGATAGATAGATAGATAGATAGATAGATAGATAGATAGATAGATAGATAGATAGATAGATAGATAGATAGATAGATAGATAGATAGATAGATAGATAGATAGATAGATAGATAGATAGATAGATAGATAGATAGATAGATAGATAGATAGATAGATAGATAGATAGATAGATAGATAGATAGATAGATAGATAGATAGATAGATAGATAGATAGATAGATAGATAGATAGATAGATAGATAGATAGATAGATAGATAGATAGATAGATAGATAGATAGATAGATAGATAGATAGATAGATAGATAGATAGATAGATAGATAGATAGATAGATAGATAGATAGATAGATAGATAGATAGATAGATAGATGGATAGATGGATAGATTGATAGATAGATAGATTGATAGGTGTATCACCTCTATATATTCATAGAATTGTTTGATAATATTTAGTCCATCATCCATTGCCTTTTTCTTCACCTAAATAAAAAATGTCTGTATTTCTTTACAGCGATTTTGTAAATTTTTTATTTGACTAACACATTTTGAAATACATTTTTGATTTCATTGCTTACAAATTTTAAAATTCGATTGTATAAGGTAAAATTGTTATTAATTAAAGTGACCTTAGAGGCCTCTAGGGACAATTGATTAATCTTGAGAGGGTGGTGGTACCCAACCCCAATATAGATATAAACATTGCCAGGATCTATGAGCTACATGCTAAAGGAGCAACATATCAGTTCAGTGGTTGGTCAGATCCTATGGTACAAACATGTACAGACAGCCTAGCCTCTTACTTTCATATAAGGATATTAATTTGTATTACCTCGTCAATTGACATTTCTTCAGTGTCATTAGTAGTATTATCCTTTTCATTATTTTCAAAATTATTCTCTAGATTTTCTTCTTCAACTCTTAGCAAATAGTTACAATTATGACAACATCCATAAATATATGTACATATATAAAAGGGCATGAATACTAAATGGACATACAGACACATTGAGCATAGCATAACGCACTAACAGACTGATTTATGGACTGACTGACTGACTGACTGACTGACTGACTGACTGACTGACTGACTGACTGACTGACTGACTGACTGACTGACTGACTGACTGACTGACTGACTGACTGACTGACTGACTGACTGACTGACTGACTGACTGACTGACTGACTGACTGACTGACTGACTGACTGACTGACTGACTGACTGACTGACTGACTGACTGACTGACTGACTGACTGACTGACTGACTGACTGACTGACTGACTGACTGACTGACTGACTGACTGACTGATTGACTGACTGACTGACCGACTGACTGACTGACGGACTGACTGACTGACGGACTAACGGACTAACTGACCGACTGACTGACGGACTTACTGACGGATTGACTGACGGACTAACGGACTGACTGACGTACAGATGACTGAATTATGGATTAAATTACGGTATGACTGACGGACTAACTGAATGACTGACGGACTGAAAGACGGTTTGACTGACGAACTGACTGGCCAACAGACTGACGGACAGACTAACGGACAGACGGACGGACTGACTGACGGGAAAATCGATTTCGAAGCCACACCGGAAAAATTTATTTCCCTATACCTGTGTTCAATAAACTTTTGATTTGATATAAGACTAATCTGAAAACAAAATTGAAATGTTGCTTATTATTTTGTTAAAAATAATCTAATTATTGTCAGAGTGTCGGAACGTAGTAAGCAGAATATTAATCTTTAAGTCTAAGCAAATTTGTATATAAACTTGTTGCAAAATTACGTAAGTACAGGATATTGTTTGAAGACATACTTACATTTTTAAGACTTGATTATGGAATTATGGAGATGCTTCGCTCATAATATTCTACATTGTTGTTCTAGGAATCAATATTCCAAAGATATCGATGAGTAGGAAAAATATATCTCACAAAAAAATGTTGTCAAAAAAGTTATAAATCAGCAAGTTTTAAATGGACGTACGGACTTTCTGGTAACGAATACATAGTTGCTACGGACGGACGCAAAAAATAAACCTTATTTGACGCATTTTTAATCCTCACATCAAGCATCCTAAAATCAATTTAAAAAAAGAATATTTTATAATTCAATTAATTAAAACAAAATCTTATAAAAATTAAATTTTAAAACTTTGGGGACTAGTGTAAAAAACAGTCCAATGACATCTTCATTCTGATTATTATTCATGACTGATTGATTACCTTGTCCTATAATCATGTGTTCTGATGTTGTGTAGAATAGTATCCGAGTTCTTTTTCACTTTGTCAGTTAGATTCTTCATTTTACTGAAATATGTGGATTAAATTTTTTAATAATCCTGTAATAAAGTAACAGTATTTCTGTCTGTTTGTCTATCTGTTTGTATCCCGCTAATCGCTGGACTGATATGGTTCTCCTTTACAGTGTAGCTTCTCATAAGGTTTATAACTATTTGGGGGGAGGGTACCACCACCATCCCAAGCGAATGTACCTCTAAATACCCTTACTTCCCTTCAATTATCTATAATACAAAGTAGCTTGATGTCTATCCGTCCGTCCGTCCGTCTGTCCGTCCGTCTGAAGCTTAAGATCTCGGTAACCACTGAACCGATCGGATTCTACTCTTCAGGGTATATACCTATTGGTCCTGTGGTGGTTTTAAGCTATTTTATTGGGGGGTGGGACACCCCCAACCCCCCCCAAAAACAAAAAATCCCCCCCCCCATTTTTTTTGCTGAAGATTTCCTTGGTCCTTTATGTTTTGTAGAAGATTTCCTTGGTCCTTTAACGAATTTCGCCTTAATTTTTTTATCATCTCTTGGGGCAAAGCCGCTAGTATTTAGATATTGTAATATTTTTGGGTATTAACCTCAAAAGTTTTTTATCCTCTTCTATCCCCCAAGAGCCAATTTTCTTGTCCAAATCATGTAATTCACTCATTTTTATCTAAAAATGTTAATCTTTCATTTTTATGTCACATAAAAATTGTAAAAAAGATTTCAATATATATATTTTATTTATGAATTAAAAAGATATCAAATATTAAAACTCCCACAAGTAAACTAAAAGATAAGGATTTATACACAAATGGTTGATATTTAAATTTTTAGTACAATTTTATAACTTTAAAGATTTATATTTGTACATAATTTTTAAAAATCATATTATTTTCTTCAAATTAATAAATTTATTATTACAATTCAAAGTTTTTTACTTAAAAAAAAACCTTATTATTAAAAGTTACTAATATTAGTACTATAAATTCTCTGTACATTTTAAAAATTTTATGAAAATTATTGTAGACTTATATTTTTTGTGGTATTTAAAGTTAATTGATGTAAGTAAAAGCCTTTTAAAGTATATTTTAAACATATTATGTGTCCTCCGAGGTAAACTTTTAAAATAATTTGGGTGCTTACATTTGGGGGAAATTAGTCTCAGTAGAAATTATCCAAAGAAATGAGATGAATGCCGCTATTTCATTTGTTATGAAAAGTAGACAACAAGTTATTTGCGACTTCCCACAAAAAAATTAAAATTAAGAATTTAAGTGATTAAGTTATAACATTTTGGTCTAAAATTACAAAACTAATTTTGCCAATAAAAACAATATAAAGGAAGTAGTTTTAAAAAAATTAAGATATTAATGGCTCTGCTGCAACTTAATTGATAATTTTAAATATGTTTGTTTTTTAAAAATCTAAATTTTTAAAACAAAAAATTGCATGTCGACTAGGTATTATTTCTGGCTAAAATCTATAATTTATCTGTTAAAAATTTCAGAACTATAAATGTTTAAGCTATGACATCATATCAAGAAAGGTAAACTATCCAACGATTTATTTAAACACGTTCTTTCATTTCTTTTCTTATTATTTTTTATTGAATTTTGATTGGATGGTATACTAGTACAGCCTTAAACAAGGATACATATTAGCAGTTGCTTAGCAAAAAAGCATGGATGAACAAATGGACAAAGCGAGTTAAAGAGCTCGTATGTGTATATATATAGTGTTTTTATATATTTAAAACGCAAAACAATTATATAGCTATAGTCAAGACAGACAAAGATAATTGTAGAGAATAGCTTTGCTACTTAAAAACCTTAATAAAGAGAGGAGTAGGTTGCGCTTAAAATCCTTAAGGGTGCGAGTTTTAATGCTAAAAAATAGAAGTAGAACGATTATATTCACTAAATATGTGTAATTCTTATTGAAAAGAACTATAGACAAAATTTTTTTTAAGTTAACATAAATCTTTATTGTTCTATTACTGTTTTTAACTTAAAACTCACAACCTTTACGGATTTTTAGCGCTACCTACTCCTCCCTTTATCAACCAAAAATTTCACTCTAGACCTATGATTTTCTAATTTTTTCAACTGTATTTGCAGGGTTAAGCAGTTTGACAAAATTTTATACTCAGATGGGAAAATAGATCTGAAATCATTGAAAGAAAAGTCATATAGAGGTAAAATACTTCTTTTATGCTTCTTTTTAAAACTTATATCATTTTACTTAATATCTTCCTGTCGATTGGTGGATTTTAAAAGTTGTAAAACATTGTTTAATTTTATAGGTACCTACTTAATGTTTTTAATTTAACTCTTCTCTTACAAACTGTTTAATTTGATACATTTTTATAGTATGGCTTCGAAACCGATTAACATTACTGGATTAGAACCGATTTTCAGCCATACTGAAAAATCCTGTACTACAGACAATTTTCCACGAGTATTAAAATAAAAATCATGATTAATACCTACCAATTTTGTTAGCACGGGCCCTCGGCACCTCGGAGCTAACAAAAATTAATTTAATCTTTTAATTTTCCATTTTAAAATCCGCTAAAAGCTGTCCATAATACGATACGATAAATAACAATTAACTATTCTTGTATGTTGTTTATTATTTCACGCTGTATGCGAAATGATTTATATTTTTTTCTTCAAATTGTTTTTTTAATGTTTAGGTATACCAGAAGGGAATGGAAGACGATCTTTGACATGGAGAATTTTATTGGGTTTGTTGTTTTATTCAATTACCTACAATTTTTTTATATTTTTTTTTTTTGATGGGGTTGGTGTTTTTTGCTAGGGGTAAATTATCTTATATAAAAGATGTTTCGAAGCACTTTATTTTACTGAGTTATTATATCCCTCCCTTTCCCCTTCTCATTTGATGAATTTCTTTAGGGTATTTACCTCTTGACAGAGATAGTTGGTCAACTGTGGTAGAACAAAAACGAGCATTATACAAACAGTTTGTAGGTAACTAATAACTTTTTTTTATATTATACCTATCCTTAATAAAAAAATAAGTTTTTTTCAATGTAGTATTGCACATTATTTCTTTTGTAACATAGCGGATATTTTTGGTAAACTGCTGATCTGCACATAGATTGAAGAAAAAATTATGTGTCTCTAGCTTAGGAGTATAGGGGCGTAGCCGCTAGTTATAAAAAAGTACTCAATCAATATTTATTTGAATTTATTTTTTATAAGACGAAATAATAGTTCAAAATCCTGAGGCCAACTCTCCCGTGATAGAAGATCATCCCCTGAACCCAAATCCAAACAGCAACTGGCAGAATTTTTTCAAGGTTAGACCTAATCAAGGGAGGGAGGGGACATTGGGCTTTGTATTACACTAGTCCTCCAAAGTATTATAATAACGTTTTCTCTTTCGTTGGCTAAGCAATTTTGGGGACTTTAATTTAATTTTGATTGGTTCCAAACGTTTCAAAGATCCCTGCTAAAACCTGGATAAAGTTATTGAATAATAAAAAAAAGGTTGATGTACGTTAATTGTACCTGTCCGAAAGATGAAACTGTCCTGTTTGTCCGAAATTAGTCAATTACACCGTCACCCCCCACCGTTTAAATATATTTATACGAATGGATAATTGTACGATGGTGAGGTTTTTTTTTAAATTTTTCCTAATGTTTTCAAAAGGCTTAACCCACATTTCCCTGCCCTTGCATTATAAAATTATAGAAAAAATACTTGATAGTATTTTAATCTATAAATATAAATACATAACACATATATGAAAATATTTGTAGGATAATGAAGTCTTACTACAAATAGACAAGGATGTGCGACGATTGTATCCAGATATTTCATTCTTTTCCCAGCCATGTGAATTTCCAAATCAAATTGTTGGATCAGGTATAAAATAATATAGAAAAATATTTTTAATCAAGATAAAAAATGCAATTTAAAATAGGGTAAGGGGGGGGAAGTTTCGGTAAGGGGCTATTCTCGGTAATTTCGACCTACCTTCATTAAATGACCTTTTTCTCCATGTTCCTTTCAAATGACAGAAAAAAACATAAAAGCAAATTTGTTCCTTATTAAATTGCCTACAAAAAAGTATAAAATGAATTTTTTGTGAGATGAATATTAAGGGTACTTATTGGGTCTCAAAGTCGGACGAAAAATTTTTTTTTTCCAAAAATTTTTTAGTAGGTGTGTAAAGATCGACCTACACAAAAATTGGTAAGACCTAGAGCTGATCTGAAAAACTTTTTGAACTAGAAATTGCCCGCTTTTTCCAAATCCGTTGAGAGCTTTAAAATCGGGTTAATATTTTTTTCAAAAATGACCAAAGTTGGCGCCGGGGGAAAAATCGGTAATTTCAAAAGAAATTAAAATTCAACTTTTAAGGTCATGTTTTCATGTTTTCTTTTGTCAAATCTATTATTCCATATGGACTTTTTAAGAATTAGGCCTAAAAATGAATAGAACAGATAAAAAATAAAAAAAAAATTAATTCTATTTTTTGAATCAAAATTTTGCGAGGAAAAAATCAAAATTTCTGGTCCTTTGAAAAAAAAATATTTTTGACATAGGAGGAATAGTCCGATCTTTATGAATTTTTTTGTGGTTAATCCCAATCACCTATACTAAATATGATTTATTACGCTTGTTTGGTCGTTTGGCCTTTTTTCATCGATTTTTTTAAGGTTAAAATATAGTCAAGATTTTTTGCAAAGATGACACTTTTGCTTCAAATTCAATTTTTGAGGTCAATTTTTAATCAATTTTCATGTTTTTTGGGCTAAATCTATAGTTCAATGTTAGCTTTTTTAGGATCAGGCCTAAAAAGTAATAAAATACGTTTTTTTCTTATATTGATTTTAAGTTTTTTTAAAAAAATTTTTTCGAAAAAAACAATAGAAAATTCGCGTCTTTCAAAATTCATTTTTAACATAGAAGGAATAGTCCAATCATTATGAAACTTTTTGTGGATAATCCCTATAACCTATACTAATTATGATTATTTATGTTTGACTGGCCGTTTGGCCGTTTTTCATCGATTTTTTTTAGGTTGAAAAAAATTACCGATATTTCCCCCGGTGGTGGGGAAATATCGGTAACTTTTTTGCGGTCAATTTCGGCCAACTTCTAAAAGTCCTAGGATAATGTCCTTTTAGGACCTGATAGTCCTTTCTGTAAGCTTTCTACTGGTCTTGGTTTCATTTGAAAATATTAATATTTACCCCATTTTTTTCAAAAAAACCGAAAAAAAACCGAAATTTCCCCCCCCTTACCCTACCCTACTATGATTATTAGGTAGGTACTTCTTTTAAGGATTATTGAAAAAAAATTCTTTAACAAAAAAACTTCGATTTTTTATCTTTACCTGCGCTCCAAATAATTCTCTGAATATTTTGAATATTAGAACCCAAAAGGTTGTCTTAGCCGCTAATCATTAAGGTATTGATCGATTGCATCATCGGGTTAACCAGTCACAACTAGAAGTTCAGTCAAGTTCTAGGAAAGGATTCGGCCCTAGCTTGTAAGTATACTCTTCATATATTAGACAAAACATATTTGATTATCAGTGGAAAACCTTGATTATTTTTAAAACAAAAATGTAATAGAAAATTTACCTAAAAAACTTCACATGGGATTAAGTTAGCAAGATATTTCGCTACAAACCTATTCTTTTGTATCGTTAAGGATATACCAAATGCAATGAAACAAGGATGACAACATCCTTAAGTAGTGAAGCTTAAGAATTATGGATGGACCACCGGAAAAAATAAACTATAAAGAAGTATCATGAAAAAAACATTAAACTTAATGAAATAAGTCTCAAACCTTTTAAAAATTTGTAATAACGTGGTAATCTGGGAACCGATCTACCACCCGAACCAATAAGCAAATCTAAATAAAAACTTGTTAGAAATATGTAGAATTTAAACTTTTTCAATCCATGGACATTTCAAATTATAGAGTAGCTTTGCTACTAAAAAATTACGTATTTTAAACACATTAGGTATGATATCTTTTGTTTAGATTGTACTCCGCCCCCAAGAAGAAAGGGGGAGAGGATTATGCACCCCTAACTAAAGGAGACGAGGCACATTGGGAGGTATTTAAAGTTTTTTCTCGTATTCATTCGAATCCGGCGGATAGGAACCGGTTCTCATTCATACGAAAAACTATGTCTAGCATCGTATTATATCCAACTTTCTACGAATATAAAAATGTACAATTAAAAGATTAAAACCAGTTTTTTAGCCCGTGCCTTCGGCACCTCGGGGCTAAAAAAACTGGTTTTAATGTTATATTTGTACATTCTATATCCGCGGAAAGCCGTTTATAATACGATGCAAGAAATAACTATTCCCCGCGTTTTTCATTTGTTCTTAATAAGCTTTGAAAGAAAGATTAAGTTGAAGGGGTCGTCTCTTGGCTCAACACCGTGTCAAAACTAAAGACGTTTAGAATGGTTCCTACTGTTGCTTTGTCAGATATGCATAATTTAATAGTTAGAGTAGTGAGAATGCCTTGTAGCAAAACAGTCTCAACTTATTACCATGCAATTGCACAGTTACGAATTCTAGACAAAGTTCGTGCAATCAAAGAGTTTGTTGTCTATTTTGTGTTACCTTAGGTACTTATAGCGTGCTATAGCGTGATACACTTAAATTCAAACCAGTGTTGCAGATCCGCATTGATTGTATGCGGAACCGGATCCGGATCCTACCGGATCCGACTCCGGATCCTTGACAATAAAAATAAAATCCACCAAATTTTTCAAAAAATATTTATTCCTTAATCTCGAAGTCAAAAATACTTTTAATTTTTAAGTCTGAACCTAAACCTTAAAGATTGGCTCTCATCACGAGAATGTCTTTGTAAGTGACTAATTTATATAAATTTAGGTAGATTTTTCCATAAATTTATACCCCAGGATCCGGATCCGGATCCTTGGGCTCAAAAAATTGCGGATCCTTCCGGATCCACAACTCTGATTCAAACACAGAGCGTGATCAAGATGATGTTGAGAGGACTTGAACCCGAAGCGTCAATGATCCCCCAAGAGGTCACCATTAGTTCAACGTTTTGGAGAAAAAAAAACAAAAAAATTTGTTTAGGTTGTTGAAAGAATATTGTTTATCTATGCCAAGCTGAACCCTGGTCAAGGTAAACCTTAAATTCTAAAATATTCATTATTAAATAGAGAAATTCAGGGAGGAAGGGGACATTGGGCTGGTTATTATACCAGTCCCCAAAGTTTTATGAAAACGTTTGTTATTTGTTGACTTAACAACTATGGGGACTTTTATTGAAGTTTGATTGGTTTGTTCATTATGTTCAGTGTTCAAACGTTTCAACTACTAATTGTAATCTTCAGAATGGCGAATATTGTGCATCATATTTATCGGCCATTGTCTTATCCCTTTAGATCCCTGGGAGTATTTAATCTTTTAAAAATCTTCAAACAATCAAACTCAACAGTAGAGGATAGAGAAATAAAAGGTTTAGATGAAAAAAAGATTTAATTTTAATTAATGGTTTGTTTGCTGGGTTTAGAATTTTATTCTGTTTGGCGTTTACTCTAAAGTTGACTTCTTAAGCAGTGAAACCCCCCACCCTGTATAAATAAGTTTAAAATAAATTAAATAAGTGGGGGTAGTTTTTCGTATGTTTGTCTATTACTTTAGGGTTAATTCACCGCATGTTATAGAGGAAAAAAAACTAACCCTTCTCCTCCTTATTTCAATAATAAAGGCACTGGATTTCTTTGAAGTTCAACACAATTCTTATTTTATTTAATTTTAAGGTTATGTGCAAGGAATGAATGAAATAATAGGACCTATATACTATGTTTTTATATTTAGGTTATGTGCAAGGAATGAATGAAATAATAGGACATACATATATACTATGTTTTTATATTTAGGTTATGTGCAAGGAATGAATGAAATAATAGGACCTATATACTATGTTTTTATATTTAGGTTATGTTCAAGGAATGAATGAAATAATATGACCTATATACTATGTTTTTATATTTAGGTTATGTGCAAGGAATGAATGAAATAATAGGGCCTATATACTATGTTTTTGCAACTGATAGCAACACAGAATGGAGAGGTAAATTACAGGGAGTAAGGGGACGTCACATTGGACTGTTTTGTTACACTAGTCCCCAGAGTTTTATAATAACGTTTTCTTATTTGTTGCTTAACAACTTTGGGGACTTTAATTGAATTTTGATTGGTTGGTTCATTAAGTTTAGTGTCCAAACGTTTCTAGCATTATTTAAAATATACAGAAAGGGTAAGTTTTTGTAACATCATTGGGGATGTATATCAATTTATCTTCCAATGTCTTATCCCTTTAGATCTGTGGGCAAGATTTTTTTATAACATAAATAGAAAAATCTAAGATTTAATAAGTCCTATCCTATTTGTAACTTCTCTTTAAAGTACATAGTTGAATTCGACTGCTTTATTTTTTAATTAACCCCCCCCCCCCCCTAGATATACCACACTTTTCTGGGATCTTGCTGAGTCAAGTATCAACTGTTGGGAATATCAAAGGATGACTCCATGCAAAATTTGAGCCGGATCCGGCCAAAACCGGCCGTGAATTTTATGAAAAACCGGTTTTTTCCGGTTTTTAAGAGGTATCTGTAAATCGATTCAGCTGGAGCAAAACCGGTTGGAGGTACAAAAAATTTTACTTCACATGAAATTTAGCCAATGCAATTGCCTACAAAAATGTACTTCATCATCAACTTGGACAACTCTTTCCCCTCCTAAATGTCCATTAAAACCTCGGAAACGGCAAAAATCGCCAAAAATCACGCCTTCCGCGGCGAATAACGGTCAGCCAGAGGCGAATGAAACATAAATAAAGAAATGTCCGCCTCAAAAAGTTGTTCAACATCAAAGAGATGCTTGAAGTCTCTAAAACGACTCCTTCCCCTCCTTTAAGGGGATAAACTGAAAAAACGTAATTTTCAAAAGTATGCCCACTTCGTGGGTGTGGGGGGCACTGAACCCGTCACCCCAGGGTCACCAAATATAAAGTCTAGGCGGCCAACAATGCTAAATTTTCACCAAGTGAAAGTCTTGTGTCAATATCTCTTATGAGAAAAAAGTTATTAATTAATTAAAATTTCAAATTGTGATTTTTTGATGGATTTCTTTGATGAAATGACAGGCTGGTCAATTTTTGGGCCATTTTTTGCGGTTTTTGGGCTGTCACGCCCAAACGGTTTGAGATAATCTCACGGGACCTTTTGCCCAACCTAAGTCTGGTTATTTGTGAGGTCTAGGAAAAAAATCAGACTTATGCAAAAGATTATAATTATAATCTTTACACAGAAAAATGGCACGAGGTGAGGGTTTGAGGGGGCAAAATGAGTCAACCAGCGATTTTTGACGGCGCACAGCGACGGTGTGCTTCATCCAATCCGGGATTTTTTTTTTCTTAGACCTCACAAATAACCAGACTTAGGTCGGGCAAAAAGTCCCGTGAGATTATCTCAAACCGTTTGGGCGTGACGGCCCAAAAACCACAAAAAATGGCCTAAAAATTGACCAGCCTGTCATTTCATCAAAGAAATCCATCAAAAAATCACAATTTGAAATTTTAATTAATTAATAACTTTTTTCTCATAAGAGATATTGACACAAGACTTTCACTTGGTGAAAATTCAGCATTGTGGGCCGCCTAGACTTTATATTTGGTGACCCTGGGGTGACGGGTTCAGTGCCCCCCACACCCACAAAGTGGGCATACTTTTGAAAATCACGTTTTTTCAGTTTATCCCCTTAAAGGAGGGGAAGGAGTCGTTTTAGAGACTTCAAGCATCTCTTTGATGTTGAACAACTTTTTGAGGCGGACATTTCTTTATTTATGTTTCATTCGCCTCTGGCTGACCGTTTAGCCGTTATTCGCCGCGGAAGGCGTGATTTTTGGCGATTTTTGCCGTTTCCGAGGTTTTAATGGACATTTAGGAGGGGAAAGAGTTGTCCAATCAAGTTGATGATGAAGTACATTTTTGTAGGCAATTGCATTGGCTAAATTTCATGTGAAGTAAAATTTTTTGTACCTCCAACCGGTTTTGCTCCAGCTGAATCGATTTACAGATACCCCTTAAAAACCGGAAAAAACCGGTTTTTCATAAAATTCACGGCCGGTTTTGGCCGGATCCGGCTCAAATTTTGCATGGAGTCATCCTTTGATATTCCCAACAGTTGATACTTGACTCAGCAAGATCCCAGAAAAGTGTGGTATATCTACCCCCCCCCCCTAACACACACACACAGTCCAACATATCTGTTAAAACCAGGAATGCAGGTGACTTTGGACTCTTAATTAAAGAGGTCTGCAGAGTTTTATATACGTTGTTTTCTTTTTTGTTGGTTGGGGACTTTTATTACATCTTGTTCCAATTAAGTAGTACAAAATAGCAATGTCCTAATAGTTTTAGCCTATAGTAGGGGTTATTAAGTTTTTGTTGTTTGCACTAAACTTCATTTTTCTTCCATTATCTTATCCCTTGAGATCGCTGATATAATTATACACCAAGACATTTTGACATTTCTCCAAAATAGCCTAGAACCTGCCAAGGACCATTACCAATTACCAACACTTTCTCTGCTTTCAGAACATGCGGAGGCTGACTGTTTCTTTTGTTTTACCAACCTGATGTCAGATATTAGAGATTTCTTCATTAAAACTCTGGACGATTCTCCAACTGGCATCAGAATGTTAATGGTAAGCAATGGAGTATGTATTATAATAAAATTATACAGTTACTATATACGCCACTAGCGGCTACGCCCCTAGAAGACTCTAGGGGCACTAAAGGTAGGAAAGGGAAAAGTTGACCTTATCCCATTTTAAATTTGATTTTCAAAAGAGTAAAAAATATTTTTGGGGGGAGGGTAGTGAAGACAACCTTCCCAAAAATAGTTTAAAACCTTCCCAGGACCTATCAGAAGCTTCACTGTAAAAGAGAACAATATCGGTTTAGCAGATAGAGAGATCCTTCGGGACAGACAAAAAACGCTTACTACTTTATATAATAGGATAGAGGTCTTCCCTAAAATATTTATAAATCTTCCCAGGGCCTATGAGAAGTTACCCTGTTAAGGAGAACCATATCGGTTCAGTGATTAGCCGGATCCTTTGTTACACATAGACAGACACAGAGGTCCTTTTACTTTATTATAAGGATAATTTCTACCAAGACAGACCACCAAAAAAACAGCTGAAATCACAAAACCCTATAAAACATTATTTTTCGAATGGAGTTTTAAGTAAAATGAACCTTTCTTTCCTTTTACTTACTACCTAATCAGTTAATAAAACATCTAAAATTTCTCCCATCCAATGCTTTCATTGTTAAAGTACCTCAAACTGCAAGGGTATAATTCTCATTTAATTTATTTTAACACCTTTAGCGTAGAAAACTTTGACAATATTGAATAAAGAATAATTGGTACCTACCTAATTAATGATTGAAAAGAAAAAATACTACCTAATCACTTTATTTTTATATGAATCGTTCTCATAAGGAAAACCTCTATGACAAAAATAATGGGTACGCCAAATAGTGTTTGCAATACATAAATAAAAATAAACATTTGCTAAAATTAGGGATGGCAATCCGTCTAATTTTTGGACCGGATTCGGATTCTTACAAAAATCCGTCAAAAAATAAAACGGATTCTCCGTTGATTCCGGATTCTTACTTTTTGACGGATTCCGGATTCTGGACTCCGGGTTCTAGCAATATTTTAAAGGGCTTTTAAAAAATAAATTTAGGTATTAAATTATACTGTGTACTGGAAAGAATCTAAAGCTGCGTTTTTTCATATTTTCTGATCTCTTCACTTGGGGTAGGTTGGGAGAAATAGGGGGGATGATCTTTGCATTCAAAGAAAAAACTCAAGACGCTAATTTTAGCCTAACAATTAAGAATCCGAATCCGCTATAAAAAAAACGGATTCCGGATTCGGATTCCAAAATTGGACGGATTCGGATTGCCAACCCTAGACTTAAAATATACTCAAATGCAATACATGATTGAAACTGCGGACTCTGCGGTTCATAATTGTCCTTATATAGATGCGGCTAGACAAGATGCTGGAATCTGTAGACTCAGCGGTTCTTAATTTTCCTTGTATTTAGATGCGGCTATATAAATGCTGCAATCTGCGGACCCTGCGGTTCATAACGTTCTTGTTTTTAGGTGCGGCTAGACAAGATGCTGGAATCTGCGGACTCCGCGGTTCATAATGTTCTTCAAACCCAGGGAATCAAGATGCCATATTTTGCATTCAGGTAAATTTATAGTTTTTATATATTAGAGGCCTTTAAGTCCGTTAAGGATATTTAGGTTTATTACGTTTTCTCAAGTGAGAGAATTTACGAATCTAAACTTTGGAAGATTTAGGTATTAAAAATAGAATTTCAAAACGTATTTTTTAACATGTTGAAGATTGTAACGATATAAACAGAGGTATGTAGAATATTTCAAACCTAATTTAATTGCTTTCCCCCCATTTTCCAATTTTTAGTAAAAATACGGAATGTTTCCTGAATCCTAATTTTTATTTATGGAAAATATACACCCCTGCAGCTGCACTTCAAATAATGATTTTGTCTTTACCCTTAGATGGCTGTCATTGATGTTATCCCAAGAATTTTCTCTACCTGATGTTCTTAGCTTGTGGGATGCACTACTTACAGATGATACAAGGTAACACATGGCAGGGATCTAATGGGATAAGACAATGGCCAATAAATTAATGTATTGTACAACCCCAATGATGATATACAAATATCCCCCCTTGTGTAGATTACACTTAACGGTTGAAACGTTTGGACTCTCAACTAAATGAACTAACCAATTAAAATTCAAACTTGATACACAACCGCTAGTTCGACGTAAGAAAGTATGCTATGCATTACTGTAGCCTTTTTAATCTTGGCAAAAGTGATGCAGGTGTTCCATCAAAGAAGAATACCCCTCTTCTTCCAACCTTTTCCAGCCAATTTACTTATTAGCGCGCGGCTACGCACCCTAGAGGCCTCTAGGGGTCCTAGTTACTAGAGGTTGGGGGAGTTGAATTCATTAACCCAATTTTTTATTTTGGATTTTAAAAGTAAAAAATAAATTTTGGGGTCTCATTTTTTTTTTTTTGGGGGGGGGGGGGGGTTGACCACCTCTTTTCAATTTTAGTCTTTTAAGAAATCAAAAAAAATTTATAGGGACGATTTCTCCTTCCTCCAAAATAGTTATAAATCTTACCAGTACCTAAGAGAAGCTACCCTGTCAAGGAGAACAATATCGGTTCAGCAGTTAGCGAGATATTTTGGTACACAGACAGATAGACATCCTGTTATTTTATTATAAGGATATTTGATTTCAGATGTGATCTATTGATGGATGTGTGTATAGCTATGCTCAAACTAATAAGAAATGAATTATTAACAAATGATTTTGCAACCAATATGAAGCTTTTACAGGTGTGTAACAACAAACATTGTACCTAACAAGATTAATAACCAATCCTTTGATTGTATAACCTTTTACCCAGCTTATACCAACAACGTAATTAAGTCGAAAAAAAAATCACGTAAGATATACCTTGATACGTGATTTTCAGCTGTTTTTGAGGGGCAACACTTAATAAAATTGACGACCTTTTTATCTGCCCCCCAAATATTATTTTAGATTTATTTTGCTTGTTGGCTAGGTATACCATATTCCTGCCTTTTTCCTTTAGACCTTTTGGGTTATGTAAATGAGTTCTGAAAGCTCTCCCTTCTATTAAAACATAAACTATTGATACTTGTCCTGCTGCGGTGGTTTAAAGATTTTTTGGTTTTTGATAACACAACAATTCTTACCAGCACAAATCTCCTAGATTTCTTTTCATGGGGCGAAGATCTTAGAGGATAAGGGCGAAGAGGAGATAAGGAAGTATTTCCATAAAGGTTAGGTGAAGAAATGAATATACAAATAAGCCGTTTTAAAAAGTTCTAAGGTTCTAAGATGGTTTAAAATAGGTTAGGTTAGGTTAAGTGCAGGGGTGTATATTCTACATGGGATCCCCTGCTCAGTGCTCAGGGGGGGGGGGGGGAATAAAAAATAAGTGGTTGGAGGGGAAAAAAATGTAAAAATTAAGAAAACTGAAAACATTTTTTTCCATTACCCCCCCCCCCCCCCCTCCTTGGTGAAAAAACTATAAAAATGTGTGGTAGGAGGCAGGGGTGTCCAAGCTTTTTTATTTGGGGGGGGGGGGGGGGGTAAAATTTTGAAAATAAAAATTTGGGGGATAATCTTTATTTAATATAGGCTTTTTTTTTTATTTGGGGGGGGGGTAAAAATTGAAAATTCAAAATTTTGGGGGTGCCTACGGCATCCCCAAATTCATTTTTGGGGGGGGGGGTAATCACCCCATTACCCCCCCCCCTTGGACGTATATGGTAGGAGGGATAAAATAAATAAAATATAGAGTTCTTTAAATATTTTTCCATTTTCCCCTACTTGGTGAGAAAAAACTAGGGGGGGGGGAAATAAAAAATTTAGTAGCCGGGGAAAAAAATAAATCTTGTGCAGAATATACACCCCTGAGCTGGATCTTTAAATCATTTCAATGGTGCGCTAAATCGGGGTGCGCCGAATTTCAGCCAACCACAGCGCGGCATTTCGTAAAATGCTGTGTTCTCATTGGTGGAAAGTTGGCTCACCCCGATTTGGCGCACCATTGAAATGATTTAAAGATCCAGCTCTGGTTAAGTGTCCACTCCGAGGTTTGTCACTCTTGCCTTAGTGTCGATCCTAGGACCATAAATAAAATAATATTTGTTTTTCTTTTAGAATTACCCTGGAATCGATATAATGGCAATACTAGAACAGGCAAAATCATCGAAAACATAGCAATTAATGGAAAATCAATCTTGGGTCATTGTAGACTTTACTGAACAAAACTAATGGTTAATTAACATCATCATGTAGCACAACTAAGATTGAAAATATTTGAAAGGTTTTTTCCAGTATGGCTTCGAAACCGTTTAATATCTACTGGATTAAAACTGGTTCTGAGCCATTCTGAGAAATCATGTGTATAGCATCGTATTAGAGACAATTTTCCACGAATATTTACCTAAATAAAAATCATAAAATTAATTCCAGTTTTTTTTGCCCGGGCCTTCTTCGACCCCTCGGGTCTAGCGAAACTGGGTTTAATCTTAAATTGTTTTAATATATGCGGTCTATTGTTAGGAAAAATCAATATAAAAAATTTTATTTTTTAAAAACCTCTGAAAAATTCTCCAATATTTTAATTAGATAAATCATATCTTAATTACATGTATTGTTAATTTGTTTCATTGCATTGTAGTATTCTCATAATCATTGATAGATATACAGTTCATAATTTTGGTGCTTTCCCTCAAAGTGGCTAGCAAGAACAGAACTCCATTCTTTATTTTCAAAGCAAGAGGGTGGGAAGTCAGGGGTGTATATAGTGTATAGAATCTTTGCCTATGTGGGTGGGGGGGGGGGGGGGGTATAGCTAGGCACTCTGAGGGAAACCTCGATTATTATTGATTATTGTCACAAATTGAATCTATATTCTCGATTAACCAACATTTTTTTCTACAAGATGCATTATAATGAATAAATTAAAATATTCTGTGAAAAATTTTTTCGAAAATAGTTCGGTATATGTATAAACAAACTTAGCTTTGTAAGGAAAATTAGGCATATTTACAAAATTACAATACCTATTTATTTAAAAAAAAAGAATAATGTCAAATTTAATTTAAGTCAGTATTGATCAATAAGCTTAAAACTTCATCAAGAAGTATTTTTGCCATCATTTTTATTAAGCTATTTATAAATACAAAAAGTCTCCAGGTATAATTCTCATTAGATTATTCTATGCGATAAATGTTTTTTCTTTGAACAATTATTTTCTCCCTCTCTCTATTTCTTCCCCTTATTTACATTTTAAAAATACGGTGGGAGGGAGGGAAATTGGGCTAGTTATTACACTAGTCCCCAAAGTTTTATAATTACGTTTTCTTATTTTTTAACTTAACAACTTTGGGGACTTGTGTTAAATTTTTGATTGGTGTATTAAGATGAGTGTCCAAACGTTTCAACCCCTATTTTTAAATAACAGAAGGCCGGGATAATTTTGTATCATCATTGTATGAACATTAATTAATCGGCCACTGTCTTATCCCTTTAGATCCCTGAAAAATGCGGGATATTTCCTTATTTTGAACTCCACCCTATGTGGGTGTAATTTTTGAAAATATATAAGCCAGCTGTTCAAAGCTTCCATTTAATCCTGGTACATCTTCAAACACAGATGTAAAAACTAATTTTTATACTCAAAATTGATATCTTATATGTTTATATAACATTATTATATGAATATAATTCATTTTACTATGGCTACGAGAAGTATATTAAAATCAAAATAATAACTTTTATATGTTTCTAATATCCTTAAACTTTAAATGTAACAGAGTAATTTTGAAAAATAAACTAAAAGACATTTAAACAAATATTATAATATTATACTCAATTCAATTCTTAAGTTGCTAATGTCAAAGCAAATTTATTTAATATTCTAATTATGATTATTCTATTGATAAGAAAAAGATTTATTTACAACTAATTTATGATTTTACCCAGGGCTCGGCAGCCGCGCGTCTGCCGCGCCTAAGCTCGAAATATAAACCAGCTTGTGTGCATAAAATAAAATTCTGTAAAGTTGAATTTTCTGTTAAGGGACAGTTTTAGACTTACAGCTAAGATTTAAAGTTATATTATGATGATTTTATTTGATGCTTACACGTGAATGCCGAGCCCTGAATTTACTGTTTAATTTGCTCTATTGTCTCTAACCTATGTGATATTTCATACCTTTATGATTTTTCAACAATTTTCTATGCTTAATAAAATTTTAAATCATAATTATTTTCATTTTTTGCTTTTATATATTAATATATTTGATAGTTCTTTATTGTATTATGAAGAAAGCTAAATTTATGTAATAGATATTTATCGCATCGTATTATTTACAGCTTTTCGAGGATATTAAAATGATTAAATACAGTTTTGTTATCCCCGAGGAGCTGAAGGCCCGGTTTAACAAAACTGGTATTAATTTTATGTTTTATTATTTGAATATCCGCGGAAAATTTCCTGTAATTCGATGCTATACATGATTTTGCATTATGGATGAGAATCGGTTACAATCTAGCCGATGATAATCGGTTTCGAAATTATATACAACAACGTATTTCAAATGCACTATAAAATTTCTTTTTAAATAATGCAGCTTTTATCAGAGAAGCTTCTTATGTTTGTTTTTCTTGAGTACACCTGCATTTTATATTAAACAAGGGTGACAACATCCTTAAAAGCGAAACTCTTCAATTAGAAGAAAGGACAAACGAACAATAACTCTTGTAGAGTAGAGAGCAGAACATTAATTTGTACATTAAATCTGTTGCAAAATTGCAGCAAAATTTTGTATCTTGTTGTCATAGGAATCATTATTGCAAAGATCTGACGAATAGGATAATTACATCATAAAAGTGGTTGTCAAAAAAAATCGGCACTTTTTAAATGCACTTTATGGATACGATTAGAAATCATACGCTTCCTAAATCGTACCTAACTTTCATAGGAATCATCATGCAAAGTTTGAAATCGATGGAACATATCCAACATGTCTAAATTAACGTTAAGAGCAAACCGTAACGGATGGACCCTAATTATAGGAAAGCTTTTCATATTCTTAGATAATTTCATTTTATCTTCGTTTAGTTAACACGAGGGACTAGCAAATAGAGGCTATAAATATCAATTTATAACAAAAGGTACAAAAGGTTTAACCAGTTCATTCAGGTTTGTAATATAAGATTAACTTGCAATTTTCGATAAGAATGAAAGTACGAAGGTTTTTAGAACATTACCTTTTACACACAAAAATACTAAATACTATAAAATGTTACATAATTTTTTTTTAAATGTTAAACTGTATTATTATTTAAAATCAATATCTCCATTTTAAAGAAAACATTTATTTTTATAGGTAGGTAAGTAATACAAAATTAGGTATTTCTTACAAATGGTTAAAATGATTATAATATTAGTTAGCATCCATTAAGTTGATGCAATTTTTTTGCATATATAATATAAAATGTTTACCTTATTGCACTATACATCGTAAGATTACAATTTTACCAGGTTTAAATGCAAGTTTATTATTTGTTTCTTAAAAATAATTTGGGATTTACGTCTTATCTCTTAAATAAATATAAAATAATTCATTATTAGTTGAGTTTTAAGTACTTAGCTGTTAACTATAACGTGATATCCATATATTAAAAGTACTTAATTTTTTTTTGTTTTACAAGAAAAAGAAGAATTTGACATTCAGGACCAGAAAAATTAGAACAAAATGTCGTTGTTACCTGAAAGTGTTTGGCTACCACCAGGAAAATCTGCAATTATATTTAGCGAGGGAGGAGACATTGGGCTGTTCATTACTCTAGTCCTAAAAGTTTTATTTCCACGTTTTTTTTCATTCGTTTTCTTTACAATTTTGGGGACTTTTAATGAATTTTAATTGATTGGTCCCTTAATTTAAGTAATTTGATTTCAACCACTAATTGTAATCTACGAAAGGGGTAATTTTGTCTTTCATCAATGGGGAGGTGCATTAATCTATCGACCCTTGTCTTGTACCTTTATAACCTTAAATTCTAGTCCTTGTAGAAAATTGGGCAACTATAAATAACTACGTCTTATAGGTTGCTACTAAATGGAAATATTTAAAAATGCCCAAATTAACACGTTCTCTCACTTGTTGACTTTAAAAACTTTGGGTAATTTTGTTTATCTCATAAGTTGCCAGTCAGAAAGCTGATTAACAACTACAAATGTTTACTAGAAAGAATACTTAGTGTCAAAGTTTGGTCAAGAATCATAAAAGCCATTTTGGATATGAGAGGGGAAATTCTGTCACTTACACGTAATTTAAACATAATACTAACATTAAAGGGGTAAGGGGATGCCATGAAACAAATAGTGAAATTTGGAAAGTTTTTAGGCTTCAAAGTTTACAGGCCACAAATTTCTGATGTGAATATTATAGCTGTCAAAATCTGCTGCTATGCAATAAAAAAAATCATTGCCTGCCAACAAATATTTATTATTATAATCTCTAAAAGATCAAAATCATGTCAGTTTATTTGAAGACCTCTATATTTTCCATTATTTTGCCATTAGCATCCTTTAAAGTTCATAGGTAATCATTACCAGGAACATATTAAGATGAGCCACACTAGATTCCTTTATTCTTTCTAGGAGGGGTTCCTTTTAACCTTAGTTTGTCACCAGTTCTCAGAATTCTTATAGGCTTTCACATTTTTATATGAAGTTCTAGCATTCAGTTGCTGAACATGCTTTTCAGAGAATAACTTGGATGATAAAATCCATTAGCAGCAAATAATAAGAAAAACTTGAATGGAAATACAGCAAAAGTTATTAGATATTAATTTATATTCTTGTTGCATGAATGATAGACTGATGGACCAAGTAAATTATATACTAAACACTCATTGGTATCAGGAATCTTTACAAAAAATAAAGCTGTCAATCTTTAAAAGCAGCTGAGAAAAAGATATATCTTCCATAGCCTTATGGACTGACAGACAAAGCAAGATATAAAGTAGCCGTGCTACTTAAAAGTTGAATTGCATGTTAACGACTACCAGGTGTATCATGGAAAGATCTGGAGGGAGAGGACATGGCACAGATTTATCATCTTGGATACCCACTTCTCATATCAGTTCTACTCATAGGTAACATTTGTAATGTAATTAATACTTATCAAATTTTTTTATATTTTTTATATCACTACCTAGTAATTTTGCCTTTCAGGGGGATATAGTACCCCCCTCCCCCCTTATTTTTTGTTTTGTTTTTAAAGAAAGAATTTTTTAGAGATTTGGGGATTTTTCTCTCAGGTCCATTTCTCTAAATGGAGGGATCAATAAATCTACAACATATTATTGTTAACCAAAGTGATTTTTTTAGTGTTCCGAGAATTATTGATCTTGTTGGTTTTCAAACCTTGGTCCATGAGAACGGGTCTAGCTCCAGTTGCACTCACAGATCAGGATGGTTCTAAACTCAGAAAAGCTAAAGTTGCCATTAATGAAAGAAGGTACTTAGGTTGTTTTTGTTATTTTTGCTGAATTTATTTTTATTTTAATAGTAATGTTAAGTTACTGCGGGGTAAGGATGGCTGCTGTATTTTTCTGTCACTGAACTTAGCTCGATCCATTTTATTTATTCCTTCACTAATAACTTTTAACTTTATCAAACTTTTCCAGAAATGTACAGAGGGCCAAATTTTGTGAGACAGGCTGGAGGTGGATCTTCTATTTGATTGCTCATTTAGGAACTATTTCATTCAATAAAATAACATTTTTAGATTCAATTTGTAAGCTACTTTTTTTATGTAGTTGTTTCCCTTAAATTGCAAATGAATCTCAATGAAATTTATATCATTTAAAACTATTTTTCATGCTAATATTAGGAATTGACTAGGTAACCATTTCTAATATAAGTGATAGCATCAGATGTTAGGAATTGACTAGGTAACCATTTCTAAGGTATGAGTGAAAGCATCAGATGTTAGATATTTTCAAGAAACATTGTCTTATTATCCTGAAAACTTATACCCCTCAAAGACCAGTAAAAACTTTCTTGATGAACATTCCCAATAATAAATACCTTGAACAATATGAACAAATCAATACCTTACCCTTGTATGATATATCAATGTTAAAACTTAGAATGAAAATTGAAACTGATGTTAGGTGGATTATATTGTATGTATGACAAACCATGGATTTGGGACACAAGACACTGTTGGGTCAATTATCCCTTTCATGAAATTGGTAACCTATTATTTCAACCTTTAAAACATAGAATTAGTATTATATAAATAAGCGCTATATATTCAAAAAGGTAAAGATGGGCAAAAATAGTCTAAAATGATAGGGTAATGCGGGGCGAACTCTGTGATTTTTTCGGTTTTTTGAACCTGCAAATTGTAAAAATTATTTTTTTTAAATGGGACCAAGACCAGTAGAAAGATCTCGGAAAAGTCGATCAGGTCCTAAAAGGACGTAAACCTAGGACTTTGGGAAGTTTGTCAAAATTGATCTCAAAAAACGGCACAGACTTCGCCCCGCCTCGAGGCGAGGTCAGTAGGGCATTTTCAAGCTTCAAAAAATCGATGACGTATTGATTTTGTTAAATTTTTTTTGATAAAAAAACATAAAAATACTACTAGAAAAAATAACTATTTATGACTTTTAAGGCCTGATCCTTAAAATTCAGACAATTTTGAATAGATTTGGCCAAAAAAAATTAGTTATATTAGCAAAATTTCCTGAAAAATTCAAGTTGAAAAAAAAGAGAAGTTTGGCAAAATCTGTGGTCGATTTTCCATATTGATTTAATTACAGCATGCCCAAAAGGTTAAAGTTGCTAAATGTAATAAAGAGCATTCACAAAAGAATTTATGAAGATCGGACAATTTTTTCTACAAAAAAAAATAAGAAAATTTCAAAGTACAAGAAATTTGACTTTTTTTCTCAAAAATTTCACTTTTTTATATAAAAAGTCGATTTGAGAAAAAAACTATACAAGCTTTTTTAAAGTTTTAAATGGAAATAGATAGCCCATTAGATTCTTAATAAGTCCCCTGAAGACGTCTAAGCCTTAGCTCTTACCAGTTATTGTCCAACTTACCGTTTTTCCGACCGAAGCAAAAAAATCGAAAATTTTTTTTTGTCGTACAACTTTGAGACCCAATAAGTACCCTAAAAATTCATCTCACAAAAATTTCATTTTATACTTTTTTGTAGGCAATTTAATAAGGAACAAATTTGATTTAATGTTTTTTTCTGTCAGTCGATTAGAACATGGAGAAAAAGTCATTTAATGAAGGTGTGTAAAAAAAATAAAGACTTCGCCCCAATACCGAGATCGCCCCGCTTTACCCTACCCAGACACATTTTTAAAAATAAAATAGTCTAAAACCATATCATGACCTATAAAAAGCTTCACACCGTAAAGTAAAACTATATTAATTCAGCGGTTAGCAAGATCTTTCACTACAGACAAAAAAAAGATTACTACTTTAAATGATAGGATATCCTACACATTCAAAAATGTTAAAGTTGTTTTATTTCATACAGGCCTGTAGAGTGTGGAATAGTCTAACAACGAAATTTTTTCTTAATGAGTTTAATTAATAAAATAATAAATAATAAATTGCATATTTACTGCTTAACTTCCCCACCTTTTGTTAAACACACAAAACTGTGAATACTTTAGAGCATGATGTTTGGTGGTATTATATGATGGAGATGTCTTTGTATTGGTGCCTTTTCTTTACCCAGTTTTCTGATATTAAAAGAAAGGTAGGAGCCAAGTTTTAATCCTACGAGTATATCTAGCCTCTAGGGAAGAGATCTAACATTTTCCTGGCTCTCTCGGGGCTCATATATAATAAGAGATATAAGTTTTCCGGAATTTGAAATCTGCATCAAATTTTAAGAATTCTTTATAAAATTCTGTTTTTGTATAATTCTTTATCTAAAAGCGAAAATACATTTTAAGTTAATTAATTTTGACCAATAGGATAGTTGGATTTTAAACTACCTGCGCTCTAATTGGTTGAATGATGTACGACATCAATCAGAGCGCAGATTTTTTAAATCCACCAATCACGGATGCCAAAATTAATTAACTTAATTTGCATTTCCGCTTTTAGATAAAGAATTATACAAAAAATGAATTTTATAAAAAATCCTTAAAATTTGATGCAGATTTCAAATCTACTCCCTACATTAAAATTCCGGAAAACTTATATCTCTTAATATATAATCCTAATCCTGAACCTGAGCTTAATGAACATAAAAATAAGTACTTTGTTCGGTCTGCTTTCGATTGCAAACCTTCCTTTATCCTATTATATAAAGTAATAAGCTTTTTATCGTAGCGAAGGATCTCGCTAACTACAGAACCGATATGGTTCTCCTTTACAGTGAAGCTTCTATTTGGTCCAGTAAAGGTTTTTTACTATTTTGGGAGAGGGTATCTCCACCCTTTAAATAAAAAATACCTCCCCCCCCCTTAAAAAAGAAGAAGAATATTTTCTTTTTTAAAACTCAAATTGAAAATGGGAGGGGGCGACTTGTCCATATTCCACCTTAGGTGCCCCTAGAGGCTTCTTGGTGGCGTAGCCGCTAGTAATATTATAATGTAACATATAATAATATAACTAATAATATTCAGGATTTTGCACAAATGTTTATCCATCATGCAGCAACTCTAGCTTTATTGATGTTCAGCTGGGCTAATCATATGCACAGGTATCTAGGGGATTTCACACTAAGCCTGTCGGGCACTGATAACCCCCTGCGCCGCCCCCCCCCCCTCTTAAATTTAAAATATTTTTTTAAAAGGAAGCTTTTATCAGTGCTAAATAAGGTACTTTGCGTAAAAGTGCTGGTTTCTTAAGTAAAACTAACAGTTATATCCATATTAATAACATTTACATATACCTTAATAACACCTTTTCATCACTTATCTTCTCAACTTTTAATATTGATAATTCAACAACATAAAATTAGTAGTTGGGAGGGGTTGTGTTTAAGGATTAGTTCATCATAAGCAAAAATTTCTTAATTTAATTTTTTTGTTTGCAAGGTTTTAACATATTGTGGAAGGAATTATATATTTGTCAACAGTTGTCCTCTCCATCCCTGCCATTATAAAATTTAAAAAAATCTCTTCACCATTTTTTACTTTTGGTCAAAAATTTATAAAAAAAAATAGTCCAACTCATGCTCAAGCTATGGCAATAAGAGAACAATATTGAATTTTTTATCTACTTACCTCTCCATAGCCTTACAGATCGAGATATCATCTAGCCCTTCACAGGTCTCCTTAGCAAAACCTAAGAGTAAAAAAAATCTCGAAAGAAACGGACAACAGAGCCTTCAAATAGGTTACAGTGGTGGTCAGAATCCGTTGGAGATTAAATCTTAGCTGCTCCTTCTTGCCAGATATTGCAATTTGAAGTTTTGTGGTAAAAATGAAGAATTCCAAGGATATATGCAAAAGTGAACACCTTAATCCATCAAATAAAAAGGGTGAGTTTAACATTTAAGGAGTTTAGATATCTCTTCATATGTAAACTACACACTTCATCCCCATTTAGAACAATTTTTACTACTATAAGTGATGTTTTTAACTTCAATAAGAGTAATAAATAAGGTACTATAATTTTAAAAAGGTTTTCCCAATTTACAACTTGATCCTAAAGGCTGTTACCCTGGAACCAGTAGAAAAAACTTCAGTTTAAGTTTACATATGGCCCAAGTTACTTTTAGTAATTCTGCCCCCCCCCCCCCCTATACTCTCACAACCTACAAACTTTAGGGTGGAGGGGGGGGGGGGGAGCATAGTAATACCATTATGTGTTTCCCAAAAACTAATTAAAGTAATTTTTATGTAAGGTTTTTAAGCCAAAATTTTATAGAAATTATGTTGACCACCTTCTCCCCCCCTCCCTTTTGTCCTAACATAATTTGGGGGGGAGGGTGGCAGAATATCAATATGTGTTTTAAGAAACTATTAGAGATTTATATAGGCTTTTGGATTGGTTTTGTTGTGGGACCCAAAGCTCTTTTACAAATATTGCTGACCTCTTCCCCTCCCCTCATAATTCAAAAACATAACATTTTGTAAGGATAGAAAGGGGGGGGGGGGGTTGCAGTTGAAAGAGCAATACTAAGTAACCACCAGAATTATAGAAGCAAAGCAAACCTTTGAGATATGCTTTGGTAAGTCAAAAGTAACTTTTACAAATTTTGCTGCAACCTCCTTCAAAGCTCCATTTCCCTCCCTATTGCTTTACAATCTGCCCCCCCCCCCTCCCTCCAATTAAGTGATAGAAGGGAGTACAGCAATAACCTGTGATTTACTTTGAGATTACTCAAAAAATAGATGGCTTTTGGATTTAAACTTTAGTAGGTCCATAATTACTTCATACTTGAACAAATATTGCTGACCTTTCCCCAACCTCACCCCATCCAGAAAAATTATATTACTGCTCAATTTCCACTACCCCCATGAAAAAATATTGAAATATTGCTTGCCCTCCCCCTCTAGCTACCCTCCTTACAACCTCACCACCTGTGCTTTACTCAGGAACCACTACAGCAATAAGAAGCAAACTTTGGAATAAGGCTTTTAGATTTCCAATTTGCTTAATATGTATTACCTATTCAATGTTTGGGGAAGAAGCAATGGGTTGACAATATTACTTTTATTAGTCCAATGGGTTGAAGGAGATTATGCAGCAAGATAATTGTATTAGATTGGGAGGGTTGTAGTTGGAATAGATATTTATAAAAGTAAATATGGGCCTATATAAGTTAAAATATTAACCCTAAATATCTCCAGAGGTTTCTAAATAATATACAATATTATTTAACTATGCCACTAGCCACTATTACCAACAGTTGGAGGGGGGGATTCAGCAATATTTGTTAAGTAACAAGTGTCCTAAAGAAGCTTAAATCCAAAGTTTGCTTTATAAAATTCAGTGATTTCAAAGTAACACAAGAGTATTTGGCATTCTCCTCTTAAAATCTTTTTTTTTCAACTTTGAAAATTTGAGTCCCCCCCTCCCCCCCCAACAATGAGCAACTATTTTAAGTTAGGTTAGGTTGTAGGGAACAGAGCACTCTGGCTATGCAGGCAAGGGAACCGAGCGCTGCTGCTATGCAGTCAAGGGGGCCAAGCGCTGCAGCTAGGCAGGCAAGGGGGCCGAGCGCTGCTGCTAGGCAGGCTAGGGAGCTGAGCGGTACTAAAATTTTCAAAATTGAAAAAAAAATTTCTAAGAGGATATTACCGAGTATTTTCCATTGGGGAGTGGGTTGGGTGCAGCAATAGTAAGAGATTTTGATGGTTACTAAACTTTAAGTACTAAAGCTGATATCTAAAGAACTCTTCTGCCTCTTCACCTCCTTCCAATTAGATTTCATTAGGAGGGGGGTTATTCAACAATATTACATATAATTTTTTCTCACAATACTTCAAGTAGTTATGAGTAAAACATAATACTATTACTTTGCCCAACCCCTCCCCCCTAAAATTATGGGTTGCAAGGGGGGGTTGAAGGGTGGGGGGTGTTGAGAGTATTTAAAAAATTAACTTTAGCTATATGTAAACTTGAATTGAAAATATCTCTACTGGTTACAGGTTAACAGCCTCTAGCTTAAAGTTGTAAACTGGATAATGTATCTTTTTCATTTAATAATTTCTTTAAAGTATTAAAATTTTCTATATGGGGAGGGACTGTGTAGTTTACATATGCAGAGACATATAAACTCCTCAAATGTTAACTCACCCTTTTTATTTGATGAATTGAGGTGTTCACTTATGCATATATCCTTAGAATTCTTGTAATTATAGGCATTTTTACCACAAAACTTCAAATTGCAATATCTGGCAAGAAGGAGCAGCTAAGATTTAATCTCCAACGGATTCGGACCACCACTGTACCCTATTTGAAGGCCCAGTTGTCCGTTTCTTTCGAGATTTTTTTTAATCTTAGGTTTTGTTAAGGAGACCTGTGCCTTGTGGAGAATTTTGCTCTATTAGGAGAGTGCATATTACATTAATCATTATGGGGTCTATCTCCAAGATTTCATGCACTATAATCGACTAAGATTTAAATTGTGAGCGATTTATTTTTTTAAAAACACCCTTTATATTTAAGGATGGGATCTTTTGTGTTGCTGATCCACGATTTCTCAGATCATTGGCTGGAAATGGCAAAGTTTGCCAAGTATGGCGGTTATGAGGTATTCATATTTTTATTTACTCTATATTCTCCTTAAGCGGCTACGCCCCTAGAAAATTTAGGGGCACTAAGAATTTTTTTAGACGGGGTGTAAAGGGGAACTATATCGGTATAGCAGTTAGCGAGATCCTTTGCTATAGACAAAAAATGCTTACTACTTTACATAGACTTTGCCGAGAAATAAGATTAAATATAATTTGCACAATGGTATTGACATACTAGATGCTGACGGCCAGAGAAATCTTCACAAAAAAATTAAGCAGTCTGTTTTTAATAGATACTAACATATAGTTTCGGACAGACATTGCAAGTTAAAGAGAACTGTGGTTCAAATAGAGGAAGAATACAAATTTTCAAATGACATTTACCTCAGGGAGGGAGGGGACATTGGTATGGTATTACACTTGTTACCAAAGACCATTTTCCTATTCGTTGGCCTAAAAATTTGGTGACTTTATTAAATTTGGAACTAAGTTAAGTATTTAAAAGTTTCAACCACTAATTGTAATCTATATAAGGGGTAATTTTTTTATTATCATTGGGGATGTACATTATTTCATCAGCCATTGTCTTATCCCTTTAGAATTCTGCATTTATATAATACAACATAAGTTATCTTTGCCTTAATTATATTTTTAGAATACCTGCAATGTAATCTTTGTTGTGTTTGCTTCAACTTGGTTGTATACTCGTATCAGGTAACCATGCAGAGCTTCTTTGTTGTGTTTGCTTCAACCTGGTTGTATACTCGTATCAGGTAACCATGCAGAGCTTCTTTGTTGTGTTTGCTTCAACCTGGTTGTATACTCGTATCAGGTAACCATGCAGGGCTTCTTTGTTGTGTTTGCTTCAACCTGGTTGTATACTCGTATCAGGTAACCATGCAGAGCTTCTTTGTTGTGTTTGCTTCAACCTGGTTGTATACTCGTATCAGGTAACCATGCAGGGCATCTTTGTTGTGTTTGCTTCAACTTGGTTGTATACTATTACTCGTATCAGGTAACCCATGCAGGGCTTCTTTGTTGTGTTTGCTTCAACCTGGTTGTATACTCGTATCAAGTAACCATGCAGGGCTTCTTTGTTGTGTTTGCTTCAACCTGGTTGTATACTCGTATCAGGTAACCATGCAGAGCTTCTTTGTTGTGTTTGCTTCAACCTGGTTGTATACTCGTATCAGGTAACCATGCAGGGCATCTTTGTTGTGTTTGCTTCAACTTGGTTGTATACTATTACTCGTATCAGGTAACCCATGCAGGGCTTCTTTGTTGTGTTTGCTTCAACCTGGTTGTATACTCGTATCAAGTAACCATGCAGGGCTTCTTTGTTGTGTTTGCTTCAACCTGGTTGTATACTCGTATCAGGTAACCATGCAGAGCTTCTTTGTTGTGTTTGCTTCAACCTGGTTGTATACTCGTATCAGGTAACCATGCAGGGCATCTTTGTTGTGTTTGCTTCAACTTGGTTGTATACTATTACTCGTATCAGGTAACCCATGCAGGGCTTCTTTGTTGTGTTTGCTTCAACCTGGTTGTATACTCGTATCAGGTAACCATGCAGGGCTTCTTTGTTGTGTTTGCTTCAACATGGTTGTATACTCTTATCGGGTCCAGGATTTCGGATCCGCATTGATTTTTTGCGGATCCGGATCCTCAAAATTTGGTCAGTGCGGATCCGGATCCGGTTCCGGATCCTTGACAATAAAAATAAAATCACCAAACCTTTCAAAAATATTTATTCTTTAATTCGAAGTCAAAAATACTTTTAATTTTCAAGTCTGACCCTAAACCTTAAAGATTGGCTCTCATCAAGAGAATGTCTGAGATTGTATATAAATTTAGGTAGATTTTTCCCGTTTTTCTGCATTTTTTTGAGTCCAAGGATCCGGATCCGCATTTTTTTGCGGATCCGGATCCTTGGACTCGAAAATATGCGGATTCTTGCGGATCCGGATCCGAAACCCTGCAGGTAACCATGCAGGGCTTCTTTGTTGTGTTTGCTTCAACCTGGTTGTATACTCGTATCAGGTAACCATGCAGGGCTTCTTTGTTGTGTATGCCTCAACCTGGTTGTATACTCGTATCAGGTAACCCATGCAGGGCTTCTTTGTTGTGTATTCCTCAACCTGGTTGTATACTCGTATCAGGTAACCCATGCAGGGCTTCTTTGTTGTGTTTGCTTCAACCTGGTTGTATACTCGTATCAAGTAACCATGCAGGGCTTCTTTGTCGTGTTTGCTTCAACCTGGTTGTATACTCGTATCAGGTAACCATGCAGGGCATCTTTGTTGTGTTTGCTTCAACCTGGTTGTATACTCGTTTCAGGTAACCATGCAGGGCATCTTTGTTGTGTTTGCTTCAACCTGGTTGTATACTCGTTTCAGGTAACCATGCAGGGCTTCTTTGTTGTGTATGCCTCCACCTGGTTGTATACTCGTATCAGGTAACCCATGCAGGGCTTTTTTGTTCCTAACTTGCACTAACTAACTTTGTTTTCATAGAAAAACAAGTTTATTAAATGACAGCAATTTTTTTTTAAAGATTGGTGTTCACTTAATAATTGAGCATAATTTCTCACCTACATAAAAAAGTATTTCCAGAATGACTTTGAAACCGATTGTTATCCACTGGATTGGAAATGGTTCTCAGTCATACTGAAAAATCGTGCATAGCATCGTATTACAGACAATTTTCCACAAATATAAAAATAAAAATCATAAATTTAATACCAGTTTTGCGATAATAACATGTTTTGCTTTTAGTTGTATAATGACAGGATTTCTGTAGCTCATTCATTTAAATACCTAAAAAATGATACATGTTGTGTTAATTTTGTTTGTTATATTTAGTATCATACCAACTATAATCTTGTATTCCACCATCTTTGAGGCAGCCCAGGAAAATTTTAGCATCATTTCTCTTTGAATTTAAACATATTTAAAGGCTTTAACCCTTAACGGTCGGGGGGGGGGGGCGTTGAACGCCCCCCCCCATCCGGTTTTTTCTATCTCATTTTCTGTGTGTGAAAGATAAAGAGCCCAAACTGCTTGACTTTTTAAGTATGGGTATGACACATAACTGAGAGTTGGAATTTTTTGAATATCTCCATCCTGGCGGGCACAGGATGCCAGCAAACCTGGCAGGGTCATCCAGGTAAAGAGCAAAAATATTTTTTCGACTAAAACAAAGCATTTTATCATAGCAAAATTCTAAAAAATCCTCTAGTAGTACATCCTTATATGAAATACAGGTGTTCAAGTCACTTTCAGGTTCCAGGTATGATCCTGCAGGTCCTGATCCTCCAGGTCTCCAGAAATCTTTAAAAGGCTCCTGTGGCCGCAATTTTTGACTTAGAGACTTCAAATTTTAAACTTAAGCTTTTCTTACATGTCTACATAACGTATTAAAATTTCATGAAGATCCGCCGCCGTTTTCCCGCCGACCGCCGACTGCGGCGGCTGGCAGCTGCTAAGTACAGCTGCGGCCGCTGAAATTTATATTTTGATATTTCTAATGTAAAATTTACATAAAGATAAACATTTTTTGGAAAAAAAATTTTCTTCTAGCTTCAAAAATAAGAAAATTACAGCCGTTTGAAATTTTTAAGTAAAAAAAGACCTAAAAACAAAGGTTGTTAAATAAAAGGGTGAAGGAAGCGAAAATTGACTTAAACTTATAAAAGGTCGGAAATTCATTATCAAACAGGGGACTTGCACAAAAAAAATTAGCCCTCTAGCTTTAATAGGAACTGAGATAATAAGGGGGGGCGTTGAACGCCCCCCCCCCTAGATATACCACACTTTTCTGGGATCTTGCTGAGTCAAGTATCAACTGTTGGGAATATCAAAGGATGACTCCATGCAAAATTTGAGCCGGATCCGGCCAAAACCGGCCGTGAATTTTATGAAAAACCGGTTTTTTCCGGTTTTTAGGGGGTATCTGTAAATCGATTCAGCTGGAGCAAAACCGGTTAGAGGTACAAAAAATTTTACTTCACACAAAATTTAGCCAATGCAATTGCCTACAAAATTGTACTTCATCATCAACTTGATTGGACAACTCTTTCCCCTCCTAAATGTCCATTAAAACCTCGGAAACGGCAAAAATCGCCAAAAATCACGCCTTCGGCGGCAAATAACGGCTAAACGGTCAGCCGGAGGCGAATGAAACATAAATAAAGAAATGTCTGCCTCAAAAAGTTGTTCAACATCAAAGAGATGCTTGAAGTCTCTAAAACGACTCCTTCCCCTCCTTTAAGAGGAAAAACTGAAAAAACGTGATTTTCAAAAGTATGCCCACTTCGTGGGTGTGGGGGGCACTGAACCCGTCACCCCAGGGTCACCAAATATAAAGTCTAGGTGGCCCACAATGCTGAATTTTCACCAAGTGAAAGTCTTGTGTCATTATCTCTTATGAGAAAAAAGTTATTAATTAATTAAAATTTCAAATTGTGATTTTTTGATGGATTTCTTTGATGAAATGACAGGCTGGTCAATTTTTAGGCCATTTTTTGCTGTTTTCGGCCCGCCACGCCCAAACGGTTTGAGATAATCTCACGGGACCTTTTGCCCGACCTAAGCCTGGTTATTTGTAAGGTCTAAGAAATAAAAAAATCCCGGATTGGATGAAGCACGACATCGCTGCGTGCTGTCAAAAATCGCTGGTCGGCTCATTTTGCCCCCTCAAACCCTCACCTCGTGCCATTTTTCTGTGTAAAGATTATAATTATAATCTTTTGCGTAAGTCTGTTTTTTTTCCTAGACCTCACAAATAACCAGACTTAGGTTGGGCAAAAGGTCCCGTGAGATTATCTCAAATCGTTTGGGCGTGACGGCCCAAAAACCGCAAAAAATGGCCTAAAAATTGACCGGCCTGTCATTTCATCAAAGAAATCCATCAAAAAATCACAATTTGAAATTTTAATTAATTAATAACTTTTTTCTCATAAGAGATAATGACACAAGACTTTCACTTGGTGAAAATTCAGCATTGTGGGCCGCCTAGACTTTATATTTGGTGACCCTGGGGTGACGGGTTCAGTGCCCCCCACACCCACGAAGTGGGCATACTTTTGAAAATCACGTTTTTTCAGTTTATCCCCTTAAAGGAGGGGAAGGAGTCGTTTTAGAGACTTCAAGCATCTCTTTGATGTTGAACAACTTTTTGAGGCAGACATTTCTTTATTTATGTTTCATTCGCCTCCGGCTGACCGTTTAGCCGTTATTTGCCGCCGAAGGTGTGATTTTTGGCGATTTTTGCCGTTTCCGAGGTTTTAATGGACATTTAGGAGGGGAAAGAGTTGTCCAATCAAGTTGATGATGAAGTACATTTTTGTAGGCAATTGCATTGGCTAAATTTCATGTGAAGTAAAATTTTTTGTACCTCTAACCGGTTTTGCTCCAGCTGAATCGATTTACAGATACCCCCTAAAAACCGGAAAAAACCGGTTTTTCATAAAATTCACGGCCGGTTTTGGCCGGATCCGGCTCAAATTTTGCATGGAGTCATCCTTTGGTATTCCCAACAGTTGATACTTGACTCAGCAAGATCCCAGAAAAGTGTGGTATATCTACCCCCCCCCCCCCCCCCCCCCCCGACCGATTAAGGTGCGGCAAGGGGCCCGACTGTAAAGGGTTAAAGTTTTCCCCTCTAGTTTAAAGGAAAGTATAGTGCCAGAAATTTCTGAGCTTTCCTGTCAAAACTTTAATTTTGATAGATATTATAGATATAATAACTTAATTCTAATGGGAAGATAGAGGTTATTCGGGACGGTGGCATAATACATAGCGCATCCGCTCTTAGTCTTATAGGTACAAGGTTCGAATCAACACCGTGGTCATGAATGAAGGTGTTTAAAATTATAACAACTGTTAGACTAGGGTGAAAGCCTTGGCTCAATATAGGCACAAGTAACCAAAAAAACTTTCAAGATAAAGGTCGTGAAATCATAGGGTTAGTTGGCAGTATGAAGTTTAACCGCTTTAACTGTGCCCTGAGTCAGCAAGATTTGGTTTAGAGATACACCGAAATAAGACCAAGCAATGAATCCAGTTTCTTAGAGGTCATGCATATCGAACGTCAAAAACAAGGGTAAATAAAAATATTCATAATCTGTGAGTACTAAGAGGGGGGACTAAAGTTTACAGAGACAATTTTCTTAGGTGTAACCTCCCCCCCACCCAAAAAAAATGGTAAGTAACAATAATCAGCTTCCCTGATAAGAAATGATGATAATATTTGATTAGATTGTAGCAATGTTTCCTGTGTACTACATATTTAACTTTCTGATGACTCTACTGATGATACTCCATGTCATGTGGACTTATTATATTCTCAAAATCGCATACAAGGTAATTAATATGAAAGGAGGGGATATTCGGATGTTTTTAATACTAGTTCTCAAAGTTTTATATTAACGTTTTTTTTTATCTGTTTACTTACTTTAGGGACTTTTATTGAACTTTCATTGGTTGGTTCATTAAGTTAAGTGTCCACTAATTGTAGGTACCTAATATACAGAAAGGGTAATTTTGTGTATTATTTAGGTTGTACATCATTTTATCAGACATTCTCTTATCCCTTTAGAAAACTCTATAATTATATCCTAAAAATAAAAAAAAACAAAGAACAAAATAAGCGCAAATACTTTATTTTTTGTTGTTGCATATTTTGTATTTTTCCTTTTTTGTAGGGGTTAATATCTGGCGATGTTGAAGATTCTAGAAGTGACTCAGGTTGATTTTTCTCCATTCAATAAACGTGATTTTCTCGGCTCCTTTTCAAGATAGAGGGCTGAAATTTTCAGGGATTAAATGAGTTTCCATTCTACATATTTCGACCAAGTATCATCATGATTTGCCTATTAATTGGGGATGCTAGGTCGATTCATAGATTTTTTAGTTTTCGTAATTTTCTCAATTTCTTTTCAAGATAGAGGGCTGAAATTTGCAGGGTTTATTAAGTCCAAATTCTACATATTTTCATCAAGTTTCATTAAGATTATTTAGACGCTGATGACGAAGACGATATTATCAAGGACGCACTGGCAAGCTCTGAAGACGCATCTGAAGAAGAAAATCAAAAACAAAAATGATCATAATTAATAATTTGAATTACCTAATATGTTGAAAATCCTGCCATTATGAAGTAGCGCAGCTGCTCTATAAGAAGGGTATATTTGTGCGTCCGTTTGACTAATCTGACAATTTATCTGCAGTCTGTAAGCAGCTTCTATTTTGTTCCAAAGTGGACCAATCTGTGCCCCTAGCCTCTAGAGGGCTTTTTTCATACTAAATCAATAATCATCTAATTCCAACCCAAAGACTTTAATCGATTCCCTGAAAAGCAATTCTTAGTTGACTAAGATCCTTTGCTTCACACAAAAACCCGTATTGCTTACATAATTCCATAAAATCTAAAATTTTTACTTACAATTGTTCTTTTTTATTATGTATTTCTGCGCTTCTTATGGTTTTTCTTGATAGTAATTTATTGTTTAAAGTTATATTAGTGTGTGTATTATTTTTACAAATAAAGTAATTAAAAAGGTGTTTCATTAATTAAAATACTACCTACCTACTTTCACAAAACTATGATTTTTGTTTAAAAATATTTAATTTCAGATAATAATTCAAAATGAAAGAATTGTCTAAGGAAAAATGAGGGTCAAAGAAATAAATATTCACAAAATTCAAGTGATAAGTTTCTATGCTTTCTAAATTGTACCTAAACGATAAAGAAATCATCGAAAGGATTATTCTATCATACCTAAATTAACGATAAGATGTTTTAGTTACGGACTGACCGACCCTAAATTTAAAGAAGCTTCGCTTTTAAAATTAAATTATACTGGATTGACAAGTATAACTGTAATTAGAACAGGGAAAATTCCATAAAAAAATTTATTTTATGCCACTAAATATAGTAGAACTAGATCCCTATTTAATAAATTAGACCAAAGGGAACATAGTGAAGGAACAAACTGGCCATATTATTGAATAGAAAGTTCTATAAATGTTATTGGAAAGAATGATATGTGACTTAAAGTTAACAAAGATGTTCGTATGCTAGAAATTCCTACAAATTGTGTCTGACAGAATATCTAGGTTTAAATATCTATTGCCTTTATATAATAACAATGAAGACAATTAGATCGAAGGCTTGTCCAACTAGTTTTTTTTTTTATATTTTAAATATTTTTCCCGGTTACAAAAAATCAGCTGATTGTTTAAGGTCTGCTAGAAAACTTGAGAAAATCTGCTTTCATTTAAGCCCGAAGTTTTTAAAAAGAAAATATTATTTATAAAATGTTTAATAAACCCTCAACAGAAGCAGGGATGGAGGGGACATGTGGCTGTTTATTACACTAGTTCCCAAGAATTTATAAAAAAAAAAACCGTTTTTTAATTTTTTTGCTTGGTTCATAAAGATGAGTGGCCAAACATCAACCACTAATTGAAATCTACAGAAGGGATAATTATGAGTATCATCGTTGGGGATGTACATAAATTTTTCGGCAATTGTCTGCTTCAAAATTTAATTTCATTTAAAATTGTTGAAGTATGTTTTAATAACAAGAAATTTATATTTTCAATCGATCAAAGAATTAAAAATTTTGGTATGAACTTTCTCTTATTAGCAGACAAGCGCTTACTAGCAGACAACTTACTTCCACTAAGATTTAAAATAGTGTCAAAAACAACAGAAATTTCCATGATCAAAAAGATCCTCTTAGCAACTTTTTTTGTATGTATATACAGTACAATATATAGTACACAATATACCTTAATTTTTAGAATAGTGTTATTTTATAATTGTCCTTCGTTGTAGTAACATTATTACATTCTTTACAGAAACTAAACACGATGCGAAATGTTGAAAGAACTAAAGCTAATATTTGTGATTTTAGTGACCAATATTATTTGTACAATGTTTACTGTTATTTTTATTACAGATTATATTAATCTCGAGAAGCCAAAGTTTTTTCATAAATCAGGTATTATTACCTACCTTTTTTTTATTGTAACAGTTTGGATTATATTAAAAATAAAATTTTATGTTGATCCAGAAGAGGAGGGGACACTGGGCTGTTTATTATAAACATTTGCCCCAAAGGTTTTATAAGAACGTTTTCTTATTCGGTGGCTTGACAACTTCGGGGACTTATATTGATTTTTGATTGCCTGGTTCATTAAGTTGAGTGTCCATTGTCCAAACGTTTCAAGCACTAATTTTAATTTACAAAAGGGATATTCTTGTGTATCATCATTGGGGATGTACGTGCATCAATATGAAGTCCATTGTCTTATCCCTTTAGATCCCTGGACTAAACGACCATGACAAGCAAAAAAAGGTTGATGTTCTAATTTACAACTAAAAGCAAGAGTTTTTTTGCTACAATTTTAATCGGTAATTTAACATGTTTAAAGACGAGGTTTTTAAATATTAAGTGTTTGTTCGTCAGTCTTACACTTCGGATAGCTCTGATTGCAGCTTTAAATATGTCAAAGCCGTCGGATTAATTTCATTCTTGTAGGAAAGTTCTTGTGATTCAACAAATCTGAAATAAACTCTTATGTTATTAATAAGATGTGTTTACATCTAACTTTGGGAAGACCCATCGAAAATGATTCTTATGACAATTAGGATTAATATTCTGCGCATAGCAATTCAATTGTTCGACTACAACTGTAAGTAGGTCATTATCAAGTATCTTACTATTTATTAATGCTAGCGGAACCGCCCCTAGAGCCCTCTAGGGACACTGTGACTTGAGGGGGGGGGGGGGGAGGTTGTTGACACGTAGCCATTTTCAATTTGATTTTTAATTAAATTTTTTTTTGGGTTGGGGGGGAGAAGGTTATTCCTTTTGGAAGTGTGTTGGTACCCTCAACCAAAATAATTATAAACCTTCATTGGACCATTGAGAAGCTGCATTGTAAAGAAGAACCATATCGGTCCCTCCGGTTATGTTTCTAAAAATATAACTTAGTTATGATAATGATAATCTATAATATTATAAAAAGATTTTTTTTGTCTGAAGCTTAAGATATCTATAACTACAGAACAGATGAAGTTCTTATTTGAGAGAAGCTTCACATAGATCCCGGAATGGTTTTAAGCTATTTTTTTAGATCCAAGTCTTCAGTTGGGTTTATGCTTATTTTCTGTTCTATTGTCCTTTTGTCGAGCTTCGATTTTTAGATGTTGACATCCTTGTTTGTTATATTTTACTAGGTTTATTTTAGCTTTCAATATGGGACATGGTTCGTTAAGTTTAGCTAATTAATTTCAATAATTGCTGTCGATGATATTCATAACTGTTAATTTTTATACAAGCCCAGTAACTTATGACTTATCCTTATATAATTTTTTTAAAGCTAACCTTTTCTATAATTAGGATATGTCCGTTCGGAACGATTAGCTCTTTTCGTTAATTTAGGCAAGTTAGAATTTTCCTTTAGATTTGCTTTTGCTTAGCATGATGATTCCTATGACAGTTTGGTATGTATTAGAAAGCGTAGTAATCGTAATAGTCGATAATCGTGACCAGAAAGTCCTTACGTCCATTTAAAACATGCAGACTTTAATTTTTTTGACAACAATATTTTGTACGATTTAATTATCCTATTCATCTGATTTTTAAAATAATATTTCCTCGAAGACAAATATAGTATACATTATAAGCGAGGCATAATTATAATCAAATGCTAAAAATGAAAGTTAAGTTCTTTTACTGCATCTTATATTTAAGGATTTTTTGTTTTAATTCTTAAAGGGGACTATCCACGAACGAAAGCAAATGATTCTAAACACCTTCCAACAGGGATTCTAAATTGTTTTTTTGGTGAATATGTTAGAGTTCTGTAAAATACAAAATTTTAATTTAAAAAGTTTCACCATGGTTTAATATAAAAATACTTTGAAATGTTAAGCATTATTTGACGAAATATCATTAAATGTTTTGTTGAGTTTAAAAGTTCAAATAAAATAACACGCCAAAACATAATCAAAAACTTAAACTTAATTTCTTAAATCGACAAAGTGATATTACACAGAAACCTAGTATATTCACAAAAAAAAATTTAGAATCACTGCTGGAAGGTGCTAAGAATCATTTGCTCTCGTTAATGGATAGTCCCCTTTTTTAGTTATTGTTCGCTTAATTTTCTCCTGATTGCAAAGCTTCGTTATTATGAATGTTGTCCTCCTTGTTAAAATACAAATATGATGACTAATCTAAGTTTGTTAATGATTTTTTACCTTTTACACGTAAAAAATGTTAAATAAGTGACGGTCGGGGTATGTGTAAAATAAGTAAAAAATCTCAATAGCCAGTTTAGTTGATTTGAATAAAAAGCTATGCTGCTGCAGTAAAAAAATATTTATTCATTTCTAAAGGTATGTCTTGCAAAAATTGTTTTATTGTGCATACACTAATTGAAATTTTATCATTATATACCTAAAGTAGTAAGGTTTTTGGTCTGTAGTTTAAAATTTCGATAACTGCTGAACCGATTGAGTTCTTTATTTTATGGAAGCTTCTTACAAGTCCCTGGATAGTTTTAGGCTATTTAATTTTTATATCAAACTTTAATTTAAGCTAATTCCTACTTTCCTTACTCCTTTGAATACAGAGCTCCTAGATGCTAGTAGCGCAGCCGCTAGTATACTTTAAGAATTATTTAACAATTACAAGTTTTATATGTTAGCATTAAATAGAACTTCATCGATTCCTTACAATTTAAGCACTTTTGTTTGACATGTGTTCGTACATATAATATTTGTTTATTACTCTAAATGATCTCTTTAATTAAACTATTTAAGAGGCCATGTTATTTAAATCCCACAGCGATTAACAAGATTAAAACTCACGACTATGAACTCCACTCCTTTATTACTCAGGGAGGGAGGAGACATTAGGCTGTTTATTACACTAGTCCCCAAAGTCTTATAATAACGTTTTCTTATTCGTTGGCTTCACATCTTTGGGGTCCGGGGACTTTCATTGAATTTCAATTGGTTGGTTCATTTAGTTGAGCGTGCAAACGTTTCTACCACTAATTTTAATCTACAGAAGGGGTAATTTTGTTTATCATTGGAGTTGTACATTATTTATCGGCCATTGTCTTATCCCTTTAGATCCCTAGTTGTTACTAGTATAGCCACTCTATAACGAAATGACCGACTGTATATCATTAGAGTTTTCGGGACACATAGCCTAACCTAATGAAAAACTCTAACATAATTTAGAAAATATGAAGAAAAAAGAAATCTGCAATTCTTCCCATTTTTGCTTATCATTACGGCGGCGCTAACTATGAACATATATGTTCTTGATTTATAATCTTGCTTAAATGGTCATTAAATGTCACTGCATGAAGGGTCTAAACTCTGTATTAAATCATACTTAATAAGTTAATGTACATTATCCATAGGTTCTATTTGTACTTATTAACTCTTACAATCAATTATTGGTTATGGTTTAACCTTTTATACTTCCCAAGTTTCATAAGGGCTTCGCCAAAGAGGGTTTTAGGTGCAAAATTAAGAGTCCTTAGAAAGAAAAAAAAAGAGTTGAAAACATTAAAATAAACATTAAAAACCAAAAAAGCCTTTGAAAATAAACTTTGATTAGTAGTGGAAACATTACTACATTAGTTGTGGAACGAACGAAAGATAAAGGAATTACAAATTGGTCACATTTAATTTTAGTGTGCAAAGCTTCTTGTAGATTTAGTCTTAAGTGTTCTCAAAAAAAGACATTTTTTACGAATAGCTAGAAGAATGTAACCCACGACTGTAGCATAACATTTAGCGCATCCGCTTGTTGTCGACAAGTTTATAGGTTGTTTGAAAATAGGCCCGACACTGCGCCATACCTAAAGAAGTACTCAGAAGCCCCAACATCCCAACAAAACTGACCTGTCAAAGCCAAACCCCCCTCCCCTCGACAGATGAAACAGACCCTGTCCTCCAGATTTGGAACTGTTATCAGGCAAATGTCCAGACCTGATCTCCCTGAGGACGAGTACAAACAGAATTTAAAACAAATTCACACTCAATCTGTCTCTCAAGCAAGCTATAAGTTACATATTACCCAATAAAGTTCTAAATGCTGTTCCTCCCCCTATAAATGCCGCCGAGAAACAGCTTCCTAGACAAACCAGAGCAACCTTGGCCCAGCTCCGCTCCGGATATAGCAACTACCTGCATAGTTTCAAGTCCCGCCTGAACCCAACAATACAAGACACCTGCCCCCTCTGTTTGAACGCCGGACACACAACACAACACCTCTTTGAATGTCCCAATAATAGGACAGATCTTACAGTACGAGACCTGTGGACCAGACCAATGGAAGCAGCCAGATTTTTTAACCTGGCAACCCTAGACCATGACGATGATGGATGAGTTTAGAAGTGGGCTAAATGAATGAACCTAAAGAAGTATAAAATTGTTTCTACTGCTTTGTCAGGTGCGCGACATAAATAGTGAAAAAGGGGGAATGTATTGACCATAAACAGGTGCAACTCATTACCATACACAGATACGACTTCCAGATGAAGGTCGTGTAATCAAAGGGTTGGTTATCTGACGGACCTTTGACCATATAACCAATAAGTATGATCTCAGAACCTGTTCTAATCCATCGGATATTAATAGGTTTTGAAGCCATACTGGAAAAAAAAACATTATTATCTTGATATAAGTCTTCTTGAATAATGTATGAATTTTAGTGTTGGTTCACTATTTTTCTTAGTTTCTTGTATTGTATGGACTCTATAATCGCCCCACCCACATTAACCTTTATATATTTCTTTCTTAAATAGTATTGAAATGCAGGGAGGAAGGGGACATTAGTCTGTTTATTACACTAGTCCCCTAAGTTTTATAATTAAATTTTTTATTCGTTGACTTGACAACTTTGGGAACTTCTACTGAATTTTGATTGGTTGGTTAATTAATTTGAGGGTACAAAAGTTTCAACCAATAATTTTAATATTAAACAGAAAGGGTATTTTTGTTTATCATCATTGATGTTGTATCTTATTTTATCAGCCATTGTCTTATCCCTGATTGTAATGTAATAAACATCATATACATATAGGCCAGTAAATTTTATATTTTATGTGTCTATCTAAATTGTAGGAAGTTTTAATTGTCAGAAATGTAGGCATAGATGAATTTTGTATAGATAATAGATTTTAATCCTTACAAGCAAACATTTGGACATCCTGTTACTTTATTATAAGGATACTGGTGGCTACGCCCCCTAGAAGCCTCTAGGTGCACTTAAGGTTGGAGGGGGAAAAGTCGACCTCATCCCATTTTAAATTTGAGTTTCAAAAGAGTGAAAAAATTATATTTCGGGGGTGAGGGGGGTGTCGACACCCCCCCCCCCCCATCCCAAAAATAGTTTAAAACCTTCCCAGGACCTATAAGAAGCTTCACTGTAAAGGAGAAAAATATCGGTTTAGCGGTTAGCGAGATCCTTCGGGACAGACAAAAAACGCTAATTATCTATAATACAAAGTAGAACGATGTCTGTCTGTCCCTTAAGATCTCGGTAACCACTGAACTGATCGGATTCTACTCTTCATGGTATCTACCTATTGGTCCTGTGGTGGTTTTAAGCTATTTTCTTGGGGGGTGGGACACCCCCAACCCTCCCAAAAACCAAAAAATCCCCCCCCCCCATTTTTTTTTTTTTTTTTTTTTTTTTGAAGGAGATTTCCAAGGTCCTTTCAATTTTCGCCATAATTTTTTTTTTTATCACCTCTTGGGGCAAAGCCCCTAGAGGCTAGGGGCGAAGCCGCTAGTTTTATATAATAGGATAAAGTTATCAGGATCTGTATTTGTCTGTCTGTACCGATGGATAACGCTAACCGCTGAACCGATAAGGTTCTTTCTAACAGTGAAGCTACTTATAGGTAATGGGAAGGTGCCAGCCAGAGTCATAATTCTGTAGGGGGGGGGGGGGGAAAGGTCAAAATTTTCAAAATTGAAAAAAAATTGAAGAGGATACGCCGATTTAAAAAATACATCCTGTTAATCTTAGTTAAGGATACTACAGACAAAAAAAGCTTGCTACTTTATTTAATAGGACACCCATAAATATCATACAGAGAAATAAAGTGGGTGAGGTGAGGATATAAAACAAGAATAAAAATATCCATGAATATTATATTTGAACATATATATAAAGATCATAGAGGCAGGCACAGGGATTCTTTATCCTTGTTTTAGGGGGGGGGGGGGGGAGTAGAAAGGCAGGCACCCCACCCGGACACTCATGATTAAGTCGAGGAAAGAAGGGGACAAGTTGAGAATCCTAAAGTTTCAACCACTAATTGTAATTTACAGAGGGGGTAGTTTTGTGTGTATCATCTTTAGAGGTATTCATCAATTTATCGACCATTGTCTTATTACTCTTTTAAAAAAGTCTTATTTTAGGGAGGGTGGTGTAATAAGGCACCCTACCCAGACGTTCATTATTAAGATACTTCATGGGAAATTTTAATAGACTTTAGAACACTAAAAATCAAATTATTATATCAATCTAGCAGTCCGATTACTTATTACTCATAACTTTTCATTTTATTATTCATGAAAAGCTGTCTATAAAACGATGCTATAAATAACTATTACCTAGGAATAACAAGATCCTCTTTATAAATTAGTATTAGCAACTACGCCCCTAGGAGCCTCTAGGGTCACTTAAGTTGACTCCTCTCCCATTTTAAATTTGAATTTTAAAAAGAAAAAGTAAAAAAATATTTTTTTATTGGGGGGGGGGGGGGAGATATAATAGGAATAGTCGTTTTGAAACACAACTGAAAGTAACAAATATCTTAAATTTCAGCTTAATCATTTTAGAGATTTTAAGCAACACACGCTCACAAACATCCAACTACTCGTATGTGTATCAACCTAGACTTGAAAGTTTGATCCCCATTTGAAACCAGGGAAGGATGAGACATTTGGCTGATTATTACACTAGTCTCCAAAGTTAAATAATACCTTTTTCTTATTTGTTAGCTTCACAACTTTGCGGAGAAAATTATTACTTTGGTTGGTTCAGTAGGTTGAGTGATTAAACGTTTCAACCATTAATTGTAATCTATAGAAAGAGCAATTTTGTGCTTCGTCATTGGGGATGTATATCGATTTAACGGCCATTGTCTTATCGCTTTAGATCCCTGGTAACCTTGTCTTCAAAGCTTGATCTCTAGTTTAAGCCAGGAATATAAAGGGATAAGACGTTAAAACAATAGCCGATAAAATTATGTACATCCCAACTGATGGTAAACAAAATTACCTCTCATTCATGTAGATTACAATTTGTAGTTGAAACGTTTGGACACTCAACTTAATGAACCAACAAATCAAAATTCAAAAAAAAAACCTGAAGTTTTTATTTAATATATTCAGACTGGCCAGAGTGTACGTTTTGTACGTTTTGAACGTTACGCATCGAATCTGTGTACGTTCTGGACGTTATTTTGATATGTGTACGTAACGTATTTTGAAATTTGTATTTTTGTACGTTTTACGTTTTTTTTTAAATAATAAGAATCAAATATTAGCAGAAAAGTAATTTGTATGTTTTGTACGAAAATTTTAACAAAAACTATAGGTGTATTATAAAAAATAAATTCAATAAAAATAAATATCTTAAATTTTCATAGAACAAAAATATGTAGGTAAAATATGTGATATATGTATGTTTTTAGAACTTATAGTTTAAATTCATGGATTTGAAATATATGTTTTATAGATATAGTTTAAAGAATTGAACAGAAAATGATATGCAGTTGACTAATTTAAAGTTTAAATGCACTTTGTGCAACTAACCTGTAATAGATTTTACAATAATTTTTTTCAAATTCTTTATATACCTATCTACTTAGGTAAATTTTCCGAGATATATGGTGTTCAGTTTAGGATTAAGAAGTCTTATTTTTTGGTATCTTCAGTTTTTAAAGAATAAGAATCAAATATAAGTATAAAAGTATTTGTATACATATGTATTTGTATTTGTATAAAAAGTATTACGAAAATAGTATATTATCTATAATACAAAGTAGAATGATGTCTGTCTGTCTGTTTGTCCGTCTGTCTTTTAGAAGCTTAAGATCTCAGTAACCACTGAACCTATTAGGTTCTACTCTTCAGGGAATATTTTTAAGCTATTTTCTTGGGGGGTGGGACACTTAAAGCTTTTTACTTACTACTAGGATTAGCGGCTTCGCCCCTATCCTCTAGAGGATTTGTTCCCTCCTTTATAGGATAATTTGTTCGTAATTAGTAAAAAAAACGAAAAAAAGATTTTGTGATGATTTTTTTTCATTTAGGCCCCACCCAGCTTATTTGCATTAGTTTACAAAAATAAATTAAGGGGTGGTTGTTTTCTTGGGGGGTTGGGTTTTCCACACTCCAAGAAAATAGCCTAAAGCCACCACAGGACCAGTAGATATATTCCCTGAAGAGTAGAACCGAATCTGTTCAGCTATTACCAAGATCTTAAGCTTCAGACAGACAGACATTGTTTTACTTTGTATTAAAGACTAGTATTTTCTGAGATCTTTAGCATTAGACAAAATAACCCTATATCCTATTACTAGTGGCTGCGCCCCTAGCATCTAGGGGCTATATATTCGAAGGAATATGAAATGTCAGAAAAATAGCCTAAAACCATACCCAGACTTATTTCTAAAAACGAATAGCCTAAAACCATCTCAGGGTATGTAAGAAGCTTTTCTGTAAAGGAGAACCATATCAGTTCAGCGGTTAGCTAGATCTTTCGTTACAGACAAAAAAGCATGAAACACTTTATATATTAGGATATGTATAAGCCTCTAAATCCTTTTTTTTCTGTAGCGAAGAATCTCGTTAACTGCTGAACCGACATGATCTGGGAGAGGTTGTAGGCTATTTTCTCTGTCCTTCCATATCCCTTCGAGAACCTGTATTCAAAATGGTAGAAAAATAGCCTAAAATCATCTCGGTAACTGAGTGAAGTTTCCCTGAAATTGAAATCAATCGGTTCAGAAGTAAGGAAAATCTTAAGCATTAAACTAAAAACTTACTACTTTATATAATAGGATATACTTAGTACGTAATAACAGGATGTATGTCTGTCTAATTGTTTGTTTGTACCGAAGGCTCTCTCTCAACCGATATGGTTCTCCTTTACAGGGTAGCTTCTTATAGGTTCTGGGAGAGGGTACAACCACCCTCCCAAGAGAAATCACTCTTAGAAAAAAATAACCACCGTTCCCCTATTTTTTCTTTCTTTTTAAAATTGAAAACAGAAATGGGGGTGGTCTAATCCACCCCCCCCCCCCTTCTCACTAGAAATATTATTAGCGAAGCTACTCTATAAATACTTTCTCAGTCCGTTATGCCATTGGAGAAACGTGATTTTCTTGGCTCTTGTTTTTTGATTAAATAAGTTCACATCCTACATATTTTCATTGAGATTTACCTTTTGGTTGGGGTGCCAGATCTATTCCTAGATTTTCAAGTTTTTGTGATTTTCTCGACTCCTATTCAAGATAGACGGCTAAAATTTTCAGGAAATAGATAAATTCACATTCTACATATTTTCAAAAAGTTTCTTTAAGGTTTGTCTATTTGTTGCAGTGCTAGATCGATTCCTAGATGTATAGGTTTTTATGATTTTCTTTACTCATTTTCTTGATGGATGGTTGTAATTTTCAGGGATTGTATAAGTTTTTATTCTCAATACTTCCACTTTGTTTCATTGAGATTTGATTATTGGTTGGGGGGCTGAATTTATTCCTAGATTTTCACGTTTTTATATATTTTTAAAAAGGTTTTGTGATTTATTTGAATAAGTTAAATGTTTTTTTTATGACACTACTCTATGCCTAGTTTATTTATTTTCCCAGATTTCCATCCATAACTTTTGAGCTTAGCTACTTAAGTATGTTGTCATCCTTGTGTTTTACTTTTTATTTTTAAATAAAAAATATAAAATTGGGTGTTTGAATTCAACTCCCCCTTAATCAAGTTTCTCTATAGGCCTCTAAGGGCATAGTCGCTGGTCCTTATAATAGGATATACTTTGTACATAACTAGCGGCTTCGCCCCTAGCCTCTAGTCTCACCCCCCCAAAAAATAGCTTAAAACCACCACAGAACCAATAGGTATATACCCTGAAGAGTAGAATCCAATCGGTTCAGTGGTTACCGAGATCTTAAAGGACAGACGGACAGACATCGTTCTACTTTGTATTATAGATAACAGGATGTCTGTTTATTTGTACCAAAGGATCTCGCTAACCGCTGAACCGATATGGTTCTCCTTAACAGGATAGCTTCTCATAGGTTCTTGGAAGTTTTATAACTATTTTGGGGAAGAGTATCACCATCCACCCTTCCAAGAGAAATCGACTTTAGAAAAAAAATACCTCCTCCCCCAAAAAAGAACTTTAATTGCTCACTGATTTTTTATAGTTAAATTTTTCCAGATGTCTATATAAAACTTTAGAGCTTCGCTACTTATGTATGTTGTTGTCCATGTTTTTTACTTTTTCTTTTTAAATCTTAAATAAAAAAAATTGGGTTATTGAATTCAATCCTCCCCTTCTCAAGTGCCCCTAGAGGTCTTTAGGAGAGTAGGCGCTAGTTCTCTTTAATAGTAGACTTAAATGTTTTGATAATAGGTAACTAGGAAAATATAAACTTCATTTTTATTAGGAATGTACGTTTTGTACGTTTTTTTACTTTTTTTTATGTACGTAACGTATTTTTTGTATGTACGTTTTGTACGTTTTTTATTTTCAAAATTGGCTGGCCAGTCTGTATATTTTAATAAACAGCCCAATATCCCCTCACTCCCTGAGTTGAAGCGTAGTGAATTTTGATATTTTCTTGGCTTAGTTTACAATTGTTGACAAGCTAATTATAATTCTACACAAATCAGGGATTTAAAAGGATAATACAATGGCCAATAAATTAATATACATCTCCCAATTATCATTTCTATATATTACAATTATTAGTTGAAATGTTTGGACACTCAACTAATTGAGGCAACCAATTAAAATTTTACAAAAGTATCCAAAGTTGTTGAACCAATGAATTGGAAAACTTTGGAGACTAGTGTTATAAATAGTCCCTTGCCCCCTACCTCCCAGTTCAAAAATACAGGGGCACAGGCATAAAACAATGAAAGAGAAATTCAAGTAAGCCTGCAGGCAATACAACGTTCTAACTGCTGAAAGACTTACCACAAGTAGACCCAAAACTCCAAATTTGATGCTTCCAGCTACATTAAAAAAAGAAGTTAAAGGCATCTTAAAATGACATTTTAGATATTGGGTCTACTTGTGTCAGTTTTTCAGTAGTTAAAGGTTTCCTTTAAACTCTCCAGCCCCAGTAAAATAGAAGTTCATAAAAAGCTTATTTGAAAAATCTTTTTAGTTGTTTATTTGAAGTATCGAAGTTTCTGTAGGTATAATTCACATTGTCTGTCAGTCTGACCAGTAATACTATGAGTGAAATATAATTTTCTTGGCTTCTAATTAAGGTAGACTGCTTTTTTTCTAAGATATTCCAGTACACAACCCATGTTACAAAAGGTTAAATTGATGTTTTAAAAGGTTTTTATCATATCTCTCTCTATAATAAAATTGTTAATGATCTAAAATCCAATAAAATAAAATAAATACACTAGAATACAACTGGTATAAAACTTATTTACACAAGTAACCTTTCCAGAGTAGAGTTATTCTATACATTTATAACTCAGGGATCTAAAGGGATAAGACAATGAATGATAAATTGATTTACATTTTCGACGATGATACAAAAAATTGTCCCTTCTGAAATCTTGTATGTATGAGGGAGTTGAACTATCATTACACTATTCCCCAAAGTTTAATAGTAAAGTTTTTTTAATCGTTTGCCCAACAAATTTGGGACATAAATTGAATTTAGATTTGTTGGTTCATTAAGTAGAGTGTCTAAACGTTTCAACCACCAATTTTAATCTACAGAAGGGGTAATTTTGTATATTTTAATTGGTGCTGTACAAGTATTTATCGCCAATTATCTTATCCCTTTAGATACTCAAACACATAAATTTTAAACATACAAAAGTCGTGTTCAAGGTTTGTACATTTTGGCTTTTGTGTTTTATTTGGGTTGATTGGTAAGGTTTTACAGGGAAGGGAGTGGCCATTGGACTGTAAATTATACTTGTACCCATAGTTTTATAATTATGTTCTGTCATTCATTGGCTACTTTAATTGAATCTTGATTGGTTGGTGTAAATTTATCGGTGTTTATACGTTTGGACCAATAATTTTGATCATTAGAACAGGTAATTTGTTTTAATGATTGGAGATTTACATCAATATATCGTTCATTGTCTTATCCCTTAAGATCCCTTTTCCAAAATGGGAATTGTAAAAGGTAAAATATAAGAGCTAAAAAAAACAATTAAAAGGTCAGAATAATGATTAGATTATTATTTGTTCCAATACAGTTTTAAACGTATATTTTTCTCAAATTTTTTAACGTCATTGTTAACAGAATGTTTAAAAACAAGGATGACAATATCCATAAAAGAGAAGCTCTGAAACGGTAAGATAAACGATAAAGTTAACACTTGTCATAACTAAATAAGCAGAATACAAATGTATAAGTCTAAACAAAAATATAAGTAAATATGTTGCAAAAATACATGATACTATTTAAGAACATACTTTCATCTTTTACTAAATCCTAGAGATTCTTAGCTTATAACATTTAACCTTGTTGTAATAGGAATCTAAAGGAATCGATAGGACTATTCTAACATGTAACTATTCTAACACGTAACGGACAGAAGGACCGACCCTAATTATAGAGAAGCTTCGCTTTTTGAAATTGTTAATGTGGTTTAGACTACTAAGAGTACGCAACCCTATATACGTAACACTTTAAGCGTATGAGATGTATAAATGTGCGTATGTAGTATTCACGCAAATCTACCAAATATTAATTTTTAAAATCTGCAAATAGAAAAAGATTTTTTAAAAGGCGTGCAATAATTTTTCTATGTTTTTTAGTTAAATATTATACCTAGCATATTGTTTTATGATGTTAAAATTTTCATAAAAGATTGAAAAGATTTGAGTATAGTCCCTTTTTTGACAACGCCTCTTAAGGGCGTTTCGTCGAATTTTCGCAGTAGATTTTCTCCTATTTCTAGCCCCTGCGGGGGGCTCCTACCCTGCGGGGCCAATAGCCTAACCCTTCGGGGCAATCACCTAATCTAACATAACTTAACCTAACCTAAAATAACCCACCAAAAGCTACTGAGAAGATACGATGAAACGCCACCTAAGAGACGTTGTCACGGAAAAAACTATACCCAAAAATTTTAATTAAAATCTGTATATAACATGATTTGATCTCATTAAAAGTGCTGTATCTTATTCCATTTATTAGTAGTTCAAATTTTGTTGTTTTGTATAAACTCAAAGAGCGTATTTCCGTGGTTTGAAGAGTTGACGCGACGTTGAGAAGTAGAGGGGGGAGGGGTGGGGGATTTAAATTTAGTTAGTTTTTAGCGTGAATGAGATTTAGGGGCCGGGTCAAGACGGGGTTATGGGTGTTTCCCACCCCCCCCCCCCCCCCCATTTATCTTTCTGATTTATCCTTGTCTTAGATAGTAAGAAAGATCAGAGAGGGAAGGGATAATTGGCTGATTATTGTGCTTGAACTCAAAGTTTTATAATAACTATTTCTAATTCGATGGCTTAACAACTTTGGGTACTTTTATAAAACTTTGATTGGTATGTTCATTAGGTTGAGTGTCTAAACGTTTCAACCACTTATTGTAATCTATAGAAAGGGTATTTTTATGTATCATTATTGGGGATGGAAATCAATTTATTCATTGTCTTATCCCTTTAGATCCCTGTAGAAAGATAGATGGATATCTTCAAATATATGTGTGCGTGTTTGTGATTCATAGAGAGAATGGTTTGAAACTCATTCATAATTTGCGTTGAAAGTTGTAGAACACAGTCAGACGAAGGAATTGGACATGTGAACAGCCAAGCAAGACCATATTTTATAGTTTTAGTGTATTATTAATGTGTAATAAAACTATCAGGGCTCGGCAGTAGAGCGGAGCAGAGAGGGAGCGGACATTGGGCTGTTTATTTATTTTACTAGTCCCCGAAGTTTTATACTAACTTTATTCGTTGGCTTAACAACCTCTGTGACTTTTTTTGAATAGTGATTGGTTGTTTTATAGAGTGTGCCAACGTTCAACCACTACAGAAGGGGTAATTTAATGTATCATCATTGGGGATGTACATCAATTTTTTGGGCCATTGTCTTGTCCCTTTATATCCCTGGATCGGCTAATTTTTATGCTTAAACAAAAGTAACAGGATGTTTATTTGTTCTTCTGTTTCGTAAACCGAGCTGGATCTTTAAATCATTTTAGTGGTGAGCCAGATCGGGGTGAGCCAACTTTCCACCAATGAGAGCACAGCATTTTATGAAATGCCGCGCTGTGATTGGCTGAAATTCGGCTCACCCCGATCTGGCTCACCACTAAAATGATTTAAAGATTTAAAGAAAAGCTACTGTGAAAAATACGAAGAATCGCCCCATAAGGTGCGATGTTACGAAAGGGACTAAACCCAAAGTTTTAAATGTTATTATTCAGTAAATATATGCCCAAAACAATTTTATATTTTTTTATTAACGAAAAATGTTCAGAGACAATGGGATGTTTAGTATTCTAGTCCCCAAAGGTTTTAATAACGTTTTCTTATTCGCGGTTGAACAAAAAACCTTGAACTAGGGTTGGGCCGGATATCCGGTGTGGCCGGATATCCGGCCGGATATCCGGACATTTTTAATATCCGGCCGGATACCGGATATTGAAACTATCCGGCCGGATATCCGGCTCTATAATTTTTGATACTTTACACCAAAAATATCTGCTTTTTAAAATCTTAAATGGCTATAATTTTCTTATTATTGAAGCTAGAAGAACCTTTTTTCTGAATAAGTTTAACTTTATGTAAATTTATATAAGATTTCTGAAGAAATTTGTTTTTTACTACTTTAATATCTGGTAATTTGGCCGGTTATCCGGCCGGATATCCGGTAATTTGGCCGGATAACCGGATATTTGCCGGATATCCGGCGTTGGCCGGATATTTGCCGGATATCCGACGTTGGCCGGATATCCGGCGTTTGAAATCAGCCGGATATCCGGTATCCGGTATCCGGCCAAAAAAGTATCCGGCCCAACCCTACCTTGAACTTTCAATGAATTTTGATTGGATGATTCATTAAGTTGAGTGTCCAATACTTTTAAATCAATAACTGTAATGTACAGAAGTTGGAATTTTGTGCATCATCATTGGTAATTTACATCAACTTATCGACCATTGTCTTATCACTGAAACCCATTACTGATGATTATTACTAAGATTTGTATCTGAGCTTCGCTTTTTGATGTTGCCATCCTTGTGTCATCTAAAAGTCAAGAAGTCAATGTTTTGAAACAAGATATATTTTACTATTCATTTCTTCAATGTTTGATAAACATTTAAGATTTAAACATGCATATGTTTTTCATAATTCATTAAATGAATTAGTAAAGAATTTTGTTAAAGATTTTAATAAATACTGAACTGTCTATGTTCTCCTTTTCAGAGAAGCTTTAAATATGTCTTGGGATGGTTTTTGTCTATTGATTTTTGGATTTTATGATAGGTTTATTTGGGGTATTTTTTGCAACCTCCTAACCCCTTTTAACACGGAGCTTTAAGCTAGGGGCTAGCAGCTAGTATAATCTGAGGACGGCAATGATAAAAGCCTAAAACCTGTCCAATCTATCTAAATAGTTCAGATTCGTTTATTATTATATTCATTTTAAAACATTTTCTCGTATTCATTCGAATCCAGTGGATAGGAACCGGTTCTCATCCATACGAAAAAACTATGTCTAGCATCGTATTATATCCAGCTTTCTACGAATATGAAAATGTACAATCAAAAGAATAAAACCAGTTTTTTAGCCTGTGCCTTCGGCACCTCGGGGCTAAAAAAACTAGTTTTAATCTTATAATTGTACATTCTATATCCGCGGAAAGCCGTTTATAATACGATGCGAGAAATAACTATTATTTTAGTTGCGTAACTAAAATGATAAATACCCCTGTTCTACTATATTATCTATATTTCAGACCTGTGTGACGCCCCTGCACCCCTGTTCTACTATCTTATCTATATTTCAGACCTGTGTGACGCCCCTGCACCCCTGTTCTACTATCTTATCTATATTTCAGACCTGTGTGACGCCCCTGCACCGCCACCACTAACAATGACTCCCAAACCAAATGATGTTTCTGTCAGGCCTGGCTTCACTGAGAATGGTAAGTAGATTATTATATTTTAATTAGCGGCTGCACTGCACTCATTATCTCGAGAAGAATCACACAGGCAGGGAAAAAATAATGTATCATATGGTTTCATCAGGGTTCTTATGTTATTTAAACCCGTTTTTTAAGTTAAGATTATTGGTTGAAAAGTTTAGACACTGTTAGTTTGTTATAATATCAATAAATGTTTAATAAGTAGTACCCACAGTCCATAATGAATGAGAAGAAGGTGTTTAAAAAAAACTTTGGATACAAGCAAATTATTGTTTATTTTTGAAATAAAAATTCCTTTTTTTAATAATAAAATTTTTCGGGTATAGTCCCTTTCGTGGCAACACCTCTTAAGGGGCGATTCGTCGTATTTTTAGAATGACTTTTAATAGGTTATTTTAGGTTAGGTAAGGTTATATTGGGTTAGGTGATTGCTCCGCATGGTTAGAGCCCCACGCAGCGGCTAGAAATAGTAGAAAAGCTTCTGAGAAAATACGAAGAATCGCCCCTTAAGGGGCGTTGCCACGAAAGGGACTAAAACAAATTTTTTAGAAATAAATCGAAATCTCCGGTAAAATCTTATGTTTATTATAGACATTATCTTATTTTTTTTACCAAAGAAATTTTGTATTCTAGTTTGTCCCTTTTTCTTTTGCTTCCTCACCGTTTTTATGACCACTAAATTAAAATACCTATTTGATTTTTGTCAAACCATGTTATTTGTGGGCTTCTTATGGATGTTGTCGTCCTTGTTTTCTTAATAAACTTCTTTTCTTAAATCTATTATTTAAAGTGTGAAACAATAACTTGACAACTATAACAAATATATAAAATAATATCAGGAATATAAAGGGATAAAACAATAGCAGATACATTGATGTACCATTGTACATAAAATAACATTCTGTAGATCACAATTAGTGGTTGAAATGTTTCGACACTCAACTTAACATACCAACCAATCATAAGTATATAAAAGTCCCCTTCCTGCAAAAATTATTATTAAATTGTTCTTAAAAATCAACAAAATGATTTATAAATTTAGCATGATGCAAGTAATGACTAGCATATTGGGATTCTGTATTCGAAATGGTAGGGGAAGGCCAGAAACATAAACGAAAACCATTTAAGACCTAAATCACCCGCAGATATGGCTTAGTGGTTTAACGTCAGCTTATCTGTTGGGGAGGTGTCGGGTTCGAGTCCCCAGACTGCATCAATACTAAAGATGTAAAATTAGTACCTACTGCTGCTCTTTCAGGCGTTAGAGATTTGGAGTAAGAGTAGGGGGGAAGCATTAGCCCTAAATAAGGTTTGCATGGGTGGTCCTTGGCATGGTGCACTAGTGATCGATAAACTCTGTAAGGTCATAGATTGATTGAAAAGTTCTTGTAGACTAGCATTGTGTAGTAGCTCACTAGTGTATTAGTGGCGTTTGTTAGTTCAACGACTAGGAGTCATGCTTGGATCCTAGGTTGCATTGAAAACTCCCTAGGATTTGATGTCACTTCTGTCATTGCTGATACAGAATCATGTTCATGCTTTGGTTGCATTTATTGTCGCAATAATACCGTGACCGAAAAATCACGAAACCTTAACTCTCCACCCATAATGTTGAAGTGTAGTTACGCACAAGTCCTAATTAAAGTGCCAAGGAAATTGATGGGAAGGATGCAACTCATACCCAAGACGTTAATAATGGTACCTACAAGCTTAGTTCGGCACAGGACATCAAAAAGTAGAGTAGGGGGAATGCCTTGGCCCCAAACAGGCGCAACTCATTACCATGCACAGTTAGTCAAAGGGTTGGTTGTCTGTAATGTACTGTACCATTGGTATGAGGTGAAGGACCAAGTGTCTGGCCTTGAGTTGACAAGTTGACTGTTCAGTCCAGGTGCAACTCACCCATACGACATTAACATTAAGACCTAAATCCAAAAATATAATAGCTTGAAACCATCACGGGACCTATACAAAGCTTCCCTAAAATGGAGAAATATTCAGTTCAGTAGCTGACGAAATCTTTAGCTACAGACAAGAAACCGTACTACTTTTTGCAATAGAAACATAAAATGTGAATGCTGCAAGCGTGAGTAAAAGTCTTTTTTAATGTGTAACCATAATTATTAGGGTTTGGACCTAAGTAGCCATAGAGTAGGTCGAGACACTTTTTATAGCCAATAGGGTTATTCCAAGCTCCACTTTCACGTACATTATGACTTGAACCTTTTAGATCACTCTCGCCGAGTATGCAAGCTGTCCCAAATTTATTAATTCTATTTTTATATTTGTGGAAAATTAATTGTAATACGATCCTATACATGAATTTTCAATGTGAATGAGAAACTGTTCTAAACCAGCCGATATTTATCATTTTCAAAGCCATACTGGAAATTTTTTGTTCTTTTTGTTGACTGAATTGTTTGAGCATCGATTATTAGTGTTTGACTCACGAATTTTGCTAATCAATTATTTGTCAAAGAATTTTAGGAAATAACTGTTCCATAAAAAGTGATTTATATTTAGTCAGGGAGGGAGGGGACATTAAGCTGTTTATCATATAATAGTCGTCAAAGTATTATAATAACATTTTGCTATTCGTTGGCTTAACAACTTTGGGGGGACTTTAATAAAATATTGATTGGATAGTTTATTAATCTTAGTGTCCAGACGTTTCAACCACTAATTGTAATCTACAGAACAGGGAATTCATCATATGGGATGTACATTAATTTATCGGCCATTGTCTTATTCCTATAGATCTCATATCTAGCAAATCTACTCTATAAAAATGGATATAGAATACGTGGATATTACGTCAATTTTTATTTAGGTTGCTACATTGTTCCTCTTTTATTGGTCAGTTCGTTCCAACAGTAATGGGGGGTATCGTTGACATAGCCAGCTGGAGTAGATATTTTATCTGTGTATGCGAGAATCTATCACAATATACACGTATCCTCTATCCACTTTAGCTACAATATAGCGACTGTGACCTATACATCAAGCGAGAGAGGGGACATAAAATAGACTTACACCATGCTGGGACCTTTTTAAAAAGCTCCTAGAGGCCTCAAGGGGGCTGTAGCCGCTAGTATAAACACAATTTACTTAATCAAGTGCTGGTAGCTAAATGAATTTAAATATAAAGACATGACAATATCATCAACATCATGTACGTATAGTCAGGGAGGAAGGGAACAGGGGCGTTCAAGCTTTTTATTTTGGGGGGGGTAAAAATTTTTTAGGGGGGGGTAATTCGTGTTTGGGGGGGTAAAATGGCGCGCGAAGCGCGGCGCAAATATTTTTACCCCCCCCAAAATTTTTACCCCGGGGGTAAATTTTGAATGGGGGGGGTAATCGCCCCATTACCCCCCCCCCCCCTTGGACGCCTATGGAAGGGAACATTGGACTTTTTGTTACACCAGTCCCCAAAGTTTTTTAATAATATTTTCTTATTTGTTGGCTCAACAACGTCGGGGATATTTTTGAATTTTGATTGGTTGGTTTATTGAGTTGAGTTTTCAAATGTTTTAACCACTAATTGTATTGTAAGCTACAGAAGGGATAAATTTATGTACATTGGGAGTTTATATTAATTTTTCGGCCATTGTCTTATCCCTTTAGATCCCTGATGTAAAGTAATGAATTATAATTATTTGATATTACTTAATGATGTGAGTGATTTTTAACATTAAGTTTATACGCTTCATGAGCACAGGGTACTACAAAGATTTTTGGCGCGCAATTTTAACAGCATTCACAATAAAGTAAAAGGATGTCTGTAAACCGCTGAACCTATTAGTTCTTCTTAAAAGGGTAGGTCCCAGGAAGGTTAATAAGGGGGGGGTAAGTTTTGCCACTTTCGCGTAATCAGTGTTGTGTGGGCTAGGTATTGATCTGAGATTATAGGTTATTTGGGATAAAAGTTTACTTTTGGGTAGTAGTTCACGGAAATTTAATCATTTTTTGAATAGGTCTCCAGGTTCAGGTGCTGCAGGCTGGAAGGTCGTTTCTGGACAGGTAAAAAAATTTAAAAAATTTTGTTTGAAGAGTTAGAGAGCAACTTATAAAACAAAATATGTTTCTTTTTGAATGTTATTAACATATCTGCAGAAAAAATTTAAATCGGCCTCCAGGTTCAGGTGGTGCAGGCCTCCAGGTACACTCTGGACAGGTAAAAATTAAAAATTTTTATTTGAAGAGTTAGAGGTACACTTATAAAACCAAATATGCGTGTTTTTGGATGTTATTACCATATTTGAAGATAAAAATGACAATCGGCCTCCAGGTTCAGGTGCTGCAGGCCTCCAGGTTCACTCTGGACAGGTAAAAAATAAAATTTCTTATTTGAAGAGTTAGAGGTACACTTTTAAAACAAAATATGCACTTATTTGGATGTTATCATCATATATCAGAAAAATTTAAAATCGGCCTCCAGGTTCAGGTGCTGCAGGCCTCCAGGTACACTCTGGACAGGTAAAAATCAAAATTTTTTATTTGAATAGTTACAGGTACACTCATAAAACAAAATATGCATCTTTTTGGATGTTATCATCATATTTGCAGAAAAATTTAAAATTGGCCTCCAGGTTCAGGTGCTGCAGGCCTCCAGGTACACTCGAGACAGGTAAAAATTAAAATTTTTTATTTGAAGAGTTACAGGTACACTTATAAAACAAAATATGCATCTTTTTGGATGTTATCATCATATTTGCAGAAAAATTAAAAATCAGCCTCCAGGTTCTGGTGCTGCAGGCCTCCAGGTACACTCTGGACAGGTAAAAATTAAAATTATTTATTTGAAAAGTTACAGGTACACTTATTAAACCAAATATGCATCTTTTTGGATGTTATTACCATATTTGAAGAAAAAATGACAATTGGCCTCCAGGTTCAGGTGCTGCAGGCCTCCAGGAACACTCTGGACATGTAAATATTAAAATTTCTTATTTGAAGAGTTACAGGTACATTTATTAAACCAAATATGCATCTTTTTGGATGTTATTTTTTTGATACTTTTGATATGGACACCTTACCTGGATCCTGTTGACTGCTGGTTGTCGCTAGCCAGTTAAAAAAGCCTAAATGGTTATTTTTGAATTTAGAGGAATGGTTTCTAAAAAGAAAATGGCTAAATTATAATAATTTAGTATAATATAGTATTTAAGGCTTTGAAATGTGTCCCAGACAGGCTCTAGATGGCCTCCAGGGGCCTGCTGGACCGGTAAATTAAATGTGTAAAGGAAGGTATAGTATATAGAAAAAGATAAGAAACTTAAATAAAAAATTGAGCATGGAGGCCACCTTGAGCCTGTCTAAAGCACATCTAGGGACATTAAATAATATGTATTGAATTTGATAATGATATTTAACCATTTCCTATTTTATAACCTTTTCTCTAAATTCAAAAATTATGTATTAAGATTATTAGCTATCCTGCAGGCTCCTGGAAAAGGTTTACTTGATATATTTTGCTATTTTATTATATATTAACAATTTTCTATTTTGAAACCTTTCCTCTAATATCAAAAAATACCTAAATAAGAAATTTTAAGTTTTACCTGTCCAGAGTGTACCTGGAGGCCTGCAGCACCTGAACCTGGAGGCCGATTTTAAATTTTTCTGCAAATATGATAACATCCAAAAAGATGCATATTTTGTTTTATAAGTGTACCTGTAACACTTCAAATAAGAAATTTTAAGTTTTACCTGTCCAGAGTGTACCTGGAGGCCTGCAGCACCTGAACCTGGAAGCCGATTTTAAATTTTTCTGCAAATATGATGATAACATCCAAAAAGATGCATATTTAGTTTAATAAGTGTACCTGTAACTCTTCAAATAAAAAATTTTATTTTTTACCTGTCCAGAGTGTACCTGAAGGCCTGCAGCACCTGAACCTGGAGGCAAATTTTAAATTTTTATGCAAATATGATGATAACATCCAAAAAGATGCATGTTTTGTTTTATGAGTGTACCTGTAACTCTTCAAATAAGAAATTTTATTTTTTACCTGTCCAGAGTGTACCTGGAGGCCTGCAGCACCTGAACCTTGAGGCCGATTTTAAATTTTTCTGCAAATATGATGATAACATCTAAAAAGATGCATATTTAGTTTAATAAGTGTACCTGTAACTCTTCAAATACGAAATTTTGATTTTTACCTGTCCAGAGTGTACCTGGAGGCATGCAGCACCTGAACCTGGAAGCCGATTTTAATTTTTTTTGCAGATATGTTAATAACATTCAAAAAGAAGCATATTTTGTTTTATAAGTTGCTCTCTAACTCTTCAAACAAAATTTTTAAATTTTTTTTACCTGTCCAGAAACGACCTTCCAGCCTGCAGCACCTGAACCTGGAGACCTATTCAAAAAATGATTAAATTTCCGTGAACTACTACCCAAAAGTAAACTTTTATCCTAAATAACCTATAATCTCAGATCAATACCTAGCCCACACAACACTGATTACGCGAAAGTGGCAAAACTTACCCCCCCCTTACTTGGTTGGAGGGATGTAACCACCCCTACCCTCCCCCCCCCCCAAAAAAAACTAGGGGTGAGGTCAAATTCAATTCACCACCACTTAAAGTGCCCCTAGAGGCCTCCAGGGGGGGGGGGAGTATAAACTTGTATTAAAGTAACAAGATGTATGTCTGTGTGTAGTTACATATCTCGCCAACCGCTGAACTGATATGGTTCTTTACATTTATGTTCCAAGGAAGATATGTAACTATTTTGGGGAGGGTAAAAACTTAACCTAAAGTTTTTAAAAAATACCAACCACGACTTTGCACTTTGTTGGAAACCGACAACGAAACTTTTTCCAGTATAGTTTTGAAACCGCTGGATTATAATCGGTTCTGAGCCATACTAAAAAGTCGTGTATTGTATCGTGTTATAGACAATTTTATAGTGGAAAATCATAACATTGCTTACTGTTAGCGGAAAGCTTATAATACAATGCGACAAATAACTATTAAAAATGTATGAAAAAAGGTAAAATAAGATGTCCACACCGCGTACTATTATAATTTACTTACTACATTACATCTAAAATCATTCAACAAGAACAAAAATATACAAATATCATGTCCTTAATAGTTATTTCTCGCATCGTATTATAAACTGCTTTCCGCGGATATAGAATGTACAATTATTTAGCCCCGAGGTGCCGAAGGCACCGGCTAAAAAAACTAGTTTTAATCTTATGATTGTACATTTTTATATTCGTAGAAAGCTGGATATAATACGATGCTAGACATAGTTTTTTCGTATGGATGAGAACCGGTTCCTATCCACCGGATTCGAATGAATACGAGAAATCATATTCATGCTTTTTAACAAAACCGGTTTTAATTTTTCATTTAAATATCCGCGGAAAGTTGTCTCTAATACGATGCGATAGATAACTATTCTTTGTTTTAACTGTGTCAATGACATTTCATGTAAATATATTTATTTTTTTATGTTTTTATACTGAGCAAAATAGACAGAGGGGCTTTAAAGTCATTCAAGTATTAAAAACATTGTAGGCCGTTGTAGTCACTACCTACTTAACTTAACAATACATAAGTTAATTGCTAAGTTTTTTTTATAACCCTTACATAAAGATAACAGGATTTATGTTCATCTTTTTTAACAGACAAAACTTACTAATATGTGAACCGATATGTTTCTCCCTTCAAAATGATGCTTCTCATAAATCCTTAGAAGGTTATAACTATTTAGGGGGTGGGTACCACCGACGTTACAAGAGAAACGCTCCTACAAAATATTACTACCCTAAAAATATATCTTATAATTAAAAATATATATGGGTTGTGTCGACCCCCCCCCCCCCCCCCTCCCACCTTAAAGTGATATCCCTCACACTGTATCTGGACTACTTTTTAAAAGCAAAGCTTTTCTATAATTAGGGTAGGTCCGTACGTCCGTCCGTAACGAATAGCTTTTTTCGCTAATTTAGGCATGTTAGAATTGTCCTATTGATTTCAAACTTTGCATGGTGATTCCTGTAGTAGTTAGGTACGATTTAGAAATCGTAGCAACTCTATATTCATTACCAGAATGTCCGTACGTCCATTTTAAACATGTTGATTTTTTTACTTATTTAACAACAAATTTTTATGTGATCTAATAATCCGATTGATCTGATTATTGGTATACTGATTCCTGGGACAACAAAGTACAATATTATAAGTGAAGCAACTCTATAATCAAGTCCTAAAAATGTAAGTACGCCATAAACATTATTCTGTATCAAGCAGTTTTTCAACTATTTTACTTACAATTTTGCTTCGCCATTTATACATTTATATTCTGATTATTCAGTTCTGACACTATACAAGTGTTAGTGTCCGTTTGTCCTACCGTTTCAGTGCTTCGCTTTTTGGATGTTGTCATCCTTGTTTTAAAATGTCTTTTTGTATATTTTAGGTTAGGTTAAGTAAAACTCCGCAGTTTAAAAGTTTATATTCAAAAATAGAACGGGGGGCATACTAAAATAAGGTTTTTTGTTTCACCGTATATGCTAAGTGCCAAGCCGCCGCTTGTTAAACAAACAAGGATGACAACATCCATAAAAGCGAAGCACTGAAATGGTAGGACAAACGGACATTAACACTTGTATAGTGTCAGAACTGAATAAGCATAATATAAATGCATAAGAGTCAAAGCAAAATTTTAAGTAAATTTGTTGAAAAACTTCTTGATTCAGGATAATGTTTATGGACATACTTACATTTTTAGGACTTGATTATAGAGTTGCTTCGCTTATTACATTATACTTTGTTGTCCCAGGAATCAGTATACCAAAAATCAGATCAATCGGATGATTAGATCACATAAAAATTTGTTGTTAAAGAAGTAAAATAAATCAACATGTTTAAAATGGACGTACGGATATTTTGGTGATGATTATAGAGTTGCTACGCTTTCTAAATCGTACCTTACTATTAAAGGAATCGCCACGCATAATTTGAAATCTATAGGACAATTCTCACATGCATAAATTATCGAAAAAATCTATCCGTTACGTACGGACGGACCGACCCTAATTATAGAAAAGCTTCGCTTTTAAAAATAGTATAAAAAGGAACTGGAATTACCAAAATGAATAAATAATCAGTTAAATAAGGTAGAACTCAATAATGGAAAGCAACTTTACTATATTTGGTTTAGTATAGTAAGACAGGGTGGGAGGGAACATCGGGCTGGTTATTACACTAGTCCACAAAGTCTTATAATAACGTATTCTTATTTGTTGGCATACTTTGAATTTTTATTGGTTGAGTGCTCAAACGTTGCAACCACTAATTATAATGTACTGAATGGGGTAATTTTGTGCATCATTAATCAGGACGTACATAATTTTTTCGGCCATTGTCTTATCCCTTTAGATCCCTGATAGTAAGAGCTTGATATAGAATACTACAACTCTACTTGGGAATCCATGTTCTAGTTATATTCCTAGATATATATCTGTATGTGTTATAAGGACTCTAACTAAATAGATATTAGAAAATAAGTTTAAATTACTTTTTATACCTTATTAATCATTGATTTTTTTAAATTTTAAAGTATGAATATAAAAAGGCATTGAAATTTTTTTTCTAAATTTAACCTAATAAATGTTCCAAAAAATTTATCCATAAAAAGTTATCCATACGTCATTGGACTGTGCGCACTTTTTTAGGAAGTGACATGGGTTTCAACACCCCCCCCCCCTCTATAACAACTTTTTCGGATAAACTGCCGCACCCCCCTCCCCACCCACCCCACCTCTGGTAAATCGCTGACACGCCTTTGTTTTTGTTTTTATTATTGAATAACCATTTTTTTAAAAGTATATAATTCATGATGCACTGAAATCCTTAATTTTTAACTGGTGGAAACATTTATTTCTGCAGTTGCTATATCCTTATCCTTGAAGATGTAGCAAGAGGGAGAGGGGATAATGGGCTGGTTATTACATTAGTCCCTAAAGTTTTTTTTATAACGTTTTCTTATCTGTTGGCTCAACAACTTTGGAGACTTTAATAAAGTTTGATTCATTAAGTTTAGTGTCTAAACGTTTCAACCATTAATTTTGATCTACAGAAAGGGTAATTTTGTGTATCATCATTGGGGATTTGCATTAATTTAATAGCCATTGTCCTATCCCTTTAGCTTCCTGTGATGTTGCCCTTCAATGGTAACACACTTCAATGAATTTTAGCGATGGTTTCTGTACTTTTTATATTCTTCAATGTTACACATAATTAATACTGTTGAAAAGTCCTTTAATATGATGTTATTCTTGAAGTTTAATGAATTAAGGAACAATTTTACATATTGTTTGATCATTTTGTTTAAAGTTATCAAATAGTGAATATCATATATTAGTTAATTATTTTAAATATATTTCCAATATGGATTTCAAACCGTTTAATATCCGCTGGATTAGAACCATACTGAAAAATCATGTAGAGCCCGGGCCTTCGATTCCGCGGGGCTAACAAAACTGGTTTTAATTTTTTATTTCAATATCCGCGGAATGGTGTCTTTAAAACGATTCGACAAATAATTGAATATTTAATCTACTTTAAATATTGATCTGCATGATACGGTATGATGTTAATGTGATAAGAGCTCGATCGCATTTTGGAAATTTTTTTGTTTAAATCATAAAGGCTATTTCAGATTAGTTATGAAATTAAAAACAGTTTAAAATATTCGTGGAATGTCTTTTGTAATACGATGCGAAACATGATTTTTTTAGTATGGCTGAAAACTGGTTCTAATTCTGCGGATATTAAAATATCAAAAATTCGTTTCATATTTCAGAAAATTGTGTTTTAATTTAATTGTAAAAAAATATGTAAAATGAACTGTTAAGAAATGGGTAAAAATATTTTCATTTTCTCTATAATTACTGTAGAACTGTATGTCATCAAGGAGGGAGGGGACATTGGGCTGTTTATTACACTAGTCCTCAAAGTTTTATAATAACGGTTTCTTATTTGTTGGATTTACTTACTACCTTGGGGACTATTATTAAATGTTGAGTGTCCAAACATCTAACCACTTATTCTAATCTATAGAAGGGTAATTTTGTGTAAATCATTGGGAATGTACATCAATTTATCTCACTTTGTCTTATCACTTTAGATTCATGTTATGTCATTGTTTGTCTGTTGATTATGGTAGGGCTACTAAACTGACACTTAAACCATTCTTACCTACCCTTTGGATAAAATTGTTCTGGTTTATAGCAAAACTAAAACTATATAATTACAGTTTGCCCTTTTCAAATTTAAATGTTACATATCTGGAATAGATGTTGAATCATTCACCTATAATATTTTTTAATTGGAAATTAGACTGTAAATTATACTTGTAACTAAATTTTTTAAGGTTTTCTTATTCGTTGGCTCAACAACTTTGGAGATTTCTATTGAATTTTGGTTAAAAATATCTGCACCTTATTATTTTACAAATAATTAAAATCTACAAAAAGGGTTATTTTGTCAATCATCAATTGGGATGTACATCAATTTAAAGTCTATAGCTAAGAATCCATGTAACTCATTTAGAAGGATAATGCCATTAGAGATACAACTTTCTCTTCAAAAGATTACAGTGATACATAGTTTTCTCTGCAGAAATTCCAATTTGTAAAATTTACTCTCCTTCACTGAAGATATATAAAAGAAAGCCTAGTGTTTTTAAAAGCGAAGCTTTTCTATAATTAGGGTAGGTCCGTCCGTACGTCCGTCCATTACGGATAGCTTATTTCGTTAATTTAGGCATGTTAGAATAGTCCTATCGATTTCAAACTTTGCATGGTGATTTTTGAGTAATTTGGTACGATTTATAAAGCATAGCAACTCTATAATCCTTACCAGAATGTCCGTACGTCCATTTTAAATATTTTGATTTTTATCTTTTGTAACAACAAATGTTTATGTGATATAATAATCCGATTGATCTGATTTTTGGAGTACTGATTCCTATTAAAACATTTTAAAATATTTTAAGCAAAGCATCTCTATAATCAAGTCCTATAAATGTAAGTATGTCCTTAAACAATATTCTGTATTTGAGAAGTTTTGGAACAAACATAATTTTGTCAACTTTTATATTTATATTTTGCAAATTCAGTTTTGACACTCTACAAGAATTAATGTTCGCCTGTCCTACAGTTTCAGAGCTTCTCTTTTATGGAAGTTGTCATCCTTGTTAAGAATATATCCTTTGGCGTCAAACAAGGCATCTTTTAATTATTCTATTTTATTAAAATCTTAATTTAAGGGAAGAGGCAACTGCTTGTTCTTTCTGTATTTCTGAAAGTATGGGTGTTTTCATCCTTTAGTTATAATATCTGCAACCTCCATACTGGGTTTTGGGTGGGAAGTATTACCCCCCTCCCCCTCCCTATACCCTGCCTTTAGCTTTTCTCATGAGAGTACATCAGACAAAGTACGTTTAGTCCACAACTGAACTTTGGCTGGTAAATTTAGTTTTTTAGATACATTGTCAATTATTCCAGGGATTAAAGACAATGGTCGATAAGTTGATGTACATCCCCAATGATAAAATAAATTAGCCCTTTACAATTAAAGGTTGAAACGTTGGGACACTAAACTTAATGAACCAACCAGTCACAATTAAATAAAGGTAACCGAAGTTGTTAATTTAATGGATGTTGTCAGTCATCCTTGTGTTTAATAAAGTCTTACTTTTACAATATTATATGTAATATGTAGTAAAATACATTTTTGCCTACTTTTAACATAATATATGTATAATATAATTAACAGTACATTTATATATGTCATATATTCTTATTTATTTTTCTGTGGGTTAATATAAAGATTAGATTTACATTAGACTAAAATGCCTTTAACGCCAGGGATCTAAAGGAATAAGACAATGGCCGATAAATTGATGTACATACAAACTTCTGAAGATTAAAATTGGTGGTTGATATGTTTAAACACTCAACTCAAAGAATCAAACCAATTAAAATTCACTATCAAGTCCCCAAAGTTGTCAAGGAAACGAATATTTTTTACGTTATTATAAAACATTGGGGACTAGTGTAATAAACAGCCCATTGTCCCATTCTCTCTGTTATAACGCTGTGTTCATAGAAAAAAACAATAAAATATAAGAAAGATAATATTGGAATTTTTGGCCTGTGGATTTTTTTTATGTCTGGTGATAAATCCTATACATAAACCTTAATATACAAATAAACCTTTCTGTCACTCTATTCTTTAGCTCTATTATATTAAGTAATTGTTAAAGACATTTAATTCTAACACTTTTAAATTGTTTTCTTTGCTGAAATCCTTATCATGCACTTTAAATGTCTTTTACAGGGTTGTATATTCTTTTTTTAATCAAGGACAATTTTGTACGAAAGCAGCGCAATAAAAAAGAACTTTAAACGCCAATTGAAATCTAAAAATATGTCTTTTAGAAATAATTTTTTTATCATATTTTAGACTCATATTGTTTTAAATTATTGCTAAGTTAGAACATTTATAACAAAAACATCCTTAATGTTAGAGAAAAAATATTTATAATATTGAAAATACTTATAACCCCTGAAATGGTAAAATAGAGTACAGAACATTATTCCAATAATAGTAGCTGATATGTTGTTTTTAGTAGTAGTATAGTTCAAAGAATAGAGTGTGATAGATTCAGTAAAAAAGTCTGTATCTTAATAAATGATTATTTATTTAAAATATATTTCGGTGACCCTGGCACCCTCTTCAGTCTAAATGACATAAATCATATTATTTTAACTTGCATGTTAAAAGATTAGTAAAAATAAAATAAGGATGACAACATCCATTAAAGCGAAGCTCTGAAACGGTAGGACAAAAGAACATTAACACTTGTAGAGTGTCAAAACTAAATAAATGTTAAAAAGTTTAAACAAAATTGTAAGTAAATTTGTTGAAAAACTGCTGTGTTAATTGTAAACTAAGGGAAAAATTTTAAAGCTTTGTCTAAATAATAAATATTTATTATTTAATTATCCTAGGTTCAACAAGTTCAGTTGTAGATTCCAGTGTAAAGAGTAAACCTCCCTCAGCTCACACCATGCAGAGACAAGGCAAGATTAAACTTTTATTTTATCCTTTAATTTTTGCAACCTTTGTCCCAAGGTTCCTAATATAAAAAGTGGGGAGGGCCGGTGTGGCACAAAAGTCAAAGAAACTCAACTTTAAAAAAAAGAGTTACAGCCCTTAAATTTGACATGGAAGGTAGCTATAAAAAGGTATAATGTGGAACTTTGAAGAAGTTTAGTTCTAAAGCAAATTATAAATTTGTATTGTAATTAAAGAAACATGCAAAGACAGGGCAAGATTAAAGTTTAATTTAACCTTTAATTCTTGCAAAGGTTCTTGGGTAAAAATGCTGTATATATTATATTGAAAAGAAAGAAATATGGAAAAAGTCTAGATTGAACTTTAATTTTCACCTTTAATTCTTGCAACCTTTGTCCCAAGGTTCCTAAGTTTTTAAAGCATTTTACAAGATTCTATTTTAAATGAAGAAATGTGCAAATAAGGCAATATTTGCACATTTAATTCTTGCAACCTTTGTCCCAAGGTTTCTAAGTTTTTAAAGCATTTTACAAGACTATATTGTAAATGAAGAAACAAGCAAATAAGGTAAGATTAAATTCTTTAATTCTTGCAAACTTTTTGCGAAGGTTCCTAGTTACAAATCTTTAAGTTTCTATAGCAAACTTAAACATTATGTTTAATTAAAGAAACATGAAAAAGATTAAAGATTAAACTATATTTTTACCTTTAATTCTTACAACATTTGTCCAAGGGTTCCTAGGTACAAATCCTAAAGTTTATACAGCAAATTGTAACATTATATTGTAAATAAAGAATTTTGCAAACAAGGCAAGATTAAACCATATTTTCACCTATAATTCGTGCAACCTTTGTCCAAGGGTTCCTAATACAAATGAACATGACAAAATTATTATTTCAATATTCTAATTTCGAAAGCTGATTCGAATCCATTTATATAATGCATGTCATCGAGGTCGAAAAAAGGTGTTAAGGCTAAATGTTATCTTAAGCCTAACACATTTTTATTTCATAATTTTTGTCCTAAGGTTTGTGAGTTTGAATACTATTTAAGGCTTGTACATATACAAGGTTAATAGGTTTAAATCTTTTTTTTAGGCTAGTTGCAATTTTAGTTGCTAGCTTTAACTTGTTTAGTTATCACTAAATAATTTTCTATAAAAAAAAATTAAATATAATGTTATTTAAGTTAGTATATATTACAACAAGTTAATTAATATACTATTTGATTTGTACATTTATTGTGCAGGGTTACCCTGTATCCAATATAGCTTATCCTAACCTAACGTAAGAAAATTAACATACAAACAAAATTTCAATTTGACATTAAAATTATGACAGTCGGGGGAAGGGGGGGGGGGTTCTGTGCTCGACTACACTTATAGGAAACCGCCAACAAGTTGACACTTAGCTCTCACGTTGACCCACACAAGCTGTGATTTGCGTCACTTGTCTCTACTGACGCATTTTCATTTTTTTCAACAGAATATTTGAGTAAAGCAGAGTAAAGCTTTAAATGTAATTTTATCTCAATTTTGCCTGTTGCTTTTTCCCCTCAAAATAGCCTTAAACCTGCTCAGAATAAACCCTGATTATTTTACCAGTTGTGTCGCCCCTAGCCTATAAAGGAGGGCGAAGGAGGTAAGGAAGATAGCCTAAAACCACCCAATGACATTAATAAAGTACAATCACTTCGATCTAGCAGTTTCCGAGATCTTTAGATTCAGACATCCAAAATTACTACTTTATAGGATAACTAGCGGCTTCGCCTCTAGGGGCTTTGCCCCAAGAGGTATAATTACACCTTTTATTACTATTATTACAGACGGACGGACAGACATCATTCTACTTTGTATTATAGATAATTTTTTTTATATAAAGTTTAATATGCTAGCATATCAAATATTCATTTAACCAAAGCTCCGTTGGTAGATTAAAAGCCATTCTTGTGTGTACACATTTTTGTATATGCACCTATCTGGAGGCTTGGCAACTTTTCTCTTGCAGAGCTTAGTTACTCTATAACTAAGATATGTCCGTCTGTCTGTCTGTCAGTTATTTTTGTATATGCACGTGTCTGGAGGCTTGGCAAATATTGCATAGTACATACATTTTTAAAAAGCTTAGCTACTCTATAACTAAGATATGTCCGTCTGTCTATCCGTCAGTTATTTTTGTATATGCACGTATCTGGAGGCTTGGCGGTAAAAGATTACTTAGTACATACAATTTTCAAGAGCGCAGCTTCTATATACATAAAATATGTCCGTCCCTCTGTCTGTCCGATACCAAGCGCCAAAGTTAAATGATAAAAAATATATCTTGTAATTTATTTATAATTCAAAAGATGAATTGCTTAAATATTAAGTTAGATGTCTTTAATTTAAGTTTGTTTTTATGCAAACAGATAAATTCATTATTTATTGACTTACAATAATTTTTATTACGCTACTGTTTAAGATAGAAAATAATAATTTTGTTTAGCTCTTAGAGATGTTAAAATTGTCCTTAAAACTAATCAGAACTTTTGAAGGCTCGGCAACACATACGTATTGATTAGCTACTTTTCCGGCAAAACTCTAATCATGAAGATGGAACACACATACCCGGACTCCCATACCCCAAAAAATAGCCCGACGATTAGCCCGAAAGGGATAAGACAAACTGTCGATAAATTGATTTATATCCCCAATACAATGATGATACACAAAATTGCCCCTTTTTTAGATTGAAATTAGTGGTTGAAACGTTTGAACACTTGAATCAACCAATCAAATTCCCTAAAGTCCCCAAAGTTGTTAAGTCAACTAAAAAGAAATCATAAAACTTTGGAGACTAGTGTACAAAGAGTCAATTGTCCCCTATTTCTCTATCAATATAAGGGATTTTGTCAATTTTGTCTACGCAAATATTTCCAGATAGCAACATGAAAGCTTAAAATCATACGACGACCGAGAAAATATTATTTTTGAAAAGGGCTAAATATTATCCTTTTTAAATATCTATCTTTTTTGATTTTTTAATGTATAAATTGTCCAAAGAACAGCAGTTTAGCCGGTTTTTATAACCTATTTAAGTAAAGCAAATTTCCCTTAAAAATGCCCGCATGTCACGTAAAAAAAATATATTTTTGTTTTGGATTGTGTTAGGGTCAGTGCAGGCCTACTAGCCACACAGATATAATGTTCTCAATTAGGTTTCCAAATATTACAACAAATTCTTATTTATTTTAAATAATATAAGATTAAATTATAATTTTCCAGTATGGCTTCGAAACCGATTAATATCCACTGGATTAGAACCGGTTCTCAACCATACTGAAAAATTATGTAAAGCATCGTATTACAGACAATTTTCCGTTAATACAGCCCGGACCTTCGGATTCTCGGGTCTAACAAAACTGTTTTTTTCTTCTTATAGTTTTAGTATAGATCAAATTTAAGTTTTCAGCTGTATTGGTATATAAATTTCAAGATAATCTTAATTATTTAATATTTAGATCTTACAATTGTTGGGCTTTTGGTCTCGAAACATTATATACACAATAACTTGACTGTTTGTATGTCCGCTAAGATATCGTAAACGGCTGGACCTTTAGTTTCTCATTTTCAAGGGGGTTTAGTAATAGTGCAGCTCACTCTAAGGTCTTGCAGAATTTGCCACTAGTAGAAATGTATTTCTTATTTTTTATTGGCAAGATATTTATGGATGTAATATTTGTTAACATTTAAAAGAATTGCTGGAAATGAATTGAGGATCTGCTTTTCAGGTTCTGTAATATTGACTCATAATGTAAAGATTACGTCATACTAAAGACGTTAAAAATAATATGGATTATAGTCGGATACTTTTGGTTTGAAATTCCACTTGTCAAAACAGCAAAACAACAATTTTTCCACATATTCAAGGAGAGGCCCTCCTGGCCAAATAAAGGGGGGTGTATACTCCTTTCTTCGTTGCACCCCTTGGTTACACCACCTTGACAAGGGTCTTCTTTAACATTCCTGCTATATACCTCTCTAATACAGCCAAGAGGGGTGTCAAGTTTAAAGTCACACCTCTCTTAAATTTAATGGAGGTGTTAAACAAAATTTACCCATTTAGAGAAACTTTTATTTGCCTTTTAACTTTTTAACTGATTGGGTGAAACCTATCCAGCAACCCCCCCCCCCCCTAAAAATATACCCCTCTCGATTTTGGGTGAAGGGAGAGTGTTAATATTTTTAGTTGCGTTTTGCGGCTACCCCTGGCAGAAACCTCTGCACGCCACTGTTGCTTATTTTCCTTATTTATGGTATATCCTAATCCTTAATTTTAATCCTAATATTTAGTTTTGGTTGACAAGGTTTAGTCCCCAGTCAAGTTTAATGAATTGTAGGTAACAAAACTATATACCAAAATGCACTCTTCACTAGTACCCAAAGTTTTATTAAAGCGTTTTTTTTCTTATTCGTTGGCTTAACAACTTTTTTGGTACTTTTAATGAATTTTGCTTCCAAACTGCTTTATCGGCCATTGTCTTATCCCTTTAGATCCCTGACAAAACCTACTCATTTCATTTATCAATTAAGTTCCTTAGCAGACTCTAACGCCATTTTATGTAATTGTTTATATGTAGGAATATAGCAATAATAATACACCCCTCCCCTCTGCATTTCAAAAAAACCTTAAAAAGGCAGAATAGGAAGAAAAAGATAAAACTATCGTCTATTGTCCAATGCCTTTATTTGTTTAAATAGGAAATTGTTGCACGACACATAATTGAATATTTTGGTGATGGTTTATTTCAATTATTAATAACTTACAGCTAAATTACAAAAAAAGTTGAATATGAAAAAATAATTAATTTTTAACCATGAAATTTTCTACATCAAAATTTACTTTTTTTCCTTAAATTTTTTTTTTATATTTGGGCAAAATTTTATATTTTACAATTCATAAAAACGTAAATTTTATTATTACAGTATTGGTAATTGTTATAGTAAGATTAAAGGGACTGTGAACGTAAATTTTTCTCATCTTAATATCAAATCTTAACATTATCTCATTCATAATATCTCACAGATAGAGCAAAACGCACTTTTACTTGCTTAAAAAACGGCTTTTTCCGACGATTTTTATAAGGTACAGGGAAAGGAAGGAATATTTTCGTACTAAATAAAATGTGCATTAAATTGGTTTTTTCTTCCATTATAGCTAAAATTAAACTTTTTCACATAGTTCTTGATTTTTCGGTTAAGCTGACTTTTAACATAATCCTTGCTTTAACCTATGTATAGTTACTTAGAAATTGATAAAAAAAGCAATATTTTTTATTGAAAACCAAATACAATAACAAAGCTAGAAACAGGTGTTTTTATTAGTATCTCATTAACTTTATATGGCACATCTCTTGCCCACCTTTAATTACAAATTTGTAAATAATAAAGACGCAATATTTCTTTATAAACAGTCTGATAAAAGTGTAAACTAATTCTCCAAGGTGGGTTATTTATTGTCCAACACAATAAAAAAGGATATTATTATTTTAAATAACCTATGAGATTCAACCCTTTGTAGACAGTGAGGTATTTTTTGTCAATAATACAAATTTAAAATAGGTCTTTATTACCTAATTACTATGTTATAAAAAAACAAACTAATTGGCGATTTTATATCATAAAACAAATCCTTAACAGTAAGTAAATTGTTTCAACTATATATGACAAGTTAATCCATTAGTGCCGAGCGCCACTTTTGTGGGTTGATGGAGCTGAAAATCTCAGGGAAGCTTTATAATGGTCAAAACAGAATTCCAATTTTTTTGTTTTGCTCTAGTGGCGTGCACAGGAAAGTTGCAAAAAAAACTGGTTCGGCATGGCCATGAATGCCCAACGGGCATTTAGACCCATTTTGGGCGGTTTCCCTCAGTATTAAAACACGGTTTTGTAGTAAAAACCCGGTTTTTTCAACAAAAAAATGAAAAATGTAATTTTTGAACGCCCAAAGTAAGATGAACACTTTAGAACTTTGATACGATCCATAATTGAAAACTACATAACCTCATGTAATCTATAGAGCTACAAGTAATATACGAAGCAATTTATATCACATTTAGTGTTTTGGCTATAGGTGCCACCGTTTTCGGTTAAAAAAAAACGTTTCACGAAGTTTTAAAACTTCACACACACAAAAAAGAACATATAAAAATTGGGTGAAACATATCAGAAAAAGAGCATAAAAATATTAGATGACACATATAGACACATATAGGGTGGCTCAAGAATAATAAATCATAAACAAATATTTAATGGTTGAAAAGTTAAAACCGGGTAATAAAGCCAAAGCCGAGCTGGGTTTTAAAACTGTCGGGCATTTATGGCCATGCGGAACCGGGTCATAATAGGACATAAAAAAAAACGATAAAAAAAATAATAATTTGAATAAAACAAAGTCACAAATTGATGTACTTGTCAATAAACTTTAGATTTCACGAAAAAAATCAGCGACTTTACTATGAAATGAGAAATTTTTACGTTCACACTCCCTTTAAAGGGAGAATAATCGGTCGAATGTTCAAAAGATTAATCCATCTATTTACTTTTAAATTATATACCTAAAATTCAAAGATTTAATAAAATAAAGAATTGAATAAGTATGAAGTATTAAATATTGAAGAAATTTTAAAATTAATTTTGTATGTCTTGTTGCAGGCTCGAAGCCGAGGTTGGTGATCCCTGTTAGGTCCAAGTCTGACCAGCACGACCGTTTTGTTGCTCCTAGTCAGGTATGATTCTTATAACAATTAGGTATGATCCTTGTGAGGACCAAGTCTGACCAGCACGACAGTTTTGTTGCTCCTAGTCAGGTATGATTCCTATAGCAATAAGGTATGATCCTTGTGAGGTCCAAGTCTGACCAGCATGACCCTTTTGTTGATCCTAGTCAGGTATGATTCCTATAACAATAAGGTATGATCCCTGTGAGATCCAAGTCTGACCAGCATTACCATTTTGTTGCTCCTAGTCAGGTATGATTCCTATAACAATTAGGTATGATAACTGTTAGGTCCAAGTCTGACCAGCATGACCATTATGTTGCTCCTAGTCAGGTATGATTCCTATAACAATTAGGTATGATAACTGTTAGGTCCAAGTCTGACAAGCACGACCGTTTTGTTGCTCCTAGTCAGGTATGATTACTATAACAATTAGGTCTGATTCAGGTAAGTTTTATTTTCAGAGGTGAAGCATTTCTATGATTAGGGTCTGGCTTGTCTGTCATACTACTAAAGAACAAAGAATATGATATATAAAATGACTTTGGATCATGGAAAAAAAAACGGAGTAGCGGGTTTCGTCGCATTTTCACAGTAACTTTTGATAAGTTATTTTACGTTAGGTTAGGAAAACGTTAATGATGGTCCCGCAGGGCTAGAGCCCCTCGCAGTGGCTGAAAAAGGGAGAAAAACTGTGAAAATACGACAAAACCCGCTACTTCGTTTTCTTTCCATGATGCAAGATTTTTACTTAAATATGTATTATGTATTATGATATGCCCTATAATTTACTGTCCGTTTGTCCATAATGTTGGTTCAGCGCTGCTTATGGATGTTGTCGTCCTTGTTAATAGTAATTTTAGTATTAGATTAATAAAGTTTGCGGGGGTCGACAAAGAATTTTGTGAAATAACAAATGTCCTATGCATTTTACTGGATCTAGTTCTTATTTTCATATAGATACAGCAGAGAACAATTACTAGAGTGATAAAAACTTTTGGGTTAGTCCCTTTCGTGGCAACGCCTCTTAATGGGCGTTTCGTCGTATTTCCACAGTATCTTTTCCCCTATTTCTAGCCCCTGCGAAGGGCTCTAACCCTGCGGGGCCAATTTCCTAACCCTGCATGGCAACCACCCAACCTAACCTACAATAACCTATCAAAAGCTGCTTTGAAAATACGATGAAAAGCCCCTTAAGAGGCGTTGCCACGAAAGGGACTATACCCAAACTTTTTATAAAATGTCCACCGTCTTTATAAAGGAACGATAAATAAAATTGATTTATAAATAATAAAGGGGGGAGGCGGATGTGCCACTTTTTCAAACCAAAAGTAAAACGTGCATGATCTAAGCACATAAAAGAGTTACAGCCCTAAAATTCTACATAGCATTCTAAATTTGTGGTGAACAATATGGAACTGTGAAGTAACGCCGCCGCTCTCGCCGAAAACCTCCGTTTCCCGCCAAATTTGTTTTTGCTTTTCTCGCCATAATAGACAATTTTCAATCATCTGAGATAAACTTTTTTTTCATAAAAATTTCACTTATATTTTCACTTGACATTTTTTTAAATATTGACATGTTTGAAATATTACAATTGTCACGTGAAAATATAAGGGAAATTTTTATGAAGAAAAAAGTTTATCTCAAATGATTGAGAACCGTCTAATTTGGCGAAAAAAAGGCAAAAAAAATCTGCGGGAAACGGTGTTTTTCGGCGGGAGTGGCGGTTCCGCCGCCGTTTCTTCACAGTTCCATATTGTTCTCCACTAAAGCAACTGCTGTGCCGAATTTTAGAGTTATAACTCTTTTATGGGCCGAGATCATGCACGTTTTACTTTTGGTTTCTAAAAGTGGCACATCCGCCTCCCCCCTTTGACTCGAGGATCTTAAAGGAACAAAAATGGACGATAAATTGATATACATCCCCAATGATATTGCACAAAGTTACTTCTTATATATATAAATTAGAATTATTTATTTAAAAAATAGGCAGATAAGCATTTTCTGTACACTGGTAGTTAATTCACCAATCTATGATATTGAATCTTTTTACATATTTTGAAGGGTTTAAAAAGTATTTGCTTGCATTTCCTTGATATTTTAGGCGGGGGACACTGGGCTGTTTATTATACTAGTCCCAAACGTTTTGTACTTATGTTTCCTTATTCGTTGGCTCAACAGCTTTGGGGACTTTTATTGAATTTTAAATGGTTGGTTCTTAAATGTGATTTTCCAATTGTCTTATCCCTTTAGATCCCTGTATTTTAAGACAAAAACTACAAAAATAAATATTTCATCATTTTTTACATAAACAATATATATGGAAAGGTTCTTTTTCCTATTCATATTTTTGTGTGAAGTTATAGAATACTTACTTATAGTCACCTGAGTTAAAACTAAGTAGTTTTAGTCAACTTTATTTATCTAATAGCGGCTGTGCATCTAGCATCTAGGAGCTTTACATTTAAAACTTAAGTGTAAGAAGGGCTAATAAAAATAGCCTAAAACCTTTCCAGTGTCTAAGTGTCTTATATATTAACTGATTTTAAAATCTCATTTCTTTTCGGTCAAATAAAATAGCTATTAAACAAGATTGTCATATTGTACTTTATTGCAGCCGTTTACAAGATCTTACATGACAAACAAACGCACAACCAGTTACTTTAGTTTAGAAATTTGAAATATAGTTTTGTTCCCAAACATTGTATACATAATACATATATCGGAATCTTTTCCGAGATGTAGAAAGCATTTTTAGCTTTCTCAAAACACTTTTCTCTCCGCCTGGAAATGTTTTAGTAGCTAGCAGAACATTATACAATATTTGTATAAATTACAAGTGATTTTTAATACATTTGAAGTATTTAGATGCAAAAAGTAAGTTAATGTTATACTTTTTCATCTTAAAATAAAATTAAGTTTTAGTTTGGAAAAACCTATCATTTTATAAAAATAAAATTTTTGAGGATTGAATTTGAATTTTATATGATTTTTGAAGTTAATATTAGGGTCTATTGACCCTTATTTAATAAATACTTTAGAGACTTTACATTTATAGGTTTCTTATGTTTTATTTCTTAGCAACAAAGCTGCTAATAAGTGACCTGAAAGAGTTTTGTTCTATACATATAAGTTTAAATATTTTATACAGATAAAGTTGTTATATTGTCAAAGTTTTTTGTCTAAAGCATATAATATTAAAACTTTTATTTGAAAATAGAAAAAGACAAACAAAAATTTAAGGGTAGAAATTGTTCAATTTATTTACTATAATTTCCTATTATACAAAGTAGTAGTTTTTGTCTGAAGCTTAAAATCTCAAGAACTACTGAACCGATTGGGTTCTCCATTTTACGGAACCTTAAAATAGGTCCTGCGATGGTAATGAGCTATTTTATTTTGAGATTTAAGTTTTGGATATTTTTCAGCTATTTTTCTTGCCCTTTGAATACAGAGATACTAGGTGCGAAAGGCGTAGCCGCTAGTTCAATTTATTTTACTTTATTGGTTAAATTGATAAAGCGTTTTTCTGCAGCTTATGCAGCATATTTGTAGTGGCTACGACCCTAGAGGCCTAGAGGGAAGGGAGAGGAATAAAAGATTTAGTCACTGCAGGGTGTTGGTACCTATGAGAAGCTTCACTGTAAAGGAGAACCACATCGCCTTTTGTGGTTAGCGAGATTATTCGTTGCACTAAAACATACAGACATCCTTTTACTTTCATAAATATTTTTTTTATTTCAGTTATCTGGAATGGATTATCTAAGAGATCCCAAGCTGTTCAAGGGTATGGCCTTCACTCTGGAGGAGAGACAGGCACTTGGTATCCATGGTCTTCTTCCTCCCAGGTATACAGACATCTAGATATATTTTCTATCTTCTTTCTCCCAGGTATACAGACATCTAGATATATTTTCTATCTTCTTCCTACCAGGTATACAGACATCTAGATATATTTTCTATCTTCTTTCTCCCAGGTATACCGACATCTAGATAATATATTTTCTATCTTCTTCCTCCCAGGTATACAGACATCTAGATATATTTTCTATCTTCCTTCCAAGTATACAGACATCTAGATATATTTTCTATCTTCTTCCTTCCAGGTATACAGATATCTAGATATATTTTCTATCTTCTTCCTCCCAGGTATACAGACATCTAGATATATTATCTATCTTCCTTCCAAGTATACAGACATCTAGATATATTTTCTATCTTCTTCCTCCCAGATATACAGACATCTAGATATATATAGTATGGTCTTCTATTTAAAATATACACTTCAGGTTTTCATGAGCATAGCTTGTTATTGCTGCGCTTCCAATAGTCATGATTGTTGTTGGTAAAAAGTACATGTTCGTATATTTATATGACCTATTACTTAGGGATCTAAAGGGATAAGCGATAACGATAAATCAAAGATTACAATTAGTGGTTGTTAATATGTTTATACACTCAACTAAATACATCAACCTTACAAAATTCAAAAATAAGCCCCTGAGTTGTAAAGCTAAGGAATAAAAAAATGCATTAAGACTTTGGGGACTAGTGTAATAAACATCCCATTGTCCCCTTCCTTCCTGCATATTACTGCATATTTTCATGTTCCTAAACTTATAGAATATCCAGGAATGATAAGTATTAAAGTAACTCAAGCGTTTCTAAAATACAACTTAAAAAGTACCATGTCCGAAATTAGTAGTTGTTCTACAAAAAAGTAAAGTCCTAATTTTTCGAGAATTTAGACCATACATATAATATTTATAGCTTCTATTTCAATAAATTAGAACAATATTACATAGTTTATATTATGTTGTATTATAGACAGATTTCCGCGGGTATTAATATATTTTTTAGTTGGGGGAGAACCGGTTCTAATCCAGCGGATACCAATCAGTTTCGAAGCTTTACTGGAAAACACATATTAAGCAGTATTTTGGCTGGGAGGGAGGGGACATTGATCTGTTTATTACACTAGTCCCCAAAGTTTTATAATACTTATTCGTTGGATTAAGCACTTTAGAAACTTTAACTGAATTTTGATTGGTTGGTGCATTAAGCTGGTTAAACGTTTCAACCACTAATTTTTATCTACAGAAGTGGTCATTTTGTGTTTCATCATTGGGGATGTATATTAATTTATCGACTATTGTCTTATCCCTGCGAATGTATATGAACACTTGAAAGATAATGATCAGAAATGTTTTTATCAGAATCATGCAATCATTTTTAATATATTTTTGCCAGCTCTTACAATTTTAAATATATTTTAACATGAGATTCATTGACCATTTTACTTTTAGTTTATGCATTTAACTCTTAAAAAGCGTTGCATTCTTACTGCCAGTAACTCATATTGTTTTATGTCTTTTTTCAAAAAGGCATCTAATTATCACTTCTTCCACCAATTTTAAAAAAATGTCAATGCTTTCTCGTCATTTGTACGGCCCTTAAGACATCTAAAACTATGTTCCCCAAATAGTGTGTCTGTCTGTTAGTTTGTGTGTTTGTTAGCTGCGCTTATAAATATACTAGGTATCAAAGGCTGTACCATCTTCTTTTATTTTGATTAAGCTGTTGTGATTTTTTGCTTTTTTTCAGTTTTAAATAACTAAGGCGTCCGTATTTTGTCAATCGTATGTCCGTACGTCCGTCTAAGTGTGTTAGCAAAAAAACTTTAACTTTAGCTATAATAGGGCTAGAAAAATGATTCTTTTTTGGTTAGTTTTTATCAATATTAATGTGAGTTAATAAGGTGATAGGTATAATTTCTATAGGTTTAAGGTTTGTATGTTTTTACACGTAAGCGAAGAAATTTTTTTCATATCAAAAATGCATCAGTTTTGTTTTAATACAAGGGTTATTTATGCTGTTACGGAGATATAATTCCTTGTTCATATCAGATTTATATATTACAAAGAATTTTCATTCACTATGCACAGTGCGTATAAAGGTGCTTTGACTTTTGTGTCAGAACCTAAATTGGGACATAGTGCATTTCATTACCCTAGGATAGGTAACTTCATTTCACTTTTCAACAAAATCTAAAATGCAGCCGTTTTTGAGAAAATTAGATTTGAAAATTTCAAGTTCAATTTTCATCCACTAGGAGTTACAGCATAATCATGACAAGAAAAGCAAATATTATTTATTTAAAATTTTGAACAACTTTGCTTTTACAAAGTCTGTCATAAAACCTCTCTATATATGATTTTTTAAGGCTGAATTTCCGTGACCTTAGCAAAGCAACTGATAAAAATGGCCATGAATCAACTCACTTAAGGAGTGGTTTTATGAAAAATTTTATAAAAGCAAACTTGTTCAAAATTTTAAATAAATAATATTTGCTTTTCTTGTCATAATTATGCGGTAACTCCTAGTGGATGAAAATTGAAATTGAAATTTTCAAATCTAATTTTCTCATAAACGGCTGCATTTTAGATTTTGTTGAAAAGTGAAATGAAGTTACCTAACCTAGGGTAATGAAATGCACTATGTCCCAATTTAGGTTCTGACACAAAAGTCAAAGCACCTTTATTTGCACTGTGTATGACGTTAATAGTAATAACTATTTATACTTTTCTAGACATAATAACTTAATTGGTTCAATCGATATATAATTACTTGGATGTTGCACCATATTTTTGCCTACTCTAATAAAATGATCCTTTCAGCTGGCTAGTATAACCCATTTTACTCCATCCTCTCCCCTCGCACTAGAGGAAAGTATTGATCAATAAATGAGGACTAAAGTAGCTACCTTAATGGATGACTAAATTTTCCTGTCATAATATTCACGTATTTTATATCCATTATTGGTTCAGAATAAAAGCTGTAATAATAGTATTTTAGTGCAGTGTGTCATAAGTTCCGCATAAGTCATTCATATTCCCGAAAAGACGCAATTTACAAATAGAGGTAGACTTTGACAGAGAGGGGATTTTGGGGTGTTAATTACACTTGTCCCCAAAGTTTTATAACAACTAAAGAGGAAATTTTTAGTATTATCAATTGGGATGTATAACAATTTATTGACCATTGTCTTATCCCTTTAGATCACTGTGGGAAAATGTAGTTAAAATTGGCAATTCTGGTGATTTGTTATGCAGTTGTGATGGTATAATGTTCATAGGATCGATTATCTCCAAAATCTATGAACCTTAGAGACTGCTAACTGCCAAACGGCTGAACATACAAGTTATACCCGCACATCTTTATAAATGGCTTTAAAAAATCTGGAATAGCCAAAATCTAATGATGCACAAGGAAAGCTTGACTAATGAAACACAAAATAAGTTAGGTCTTTTTCGCGCTTTTATATGCGCTGCGAGATAATTGTGTATTATTTAGTAATGACTACTCCAGGTGTATTTGTAGGCCCTCTTTTGTTGGTAAATATTTTGTGCGAATATGATATGTTTCATGCGTTCGGCCGCTAGTAGATTTTTGACGATAATCGTTCCTAGGAACATTTTACTGTGAAGTTAATATTATTAAGAAAGAGCGTAGCCACTGTCTAATTTGTTATTTAATATTGTATTGTTTTAGGATCAAGAGCCTGGAGGAACAGGCTGATAACAGTCTTAGAAATCTTAGGAGATTTGAGGTAAATATATTCATTCAATATTATTTATTAGCGGTCTACGATGCCTCTAGGGGCACTTGAAAGAAAAATAAAATTTGTAAATTATATGGCTATACTGATGGACATTATTGTCGTTGTTTTAAAAAGGCTTCAACCTTTTTTTTCTCAAATATACCTATAAAAATAAAAAACGAAAAAAAATATTAAAAGGTTCTAAAAAATCAATTATTTCTGCCAAAATACTTATTTATAGATATTTTATAAATATAAAATATTGAAGATTAAATTTAGAATCTGCTTATTGTGTCTTTTTTTCATATTTCATGTATTTGCAATTTATTATATACTAGCGGCTTCGCCCCTAGCATCTAGGGGCTTTGCCCCAAGAGGTAATTAATGAAAAAAAATTAAGTACCTGGTGAGAAGCCTCCACTCCACCACTAATTTTAAATAATAGATGAAAAAAATTGGGGGGGATTTTTTCATTTTTAGGGGGGTTGGGGGTGTCCCACCTCTCAAGAAAATAGCTTAAAACCACCACAGTACCAATAGGTATATAGGAGTAGAATCCGATCGGTTCAGTGGTTACCGAGATCTTAAGGGACAGACGGACAGACAGACATCGTTCTACTTTGTATTATAGATGGATTCGATTTATTTACATTGTCATTATACATAGGGTGTTTCAATCCTTAGTTGCTTTTATTCATCTGTTTACCATATATGTTTGTGCAATAGGATCCCTTGAACCGGTACATGTACATGGTTGACCTGTTGGATAGAAATGAGAGGCTGTTCTACAAGCTTCTGTCGGAGAATACTGATGAACTAATGCCCATTGTGTACACCCCAACTGTGGGCCTCGCCTGCCAGAAGTTTGGTCTGGCCTTCAAGAGGCCTCAGGTAAAGTTTAACAATTATTTAAGAAGCTAAGCTAATGTATAACTTACTTTGTCCGTGCGTCGGTCTGTAGGTAATGCCAAGAAAGCAATAACGTCAAAGCTTTTTTAAGTGGGGTTAAGGATTTTAAGGGGGTAATCTAAAGTGTTTCCTTTAGTTTTGTTTGGGGTAAAATAAGTGGATCGAGGGGGGTAAATTGATATTTTATAATAGTTATTGTTTAGAATTAAAATTAAACTTATTATTATATTATTAGCAATTAAATAGATGGGAAGGAGGTTTCGTGATTAATTTATATTTTAATTTAGGGTCTGTTTATCACCATTCACGACAAGGGACATGTTTACGAGATCTTAAAGAACTGGCCAGAGACTGACGTCAGAGCCATCTGTGTCACTGATGGTGAAAGAATTTTAGGTCAGTAATTGCCACTTTTTCTTTGAATTTTACAAAGGGGATATTTTTTGCCGATTTTTTTTGCTTTCTCGCCAAATTAGACACTTTTTTTCCCAGAAAAATTAACCTATATTTTCACACTTTTTTGTCAGAGTTGGGACAAAATATTATAATCCGAAAATCACAAGTGTTTAATAAAAGGTCAACTTTATTAGAAAATATTATGTTTCTCAAATGATTCAAGGGTTATCTAATATAGCGAGAAAAGGCAAAACAAATTGGCGGGAAATATTGGTTTTTGGCGGCAGCGGCGGTTTATATTTTGTGCCATATTTAATCAACTATTATGCCAAATTTTATGGAAAATCCGCCCAAAAAAATACCCCCTTTTATAATGTTTGATCAATAACGCATAGGTTTTCAGTCACTTGTCTGCGAATATGCAAATGAATAATAAGAGAACCCTTCTGATTTGAAAGCCACATGACGGGGCTAACAAGGGTGAAAACATGTCTTACATTTAATATACGTTTCCGTTGACAATGTTTATATCATATACCTGCTCTACACGTTTAAAATTGACATCTTTTGCCGTGAATTTTTTTGCTATTCTAATATTTGTCTATATCTTAGGTCTTGGTGATCTCGGAGCGCAGGGTATGGGTATCCCGGTGGGTAAACTCGCCCTGTACACAGCCCTGGCGGGTATCCAGCCCCACCAGACACTTCCCATCACTCTGGATGTCGGTACCAACAGGTAAACTAGCTATCTCCATCTATCTCTCATAGCTTTGTTGGCATCTTAGCAAAAACTAGTGGTTCCACCCCTTGGCATCTAGTGCCTCTGTTTTCGGAGATTGATAAAATAACCCCATTAAATCTAAAAATTAAATAGCCCATAATTTAGTTCTTAGAGTCAGGTAATATCATATAATTTTGTTGATATTGAATTAAGATACCCATTTTAAAAAAATAAAAAGTAAAATAGTTTTTATATCGATACACAATTTTTCAGTATCTATCTGATAGTAATCGGTTTCGAAGCCATACTGTAAAATGAAGTATTAATTTAGATTACTAGGTAGATTCATGTAATATTCAGCTACAAATGTAGATCCTATTAATACTTCAATGTGATGGACTAGTTTCCAAGATTTGTAATAACTTTTTCTTATTTGTTGACTTAACAACTTTGAGGACTTCTTTCAAATTTCCATAGGTTAGAATTCTATAGTTGGGTGTTAAGCACTAATTGAAATCTACAGAAGGGGTAATCATTGGGGATGTACATCAATTTATCTGCTATTGTCCTATCCCTTTAGATCCCTGCTTTTATAGCTAATATACAATGTAGTTTATAATTCTTGACTTAAAAATATTGTATTTAATGAAAAAAAATGAAAAATAAATAGGTTGAGTGATTATTTTATTATACAATTAGTAGATAAATAAATAGCAGATTTATTTGTAAGTTAATTATCACATAGTTAAATGTAAAGTTATGCTTAATTTGAGATTTGGTTAAATTATAATTAATAATTTCAACTGTTAATCTTATATACGATAAATTACAATGCTACATAGTTATAATGCATAAAAAAAATGAGTGAAAAATTAAACCTTCTTTTCTTTTCCCAAAACGTTTTCATAGTTTTCTTGGCATTTTCTAGTCCTAAATCAAAATATATTTTTTTTTTTTTAAAGAAATACTAGCGGCTGCGTTCCTAGCCTCTAGGGACTCTATATTCTAAGGCACAGAGAGGGGCAAGAAAAATAGCTTAGTCATTTGAATAGGCCAAAAACTTAAATCTGAAAATTAATTGTCTGAAACCATCACAGGAGCTCAATCTGTTCAGTAGTTACTGAGATCTTAAGCTTAAGACAAAACCTTTACTATTTTACATAATATGATTATTAATATTTCTAGTGTTAATATCCTAAAAGAAGGTGTATCAACTTTTTTTTTTATAGCTAGCCGGTTCTTTTAGTAAGTAGTAGATGTAAAATTTTTCATAGAATTCAGATATGCAATCGGTTTTTTTGTAGACCTCTTATTTTTTAAGTAATTTAAGTTTAAAAAAAAAAAATTAAGTCGGTTTTAAGGTACTAAAACGCAACAAAATAAAAGAAGAAAATGGCCAGTAAGAACAAAAATAGTAAGATCTTTAATTTGACACCTTACTTTTAAAATTCTGTTGAGTAATTATTGAAAAAATCTTTTTTTTTAACCTCGGTTTAATAAAAACTTTAGACCTAAATATTTTCTCAAACAGACATAAAAAACATGGGTTCATATATACCTTTAGAATCAGAAAAATATTACGAATCCATTGTAAGCAAAATTGAAAAAAAGTAAAAAAATTAAAAATTAAACAAATGGCCAATTGTATTTTTTGTTCAGGCAACACTATCGTCTTCCCTTTTTTACCCCCTCTTTACCCCCTCTTTACCCCCTTCCCATTTTTATACTCAATTCAAGAATTAAGACGTTGCCTGTACAATATAATATGATATTTTCATATAATTCCTTTTATTGTAGTTTATATACTATATTGTAAACTTTTTTTTTCAATTTTGCTTACAATGAATTCGTAATATTTTTCTGATTCTAAAGGTATATATGAACCCATATTTTTTTACCTGTGAAATAATAAAATTAAGTTAAAAGTTTTTATTCTCGTGGGTTTAAAAAAATCGATTTTTTCAATAATTACCTGACAGAATTAAAAAAGTAAGGTGTCAAATTAAAGATCTTACTATTTTTGTTCATAATGGCCATTTTCTTTTCTTTTTTGTTGCATTTTAGTACCTTAAAATCGACTTAATTTTTTTTTTTTAAACTTAAATTACTTAAAAAATAAGAGGTCTACAAAAAAAACCGATTGCATATCTGAATTCTATGAAAAATTTTACATCTACTACTTACTAAAAGAACCGGCTAGCTATAAAAAAAAAGTTGATACACCTTCTTTGTAAGAAAAGTTTTCATGCCAAATATTAGAGTATTTCTTAAATAGTGTTCAAACGTTTCAGCCACTAATTGCAATTAGTAAGGGGTATTTTGTGTATATCATGATTGGGGATGAACACATCAATTAATCAGCTTTTGTCTTATCCCTTTCAATCCCTGAGAATAGTATATGAAAGTGGTAGTTGTACCTTGAAGTTCCTGGTGGCATCCTGTAGTGGGATTGGAAGGTTGTGCTCTTAGAGTGGGTCATTATTTCAGTAGTTGTTCTCAGGGACACCTGAGATAACAAATATATCAAGTATAGATATATAATCCAGATAACTACCTGGATCAAGTGTTGGGGACCTTTTTCGTCCACTTGCAAATTCTTTTTATCATCAAAGCAAGTATAGAAAAAATAATTACAATTAAAACTTAAAAGCAAAGTTGTTACCTTTGGTGCATGGTGTACTGGGTTGTTATCAACCTCATCTTTAGGATTCCAGATAGTATCCACTGCAAGCTTGCTTGGGCTGAATCCTAGTTATAAGAAATTATGATTACTTATTTGTTAGCTTTCAAACTTTGGGGACCTTTGTTAAAGCGTGATTGGTTGGTCAATGATGTTTAAAAGGGGTATAGTAAAGGGGGCAATAGAACCTAAAAATGTTTAAAACCCTCCCCCCACTCCTCATAACTGGTCATATACCATGTCGATTTAACTATCCCTTAAGATCCTGCTACGCCATAAACCATAAACCATGAGGATGCATTTTTTCTTTGTTAACAGTTTCGCTAATTAAAGACAAAATAGTCATTATTAATACTTTAAAGTACTAAACTAAAACTTTGTTTTTTTTTTAAATTATGTATTCACAAGGATATAAAGGGATAAGTCAATGACCGAAAATTGATGTACATTTCCAATGATGATGCACAAAATTCCATTTCTGTTGATTACATTTAGTGGTTCCAACGTTTGGAATCAGATTTTCCAAAGTTCCCAAAGTTATTAAGCCAACAATTAAGGATACATTGGGGACTAGTTTAATAAACAACCTTCATTCTCACATAAACGACTCCTTAAATAGTGGATGTAAATATTCTTTTTTTCTCCCAGATGTAGTCATTTTTTCCCTGAGCATGGGAAAAAACGTGAGAAAAAAATATGTTTTAGTATAAAGAAATGTTCTATCGGTTTCAAACCATTTCCATTCGATAGATCTTCCCGACTTTGAAAAAACTGTCAGACCGATTTTTGAAATTCAATATGTGAAGATATTTCAGTTTGAATTTTTTGTTTTGAAAATATTATTTTACATGTATTGATGCCATCTTGGATTATGATAATTTTTTTTGTTAGAAGATTTTTTTACAAAATTTTTTAAAAAATAAATCTTTGAACTTAAATTGACCAATAATTCAAAGATTTTTTCTATTTAATTTGGAAGATTTTTGTTTTTGTTTTAAATTTTAAAGTTTACCTCGGGGAAAAAAATGACTACCTCGGGAAAAAAAAAAATTTAAAACCAAAATTAAACCAAATTTTAGCATAAAAATGAGTTTTTGTTTAAATGAGAATGATATTCCTATCCAGTTTTTTGTTTAGGAATACCCCAGTTCCCTTCCTCCTTGATTTATTTACCTTCTTTGCTGAATGGATAACTTGAAACCTTGTCATTTTGTTCCGGAAATTTCCAGTTCTTTTTCAACTTCGTATTTGCTGAATACAGTTTTAAATCAAACATTGTAAAATTAATAGAACTTATAGAACATTGCAGAACGCCTCAGTTTTGGAGGGCTTACTTAAACCATAACCTTACTAAAACGGGTGGAGAGTTGTGATGTCCTAAGAATATATAAAGAACGTGTCCTAACTTTTGTGATTTTATTTGAACCCATTCGTAACGAGCTCCCAAAGTTCAAAGTTTTGATTCAACGGGGTTCAACAAAATAGATTTTTTTCAATAATTACCCAACAGAATTCAAAAAGTAAGGTGACATATTAAAGATCTTAGGTACTATTTTTGTTCATTTAGCAATTTTTCTTCTTTTTTTTGTTGCGTTTTAGTACCTTTAAACCAACATAATTTTTTTAAAAACTTAAATTACTTCAAAATAAGAGGTCTACAAAGAAAACCGATTGCATATCTAAATTCTATGGATTATTTTACATCTACTACTTACTAAAAGCACCGACTAGCTATTTTTTTTAATCACAAAAGTTAGGACACGTTATTTACAAATTTTGCTTTTACTTAAAAAAAAGAATTCTCCTCTTTTCCCTAACATACAGTTAAGGAAAAATTAAATCTAGAAGGTAAACTAACGTTTCATTATACAATTTAGAAAAAAAAACGATTAAACAAAAATTTGCCAAATTTTCATCATAAATCTTCAATAATTAATGAATATGTAAGACTACATTTCTAAGCAAATGCTTTGACAATTGTTTTATTTTTCATGCAAGAGAGGGACATTCATTTAACTTATATTAGCAACATGTGCAAATAATTTTAAAGCATTTTTTGCACTCAAGTTTGCAACGTTTTTAAATAGGTTAAGTCTGGAGGCTAGGAATATAAATTTAGTGATGACTTAATAAGACACTTTTTAAAACGTCATTAAGTTTGTACATTTTGAAGTTAGCTACTTAATATTTTAGTTTTCAATTAAAAAAGCTATTAAAAGTGTAAAATTTTCTGTAACACGATGCTTTACATGATTTTTTAGTACGGCTGAGAACCGGTTCTAATCCAGCGGATATTAGACGGTTTCGAAGTCATACTGGGATCTAACCTGGTAATCTGGATGCATATTGTTGTTGTAGCTGCCCGGATTTGGGGGGCCATTCAACTTTCTGAATAGAAAAATATTATTAATAAATTATCACGAAACCTCGAGATGGGGAGGACTCTATATTACGTATGTAGGTACCCAAAATTTTAGAATCGCGCCATCTTGTCCAATGGCTTTAAACTTTAGGGTACTTTTATTGAATGTTGATTGGTTGGTTAATTAAGTTGACACTAATTGTAATCAACAGAAGGGGTTCTTATGTGTATCATCATTGGATATATACTCCTTTCTATAGTCCATTGTCTTATCCCTTTAGATCCCTAATAAATTGATAAATACCAAATATATGTGGTAGAGGTTATCTACCACACTTTTGAAACCCTTTTTTTGCTGCTTGACTTGAAATTGCTAAAACCAAACTTCCCTCTCTATTTAAGTGTTGTCTTAAATCAAACCAAATGAAAATCTTATATTTCATTTTGTTTATTTTTAAGCTGATATCAAAAATAGTTTTAAAATGTATATTTAAAAGTACATTGTGACTAAACTCTGCTAGAAAGTTACAGAGCTGACATTTAAACTTCTGTTAATATATATTTATATATACCAGGGATCTCCAGGGATAAGACAATGGACTATAAATTAGTATACATTCCCAATGATGATACACAATATTACCCCGTCTGTAGATTACAATTAATCAAAATTCAAAGTCTCCATATTGTTTTAACAGAATAGCAAAACTTTATTATAAAAGTTTAGGGACTAGTGTTATTAACAGCACAATGCCCCCTCCCTCCTGATATATACACATACATTATATTTATGCATGTATATTTATTTACATCATTTTAAGAAGCGCAGCTTCTATAATTTAAGGTTAGTTCTTATGTATGTCTGCCTTTCCAAAATTAAATAAATTTGACTTTGATTTTAAATTTTTGATTTTGTATTTCGGCTGTGTTAACACTTTTCTTACTATGCGGTATCAATGAACATATTTAATTTTCCTTTTTTTCTTCCAAAATTTTTAATTCATATTTTTTACATATCCTATTATATAAAGTAGTAAGCGTTTTTTGTCTGTCCCGAAGGATCTCGCTAACCGCTGAACCTATATTGTTCTCCTTTACAGTGAAGCTTCTTATAGGTCCTGGAAAGGTTTTAAACTATTTTTGGAGATGATGTCTTCATCCCCCTCCCCCCCAAAAAATATATATTTTCAACTCTATTGAAACTCGAATTTAAAATGGGATGAGGTCGACTTTTCCCCCTCCTACCAGTGCCCCTAGAGGCTTCTAGGGGCGAAGCCGCTAGTTCTTTTAAAAAGTAGTAGGGATTTTTTTTATTAAAATCTTAAGAACTCTATAACTAATAAATCGATTTGGTTCTCTTATGGGTAAGCTAAACATAGTTTAGTGATGAATTTATTCTATTCTATTATCAGATTCAAGTTAAATATTTTTATATCTTTTCTCTGCCCCTCGAATACAGAGCTCCTAGAGGCGTTACTGCTAGTACGAAATAAGTTTTTATTTTATTTTTTAGAAAGTCACTCCATGATCCTATATTGCTTAAACAAAATTTGCACCAATTATAAACCTTTCCTTATATATACACAATACACATCCAGGGATATAAAAGGATAAGAGAATGATCGCTAAATTGGTATACATCCCCAATGATACTACACAAAAATATCCCTTCTGTAGATTACTCTAAGTGGTGAAAATGTTTAAACACTCATTTTAACAATCAAAATTTATTAATAGTCCCCTAAGTTGTTAAACTAATAAATAAAAAAAAACATTATTATTAAACTTTGGGGACTAGTATATTAAACAGCCCAGTATCCCCTTCTTGCCTGATATAATATAGACTTCATCTTCTCTTTGATTAAACATCTTGTGATGATATAATGATTACTTTAAACAAGGATGACGACATCCATAAAAGCGTAGCTCAAAATCTGAATGAAAGACAATCGAACAATAACTATTGTTGATTGTCAGTACTTAATAAGCAAACTTCAAAAATTTCTAAGTCTAAACGAAATTGTACATAAAGTTACAAAATTGCGTAAACACAGGATACAGTAAAATACTTTTTTTTATAGATGCCTCGCTTATTATATTGTACCTTCTTGTCCTAAGAATTATTAAAAGCGAAGCTTTTCTATAATTATTGTCGGTCCGTCCGTCCGTCCGTAACGGTTAGCTTTTTTCGTTAATTTAGGAATGTTAAAATTGTCCTATCGATTTCAAACTTTGCATGGTGATTCCTGTAGTAGTTAGGTACGATTTAGAAAGCGTAGCAACTCTATAATCATTACCAAAATGTCCGTACGTCCATTTTAAACATTTTGATTTTTTTTTTTACTTTTTTAACAACAAATTTTTATGTGATCTAATTTTCCGATTGATCAAGCAGTATCTAACAAATTTACTTACAATTTTGCTTTGACTCTTATACATTTATATTCTGATTATTCAGTTCTGACACTATACAAGTGTTAATGTTCGTGTGTCCTATCGTTTCTGTGCTTCTCTTTTTTTATGGATGTTGTCATCCTTGTTATTCCAAAATCAGATGAAAAGGGTAATTGTATAAAAAGTTTTTGTCAAAAAAATTATTCAACACTTTTTATAATGCCTTTGGATTCGTCCATCGCTTTTATAAATGCTTTTTAACCCCTTCTCTTATAACGTATTAACTACAGATTACAGAATTAGGAAAAGATTGATTTTCTACCAATGTCATACCCCTTTCTCTACGTAATATTAATGATTTCTCATAATTATCATAAATATTAATTTACTAAACATATGGTGAAATTAAGACTAAAAATAATTTAGATTTGGTGAAAATCCATTAATTAATCAACTTGTACTATTTAAATTGCTATAAATATCATATCTAGGAGCTCTTTATCCGAAGGGACAGAAATTCCGGGACCTATATGAAGCTTCCATAAAATGGAGAACTCAATCAGAACAGTAGTTATTGAAATATTAAGCTTAAGACAAAAAAAAACTTACTAATTTATATAATAGGATTAGTTGCTACGGCCCTAGTTCCTAGAGAAGGCGGGGTAGGTCAGGAAAACAGCCTAAAACCACTTAAATACAATTATAAAGCTTTCCTGAAAAGTTTGATTTCTTCAGAACAGCAGTTTCCTAGATCTTCAGCTTCAGAAAAAAAAACATTACTTCTTTAAGAATAGAAAGATAAATAATTATTTATCACTTTTAGAGTAGCTATGCTAGCATTAAAATGGCGAAGTAAAATATACCTTAATATTTCTTGTTACTGTAGTTTTTGTTGTTAATTCGCTCTAAAATTAAAACATCTTGTATAAGGAAAGTAAGTAACATATGTAAGCTTTTTCTATAATTAGGGTCCGTCCGTACGTCAGTAACGGTTAGCTCTTTTCATTAATTTAGACATGTTAGAATCGTAAATATACCTCTTTAAAACTTTGCATGGTGATTCCTATAAGAGTTAGGTATGATTTTGAAAGTTTTGCAACTCTGTACTTATATTCTGCTAATTAAGTTGTGACACTCTACAAGTGTTAATGTTCTTTTGTCCCCTTGTTTCAGAGCTTCGCTTTTATGGATGTTGTCATCCTTGTTCAATTTAATTATCAAAATTTAAAAGCTGTAGGAAGTTGTAACTTTTTTTTACTGCCTTGCACATTTATAAATTGAGGGAGAGGAGGAGACACTGCTGAAAATTGCACTGTTTCCCAAAGTTTTTTAGCCACGTTATCTCATTCGTGGCTCAAAAACTTCAGAAGGGTGTACACCAATTTATCGTTAATTAACTTATCCCTTAAGATTTCTGATATTAGTTAAATATTAGTTTTACACAGGGATCTAAAGGGATAAGACAATGGATGATAAATTGATGTACATCTCCAATAATGATACACTAAATTACCCCTTCTATAGATTAGGGTATCGAATGAGAAAACTCTATTATAAAACTTTGGGGACCAATGTAATAAACAGGCCAATGTCCACTTCCTTCCTGGGTTATTACCTGTGGATTTGTCTTATAAACTGTTGTTTGTGACAAGATAACAGATTGATCCGCCGTTCCATCCTCGTTTCGTTCTTGTTCGTTTTCTTCCACATTTTCTTCAGATTCTTCTGTGTGTAATTATTGTTTATTCTGATACTAGCGGCTTCAACCATTGCCTCTTGGGAGGTTAGTAAAATAGCTGAAAACTATCTTAAGGCATTTTAAAAACCTTTACTGAAAAGTATATAAAATATGGACAAGCAACATTCCGAGATCTTTAGCTTCAGACAGAAAAATACAAGAATAGGACATAATAAATTTTATTTGATTTAATAACCAACCTATCATTAATGCATAATAATTTAATATAAATTCGTTTTAGAGTCTAGGGACGAAACACTAGTTTTCTATTAAGTTTTGTAATATTAATACTAACGGTCTCAGTCTTCGAAGTGTTAGGAAAGATCAGAAAAATGGATTAAAACCATTCCATTACTAATCTAACAATAAAATAGCCTAAAACCACACAATTACATATGCAAAGCTTCTCTAAAATACAGTAAATCGGTAAAGTGATTTGCAAGATTTTAAGCTACAGAAAAAATCCTTAGCTATTTTATAGAATAAGATTTAATTTTGTAGTTAAATACGTTACTAAAGTCAAATTGTCTAAAATAAAATAGTTATTTATCGCATCGTATCATAGACAATTTTCCACAGATATCAAAATGACAAATTATTAGTTTAATTCCTGTTTTGTTGACTAACAACTATTGGTGAAAAAATGTATGTAATTAGACGTTATACATAATTTTTCAGTTTGATGAAAACCGGTTCTAATCCACCGGATATTAATCGGTTTGGAAACGTTATTGGAATAAACATTCCTTGGGAGCTTGTTTCTTCTTCAGACGATTGGCTTTCAAACTCTACATGCTTCTCCTAAAGTATTTAATTCATTCGCTTTTTCTTCCGTCATCAATTTACATAAAAGGACAGAGATTTTCTACAGCTTTTATTGACAAAATAAAATATTTTCTTACAACATAATTCTAGTACCTTTTTTGCTGCGCCTTTTATTAGCTTGTTTATTTTTCACCTCCTCAATCTTAAATGTCATAAATGGAAAGAATAATTAGAAGAACAAACATACATTTGGGTTATAGAGTAGATTGCTCTGTGTATGAGTCAAACTAATGCAGTTTTCTTATTCGCTGGCTTAACAACTTTGGGGACTTTAGCGGATTTTGATTGGTTGGTTAAAGGTTTGATAAGTTGAGTTTCAACAACAAATTTTCAATCTACATAAGGGGTAATTTTGTGTATTTAAAATTGGGAATGTACATTAATTAATCGGCCATTGTTTTATCCCCTTAGATCCCTGTGAATACAAACAAAATGAGTCATACTAATGTTAATCTCGTCATCTTTGTTGAATCAATTCTTTGCAGTCAAAAAGTAAAAAATCAGCATGTTTTAAATGGACGTACGTACTTCTGGTAAAGATTTAAGAGTTGCTATGCTTTCTATATAGTAACTAATTGTTATAGGAATCATCATTAAAGTTTGAAATAAATAGGACAACTGTAACATATCTATATTAACTAATAGAGCTAACCTTTACGGACCGACGGGCGACCTAAATTATAGAAAAGCTTCGCTTTTAAAAAGAATAGCATTTCTGAATGTATGAGTCATACTAATATTATTTCACCTGTGTTGAATTCATCCTTAGCTGATAGCTTCACTTTTTCTGACTAATACTTGATTCTAATTCTGCTCGCTGTATTTATCTACCTATGCTTACCCAGGGAGGGAGGGAGGGGACATAGCGCTGTATTTATCTACCTATGCTTACCCAGGGAGGGAGGGGACATAGCGCTGTATTTATCTACCTATGCTTACCCAGGGAGGGAGGGGACATAGCGCTGTATTTATCTACCTAGGCTTACCCAGGGAGGGAGGGGACATAGCGCTGTATTTATCTACCTATGCTTACCCAGGGAGGGAGGGGACATAGCGCTGTATTTATCTACCTATGCTTACCCAGGGAGGGAGGGAGGGGACATAGCGCTGTATTTATCTACCTATGCTTACCCAGGGAGGGAGGGAGGGGACATAGCGCTGTATTTATCTACATAGGTTTACCGCTCTTTTCTAGCTTAATGGGGTGTTCTTACAAATAAGCCACGATTAAAAAACTTATTATGAAATACTGTTTTTTTATAAATGAAATACAAATATTTTTTTCCAGTATGGCTTCGAAACCGATTAATGTCTACTGAATTAGAACAGGTTTATAGCCATACTGAAAAATCATGTATTGCAACGTATAACAGATTATTGTTTTTAATTTTATAATTTTTAATTTTAACATACGCGGTAAGCTATCTATAATAATAATAATAATAATGTATTTCGAAATTCTGAATTGGTACAATATAGCATATTTTAATAATATAGTCCAGCGACTATTAAGGGAGTGGCACTCAGGTTAGTGAGGGTCAGTCCCTTATTACGTTACAATATGATATACTATAATATTTTACAAAATAACAAGATAATAATAATGGAATAGGTATATTTGAAAATCAGTTTTTGTATGCATATTTGTTCCCCAGAATTCCTACAGTATACGTCGTAAGGGAGGACAAGAATTTGTCCACCCTCAATCACGCTCAGTGATTGTGACCCCGTAGGGGCCGACGGCTGTATTTGTTAGTTCACTCGTATGTCTGTCCTTATCCTGAGAAAGCCCCGATGAGGCTGACCCAAGCATCAAAGAAAGATACGAGATCCTTGGTGTGGGGGGGATTATCCCGGGGGGACCACGGGAGCCCCGAGGGCGTTATAATACGATGCGATAAATAAAGATTGACCATTTTTAAACTTACCAGAATATTATGTCAATGACGTTTTTAGGCATAATACACACAACTTAATTAAATTGCTTTTAGTTGATTTTAAAAAATAAATTAGCTCTTTTTCCTTATGTTTATTTGTTACATTCAACCAACACTCGCTTAACATTTCATCTCTTACTCCGGCGTTCTCTTTTTTTTCTCCCCTTTCTCAGGGGGAATAAAAGTCTGCGTTAAAGTTCAACTTTTATTAAGGGATAAATATTTTTGACTATATCAACAAGTTTATTTACAATTTTTTGTATTAAAACACATACATTTAAAAAGAATGGTTGGCGTTTTATTAGTATTATTTGTGATAATTTTGTTAAATTTTGAGTATGCTTTTTTTTAGTTGCAACTTATCAACTGCAGTATGGGGTGTTTGTTGTTTAAAAACGGCACCTCGTACATTTATTCTAAAAATTTTCACGGATTTTTCTGGAATGTTTTTATGATGCAGATCTAAAAATAAAGCTGCATGTTTGTTTTGGGAGTAGGAACATTTCAGGGATCTTAAGGGATAAGACAACGGACAATAGATTTATGTTCAACCCCAATTGCGATAAACAAATTATTCCTTCTGTAGATTAAAATTATTATTCATAAAAAAATACACACCGAAAGTTTGATAATGTACAATGCACCAAAAGCCTTTAAACCTTCAAATAGTAAAACGTGTTTATAAATCTTTGGAGACCAGTGCAATTTTCAGTCTAATATCTCCTTACTCCCTGGTAAATTCAAACAAGGATGATTTATTCCAAAACTAGTATCCTATGATATAAAGTTTTTTCTGTGACTTAAGACTTTGATAACTACTAAACTAATATGTTTCGTCTTTACTGTTAAGCTTCTCATAGGCCCATTGAACGTTTGTAACTATTTTGAGGGAGGGTACCACCACCCTTCCAAGAGAAATCGCCACTAGTGGAAATATTTTGGTAAACTGCTGATCTTAACATAAATTGAAAAAGAAACATGTAGTGCACCTAGAGTCCCCTAGGGGCGTATCCGTTAGTACAACTATAAAATTACAATGGTTTATATTAATGAATTCTTAAAAGTAACCATCTAGTTGATATTCTATTGAAAACTATGTACGATAAGGTTAAAAAAAGTCAAATTTTAATATGCATTTCCGATGGACAGACGTCTTTTCAATAACTTTGCTCTAAAAATTAGATACGCTATGTAATGTAGGTGTATGAGTAATTTAAATTTGGGGCAAATACATGAATCTTAATATGCTTTTTGAAACCTGCTAAAAATACAAAACTTTACTATGATTCATTCTTATATGTAGCGCATCTGCTCTGTGAGTAGTGAATGTATGTACGAAACAATAGCTATAAATACAGTTTATAGAAGAGATGGGACAATGGGCTGTTTATTACACTAGTCCCCAAAGTTTTATAATAACATTTCTCATTCGTTGGCTTAATTTTTTTGGTTGGTACATTAAGTTGAGTGTTTAAACTTTCCACCACTATTTGTACTGAAGGAGTATTTTTGTTTAACATCATTGGGGATGTACAATAATTTATCAGTCATTGTCTTATCCCTTTAGATCCATGGAAGCATACACACTTGCTCTTTTATCTGCTGAAATGCTTGGACATATGTTGTCAGAAATTGAAAGATGTGTATACAGTAAAATACACATAGGTACCAGGGATCTAAAGGGATGAGACAATGACTGATAAATTGATGTAAATTCTCAATTATGATGCACAAAATTACCCTTCCTGTAGACAAAAATTAGTGGTTGAACACTTTTCTAAATGAACCAACCAATCAAAGTAGTTATGCCAAAAAATAAGAAATATTAAGGGACTAGTGTAATAAACAGCCCAATGTCCCCTCCCTTTCTCCCTGGTAGAATACACATAGGTACACGGGTAGACGGTTCAGATTTACTTTCAATAATTGTACAGAAATATTGTAATTGTACAATTTGCTGTGATATAGAAGACTCTAATTGACACATGCTACCAATGACAGAATTGTACACTGTAACAGTTTTAGAGATATATTCCAGGATGGCTTCGAAATCTATTTATATCCGCTGGATTAGAACCGGTTCTAAGCCATACCGTATCGTATTATATCCAGTTTCCTTCAACATCTCGACTTGGGGTTACTAGTTTAGATCTTCTAATTGTACATTTTTATAACCGCGGAAAGCTGTTTATAATACGAAATGATAATAATTGAAATCAAATGTTTGCACCAAAGACCTAATGGGATAATGAACAAATACTGAAAATTACATCAATACACCTTAAAATACATATTTATGTGTGCAACTGAAGTTGCAATAAAAAGACACCTTTCTCATCCAAAATAACAGATTAAGGGGGAATTTTTGCAGATACATAGCCTCTCTAGAAGTCTTTTCTTTTTAAATATTCTTTAACTTTTTTCTCCAATTTTGTTTGCGTTACATTTTTATCCTCTAAAATTACTACCTGTTAACAGCTATACTAAATAATCATGTATAGCATCGCATTACAGACAATTTTCTATAAATGATAAAATAAAAATTAATACCAGTTTGGTTCATTCTTGCCTTCGGTACCTTGGGCTAACAAAACTAGTTTTAATCTTATAAGGTCTATAATACGATGTAATCAATCAACTATTTTACAAAGGGGCAGGTAGTTTTCGTATTATTCCGTGAAAAGTGTGTGTTTTAAGACTTTAAAATAGGAGTTGAACTATAAAATTTTGGTATGGCAGTTACTCTAATATGGTCAATATAATAGAACTGTGAAAACGGCGTCAAAACCGCCGCTGCCGCCGAAAACCGGTTAAACTTATTTTATGCAGCTCATCTCTGCATAGACCTATGGATATTATTATCCTTGAAGTTTGCGTCCATAATATAAATAATTTGCTGATACTGTCAAATTCCAAATAGTTTTTGCACTATCTTTCAGATATACAAGTACGTGTTTGTTAGGATTACCTCTTAACCTATTCATTAATTTAAACCTTAAAATTGATGATTAATATACTTCAATCTAAATAGTTCAAAAGTGGTTTTTCAGTACAAGAATGTACATATACTATTGATTCATTCAATCTAGTGATTGTTTAGATCTTTTGCTGCATAATAACGGAAAGACATATTTTTCTCGACACTTTTTAACCCCTTTAGCCTCTGGGTAGGCTCAAGCCTTGTGGGGCACTATCTAAAATGGTTACTATCCCTCTAATATCTCTACATTACCTAGCATAGAATATGCCATATGAGGGAAACTGCTGCTTAAATTTTCATAAAGAAATTTTTACTAAAATGCACTTAAATAATTTAATTATAGGCAAGAACTGTTGGACGATATCGACTATATTGGTCTGAAGCACAAGAGAGTCACTGGAGATGAATATGATGCTTTCATTGATGAATTTATGCAGGTTTGTACTACCCAGGATTAATTCACCCTTGTTCTTCTTATTCGTTAGCATAACAACTTTGGGGAATTTAGTGAATTTTAATTGACTGGTTTATTAAGTAGAATATCCAAATGTTTCAACCGCTAATTGTAATCTACAGATGGAGCAATTTTGTGCATCATCATTTGGAATGTACATCAATTTATCGCCTATTAACTTATCCCTTTAGATCCCTGCCTAAAAGGCCTGCGCTATTCTCAAAAACTAATCTTGTTCTATTTTAGGCTGTAGTGAAGAGGTATGGACAGAATACACTCATCCAGTTTGAAGACTTTGGAAACCACAATGCATTTAGGTAGGCTTAGCTAGTGCCGGGCAAAATTGTCCTTGTTTTACAACTAGTGGCTACTCCTCTTAGGAGCCTTTAGGGGCACTTGGGGAGGGGGGATTTGTTTCGATGACCCTATTTTTATTTTACATTTAAAAAAAAATAAGATTATTTTTTTAAAAATATTTATTATTTTGGGGGGGAGGTGGTTTAGACCCTCCCCAAAATAGACATAAACCTTTCCAGGACCTATTAAAGCTACCCTGTAATGGAGAACCACATTAGTTCAGTGAGAATCTTCGGTACAAACAAATAGATAGACAATCATCCTGTTACTTTATTATAAGGATAAAGGAATTTTGATATAAACATTAAAGAATTATCTTATTTACAGGTTTTTGGAGAAATACAGAAATCAGTATTGCACATTCAACGACGACATCCAGGTTGGCATTTTTATTTTCAGTTTTCTACAAATATAAAAGTATACAATCATCTCGGGGCTAACAAAACTAGTTTTACTTTATGTTTGTAAACTTTAGGGACAAGGGACAGTGATTCTGACAAACAATAATAAGGGAAATTTTTCCTACTCCACCTTCATCCCCCCCTCCCCCTTTCTTACCCACTTCCCTTAAGTTACAGTACAAAACATGCTTTACCGCCAAGATGTGTAACACAAAATATCTGGCCGTTCTGAAGGCCACTAATACCTAGCTGTCACAGCTGTTTATGTTTAATCTATTTAGGGAACAGCTTCTTTAGCGGTTGCTAGTATACAGGCTGCTCTGAAGGCCAATAACACCTAGCTGTTACAGCTGTTTATGTTTGATTTATTTAGGGAACGGCTTCTGTAGCGGTTGCTGGTGTTCTAGCCGCTTTGAAGGCCATTCAAATCAAGCGGTAACAGCTGTTTATGTTAGATTTATTTAGGGAACAGCTTAAATAGCGATTGCTGATGTACGGGCCGCTCTGAAGGCCGCTAATATCCAGCTGTCACAGCTGTTTATGTTTAATTTATTTAGGGAACAGCTTCTGTGGCGGTTGCCGGTGTACTAGCCGCTCTAAAGGCCACCAACACGAAGCTGTCGGATCATACATTCCTTTTCCAAGGAGCTGGAGAGGTAAAACATTCTCTTATAGGATATATTTTATGGCAAGCTCCTAACTTGAATATGTAAATGATTGTCATAGTTTTGATTTTTAAAGATCTGCATAATGAATTGAAACGAAGTGTATTTGATTTTAAGTCGTAATATTTTTAATGGAAATTCTGCTTTTTGTAGCTCTGGAGTTATTAAGAATATTAATTTACCTTGTATAGGTAAATGTCTACAAAATGTTTTGCATTTAATAAAAATATCATATCCAGAATCTTTCTTTTAAATATTCCGTAGTTTTTTATTTTACAAGAGGCCTCTAGTAGCACTTTAAATGTTTGTTTTTTATTTCAAATATATAACTTGAGAAATAATTTCTATGTTGAGTTCAAGTCTCTACGCGAAAATTAGATTTTTTTGTGATTTTTCTTGGGAGGGTAGTGGTACCCTCCCCCAAAATAGTTAAAAACCTTCCCAGTACCTGTGATAAGCTACCCTGTTAAGGAGAATCCGATCGGTTCAGCGGTTAGCGAGATCCTTCGGTACAGACACACAGATACACAATCAGACAAACATCCTGTTAATGATTAATGGTTTTGCTTGTAGGCCTCCATTGGTATTGCCAACCTTATTGCCATGGCAATGGAGAAGAGAGAGGGCATCCCATTCGAGGAGGCAATCAAGAAGATCTGGCTCAAGGTACGGTTTTCGTTAATAAGAAATTTGAAACCGATTATAATCCGGTTCTAAGCCCTACTGAAAAATCATGTAAAGCATTGAATGAGACAAATTTTCATGAATACCTTTTAAAATTAAATCATAGAATTAATACCAGTTTTGTTATCTGATCTAACAAAACTGGTTTTAATATTAATTTTTTTACTTTAATATCCATGGAAAGCTGTCTATAATTTTTATATGTTTTTAATTTGAATGTTTTAGGATTCTCGTGGATTGATTGTGAAGGACAGACCCGAGGGTGGTATTTCTGAGCACAAGGCTCCATTTGCTCACCCTCACAAGTAAGATACAAACCTACTGTTACTCTATAATTCACTTTGTCTGTCCGTCCGTCCGTCTGTGAGTCAGTTTGATTGTTAAGGACAGACCCGAGGGTGGTATTTCTTAGCACAAAGCTCCATTTGCTCACCCTCACAAGTAAGATACATCAGAAATTTATAGGGATAACACAATGGCCGATAAATTGATGTTCATCCCCACTAATGAAAATTATACCTTCTGTAGATTACAATTAGTGGTTGAAACGTTTGAACACTCAACTAAAAGAATCAACCATTCAAAATATATACATTATACAAGTCCCCAAAGCTGCTAATCCAGCGAATATGATAATTACACTGATATCAAAAGTTTTATAAAAAAGTTCTCTTATTCGTTGTCTCCAAACTTTGGTTTAAACTAAAGGTATCCAGGCTTTTCAACTAATTATTTTGATTACATAGCAGTAATTTTGTCATTAGGGATGTACATCAATTTATCGTCCATTGACTTATCCTTTAAGTTCCCTTTTTTTATAAAGGGAGGAGTAGGTTGCGGGTAAATTCCGTAAAGGTGTGAGTTTTAAGGCTTAAAAACAGTAGTAGAACGATAATATTCACTAAATATGTATATTACTTATTGAAAAGACCTTTCCTACTCCTATCTTAATACTTTTTTACAACCATACCATTTTTTTAACTCTTTATAGCCCATCGAAATAAAGAGCTTTAATATTTAAATAAATAGACTGTACTTTGCTTCTTTGGACAAATTCTTTTTTGTTTACATATTGTTATTAGATTTGTTGATGTAATATATTTTTTTCTTTAAATTTTTATCTAATTTTAGAACAATGAAGGAGCTGAATGAAATAGTAAAGGAGTTGAAGCCATCTGTGCTTATTGGCGCAGCCGCCGTACCCAAGGTAGGCTTTTGTATCCAGGGAGGGAGGGGACTGGTCCCCAAAGTTTTATAATAACGTTTTCTTATTAGTTAGCTTAACAACTTTGGGAATTTTATTGAGTTTTAAATGGTTGGTTTATTAGGTTGATTGTCCAAACGTTTCAATCACTAATTGTAATCTACAGTATGTGTTATTTTGATAATCATCTTTGGGTGTGTACATCAATTTATCGGCCATTGTCTTATCCCTTTAGATAACTGGTAATAGCAGAGGCTTATAATATAAAGGGAGTAGTAGATTTCGCAATATTGCGTAAAATTGTGAGCAAGCTTCCAGTCTAACTGTTCTTAATGTTGACCAAACGCATAGTGTAATTAAACGCATATTTGAAAACAGTTTGACCTAATAAGCGCATTTGACTGGAATCTTTACAACTTTACGGAAATTTGCAAGAGCTGCAATTCCCTTTACCATAGGTATTCACTGAAGAAATCCTGAAAGACATGGCAACCTTCAATGAGAAGCCAATCATCTTTGCCCTCTCTAATCCTACTTCTAAGGTAATTTTGATATTTTACATTAGTCTCCAAAGTTTTGTAATAACATTTTCTTTTTAGTTGGCTTCATAACTTTTGAGTTTTTTATTGATTGGTTAGTTTCGAGTTAAGTGTAATTTAATCAAGGGGTACTTTTGTGTATTATCATAGTAGGGATGTACATCATTTTATTGGCCATTGTATATCCCTTTAGATCCTTGTTAATAATTTTATTTCCAGTATGGCTTCGAAACCGAATAAAATCCGTTGGATTAGTACCAGTTCTCAGCCACACTGATATATCATGTATAGCATCGTATTACAGACGATTTTTTACGAATATTAAGATAAATATCACACAAAAAATAATAACAGTTTTGCTACCCGGGCAAAATAAACTTGTTTTAATCTTATTATTTTTTATTTTAATATCCGCGGAAAGCTGTCAATAATACGATGCGTTAAATAACCATTTCTAGGCTGAATGTACCGCAGAAGAGGCGTACACCCATACAGATGGAAGAGCTGTCTTCGCCTCGGGTTCACCCTTCCCTGTCTTTGAAGGTTTCGGCAAGGTAATAGTTTATCTTGTTATCATAGTTTAAGAGACAATAGGCTGCGAATTTGACAAAATACCAGCTTGATTGTGGATTTTTTATGCGTTTTTGATAGACTAGCGGAAAAATTAATTTATAGAGTAGGTGTACATTAGTTTAGAATTTAATAAAAAAAGTCAGTGTTCTATCATATTATGAAAAATATAGTAAAACAAGGATGACAACATCCATAAAAGCGAAGCACTGAAATGGTAGGACAAACAGACATAACACTTGTATAGTGTCAGAACTGAATAATCAGAATATAAATGTATAAGATTCGAAGCAAAATTGTAAGTAACTGCTTGATACAGGATAATGTTTATGTACATACTTACATTTTTAGGACTTGATTATAGAGTTGCTTCGCTTAAAATATTGTACTTTGTTGTTCTAGGAATCATTACACCAAAAATCAGATCAAACGGATAATTAGATCACATAAAGATTTGTTGTTAAAAAAGTAAAAAAAATCAACATATTTAAAATGAACGTACGATCATTCTGGTAATGATTATAGAGTTGCTACGATTTCTAAATCGTACCTAACTACTACAGGAATTATCATGCAAAGTTTGAAATCGATAGGACAATTTTAACATGCCTAAATTAATTAATAAAAGCTATCTATCTCGGACGGACGGACGGACCGACTCTAATTATAGAAAAGCAATAGAGTGGGAAGGTTTACCTAAATGGTTCCACCCCGCGTGGACCCTGTTCCTAATTTTTAATTGGGTTTTTGAATATCAGACATTAGTTTCGTAAATATTAACACATCGAAGTCGATACTAAAGAGCAGAAAGCAATTTTCTAGCAGACGAAAAAAGTCCCCAAAACTGGATCCAGGTAGTTGTATGGGTTATACATCTATACTTCTTACATTTTTAAAAGCGAAGCTTTTCTACAAATAGGGTCGGTCCGTCCGTCCGTAACGGATAGCTTTTTTCGTTAATTTAAGCATTTTAGAATTGTCCTATTGATTTCAAACTTTGCATGGTAATTCCTTTAGTAGTTAGGTACGATTTAGAAAGCGTAGCAACTCTTTAATCAGTACCAAAATGTCCGTACGTCCATTTTAAACATGTTGATTTTTATTCTTTTTTAACAACAAATTTTTATGTGATTTAATCATCCGATTGATCTAAATTTTTGGTATATTGATTCCTGGGACAACAAAGTATAATGTTATAAGCGAAGCAACTATATAATCAAGTCCTAAAATTGTAAGTATGTCCATAAACATTATCTTGTATCAAGCAGTATTTCACCAAATTTGTTTACAATTTTGCTTCGACTCTTATATTTTTTTATTCTGATTATGCAGTTCTGACACTAAGTGTTAATGTCCGTTTGTCCTACCGTTTCAGTGCTTCGCTTTTATGGATGTTGTAATCCTTGATTATTTAGAGATACGAACCTGGACAGGGTAACAACGCGTACATCTTCCCTGGTGTAGGTCTGGGAGTTATCGCCACAGGAATCTATCATATCAGTGACAAGGTCTTCCTCACCTCTGCTGAGGCTCTGGCTGACTTGGTAAGTTTTGTCGATAAACGATCAGAGAGAGAGGGGACAATGGGCTGTTTTATGATAACGTTTTCTTATTCGTTGGCATAACAACTTTGTGGACTTTAGTTAATCTTTTAGGTTGGGTGTTCAAACGTTTCAACCACTAATTTTAATCTAGTGAAGGGATAATTTTGTGTGTCATCATTGGGGATGTACAATGTACATCAATTTTTCGGCCATTGTCTTATCCCTTTAAATCCCTGGAGCACAATGCTTATCTATAATGCTAATTTTCTGTTTGTTTAATGGTAGGCAATGGAGTATTCCTAAATAAAAAACTGGATAGGAATATCATTCTCATTAAACATTCTCATTTTTATGCTAAAATGTGGTTCAATTTTGGTTTTTAATTTTCATTTTTTCCCCTAGGTAATTATGTTTTCTTTTAGTAATTAATACAAATTCTAAAAATGTTACCTCAGGGAAAAAAATGACTACCTCAGGGAAATAAATGACTACCTCAGGGGAATAAATTATACCTCAGGGAAATAAATTATACCTCAGGGAAATAAATGACTACCTCAGGGAGAAAAAAAGAATATTTACATCCACTATTTAAGGGGTCGTTTATGTCAGAATGCATTTATATGGATTCAATAAATTAGGTCATGGAAACAACAACAATTCTTGTAAGTCATTAAAGGGTGGGGTTTCAGCAAACATCTCAATGTAGCCTAAAACTAAAACAGACAAACACCTAGAGTTCTGAAAAATCTGCCTTAGAGCCAACGAATTCATGAATATAGCTACTGAAATATCTGCCTTATTTAAAGCTTGATTAATTTTAGCAAACGGTCATTGGATTTTTTTGTTTAAAACTGTTTTTCTTCTTTAAATGACTACGAAATGAGTTAATATATGTTTTTGTTCTTGTTTAGGTTACTGATGAAGATTTGGCCGTTGGTCGTCTTTACCCACCCCTGTCGGAAATTAGAGAAATCAGGTAAAAAAAATTGCAGTATGGCTTTAAAACCGATTAATATATTTGCAGGAATAGAAACACATATATAAAACTTAATACCTTAAAACTGTTTTAAGTCTTTTAATTTTTCTTTTTAATATCCGCGGAAGGCTGTCTATGATACGATGCAAAAAAAAAATTTAACTATAAGAAAATGTTATTTTTATTTTTTTATTGAAGTTTTTTATCTAGGCTTTATGTGGAATTTTGATTTTAAATTTATCTAATAAATAAGATATAACTTTTTTGTTTTATATTAATTTTAGACCATAAAGTCTGTCTTATGTCTTATGTCTGTCTCTCTTTCTCTCTTTTTTTTCTTTTTTTTATTCATTCTCTCTGTCTGTCTGTCTGTCTGTCTGTCTGTCTGTCTGTCTCTCTCTCTCTCTCTCTCTTTCTCTCTCTTTCTCTCTCTCTCCCTCCCTCCCTCTCTTTCTCTCTCTCTCCCTCCCTCCCTCTCTGTCTCTCTCTTTCTCTCTCTCTCCCTCCCTCCCTCTCTGTCTCTCATGAATTAATTATTTTAGTGTGAAGATTGCCGTGAAGATCGCGGAGGAAGCATATGAGGAAGGAACTCCCTCTCTCTCTCTCTCTCTCTCTCTCTCTCTCTCTCTCTCTTTCTCTCTCTCTCTCATGAATTAATTATTTTAGTGTGAAGATTGCCGTGAAGATCGCGGAGGAAGCATATGAGGAAGGAACTGCTTCCACTTATCCAGAACCCAAGGTAATCAGGGAGGGAGGGGACATTGGGCACTTTAATACGGGGTGCTGCCACTTTTACCACTAGCAAAAATACAACCACTGTGTTTTTGACAAAAAGTGGGTGTGTTTTTGTCAATTTTGATTGTAGCTGTATTTTTGGCAATATTTTTTTATCCACTGTCAAAATTACACCTTTACTATGTCATAAACACAGTTTTACTGTCATTTTCACACCCATGAAATTCAATGAGGCTGTCAAATTCACAGTTTTGATGAATACACTAGTTTTATTATTATTATTATTGTCTTATTCGTTAGCTTAACAACCTTAGGGACTTTTATTGAATTTTGTTTGGTTGGTACATTAAGTTGAGTGTTGAGTTTTAATCACTAACAGCATTCTTCAGCAGGGGTAATTTTACTTATCTTCATTGGGTATGTGCATTGTACATTAATTAATCAGAAAAAAGAAGGCATAAAGTTTTTATCTTTTCAACCAATTAAAATATATAATGCCTGGGTCTCCAGAAAGTAGTAAAGTTTTTTCTCTGTTGCTTAAGATTTCCATAACTATAAAACCTTTAAGGATATTAGCTTGGTTTTAAGCAATTATAAAGGAATAGTTTTAGGTTAATTTTCTGACAGTGGTACATATGCATTTATTTTTTTAGGATAAGGAACAGTTTATCCGTAGCACGCTGTACAACTACAACTACAGTGGAAGCACCGCCCTGCCAACACAGTACGCCTGGCCAGCTGACGTGTCCAAGCCCAGGGATGAAAACTAAACCTATAGAGTGGCTGCGCTACTTCCAATATAAGATATAGATTAATCTTCTAAACATAAGAATTAAACATCTGAATAATAACACAATTAAGTTTTTTAACATTTGAAAAGACAGAATTTTTTCTTCTGATCCTTTCATATCCTTTCCAGTACGGCTTCGAAACCGATTTATATCCGCTGGATTCAAACCGGTTCTAAGCCATACTGAAAATCATATGTAGCATCGTATTATAGACAATTTTCCACGAATATTGATATAAAAAAAGAATTAATACCAGTTTTTAACAGCCCGGGCCCCTCGGAGCCAACAAAACTGGTTTTAATCTCATAATTTTAATATCTGCGGAAAGCTGTATATAATACGATGCAATGAATTACTATTAAATCATAGATGGAATGTTTTAATTCTATATATAACTAAGATAATATTATATTTTATTCTAAGATTCCCCTAGTTTTTGACAAAAGATTAATGTCTTTTCCTGTAAATTTTATTTTATGTATTTTAAATGCTGATAATTAATTTAATATGTAAATTTTAATCTAAATGTTATAATTATAATGTTAAATTTCTAGTTGTAATTTATTAATATGTATTTCTAATGCTGATAAAATTTTTAAATCATGTTTGTTAATAAATATTTAAGTAAATAAGTTTTTTTTTCAAATCTTTATCTTTTATATTTTTTCTTATATGTTGTTTTGTTTTAGTGGTGTTTTCATCCTCTTTTAAAAGCGAAGCTATTCTATAAATAGGGTTGTTCCGTCCGTAACGATAAGCTCTTTTCATTAATTTAGACATTATCCTATCGATTTTAAACTTTGCCGGGTGATTCCTATAACAGTATAACGTTTTAGAAAGATTAGCAACTCTATAATCGTTACCAGAAAGTCTGTACGTCCATTTGAATATGCTGAATTCTAACTTATTTGACAACATTTTATTGCATTATATAATTAACCTATAACACATGAGTATTGGAATAATTATTCTTAGAACTACAAGCAAAGCATCTTTATAATCAAGTCCTAAACATGTAAGTATGTCCATAGACCGAAACCAATTTTTTAGCAAGTTTATACAAGTCTCTATATCTTTCAATTAGTATTCTGCCTTTTAAGTTTTGACACTAAACAATAGTTATTGTTCGTTTGTTCTTCCATCTGATTTTAGAGCATCGCTTTCACGGATGTTGTCATCCTTGCTTTTCTTTTTGCAAGCGTTCCTGTTTTCGAGATCTTAGAAAATTAATTCCTAAGGGATAATCAATGGAAGATAGATTGATGTACATCCCCAATAATGAAATCAAAACAACCCCTATAGGTTTTAATTATTGGTGGAAAAGTTTGAACGCTGTCAGTTGAACCAACCAATCAATATTTAACAATAGCCGTCAATTTTTCTAAGCCAACGAATAAGATAACGTGTTTATAAATAATAATTTACAGTCCCTTCATGTATAGAAAGGACCCAGAGAGAAAGAGAAAATGGGCTGTTTAATAAACTAGTCCCTAAGGTTTATAATAACGTTTTCTTATTTGTTAGCTAAACATTTTTGAGGACTTTGGTAAATTGTGATTTATTGGTTTATAAAGTTGAGTGTTTAAACGTTTCAACCACTTAGTTTACGCTACAAAAGGGTTAACTTAGTGTAAATTCATGGGGATGTTTTATCGGCCAATGTCTTCTCCCCTGGGAAGGACCATATTTATTAAATTCTCCGGTAAATATATATGTACAAAGAGAGAGAGAGAGAGGAGCCTCCGAGAGGCAAGTTGTGTATGTGTGTGTGTTTGTGTGAGTGTGTGTGTGTGAGTGTGTGTATAGAGATGAGAAAGGTTTATCTCCAATTCTCTCTCTCTTTCTTCCCTTTATCTCTAACAGCTGATATTGATTATTTTCCCAGTATATTTAGTATTTACTTTTTTTAATAGAGATATTAAACCATTAAGTTTATTAATATTAGAGTGTAAAAAGTGTTATTTTTATAATAATTTGATTGTTATATAAAGAAATATAAAAGAGATAAAAAAAATAAATCTTATCTTATTTTAAGTAAATCATAACACAATATATTATTAATGTTAGTTTTTTTTAACAACTATAAGGAACAAAAACTAGTGAATTTTTAAAATAATATTATATTGTGAAAAAGTTGATTTTTATATTAATACTTTGAATAAAAAGTCTCTTAAGGGGCGTTTCGTTGTGTTTCACATTAGCTATCTTAGTTTATTTTAGGTTAAGTTAGCTTAGGTGATTGCCCCGCAGGGTTAGGCAATTAGCCCCGCAGGGGCTAGAAACAGGAGAAAAGCTACTGTGAAAATACTAAGAAACGCCTCTTAAGAGGCGTTGTCACTAAATGAACTGTACCAGCATAAATTTGTTTATACGTTCTTCAAAGAAATACTTTTTAAATGATGTTTGCTAACTAAATACTTTTTACGCCTGGTGTCGAACATAATTGCTGTCATAAAATAATAGTTGTCATTGCTGACACATTATCGAAATATCTTATTTCAACTGTATGGCATTAAATTAAAGTGACATTTGTTGATAAAACGTTATCATAATGACAATATATAAACCTTGGAGGGGGGGGATATTTTGCTATTTATTACACTAGTCCCCAAAGTCTTATCATACTGTTTTCTTATTCGTTAGCTTTATTACCTCGGGGACTTTAACTGAAATTTGATTGATTGGTTCATTTAGATGAGTGTCCAAACGTTTCAACCACTAATTGTAATCTACAGACTGGGTGATTTTGTGCATCATCCTTGGGGATAAACATCAATCCATCGGCCATTGTCCTATCACAGTGTTTAGTTATGATAGAAAGAGAGGGGTAGGTTTCTGGTAAAATCCGTAAAGGTTATGTGTTAAAAGTAAAAAACAGTAGTAGAACGATAAAAATTTATGTTAATTTTTTTTTTTTTTAATTTGTCTATAGCTCTTTTCAATAAGAAATACACATATTTAGTGAATATTATTGTTCTACTACTATTTTTAAGCCTTAAAACACACACCTTTACGGATTCTACCAGAAACCTACCCCTCTCTTTATTAGACCACCATATATGATTTTAAATATCTAGAGGTACAAAAACCATCAGAAAAGAAACTAAAAATGGACGCCAGGGGCCCTCTACCTCCGGGCTGGGACATGAAGTTTGACAAGCGGACAGGCAGATAGTAAGTATTGTTGTATTCAGTGTTTTATTGACATAATATTTTGTGCGCAATATATTGTCCTGTATGACAGTTTACTGTTTACTTTTCAAAATAAAGGTATTTTTGCTGTGCGGATTTAATTGTCCTTGTTTAATTGACAGACATCATTATTATATAAAAAGTAACAGGATGATGTCTGTCTGTCTGTCCCGATGGAGTATACCTAAAGGGGTTGATAACAAAGAGAGGGGTAGGTTTCTGGTAGAATCCGTAAAGGTGTGTGTTTTCAGGCTTAAAAATAGTAGTAGTACGATAATATTCACTAAATATGTGTATTTCTTATTGAAAAGAACAAAAGACAAATTTTTTTTTTAAAGTTAACATAAATTTTTATCGTTCTACTACTGTTTTTTACTTGTAACACATAACCTTTACGGATTTTACCAGAAACCTACCCCTCTCTTTATCCGTAGCTGTTGAACGTTTAATGTCAGAGTGACTTAACCAAAGCATTTGAGACATGCTTATTTCTTTTTTAAAAGCGAAGTTTTTCTATAATTAGGGTCCGCCCGTCCGTCCGTACGTTAATTTAAACAGATTAGAACTGTCCTATCGATTCCAAACTTTGCATGATGATTCCTATAGTAGTTAGGTACAATTAAGAAAGCGTAGGAACTCTATAAACAATACCAGAATGTCCGTACGTCCATTTTAAACATGTCGATTTTCAACTTTTTTGACAACAAATTTTTGTATGTTAAAATTATCCGATTCTTCTGATTTTTTGAAAACTGATTCCTATTACAACAAGGTACAATGTTATAAGCGAAGCAACTCTATAATCAAGTTCTAAAAATGTAAGTATGTCCATAATCATTATCCTGTATCAAGCAGTTTTTCAACAAATTTACTTACAATTTTGCTTTGACTCTTATAAATTTATATTATGATAATTAAGTTCTAACACTATACAAGTGTTAAAGTCCGTTTGTCCTATCGTTTCAGTGCTTCGCTTTTATGGATGTTGTCATCCTTGTTTAAACAGGCAGGGAGGGGACATTGCACTGTAAATTATTCTGGTACTTAAAATTCTTCTCACTTTGGGTTTAGATCTTGATTGGTTGGTTCAGTGTCCTTACTTTTCAACCAATATATTTTATCTCTGGAAGAGGTGAATTTGTTTATCATAAATGGGTATTCACATAAATACATTGTTCTTTGTCTTTCCACCCAAGATTTATGTTTAAAAGTTTTTGTCAAAGTTTGAAATCGCTAGGATAACTTTAACATGCCTAAATTAACTCTACATGCTATCACTAATGAACGTACAGACAGAAAAGCCTTGCTATGAACAATTTTATATCATTTTAGTTATTTTATCAACCATTACACAAAGACAACTAGCTGGGAAGATCCGAGAGAAAAATATCAACAGATTGGAAAACCTACGGCAAAGGTGAGTTATACAGAAAAAGGGAAGTAATTGTTATATTTCGCATCGTATTATAAACAGCTTTCCGTGGTTATAAAAGTGTACAATTATAAGATTAAAACCAGTTTTTTAGACCCTTCCCCACTCCCTCATTTTCACACTGGAATGAAATATAATCCTTTTAGAAAATTTCTGTTGTTGTTTTAATATACCTAATTTTTTTCTTTAAACTTGTATATTATCTATTACAAAAGCTATCCAATATTACCTCTCACGAGATTGTTTAGTCCTTTGACACTGTACATAATTATTATTTGATTGATCTGTCCTTAATTTTTATTCATATTCAATTTTATTGTTTGTATATGAATATTTAATACCTTTTTTTTTAATTACTGTTATGCAGCTTATTATTTGTTATATGTGTCATAAATAAATATCTAATATCTATTTTTTTAGACCCGAGGTGCCGAATGCTCGGGCTAAAAAAATGGTTTCAATCTTATGATTGTACATTTCTATATTACCAGAAACTGGATATAATACGATGCTAAACATAATTTTTCAGTATGGCCTAGAACTGAATCCAGCAGATATCAATCGTTTTCGCAGCCTTACTGGAAAAACTATTAAAAGGATGTGTTATGATTGGGATTTTTCCTCCGAAATTTTTTTTTCTGTGTTGGTACATTTAAATGATGCGGGAACGGGTGGGGGGGGGGGGGGTAGGCTTCTAAAATATTTCGTCCAGATTTCCTTTATCCAAAAGTTTCCAATGTACAACTATATTTGTCCGTCTATACTTTGTACTTTTATGTGATTTTCTCAGCTGATATTTGAAATATGTGTTTTTATTGTAAGTTATTTTATCCCACTCTAGGACTCATTGCAGATTTTTCTCAAACCTAAACTAAATTTAGGAGGTTTTTTATTATGTATTCGAGCACATTATTTTTTTTAATTGGTAAAAAATGAGGGGAAAATTTAAAAGTTTTGTCTTGCAGGATAATAAAGAGAATCAGAAACCTATAAAAGAGGAAAACGAAAAACAGGTAAAAATTATGAATTAAGTAAAGGTGCCTCCCCTTTTTTTCCAACCCAACAAGACTTAACACCCCCCCTGGTGAATATCTGTGCACACCACTGTATAATTCAAGTATGGTAACTTTGAGTGTTTTGTCTTTATCATAGAAGGAATAAGGATTCAAAAAAAAAATTATTCAACAAGTTTTTTCAGACAAACCCCAAGCTGTCCAGACGATTCCAGTTACGGCATATACGTCTCGGGGAAGAAAAAGGGAAGGGGGAAGAAAATCTCTTCAAAAGAGATGGGAGAAAAGAGAAGAGATTTTCTTCCCCACTTCCCTTTTTATATGACGTCACAGGAATCGTCTTGCTCAAATCTGGACAGTTTGGGGTTTGTCGTTTTTTTCAGTATGGCCTCCAAACCAATCAATATATGCTGGATTAGAACCGGTTTTCAGCCTTACTGAAAAATCATAGATAGCTAAAAAGAAGCTAGAGATGATTCTTAATTTGATTGTATAAGATAACAGTGTCCAAACTTTTACCCCAATAATTTTAATTTTAAATTCAAAACTCTGTTTTTATCCAGAAATGGAGGGAACATTGGACTGTAAATTATACTGGTACCCAACGTTTAAAAGCACGTTATCTTATTTGTTGTTATAAATCTTTGGGCACTTTTTATTAAAATTTGTTTGGTTGATGGTTTAACCAGCAGTGTCAAAACTTTTCAACCAATTGTAGAAAAAGGGAAATTTTATTATAATCATTGGGCATTGATTTATTATCCTTTTTTAACAATGGATTTTAGAACCCTTATTTCTTCTTTGAATTTCTGTGTTAAAATAAATAAAACCCTTTCACCAAAATATGAAAATAATTAATTTAATTGGCGGATTTTTTTTATTTATCAGGAGAATCGAGGGGGACGTGCTTCAAGTCCAGGCACAACAACCTCGTCCCATAGGCGTGCAGCCAGCCCGGGCACTTCGGCCCCTAATAGAAGGTAATATATATTTACTAGAGGCGGCGTTCTAAAATTAAAAAAAAGAAAAAGTAATCGCTCATATAGGTATAGAATAACCAAAAAGGGAGGGGACATTGGGCTGCTTAATACACTAGTTCCCAATTTCTATAAGGACGTTTTTTATATTCTTTGGCTTAACAACCTTGGGAACTTTTATTGAACTTTATTTTGTTGGTTTATTAAGTTAAGTGTCCAAACGTAACGACCACTAATTTTAATATACAAAAGGGGTACTTTTGTATGTCATTATTGGAGATGTACATCAATTCATCGGCTATTGTCTTATCCCCTTAGATCTCTTAGGTAATATATAAATTCGGGAATAGTCCATTTCGTAACATCGCCCCATAAGGGGCGATTCGTCGTATTTTTAAAATGGCTTTTTATAGGTTATTTTAGGTTAGGTTAGGTGATTGTCCCACAGGGTTAGGTAATTGGCCCTGCAGGGTTAGAGCCCCCCGCAGTGGCGGAAATAGGAGAAAAGCTATTGGGAAATTTACGAAGAATCGCCCCATAAGGCGCGATGTTATGAAAGGAACTATACCTATATTTCTAGCAATTTTTTTCTTTTAGAAAAATTACACCAAACAATCCTAAGAATTAATTATGACTATATGGTAGCCTAAAACCATACCACGAACTAGTAAAGCTTCCCTGACAAACGTAGAAACAAACAATTACCTTACTTTCTTATAGGATGACTAATATGTTTGTTTAGAAGTGGTAGCCCTGCGGGTCCTTCTGGTACAGGAGGTGGTATGACCTCAAGCCTATCTGGGCTAACTAGTCAAGCATCTGCTCTACCAGCCTACCCATACTATAGCTCTGGTAAGTATACTAACTATACAAGCATCTGCTCTACCAGCCTACCCATACTATAGCTCTGGTAAGTATACTAACTATACAAGCATCTGCTCTACCAGCCTACCCATACTATAGCTCTTGTAAGTTTCATCGTATTTTCACAGTAGCTTTTGATAGGTTATATTAGGTTAGGTAAATGTTAATGATTGCCTTCCAGGGTAAATAATTGGCCCCGCGCGCGGGGTTAGAGCCATCTGCAGTGGGGAAAAATAGGACAAAAGCTACTGTAAAAAATACGACGAAACCCACTATTTCGTTTTCTTTCAATGACCCAATTTTTTTATATGTAAATGTCAATAACAAATTTATTTGGAAACGAGTCTAAAGAAGATAATATTATTTATTGTATCTTTTTATCAGGAGCGACAGGTTCTCCAATAATCCAGTCCCGGATGCCGATGGCCTCCCCGCAGCCCCTTGCCAGGCTACAACTGGAGGAGGCAGGGCTGTTCGCTGACTCACCCCTCTTTAGCCAGCGCTCAACACTTAGAAGGTAATAGTATAAAAAAAGTCGGGGTTAAATCCTAGCCGAGCACAGCATTATAATTAAAAGGGTCAAAATGTTTCCTACTGTTGCTATCTCAGGTGCTCGATAAAATATATTCATGATAGAGGGATTAGAGTAAAAAGATCAGCCAATAGTGATGGAAAAACAGCTTAGTCGCTACAAAAGAGCAAAAAGCAAATTGCCAGCAAATGAAAAATGTCCCCACTACTTGGGCCAGGTAGTTGTCTGGGTTATACATACACCAATACTAATACATGTTTTGCACAAAAGAGACCCAACCATGCACAGAAAAAGGTCGTGCAACAAAAGGGTTGGTTGTCTGCAGGACGGTTTACCACTTAATCAATCATGCACTTCATTGGCAAGATTTGGTTTCATCAATATAAGATCTTATGGTTTATTCCGTCAGCTATAGGTTATCCAGGTTAGGAAAGTGTTATGAATTTGACGAGTGGGTTGACTTAAAGTTTGCATCCTTCCATATTCTTTCATTAATCCACTCTCAGCTGATCTATAAATCCACTCTCAGCTGATCTATAAATCCACTCTCAGCTGATCTATAAATCCACTATAAGCTGATTTATAAATCCACTCTCAGCTGATCTATAAATCCACTATCAGCTGATCTATAAATGATGTTTCTGTAAAGTAATACAGACAACCATGCAAGATTGTAAAATATTTGGGGTACAGGCCCTTTTCGTATTTTCACGGTAGCTTTTGTCCTATTTCAAGCCCCTGCAGGGGGGCTCTAACCCTGCGGGGCCAACTGCCTAACCCAATATGACCTAACCTAACCTAAAATAACCTTTAAGAACTTTTGTTAAAATACGACGAAACGCCCCTTAAGAGGCGTTGCCACGAAAGGGATTATACCTAATAATAATCCAGAAGTTCTTTTTAAATATAAAATTCTATACACAGAATTGTAAAATTACTTTTTGAGTTATTGTTTACTTTATTAAGATACTAGCGGCTTCGCCCCTAGCCTCTAGGGGCTTTGCCCCAAGAGGTGATCAAAAAAAAGTTAAGGTGAAATTCGTAAAAAAGGACCAAGGAAATCTTCTTTTTTTGGGGGGGAAGGGGTTAGGGGTGTCCCTTCCCCTAAAAAAAATAGCCTAAAACCACCACAGGACCAGTAGGTATACTCCCTGAAGAGTAGAATCCGATCGGTTCAGTGGTTACCGATATCTTAAGCTTCAGACGGACGGACGGATGGACAGACAGATATAGTGACTACGTCCCTAGCATTTAATGCTTTAAAATTATAAGATTATCATAAGACCTTCATGAAGCTTTTCTCAAATCAGCCAGTAGCATAGAAGATAGATGGCTTCAGACAAACTAAATCAAAATTCTCAAGAAAAAATTATTTAGAGATTCCCAGTTTTTGGCTGAAATAGCAGAGATGGAAAGTACTGCTCACACTTCAGAACAGGTAATTATCGTATTATAGACAGCTTTCCGCGAATATTAAAATCAAAAATTAATATTAAAACCAGTTTTGTTAGCCCCAAATGGCCGAAGGCCCCGGCCAACTAAACTGTTATTAATTTTATGATCTTTATTTTGATTTAGATACATTATTTTCTAATCAAGGCTACTGAAATAAAGAGGGCAAGTGCCAGTGAATCCTCTAGTATGTCAGATTCTAGTGATGATAGTGATGATACATTTGCTCATAACAACCCTGACAAAATTGAAACAATTGAAATTTTTGATGATTTTAAAACTGATGAAACCAATTTTGATGACTTTCAAACAATTGAATCAAAGTTTGATTCTTTGAAAAAATATGATGATAACTTTGAAGATTTTAAAGCTGCTGAAAACAACTTTGAAGATTTTCATGATGTAAATGAAACAAAATTTGATGATGATCATAATGAGAATGAGAATGTTGATATCTTTGCAACAACTCAGAATGATCAAGAACATACTACTACTGATATTAAAGAGGAAGTTAGTAGTTTGTTGAAAAGGTGAAAAAAAAGGAGTGTGAATTATTGTTTTGGGAGGTGTTTGTTTTGTTTTTGGGCTTTGATATGTTTTTATGTTTCTAACACTACTAATATCATGGAGGTGGATATTGGGCTGTTTTTTAAGCTAGTCCCCAAAGTTTTATAATAATGTTTTTCTCTTCGTTGGCTTAACAACCTTGGAGACTTTTAATAAATTTCATTTAGTTCAGTATCCAAAACTTTCAACCACTAATTGTAATCTGCACAATGGATAATTTTGTGTATCATCATACGGGATGAACATCAATTTATCTGTCATTGTCCTAACCATTTAGTTCACTAATTAATCTATAAAGCAATGTCTGCCTATTAAAGCGCTATAATTTTGTATACATTATAAATATACATACATCCCTAATAAATTACTAATACAGTTAGGGAGTTGAATCCATTTTTATAAAAGCAGAAATATAATCTATGATTATGGTTTGGACCCTCTAAAACTGTAATCTACCTTTCCACTTTCCCCTCTCTTGGTGAGGATATCTTCAACGCCGATACGATTTTTGAAATGTAAGATTCTATTTTCCCCTCTCTTGGTGAAGATATCTTCAACGCCGATACGATTTTTGAAATGTAAGATTCCTTTTTCCCCTCTCTTGGTGAAGATATCTTCAACGCCGATACGATTTTTGAAATATAAGATTCCACTTTTGTCTCTCTTGTTGAAGATATCTTCACCAAGAGAGGCAAAAGTGGAATCTTAAATTTCAAAAATCGTATCGGCGTTGAAGATATCTTCACCAAGAGAGGGGAAAGTGGAAGGGTAGATTACAGTTTTAGAGGGTCCAAACCATAATCATAGATTATATTTCTGCTTCTATAAAAATGGATTCAACTCCCTAACTGTAATAACTATTAATAATAATCTACTAATCGTAATTACATATTTATTGTTTTTATTTGTTTTGATATTATCAACTAATGAAGTAATAATTAACATAATATGATTGGATGACAGGCAAATTCTGAGTCCGATTTTGTACACTATTGGTATTTTTAAAAGCGAAGCTTTTATGATTTGGGTAGGTCCGCACGTCCGTAACGCTACTCTTTTCGTTAATTTAGGCATGTTAGAATTGTTCTATCGATTTCAAACTTTCCAAGGTGATTTCTGTAGTAGTTAGGTATGATCTCGAAAGCGTAGCAACTCTATAATCGATGCCAGAATGTATGTACGTCCATTTTAAACATGTTGATCTTTAAATTCTTTAACAACAAATTTTATGCATTAAAATTATCCGATTGATCTGATTTTTGGAATACTGATTACTGGGACAACAAAGTATTATACTGTAAGCGAAGCAACTCTATAAGTATGTCCTTAAACATTATACTGCATGTAAGCAGTTTTTCAACAAATTTACTTAAAATAATTTTTTTCGAATTTTATACATTTATGTTCTAATTGTTCAGTTTTGACACTCTACAAGTGTTAATGTTCGTTTGTCCTACTGTTTTGCTTTTATAGATGTTGTCATCCTTGTTTTACTTAAATGAAGAAAACCAAATATTAATTTAACTTAAGTACATTTTCGGAGTACTGTGTGACTGTCATCATATAATTGTAGTGTTTCTTTATCTGAAGATCTAATATTAGGGTTGTGTGTTTGTTCTTACTAACCAACATTAATCATTTTATAGAAGCTTGTCATAGTGCCTATAAAAAAATTATGTCATATAATACAAATCAATGATAGGCCAATACACAGACTAAATTGCCAATGGCGGGGCAGTATACTTTTTAATTGGCCAATGGTAGGCCAGTATGACGTCATTTTTATAGGCACTGTAAAAAGCTTCGATTCTATGTAATTTGTATTAAGGCCATCAGCAGGATAGCTGCACTGTTTCCAACAGTTGAGGAGCCAGAAATAAGAGATTTATATAAAAAGTAAGATCTATTTTCACTTTTTTAGATGATAATAAAGTAAAAGGATCTATATCTGTCTCTGTGTCTGTCTGTACCGAAGGATCTTGCTAACTGCTAAACCCATATGGTTCTCTTTTACAATGTATCTTCTCATATATCCTGGGATGGTTTATAACTATTTTGAGGGAGGGTGTCATCCTCCCAAGAGAAATCATCCAAAGAAAACAATGACCACCTACCCCCCCAAAAAATTTTTTTCAAAATAAAAATTAAAAATTATTTTTATAATTTTTCTTTTTAAAACTATAAGAAAATATGAGTGGGTCGAATTAAACCACTAACAACCTTATGTGCCCCCTAGAGGCCTTTAGGGGCAAGTCCGCTTAAAAAAGAATACAGACTGACACAAAACTATAAGTAACATTTTTGTAAATGAATTTAAAATGAAATTCTCTTTAAGGTATCATGGATCTCAGGCCGTAGTGATCTCAGCCCTGCAGGTTGCCAAGCATCCCCTGAACACTCCTGGTCCAGCTTCTGTATTCACTCCTCCGCCCTCTAGGCATGCTACGCTCCCAGGTAAAATATTTATCTTGTTAAACACTCTGACAATGGTTAGCCTGAAATTGTTGCAGTGAAAAGAAAGTAAGATCTGGATTTGATTGTTTAAAGTAAAGTCTCAAAATTTATAATCTTCCAAAGAAGTAATTTTTGCTTTTCATAGTTGGAAGAAAGATTTTTCTCCTATTCATTCGAATCCGGTGGATCCATACGAAAAAAACTATGTCTAGCATCGTTTTATATTCAGCTTTCTATGAATATAAAAATGTACAATCATAAGATTTAAAAACGGTTTATAAAACGGATTTAAACTGTTTATAATACGATGCGAGAAATAACTATTTCATTGTCCCTGTGTAAAAAAAAACCATAACCATATTTTAAAGAAGGCATTAATTATTTATTTACTTTTCGTAGTAGTATGCTTAAGAGTATCTCTATTTATATTAGTTAGAGTCACAATAACCTATCCTACATATATCTTATTACCTTCTTTATGTTTAGGAGTATCTCAGGCTATGTTGGCTGGTGTCACAATGACAGGATCACTGCCATATAACTTCCAGAACAATATGACTCCCCTCATGGGGGCCAGGGACATTAGTGGAATAGATCCTTCATCAGGTTATCCAACACCAAGGTAGAGCATTTTCTTTTTTGGATTTGACAAAAGCGTTTGATATTGTCCTACTAGCAATTTAGGAATGAATTGATGCTGTATAAACTTTTGAATACACATTATTTATCTAATTGTTTTATTGCTTTTATCATTTAAAAAATTTATTGCAGCAAATATCTTGAATAGATAATGAATGGTTTTTTTTCTTCATTTATTAGGCCAGGTACAGCAGCTTCTGATTTGGATACATCTCTGTGCATGGGATCCCCACAGATTTCTGCAAGCTTATTCAGGTTATCTATTATTTTTTTTTTCTTATAATTTAACTACAACAATTCTATAAGTTCACAAACAAATTTCAAAGAAGTAACACTAATTAATTTTCAAATTCAAAATATGGATTTTGGTATTTAAATAACCTTTGACATTGCTTACATTAATAGAATACAGAACTAATGACACAAATATTTTTTAGGAGTTTGAAGCCCCATTCTTCCCCAAAGATGAAGCTTAGGTAAAATTGTATAACAATTAACCAAATATTAATCTTTAAAAAACAATTAATTAAATTCAACTTAAATTTTGAATTTCAGGATTTGAAAAATGATTGTTTAAGAATCTATTCAATAAATGATAAGTAGAAGAATTTAAAAAGTACCTAACTTAAATGTGTAGAGTGCTTTAAATGACAATTTAGGTGATGCACATTGATTTATATGAATGTATTAACAATGGGATTTTGTGACTGTTTATTACTGATGTTTTTAATTCATATATGTTTGTGATGTTTTTGTTATAATTAATTTTGGGATTTTTTTTTATTTGTTTGCCTTATTAGTGAATAAGGGATTGAAATATTCTTAAGATAAGAGATGACAAGGTTTATAAAGTTATGTCAATAAGAAGCGTTGTAACTAAATTGGCAGAAAGTGTCAATAAATCACCTCACATGGTTAGACATTTGTCAGACAGCCTATTTCATATTCAGCATTAATATGAACTCTAAATTATAGTGGTAACCAAGGGTACAGAAAGATATTTCCCTTAGTAAATTTCTCTTGATTTGTAAGTTAAAACCTGCAATATCGAAGCTTTTCGATGTAAATATTTATCTACAGCTACATAAGGGGTATTTTAATTCATCACAATGAGTACATCAGTTTTTCGTCCATCATCTTATCCCTTAGGAGACCTTAAAACACATCAATGAACAAGGAAATTCTGAATATTTTAACACATTCAACTGTTTAGGTATCTGAAGAGTGTATTCCCAACTGTTGAGGAATATTTACTTCTGGATGTTCTAGCTAATAGTGAGAATAATGTTCAGAAAGCTTCAGACAGGTAAAATATTTACTTCTGGATGTTCTAGCTAATAGTGAGAACAATGTTCAGAAAGCTTCAGATAGGTAAAATATTTACTTCTGGATGTTCTAGCTAACAGTGAGAATAATGTTCAGAAAGCTTCAGACAGGTAAAATATTTACTTTTAGATGTTCTAGTCAATAGTGAAAACAATGTTCAAAAAGCTTCAGACAGGTAAAATATTTACTTCTGGATGTTCTAGCTAAAAGTGAGAATAATATTCAGAAAGCTTCAGATAGGTAAAATATTTACTTCTGGATGTTCTAGCTAACAGTGAGAATAATGTTCAGAAAGCTTCAGATAGGTAAAATATTTACTTCTGGATGTTCTAGCTAACAGTGAGAATAATGTTCAGAAAGCTTCAGACAGGTAAAATATTTAATTCTAGATGTTCTAGCTAACAGTGAGAATAATGTTCAGAAAGCTTCAGACAGGTAAAATATTTAATTCTAGATGTTCTAGCTAACAGTGAGAATAATGTTCAAAAAGCTTCAGACAGGTAAAATATTTACTTCTGGATGTTCTAGCTAACAGTGAGAACAATTTTCAGAAAGCTTCTGACAGGTAAAATAGTTACTTTTGGATGTTCTAGCTAACAGTGAGAATAATGTTCAGAAAGCTTCAGACAGGTAAAATATTTACTTCTGGATGTTCTAGCTAACGGTGAGAACAATTTTCAGAAAGCTTCAGACAGGTAAAATATTTAATTCTAGATGTTCTAGCTAACAGTTAGAATAATGTTCAGAAAGCTTCAGACAGGTAAAATATTTACTTCTGGATGTTCTAGCTAACAGTGAGAATAGTGTTCAGAAAGCTTCAGACAGGTAAAATATTTACTTCTGGATGTTCTAGCTAACAGTGAGAATAATGTTCAGAAAGCTTCAGACAGGTAAAATATTTAATTCTAGATGTTCTAGCTAACAGTGAGAATAATGTTCAAAAAGCTTCAGACAGGTAAAATATTTACTTCTGGATGTTCTAGCTAACAGTAAGAACAATGTTCAGAAAGCTTCAGACAGGTAAAATTTTTAATTCTAGATGTTATAGCCAAATATTGACTTCAATAATAACAAAGTTCAGAAAGGTTCGGATAGGTAAAATCGTAAATTTGAACTTTTTGAATGGTTCTATTAATTTGAAACCTAATATGAAGACTTGTATAATTGTTTAGTCTAGTAAATTTTAAATACTTTTATCATTTTTGCCACATAATATGTTCTACTTATAATAGATTTCTTAATCAATATTAAGTGCCGTTTTATTTATAATTTTACTTTAAATAATTGTAGTTCATATAGTTGCATGTTTATATTCTAAAAGACTATTCCCGTAGTAGTTAGGTATGAATTTGAGAGTTTAGCAACTCTATAATCTTTACCATAATGACCGTACATCTTTTTAAAACATTTAACCTTTTTTATGTGATATAATTTTCCTATTCATGTAAGTTTTGGAATTTTGTTTCCGATTACAACAAGGTACAATATTATAAGCAAAGCATTTCTATAATCAAGTTCTAAAAATGTGTGTATATAATTAAACAGTATCATGTATTTAAGCATTTATGCAACAACTTTTCTTACAATTTTGTTTAGAATTATACATTTATATTCTGCTTATTCAGTTCTGACACTCTGCAAGTGTTAATGTTTGTTTGTCCTTCTGTTATAAAGCTCCGCTTTTATGGATGTTGTCATCTTTGTTTTTGTCTAGATTGGTAAAGATGGGGTATGTAAAGAGAGACGCGCCCAGCGCCCCAAGATTACATGCAAAGAAAAAGGTAACGACAGGGGGTGAGGTATTATTCAGGGCTCGGCAGTCGCGCGTTATCCTGAAATTAGATTAAAACCGCTTGGATGCTTTGAAAAATCTTTAAAAAGAGGAATTGCCATTTTTGGGTCAGGTTTAGACTTCAAGCTGTTTTTTTTTAATTGTAAAATGTTAATTTTCCTCAGGCTTAAAGGTGGGTGATGCACGGCTGCTGAGACCTGCTATTATGTATTATGCTAAAGGAAATGTATTTGATCAACTCAGGAATGATATATCTGATTAAAAAGAATATTGTATGCCAGATTTGTTTGACTAATCAAAATGACCGCATTGAAATGCTGATTACGAATCTAAAAACCGTTTTGAAAAATATTGTTTCAGTCTGAAATGATCTTCAAATAACCTAACGAAATAAACGGTTTTGACTAAATCAGCTGTTTTAGGTACTTAATGAGATCTTATTCGAACTAGGAGCAATATTTATAAAAAAAGTTTTAGATACGTAATCAGCATTTCAATTCGGTCATTTTGATATTCAACATGCCTGTGTTTGAAGGAATTTTTGGTTTTATAAGGGGGCGGGCACATTTTATACCCCCCGCGCGCCCGTTGTTTTTAGATTACAAACCCCCTTTCAAGTTTCACAGGGTTTTATATTGGCCCAGTAACCCTTGCCAATGTGTAGTAATATGAAATTCCAAAATCGACCCAACCTAATAAGTATAGAAGTATAACCCAGACAACTACTGGGTTTCAGTGGTTGGGACCTTTTTCGTCTGGTAGCAAATTGCTTTCTACTAAATTACACTAGTCCCAGAGTTTTATGATTAGTTTTCTTTGGCTAAAAAACTTAGGGGACTTTTATTGAATTTTGATTGGTTGGTTCATTAAATTATGTGTCCAACCGTTTTAAATACTAATTTTAATCTAAGGGGGAATTTTGTGTATTATAATTGGGGATGAACATCAATTTATCGACCATCGTCTTATCCCTTGATATCCCTGTCATAATTGTCATTGTTCTCCCTAGGCCGAAGAGAGGCTGGCAGAGAAGCGGACTCCGCTGATAAAACCTCCGCCAATAAAAACTGACGCGGAAAAAGATGTGCTCAGAAATAAGATGAAGGATAAGGTAATAGTTATTAATCGCATATTATTATTGACAGCTCTCCGCGGATATTGGAAAGAAAAATTTCAAAAATTGAACCAGTTTTGTTGGCCATCAGGGGCTAAAGGCCCGGGCTAACATAAATTATATTAAGTTTATGATTCTTAATCAAATATTCGTAGAAAACTGTCTGTAATGAACCTAGTAATAGTGTCTAACTTTTTATCTTCGTGACGTAACAAAAATCCATCTCTTTTTTAGGGGTTTCCTATCCCACCTCCCCTCTCATCCTTCGATTTTTATTACGCCACAAAGATAAAAAGTTAGACACTAATACTAGGTTCGGAAATTATTTTACAGTGTGGCTGCTAATCCGATTCATATCCGCTGGATTAAAACCGGTTCTATGACATACTGCAAAATTATGTGTCGTATCGTATTGAAGACAGTTTTGAACAGGAATCACTGTTTGGTTGGGCATTACAAAATCTTTTTACTCTTTAACATTGCTCGCTGATTTATTACACTAGTCCCCAAAGTTTTATAATAACTTTTTCCTACTCGTTGGCCTAACAACTTTGATAACTTCAGTGAATTTTGATTAGTGGATACATTAAGTTGAGTGTTAAAACGTTTCAACCACTAATTTTAATCTATTGAAGGAAGTGGTAATTTTGTGTATCATAATTGGGGATGTAAATCAATTTATCGGCTATTGACATATCCCTTTAGATCCCTAACATGTTTTAGTATGAGAAGAAGAATGATATACCAGAGAGAATTCTATTTATGATAAACATAATTATCCCTGTTTTAGTATGAGAAGAAGTATGATATACCAGAGAGAATTCTATTTATGATAAACATAATTATCCCTGTTTTAGTATGAGAAGAAGTATGATATACCAGAGAGAATTCTATTTATGATAAACATAATTATCCCTGTTTTAGTATGAGAAGAAGTATGATATACCTGAGAGGATTCTATTTATGATAAACATAATTATCCCTGTTTTAGTATGAGAAGAAGTATGATATATCAGAGAGGATTCTATTTATGATAAACATAATTATCCCTGTTTTAGTATGAGAAGAAGTATGATATATCAGAGAGGATTCTATTTATGATAAACATAATTATCCCTGTTTTAGTATGAGAAGAAGAATGATATACCAGAGAGAATTTTATTTATGATAAACATAATTATCCCTGTTTTAGTATGAGAAGAAGTATGATATACTAGAGAGGATTCTATTTATGATAAACATAATTATCCCTGTTTTAGTATGAGAAGAAGTATGATATATCAGAGAGGATTCTATTTATGATAAACATAATTATCCCTGTTTTAGTATGAGAAGAAGTATGATATACCAGAGAGGATTCTATTTATGATAAACATAATTATCCCTGTTTTAGTATGAGAAGAAGAATGATATACCAGAGAGAATTTTATTTATGATAAACATAATTATCCCTGTTTTAGTATGAGAAGAAGTATGATATACTAGAGAGGATTCTATTTATGATAAACATAATTATCCCTGTTTTAGTATGAGAAGAAGTATGATATATCAGAGAGGATTCTATTTATGATAAACATAATTATCCCTGTTTTAGTATGAGAAGAAGTATGATATACCAGAGAGAATTCTATTTATGATAAACATAATTATCCCTGTTTTAGTATGAGAAGAAGTATGATATACCAGAGAGAATTCTATTTATGATAAACATAATTATCCCTGTTTTAGTATGAGAAGAAGTATGATATACCAGAGAGAATTCTATTTATGATAAACATAATTATCCCTGTTTTAGTATGAGAAGAAGTATGATATACCAGAGAGAATTCTATTTATGATAAACATAATTATCCCTGTTTTAGTATGAGAAGAAGTATGATATACCAGAGAGAATTCTGTTTATGGCTCTGGAATCTGTTTTATATGACGAGGAACAGGTGAGTTTTTGTGGCAGGGCTCGGAACCTGAATAATTTTGTGTAATTGAACTACCTTTTATGTTATACCATGCTGTTGACTGTTGGCATTCGGATGTAAAATTATTTATAATTAAAATAGTCTAAAACCATCACAGAACTCATGTGAAGCATCTCTTAAATTTGCTTCATCTGCCCCCCAAATATAAAACATTATTCTAGATTTATTTGGTTTGTTGGCTATACCTTATTCCTGATTTGGTACATAATCAATTTTCAAATTTGTTCTTGAATGCAAAGTTATTTAGGATTTTAGCATGAAAAAAATCTATATTTATGACTATTTTAATGAATAGATTAATATTTATTAAAAGCTCAGTCTGTCTGTTTTTTGTTAATTTAGAAATAAGAAAATTTGTTAATTCAGAAAGTCCCTACGTTCATCTAAAACATGCTGATCTTCAACTATTTTGACAACATTTTATATGATATAATTATACTATTTATCTTTTTATTTTGAAAAATCATTCTTACGTCAACAAGGTACAATATTATAAGCGTGGCATATCTTTAATCAAATCCTAAAAAAAAGACTTTGTACTTTTACTGTACCTTTGTTTTGCAACAAATTTTTGTACAATTTTGTTTAGACTTTATTAGAAATTAATGTTCTGTTTAAGTACTGACACTCTTCAAGAGTAATTGTTTTTGTCCCTCCTTCAGATTTTAGAGGTTTGCTTGTATGGAAGTCATTCTTTTTTCAATTGTAATTTTTAAGGCAAATAACTTGATAACAGCCATGATCGAAGACGACCTTAAGCGTCAGAAGGAGAAAGAGAGCAAGCAAAAAGAAAAGGAGAGCGAGCGTGCGCGGGAGAGAGCTGAGAAGAAAAAATCCCCGAAACCGGTTCGCAAAGCTATTGAGCCGGTGCAGTCCAAGTCTCCCAAACATGAACCATCACTGGGGCTGGGTGCCAGGAAAGGGGCTGGCAAAGGTGGCAAGGACGAGACAGATTCAAAGTAAGAATTTATATTTATATTTGTATATAAGAAGCGTATTTTCTCTTTCATTTGTGTATTTTCCAGGGCTCGGCAGCCGCGACATTGTCTCAAATTCAAACTCATTCAGAAAGAGGGATTTATTTTAGACTTCCAGCTGATTTTAAAATTATACAAGGTTGATTTTCCTGAAATGTACAGGCAGCTGACGCGCTCCTGCCGAGCTCTGGAATTTTCATATATTAGTTGGTTAAAAAAGACAACATTTCAATAACATATATAGTTATAAAGACATAGATAATATGTTTTCAGTCAGCAATTATCACTTTTCATTAAAGCACTATCGTCGAAATATATCTCATGTCAGCTATGTCATTATTAAGGCAATGTAGTCGACGTAAATCATTAAAATTTACAAATGCTGACTGTTGAAAAGGTTACCACAAAGTCTCATATATTTTGATTATTATTTTCTAGTTACAATATGAAGTTTGTAATCAATAAAATAACACTTCCTTACACTCTGCTTTCTTTTTCATATTTACTCTTTTATGTGCAGTGCAGTTAGTTATAATAAAATCATGTTTCATAGAATAGTGTAAATATATTTTAAGTGAGGATTAATGAATATGAAACTACCAAACAATGCATAAAATTAAGTAAATATGTGTTAATAATATTTAAAATCATATTTAATTAAATTGAATTTAGATAAAAGTCTAAAAACTGAACCTAACTCCTAGGCTAACATAATAAATTGCATAGGATTTAGCCCAATATCATTCTTATGTCTATGTTAAAAATACATAACTATCTATCTAACTATGTCTAAATTATTATTTCTAGTATGGCTTCGAAACCGAGAAATATTCGCTGGATTAGAACCGGTTCTCAGCCATACTGAAGACGCATATATAGCAACGTATTTTCAGACAATTTTCTACAAATAAGTAAATAAAAAGCACGAAATCGATGCCAGTTTTGTTACCCGCACTTTCGGCCCCACGGGGCTAACAAAGCTGGTTTTATTTTTATTATTTTGTTTTTTTATATCCGAAGAAAGCTTTCTGTCTATAATACGATGCGACAAATAAATATCCTGAGAAAGACTAAAGTTATGTAGTTTAGTCTTTCTCAATGTCCTTATATTTTTCTGCTTGCAGGACCTCTACCTCCATCCAAGAGGGCATAGCTCAGCATTTCCGTGTGTCCGCCCTGGCTAAAGGACCTAACCCGGATCTTTGCAAGGGACCTAATGATGATTTACTTCTGTAAGTATTCTTAAAACGTTTTATTATACGTTGGCTTAACATCTTTGGGGACTTAAGTTATTTTTTTTTGGTCCCCCCCCCCCCCCCAACTTGATTCACTAAGTTGAGTGTTCAAACGATTAAACCACTAATTTTAATGTCCAGAAGGGATAATTTTGAGTATCATCATTGGATATGTACATTAGGGCGGGTTCATATTGGAATTAGACAAAGAGGGGATATGCAACAGATAAAATTAACCTTAAAAACATTTCTGACCAAAAAAAGAATTTTAAAAAATTTAGTTTTAGAACGCGACCACTAAAGAATTATTTCATCACTCATTAATATGCAAAGACGACATTCGATTTTTTAAAATCAGAACTATGGCTTCATGGTGCTCCCTGGAAAGGCCTTGAGGAGCTGAATCAGGAACTTTTGTCCGTTTCAAAATATCTCATTCCTAGCCTTAGAAATTACTAAAAAACCACAATTTTTTAAGGTTTATTGAGAATTGTCTAATTTGTAGAGGTTTTTTACATTTTCTCAGGCTAGGAACGAGATTTTTTGAAACGGTCAAAAGTTCCTGATTCTACTACTCAATGCCTTTCCTGGGAGCACCATGAAGCCATAGTTCTGATTTTTAAAAAATTTGACTCCCATTTACAAATAGCTATACAATTGAATGTCTGGTCGTCAGCGGTTTTAAGACTTAGGATAAATTTTAAATCATCCAGAGGTGTATTATACTCATACAAATCATTTGCAGACCCCCGCTTTGGCCTCAGAAAAAATGTCCAAAATCGACCCACCCTAATGTACATCAATTCATCAGCCATTGTCTTATCCCTTTAGATCCTTTTTTTACTCTAAATACCTAAATGTTAGTGTTTTGGTTAATGGAGAAAAACGGTGATTTCCCTCAAAATGCCTAGCAGTCAACGGGTCCCCTTCCCTTATTTTTGAAATAAAATGAAAATAAGCTTATAAGGGGGCCTAGACCTACGTTTCCCAAACCTTTCGGGGCTCGCCTGTACCCAAAAACAAACACACACAAAAAAACACCCCCCTCTAGTTCTTTGTTATTTTTCTTATACGTTGACATAATAACTTTGAGGACTTCATTAGGTTGAGCGTCCAAGTGTTTCAACCACTAATTGTAAACAAAAGGGGTTATTTTGTGTCTCGTTATTGGGTATGTCCATCAACTTATCGGCCATTGTCTTAGCCCTTTTAGATTCCTGATAATTCTTAGATTTTTGTTCTTGTTTAGAACTGAATATATCGTGTGGAACGGGCCTAATGCTTCCCTGCGCAAGGGTCCAGATTCTAAGCTGGCTAATGGTCCTAGCATGAGTAATCGCAAAGGACCCATGGTAATGTATTATATTATTTACTAGCGGCTTCGCTTCTAGCCTCTAGGGGCTTTGCCCCAAGAGGTAATTAAAGAAAAAAAAATAATTACCTTTGGAGATGCCCCCACAAATTTTAAATAATTTTTAAAAAAGAAAAAAAATTGAGGGGGGATTTTTTTTCATTTTTTGGGGGGTTGGGGGTGTCTCACCCCCCAAGAAAATAGCCTAAAACCACCACAGGACCAGTAGGTATATTCCCTGAAGAGTAGAATCCGATCGGTTCAGTGGTTACCGAGATATTAAGGGACGGACAGACGGACAGACAGACAGACGGACTGACAGACATCATTCTACTTTGTATTATAGATAATAGCGCAGATACTCTATAACTAATGCATGTTTATTATTCCTTCTTCGTTTTATATAGAATCATTTGAAGTAAACATTTTGTTATTAGTCAATTAAAATTATACTGACCTATCATTGGTCATTTGTATTGTTTGACGTCATTTTTTATTAGGCATTATAACCTGCTTCTAATGCTGTTTTTATGAAAGCAGCTACTCTTTAACAAGTGTATGTCTTTTAATCCTTCCGTCTAGTATATAATCACTTAGGTCTTTATAGTGCCTAATTGACGTCATACAGTACAAATGACCAATGATAGGCCAATACACAGACTAAATTACCAATGACAGTCTAGTATACATTTTAATTGAGCAATGGTAGACCAATATGACGTCAATTTTATATGGCACTATAAGCTGCTTCGAATCATTTAATTACAATGGGATTTATTTTGCTGCTTTTATAGATACCACAAAATTCATAGTTGCTATGATTGTTTTTTGGTCTATTTAATATTTTTTATAAATGAAATTCAACTATTGTAAAATTGCTTAAGCTGCAAGATACGTTTTGGACGTACATCCATAAAAGCAAAGCTCTGAAACGGTAAGACATACGAGCATTTTAACTTTTAGAGTGTCACAAAGGAATGAGCAGAATATAAACGTGTAAGTCTAAACAAATTTGTAATTTGTAATTTGTTGCAAAGCTGATTAGATACAGGATATTGTTTAAAGACATATTTACATTATTAGGACTTTGTTTAAAAAAAAATGTTTTTTTACCATCTCTGACGATAAGAGTTATCCGTTACGGACGGACGAACCGACCCTAATTATAGAATAGCTATATATACTTATAATTTTGCAGGGTGCGAGTATCGGACCAAATCCAGCTAATAGAAAAGGCCCCCAGGTAGAGTAATTTTGAATAGTGTAGCTACTCAACAATTCATGTTGGTTGGTCTATAAATTACGCTAAAAAGCTTTAATGTTTTTTGCCTCCATGTGATTGGCCAACTTAGTATTGTTTACTGTTTAGTATAGTAAAACACAGACAACAACCTGGTTTAAGTTGTGGGGACCTTTTTCGTCTGCTAGCAAATTGCTTTCTGCTCTTTGGTAGCAACTTGCGTTAATATTTACGACGACGCTATTGGCTGATATTTAAAAACCCAATTTGGCAGTCGACACTGGATCCCCACCCCGTGAACATACAGTTATTTAGACTATTTCCCCTCTAATCTTTTACATTAGTACAGATAAAAAAAAAACATTTTTTGCATTGTTTAATTAAACAAACAAAAAATATTTCTTCATAATTATTCCTGTCCAATGTCAAATAACTACGAAACGAGCAGATAACTAAATATAGATTTAGGTTTTCCACCGAATCATTTATTACTTTTGATCATGGAAAGAAAACGAAGTAGCGGGTTTTGGCGTATTTTCACAATAGCTTTTGATAGGTTATTTTTAGGTCAAATAAATATTAATGATTGCCCCGTAGGGTTAGAAAATTGGCCCCACAGTGGCTAGAAATGGGAGAAAAGCCACTGTGAAAATACGACGAAACCCACTACTTCGTTTTCTTCCCATGATCCAATATTTTTAATTTTAGATAAAGCCGAAGGGAAGCATGATACAGAACTATGAAGATAGGCCTAGACGGAGTGCCTAATACGCAGGGAGCTTTGGGGATAAGACAATGGACGAAAAATTTATGTCAATCCCAATTAAGATGAATAAAACCCCCCCTTCTGTAGATTAAAGTGTTAGTTTGATCCAACTAATCAATGTTTATTAAAAGTAGCTAAAGATTATAAGCCAAATAAAACGTATTATAAACCTTTGGGAACCAGAGCTGGATCTTTAAATCATTTCAATGGTGTGCTAAATCCTCGCGCAGAATTTCAGCCAATCACAGCGTCCCATTTCGTATAATGCGCCGCTGTGATTGGCTGAAATTCTGCGCGGGGTGATTTAGCGCACCATTGAAATGATTTAAAGATCCAGCTCAGTATACCTTACAGTTCATTGTCCCCTCCCTCTAAAAATGGTATAAAACTATTTGTAAATTTAACTTGTCTAAATAGTAATGACTGCCAAATGGTCGAGTGCAATGCGTTTCAATGCAAATTATTCAATGCAAGTTACATTGTATTTTTTAGACGTTAGACGAAAGAAATAATCTTTTTTCCAGTATGGCTAATAAACCGCTTGATTAGAACCAGTTCTTAGCCATACTGATTAATCATGTATAGCATTGTATTATAGACAATTTACTACGAATATTAAAATAAAAATCACAAAACTTGTATATCTTTTTAATCTTATATATTTTTAATATCTGCGGAAAACTGTCTATAAAACGATGGGATAAATAAGTAAAGTTTCTATTTTATTGGCATTTATCTTTTAAAAATATTGTTTTTCCTTCTCATCCTTTAGTATGTATTAATTTGTTATATAAATGCGTTTCAATGCAATAAATTTAATTGAAAAAAATGTGTAATTCCTACGTGAATTTTCTAATTACTAAAGTAGCTGGATGTCTAACTGAAAGCAGATAGGTTTGTCTCAACAATGATTTCAACTTGAATCGGGGAGGGATTGTACGAACTTTTCCACCACTAGTTTTAATCTACATATGTTTATCGTAATTGGATATATAAATCATTTTATCACCCATTATCTTATCCCTTAAGATACCTGAGTTTAATAGACATTTCGAGTTTTATAAAAAAAAATCACAAAACCTCTAACATAAACAAACTACAAGAGAAACTAAAATTCTTCACCAAACCTCTCAAATAAAATTTATAAATCCATTACAAATATGTAATATACCATGAACTAATATATTTGTTTTCCATTATCTAATACCTGTCAAATTAATCCTTATCCACTGGACCCAGATGGATTTGACCCTAGTTGTCAGATTCTCTGCTCAAGATGGTGTCTCATCCCCCAATTTACTACCATTTGTATCACATTGCCTAACTTTACAATTTTAAATGGGGTAAAACATGATAACGCCCCCCCCCCCCCTTCTTTTTAAATTACACATACCTATCAACTTATTTTAAAGGGGGGGGGGGGTTAAGCTCCACCTACTTATTAGTATTAACTCTTGATGTTTCTTATGTATTGTGCTCGTATTTATACCTCCTGCTAATGATATGGGTTAACATGGTATGTAACGTACCCCCCCCCCCCCCCCAAATAACTAATAAATACTTGACGTAATACCATTTAAATCCTCATAAACCTGGGGGACATGTAGGGTTATTTGAGTTTTATAATCAAGGGTCATATTATTCCTGATATCTTAGTATGACAAAATACTTTTACCTACAAGATTTTGAAACAAATTTTAAGTGCAAATTATCAGGAATCTTAAGGGATAAGACAATGGCCGATAAATTGATGTACGTACATTCCCAATGATGATACATAAAATTATCCCTTCTGTTACAATTAGTGGTTGAATCGTTTGGACACTCAATTTAATAAATTAACCAATCAAATTATCAAAGTCCCAAAGGTTGTTAAGCCAACGAATATGAAAACGTTATTATAAAACTTTGGCGACTAATTTAATAAACAGCCCATATAGCTTATCCTGTAGCTACCCTAAACTTAGTGTTTGTTAATTGTTATTCTGTCTGAATAAAGTTACAGTGATTGACTGAATCAGTTTTGCTATTAACTTACTTTTAAAGATAGAAAAATAAATTGGGTAAAATGTGATCAGTTATCAAACGGATCATCTTACTAAAAGGTTAAACGCTTAACCTATTAGTAACATGTTTAGCTTTGCTTAACCTATAAGTAACATGTTTAGCTTTGCTTAACCTATAAGTAACATGTTTAGCTTTGCTTAACCTATAAGTAACATGTTTAGCTTTGCTTAACCTATAAGTAACATGTTTATCTTTGCTTAACCTATAAGTAACATGTTTAGCTTTGCTTAACCTATAAGTAACATGTTTATCTTTGCTTAACCTATAAGTAACATGTTTAGCTTTGCTTAACCTATAAGTAACATGTTTAGCTTTGCTTAACCTATAAGTAACATGATCCTACCAAACAAAAAAGTCATTTCACTTATATGAAGATATATGTTCTATTATGTTTAGATTTTTATATTTAAAATGGCAGCCTTTCCCTGATAGGCCTCAAGGGGCATTTTAGATGGTGAGAGATTGAATTCGATCCCCCATATATTATTTTAGTTTGAAAAGAAGAATTTTAAAATTAGGGTAGAGTCATTTTTTATTGTGGCGATTTTTCTTGGGAGGTTGGTGGTACCATCCCCTAAAATTGTAATAAACCTTCCTAGGACCTATGAGAAGCTACCCTGTAAAGAAGAACCATATTGGTTAAGTGGTTAGCGAGATCCTTCGGTAAATACACACAGAAGAACCATACAGGTTTGGAAAGAGCATTTAGTTAGATCCTGATTTAAAATGTATATCTATAAAATCTAGCATATATAAAAACTGGTGATTAGCACCCTCCTGTAAATTAGTCTAAATATAGTATTTACCCCCATTTTAACTCTTAATCCTCCGATAGCCCCCCCCCCCCTCTCTACCCTCTATATACCTCTTGGTTTAATATAAAGATACCAAACATATATTATAGATAGATAACTGCTAGACTGTTCAAATCCTAACATATTACGTAGCAAGGCTTTTTTTTGACAAAAGATTAAGATTTCGAAATTACAAAACAGATTGAGTTCTCCCTTTTAGGGAAGCTTCGCATAGGTTCTGGGATGGTTTTGGGCTACTTTTCTTCTCCCTTTTTACCCTTTGAATGCGAAGCGCCTAGATGTTAGTTAAAGTAGGAGGAATGTCTTGTCCAAAACAGACATTACTCACTTCCATGCACAGTTAGGACTTCCGGAATAAGGTTAAGATCAAACTATACAATATCTACAAGAATATTAAAATGATATGTCTAAACATCTAGCTCAATTATATCTTAGACCCAGAGGAACGTTTCTTCCAACTAATAAAACCTGGGGATTAATAAAAAAAATCCGCCATTTTCTTGGAAAAATGTTGACCTTGTTTAGATTTTCCAGATCTTGTCTTATTTTTGATATATGGGTAAATAGACATTTTTCCGCGGATATAAAATGAAAAATTATAAGATTAAAACCATTTTTGGCAGACACGAAAGGCTGAAGGACCAGGCTAACAAAACTGGTATTAATTTTATAGTGTTTATTTTGATATTCGTGGAATAATGTCTGTAATATGATGCTATAGTCGATTTTTTTAGTATGGGTGAGAACCGTTTCATCCAGCGGATATTAATCAGTTTCGAAGCCATAAAGGATTAAGTTTAACCTTAGTTTTTACAATATAACCTTATTTGGAGCTTTAATAACGGTTTAACAAAAAAGTCCTTTAATATTTTGATTTCCATTTTTTTGAAACTCAACCAAGAATTGACGAAAAAAACATGTATTGCTACAAATCAAAAGAACTGACAGAGGAAATTGTCATATTCTGTGATTTATTGTCATTACTGATATTATTTAGTTTCTAAAAAATAATCCTAACTATGGGTTAGTTGGTTGCTCAACAGCTTTCAACTCTTACATAAAAAAATGTTTTTTAATTGTCCTCTATTTAACAAACGAGTGGATTCGTCCTTGGCCTCTAGGAGCTTCACTCCATGAGAGAAGAAAGCAAGTAAGGCACCATATGATGTTTATAGTTGTTTTATTTAGGGGGGGGGGGTGAGTAAGAGTGTCCGACCCTCCAAAGAAAATTGCTAAAAAAAACACCACTGGACCAGCATATATATTCCCCGAAGAGTAGAACCCAATAAGTTTAGCTGTTACCGAGATCTAGAGCTTTAGAATGACAGAAATTGTTCTACTTTGTATCATAGACTATTTTCTTCGCCCCTAGCCTCTAGGAACGAACGGGATAAGCTTTAAACGACCCAAAACATCATAAAGCTTCCCTGAAAAGTATAACCAATTTGGGACCAACAGTACTTTAAATCTAAAGCTGCAGACAAAAATACTTACCACTTTATATTATAGGATTACAATTACTTTGCTATCACTAACATAAATCGTCCTTGTTTTGAACTGTAGTTGCATTTTTCTTGGAATTAGCCAGGGAAGGGGGGGAAGGGGGGGGGGCAGTGGACTCTAAAACTTACTAGAACCCAAAAGTTTAATAAACATTCATTGGCTTAAAGATCTTTTATTTCTTCGTTGGTTTTAATCAACAGAATGGAAATTTTATTTATCGTCCATTGTCTTATACCTTAAGAACCCTGGAACCATCCCGTCCAATGAATAGGGTTAACTGTTCATCAATTATTATTTACCAGCGATTTAGTAATATGTAAATGGAAGTTAAACTAATCTTCTTCCCTTTTTTGAATGTCTTGTATCATTTTAAAGTTATGCCATTAAATGAATCTGGTCCTAGAGATCTAAAGGTATAAGCAATAGCCGATAAATTGAAGTACATCCCCAATGATGATGCACAAAATTACCCTTTCTGAGATAAAACTTAGTAGTTGAAATTTTTTTTCCCATTAACTTAAAGAATCAACCAAATAAAAAAATAACTAAAGTCCCCAAAGAAGAAAGATTGTTATCTTAAAACTTTGAGAACTAGTGTAATAAACAGCCTATTGTCAGCTCTCTCTCTCTTTATAAATTGGTCCTGAATGACATACCATCAAAACTTACCTGATATTTATGCCTACATTAAGGCCAACTTATGTATATCTCTACAGAAATCATAAATCTTCGAATAAACGCTATTCAGATAATGTTATTGTGACTTCACATGCTTAAATACGGCTAGTAATATAAATTTATTAAACCTTAAAAGACAGAAATTTACAATTAAAAAGCAAACAATGTTTTTTGCCATTGGCCTATGCGTTTATTTCTGTAATATACAGTTGCTAATCTAAGTATAAAAAGCTTAATAATCAGCTAATTACTGTATTAAAATAGTAATTATTAATTATTTAAGTATTACAATAAGGAAATCAATGCATTTAAAGAAAAAACTAATAGTCAAAGCTTTTTTCCAGTATGGCTTTGAAACTGATTAATGTCCGCACAATTAGAACCGGTTCACAGCCAAACTAAAAAATCATGTATAACAGTTTTCCACGAATATTAAAAATCATTAAATTATTACAAGTTTTGTTAGCTGGGGACTTCGGTCCCCCGGGGCTAACAAAACTAGATTTTCTTTGATAAAGTGAAGCTGGCTAAAATAAGAATTCCCCACCTCCTTTACTCCATCCGCTGCCCTCCCACTGGCCACTGGATGAACGAACTGACCAATAAATGATGTTGATGTTAGCAACCAAAATGGACGAAAATAAAATCCACGTTTATTATACATAGGTATATCCACTAGTAAACAAAGTAAAAAAAAAAATTTGGGGATTCATTTTTTATTAGGAGGGTGGAAGTACCATCCCGGACCTATAAGAAGCTTCACTGTAAAGAAAACAATATCGGTTCAGTGGTTAGCGAGATCCTTTGCTTCAGACAAAACAAACTTATTTTTCATCCTTATCTCCAGAAATTAGTTGATATAATTAATCTACAGACATCTAATAATTATATAATAACGACTTGTTTTTTTTAAATTTAATTATCAAAAATCTAAATCAGTAAAGTAATAAATATTCGTTATAAATTATCAGTTATCAGAATGTTGTTATACATCTTTAAATAACTCTAAATCCACCTGGATGGCTACACTTCCAACCTTCCCCCCCCCCCTCCCCTTATTTTTCCATCCTGTTGCCCCAATTTTTGTTGTTACACAATGCAATGTTATGCCATCTTTAAAAATTTCCCAAAAAAGGGCCTCTTAAGGATATTAATAGATTTGGGGTGTTTAATTTTAGAAACGTTATATTTTTAATTAAAATTTCATAATTTGATCATCAACTTTGATAAAAAGAAATTCAAAATATTTTTTTAAAAATCTACGAAATCTAACGTCCCAAACGTTAATCCAAGGTTAGACAGCTGCGGGTCAACTTTACCTTTTCATAAGAAAATTTAAATCCCCGGGTTGTTACGTGATAATTACGGGGAGGGAGGGGACGGAGAATAAATAAAAGGGGGATGTTGCATAATAAAGAATCATGATGAAGATGGGGTACTAGAGGGGAAAGGGTTGTATTTGACAGGTAACTTGGGGATTTAAGTTTAGATAACCCTTTGCAGACTAGCAGATATTTTTTTGAACTTTCAAGAGCATAATTTAAAAAAGAATATGTACAGTTTTAATTTTTGAAGGATATTTGAACAAAATAATAAAGTGATGGCCATGGAAAGATTAATTAATCATGACCTTAAATTTGAATTTAGACTCCTCACAAAAGTACAAAAACAAGCTTATTTTTAGATTTCATACAAAAGAAAAAATATAGGAATATGTGCAGTCAGCCTTTCATAAGAGATGCATGATGTCCAAAAGATCTCTCTGATATTTTATTCTTTTACAATGAAAGCTTCTTTTAGTTCATTGTATGATTTCTTTTAGACAAAAGATACACCAAAAAAGGGCGTCTAGGCATGCACGAAGCCGCAAATTTTCAATATCTTTGAAGACAATCTGTCAAACGAACAGAGGTTGATTCTTAAAATAATAGAGTCGCTGTATTGCTAGTAAGGCAAAATTGATTTTGTGAAAAATCCTCCAAAAGCACCTAAAAAAAACTACAAAAATGAAATAAAATCATAGAAGTGTTATTAACATAAGATTTTATTCAATTTTTGTAGATTTTTTAGGTGATTTTGAAGGATTTTTAAGAGTCCACCTCAGGACTAAATTTCGAAGAAGCATTTAGCAAAAGGTGAATTACAGATTCTTAAAAGTTAATTTTATGTCAATAAAGTTTCGGTACTTTAGGGTTTATATTGCCCCACAGGTTCAGATAGGGTCAAGGGGGAGGAGGAGAACGGTCGGCAAAAAATGAAGAAAAGGGAAGGGAGGAGACGACGGAGAAAGGGTAAGAGGACCGCTCAGCTAGCGAGAAGGTCAATGAAGATCAAATTAAAAGGGAGGAGCGGAGAGTTTGCTCTGAGGGAAGGGGTTTAAAAGGACTAATATAATAGAGAAGGGGTTTAAAGGGACTCATAAAGGAAATTACATAATTCTTTTGGGTACAGAAATAGAAATACACAATAAAATTTATGGGGGTAAGGGGGCTTTTTTTGGGTGGAAAGAAATTAAAAGAATGGGGGGTTTAAATCTAATTTTAAAAAACGTTATTTTTGATAATAATTGGATTTATATCTTTTCTGTCAGGAATTCTTTAACAAAACTGTTAATTTTATTTTAATTTTTTTTTATAAAATCATTAATTTTAGAAACAAGGATGACAACATACATAAAATCAAATTAAACAACCAACATTTTTGGTAGGTTGTAAGGACAAAATTAACTTACAAAAAAGAAAATATAATTCTACTATATATATATATGTATTGTGCCTTACAATCATAGAAATCGCCATCTCAAATATAATTTATATCAAAATTTTTAACCCCAATAATATTTTATATATGATCCACTGAACCGATTGGGTCATCCAATTTAGAGGGAGCTTTTTATTGTCCCCGTTAATTATTCAGGAAGGGGAATTTCATGTATCATAATGGGGGATGTAAATGAACTTATCGGCCATTGTCTTATCACATTAGATCCGTGGGGGCGACAGGTTTGATTAAATCTTGGTGTCTCTGTAATTTGATATCAACAGTTTCATTTAGCAAAATATATTTTGATACTATCAGCTATAAATTAATACTATCTATCAGTCTAGCTATAAGGTGTCAAAATTTTTAAGCGAAGCTTTTTATAGCTGTAGTATGTTCGCCCGTTTAAGAGTCATTCCTTGGACGATTAGCAAAATTTATGCTAGAAGGAGCTTTTTTTAATATTAGTATAAATTTTTGAAGCACCAAAATTTGCTCTCCCATCAAAAAAAATCTTAACACTTAGAAACAACAACCCATTTAATTGCAGAAATTGAACAAGAATGACAACTTCCATAAGTAGAAAAGCACACAAAACCTTGTGAATGGAAGAATGGACAAAGTAAGATATATAATACATGTTCTGTTGTCATAAACAAATGCGCTGGGGGAAAAGAGAGAGAACGTGACGATAATAAAAAAAAATAAAGAAATATTTATTTACATAGAAATGTATTTTGTAGAATGACCGTCAGACCAACGGATATTATAAATTATATATAGGATACTCATTGACTTAATGAGTATCCAGATTTTTTTTAAAGATTATATATCAATTTATAGGGAAGATTTGCTACTAAAAACATCACCTTCTTTAAAAGTTCTAAGTTTTCGCTATACCTGAAAATTGTGGTCATAGTTCTTGTTTTTATTCTAGCGATCTAATGGGATAAGACAATGGCCGATAAATTGATGTAAATCTACAATGACAATACACATAATTACACCATATTCATAAAAAGGACGCGCACCAACTATTCTATTCCCCAACAAGGAAAAATCAGCACATCAGGTACCGAATATTTTCGTTTACTAGCATAAACATCATCAGGGTCTAAAAAAATATAAAATTTTTTTACAAAAAAGTATAAGAAATGTTTATATACACAATAACATAACAAATCATTTAAGCAAAATGGTCAAAATTTAAAGCAACAAGGACAATTATATCAACAAAAAGCGTAGTAACAACAGGACGATGTGAATTTAAAATATGTAATAAAAAAATTTTCTAGAAAATAAAACAACTTACATGGTTATTTATAAATTACACCTTCTGAAGCGTAAAATTATTAGTTGAAACGTTTGAACACTCAATTTAATAAACCAACCAATCAAAATTCTTTCAAAAGACCCCAAAAGTAAAGCCAACGAAAGAGAATACGTTATAATAAAACTTTGGGGACTAGTGTAATAAACTCCCCTCTCTCTCTCTCTGGTAATCTCTTCTTTTGTGATGTAGGGTGATGCTTGTTTAATGTGAAAAATTTACATGTGCAACAAATGAAAAATAATCCATACAATTAATACAATTCACCAATAGACATAACATATCTAGATGGTCCATCTCACAACAAAATTAAACTTAAAAAGGAATTCCTTAGCAGTTAAACACCTTACAACGACGAAATTTTTCTAGGATATTATTTCTAGAAAGCTAACTTTATCCTAAAGGAAATCAACTCTTCACAGACTTATTATTTATTGGTTTTGCAATGTGTTTCAGAAAAGATCTAACTTAAAAAAATTCGCCTAATCATAGCTGACTTATAATGCGAACGAAATCAAAAAATTATGCCCTTTCCTTCCAAAAACTGTACATACTATCGACCCAGGAATAGGTATAACCAACAAGCAAAATAAATCTAAAATAATATTTGGTCTGTATGATCTAGTAAATGACATAAGAGGAGAACTTTCATCTCTAAAAACTAGGCTTGGGCTTGATTATGGCAGCCCTGACAATTTAGTCACTTTGCATAGTGATATTTTACCTCCTGAGTTAAGCTATCTACAGCAATCTCTTCATATCCCTGATGCTAGGCGTATCATGAAGGTCAATTATCATTTATGGGGTAAGCAGTATTCACATTTTCATGCATTTGCTGATTTGTTAGGCGTTGGGCCTGCAGGGATTGACCATGTGAAAGAGTTTAGACAACTTCCTGCTGTAGGCTCTGTTAAACGGTATCCCATCAACATTGAGTTTAGCAGCAGGATTGCCAGGGACATGGCAGTAGAGTCCTTGACTAAGTTGGGTAAGGAGAAAGGGGAAATATTTCCTGTGCACTATTGTGTTAATAAATTTCCTCTGTTAAAACACAATATGAGAGCTGTCACTTCTGTTCTAAAACAGCTACAAAAAGAAGGGGAGATCACTTGGTTTGCTACCAACAACCTTATGGCGATTAATGGAATGGAGAAAGTGGCCCCAATGTATGTTTTCAGAACACCAGGGATGAAGGAACCTACAAGCTACAGCGACTGTGCTACAAATGAGATGTTTCACAATGGAGTTTTTATTCCATTAGATGACAAAAGCTTTGAATCTGATGAGTTCAACATGCTCATGCACGCTATTAGAAAACATGTGGAGGGGAAAAAATCATTGAGCACACAAATTGATGGCACTATCCCTGTAGCCCCTGGAAACACACGCTCTCAGAGCAACACCACACCTCAGAATGTGGAGGGTAAGACTGCAGCAACCAAACCATCATATGTTGACATGGTTAAAACACCAGCTAGAAAAACAAAGCAACAACCATCCGCCAGCAATAGTGACAGGCTAAATAGCCAAGGAAAGCGTGGGGCTAAAAGTAGTCCATTGTCTAATAATCAAGGGCGTAAAAAAGTTAAAATGAGTGAGAATGTGAAGTCCTCATATTTTGGGGAAATAGTATGCAATAGCACGCCACTTAACAGTGAAAAAAAGAATAGCATTTCCCCAAGGAATATAATGCTATCTCCTATTCAGCAATCAACCAATCATGCAACAATGCAACAACCCAACCTACCAATGAGTGCAATTATGGCAGACCTAAGGCTATCGCAACAGCCAAAATATCAAAACATATATACAACCACTTTTAAGCAAGGTCCATATTTGCAGCAAAAACACTATAGCGTTGCATATCAAGCAATTGGCCCAAGTATATTTAACAATTGTCCAATCTATACAAGCCCACCAGCTACTCAAATATATTCAATGCCACCACAAACAGTAAGCCAAAATAGTTCACTTCAGGATCAACAAGAACAAAATTCTAGCATTGATGCATTTGCTAATATGCTAATTGGATTTCATAATAGCCAATAGAATAATTTAAATAGTATTAGTGTACCTATATTAACCTTTATAATTGAACTGTATTATTTTATCTAAATTGCATGCAATAACAAATAATTATAGAGTAGCTGCGTTACAATAATAAGTATATATTTCTTACAGTTCACATGAATATATAAGGAGTTTTGTAGGAGGGGGGGAGGGGGGGGGGTAAGTTAACCCTATACTTATACGTGGGAAAAATACTTATGTTATTCCTAGCTGCGGGGGTCTACTATAAGGAGATGGGGGGAAGAAATTTAATGGATAGATGGAGGGGGATTGGGGGGGGGGGAGGAAAGTTTAGATACAAAAATAAAAATTTTCACACATACACACTAGACTGGTAAAATACTTCTAGATTATAATTCTGTTTCAAAAAATTTATTTAGGAAAGTCCTCTGTATTTTAAGATATTAATAGTTCTTCTGCTTCTTTTGATAATTACTCTACAAGGGAAAAAACCAACCCATCAATTTTGAACATTGGTTTAAGGGGTTTATTTGATAAATAGACCTTAGATTGTATTGGTTTGCTAACCAACAGCAATAGTGTAATACTTTTAGGGAATGAATAGTTTACCTAAAAGCCCTGTAAATATACTATGTACAAACGTCAGAGGTTTGGGACAGTTTAAGAAAAATAGATATAGATTAAATGGTGTCCCGTATAAAATTAAGGAAATGGTTTCTTCTTGCAGACATATTCCAACTATTTATTTTTGCCTTGAAACTAAACTTAAATCTTTTCACAGAAGGATTCGATTACCCAAGGGGATGAAATATATTGGGGAGACTTCATGTGATTCGGGGCAAGGAGGCATTTTTGGATTCATGGATAATTGTTATTCAATTGAGGACAGAAAAAGAGATGTAAAAGTTATTGTCTCTAAACATGCTATGTTTGTAAGGGTAAAAATTGGGAATGAATATTTGAATCTAGTCCCTGTCTACTTGCCCTCAAATAGGGAGGAGTGCAACAAAATATTAAAAAAAGTTAGCTCATTTTTAGACAGAAACAACATAACAAATTTTAGTATGTTTGGTGATACCAATTGTGATTTTAATCAAAAACGACATAATAACAGGAACATCCTTATTCAATCCTTTCTTGAAAAATATAATATGCATGATTTAGCAAATAAACTAAATATTGAACCAGGCTATACCTGGAGGGGTACGAAGCAAAGAATTAATTCTTATTCATATATTGATCATTTTTATACAAATATGGATTTTTTTAACTTTATTGAATTTTCTTACAATTCTTTCTCTGATCATAAATCAATGAGAATTGGAAACAAGAAAAAATTTAAATATTCAGCACCAAAATGGCAAGGGTATCTATTTAATAATAAGGATTTTATTAATTTAATGAAAGAAGAAACATCTAAATTTCTAATTGAAAATGCAGATCCTATTTCTTTTAAAATTAGCAGTCACAATTATAGTAATAATTTTGGGTTAATAGATAATGATTTTACATATGTAAGCTCAGAACATCAAAATAGCACAGTTTTATTTGATTTAATAAATCATCTCAAAAAAGCGCATGATAGATTTTTTTCTAAATTAAAGTTCAAATCTTATAACAAGACTAAAGAATTTGACAAACAAATTAATTTGCTTTATGATATGATTGATTCAAATATAAATTGTGGCCAGGCTAGTAAGGAAATCAATCGGCTTATACAACAACAGCAAGAATATTTTAAAATGCTTGTTCAAACCAATTCTGAAACTTTTCAAATGAGAGCCCTCTTACTAGATGGTTTACCAAACAACTTTACTTATAAAAACTTTAGAAACTCAAAAAAACAATGTTCAAACTTGCTGGTTGATAATGAATTGATTGATTGTCCAAAGAAAATAGCCAACATTTTTGGTGATTTGCATGCACAACTAGTGTGCCCAAATGTTATGCCTAATTCGAATTTAGATGAATTACTTAATTTTTTTGATTTAAAGCTTGATAATATGTATCCTAAAATTAAGCATTTAACGAATCCATATTCAACAACAGGTGAATTTAGAAAAGTAATCAAGAGCATGAAGTCAAATAGCATGCCTGGTCCAACTTCACAACCAACACAATTATTTGCTTTCTTGCTTGATAATTTACCTAAATTCACCACTAAAGCTTTTAACAACATGTATGATATTGATTTGGATAATTCTAGTTTATCATTTGTTAAGGAAAGAAATATTACATATATTCCCAAACCAGGACTTGATCCAACAATACCTGGAAACCGCCGCCCTATTGCACAAATGGAAAATGTTTTGAAAATTCTTGATAAAGCAATTAATAAAAAAGTTACTCCTTTACTTTCTAAAATTTGTCATTCTGACCAATATGGATTTATACCTAAGCGTCATATGGCCAATGCCACTATTTCTATTGTAAGCATAATAAATCATATAAAAGCGCACAACTACAATAGCCAACTTATATTTTTTGATCTACAACGTGCATATGATAAGGCATTACATTGTGTATCAAATACTATAATTAAACATATTTTTCCAGAAGGCAATTTTGCAAAATCTTGGATCTCTCTTACAAATGGCGGAAGCTTTAAAATTGTTGTAAAAGGAAACTCATCTAAGAAATATAAAAATAAAATTGGTTTCTCTCAAGGGGCACCTTCAAGTGGAAGTTTATTTGATATTTACAACCACATATTTTATTGTTGTTTAACAAGTCCTAAAATTAAAAACCTAACTTTGAAGTTGGATGGAAAACCATTTGATCCAATTTTTTTTGCTGACGATGGCTTTAATGCCTTTCAATTAAAATCAAATGAAGACATACAATTGGTTTCCAACTCACTTCAAAAATTAGAGTCAACAGTAAACATCAAAATCAACTTTCAAAAAACTAAAATTCTTACAAATGGGGAGTGTCCTCTTAACATATCAATTCTAGGGACTAAATGTGATATAGTAAAACATTTAGGGGTATATTTATCTTTTAATTTGACTCAAGCAGCAGATTATACATATGAACAGTTATTTGAAAAACTTAACACAAAATCTAAAAAATTTGCATTTTTTTGCAGTGATAATGTTTTCAAACGTAGAAATATTACTTTCTCCTTAATGAACACCATGGCTTTTCATATTTTTAGAATTTATGCTCCTAATCAAAAGCAAATAAAAAAACTTTGGAAAATAACAGCAAAATTTCTTTGGTCTTCAAAAAGCAATGAAGGCAACAATTCTTATAGATACAAGGTTGCAAAAAATAGAATAGAGATGGATTTTTCTCACGGTGGGCTAAATATGTTGCTACCATCTCAACAATCATTTATTATTTGGTTTAATGCTTTTTTAAATTTAATCAAGCACGCCCATCTTTTTCCAAACTCAAATATTGCAAGACTTTTGTCTCACAAACATGTACCAATAAGTAGTATTTTTGATAACCTTGGATCTGAAATCTTTCATAATTATATTAAAAATTTTAGAACCTTTTATCCATTAGAAAGTGGACTAATGTTTAGAAAAGCCAAAGGATTTTTAGTACTTTTAGAAAAGCATAGAGAAACCTTTCTTCATTCAAATATTACTTCATCTGTTTGGGCAAAAAATGTCAAATTTAACAATGTTGATATAATGGAACTAAACGAGCATGGACTAAACACCATTGCATCAATTCTTGATTTCATCAAAATACAGCACAAAGTTTTATATCGGCCATTGTTAAATTCTGCCATTAAAGAAAATCTTACTGAGAAACCAGTTTTATTAAAACTACAAAAAGTGGTGGAAAATATGTGTAGTGGTTTTGAATTTAATAACTTAATCTGTTTAACTGAATCAAAACAAAAGTTTGTTTTGAAGCCTATCATAAAGCTTTTTGAAAACTCTCCCAGAATATATACCTTTTATTTTAAAAAAACAAACAAAGAATTATTGCAAGATCAATTTGTCCCCCCTTCATTTAAAACTAGAAAAATGGATAAAAAATACAATCCAGAATTTGAGGTTTTCAAAAATAGCTTTAATAAAATTCTGTCGCTTCCTATTGTTTTATACTATAAAAGTTTTCTGTTTGAACAATTTAACCGTACTCTTATAAGTAGAAGCAAATTGTATGAAATGAAATTATTGGATAATAATCTTTGCTTGAAATGTAACGTAAAAGCAGACACTGATCATTCAATTATGGAATGCTACTTCCCTAGTTATTTTACGCATTGTCTCGCATTATTTCTTGATAATTACTACAATGATGGTAAACCAGATTTTATTTTTTTGAAAGAAAACTTTTATCTGTTCAATATACATTTTCCTGTATATCAAAATGATGAATATATTCAAATTAGTATTTTAACACTTATAGCAAAAGACAGATCATTAAAAATAAGCAAGGATGAACAAATATTGAAATTCAGCGATTTTAATTGTTTTGCTCAGACAATGTTTATTGCTCAATTTGCTTCTAAAATTCTCAATAACACTGGAATTAATAGTAACTTAATTGATAAATTTATTGATTATTTGATGCTCAGTAAAAATAATGTCCACTTATTTCGCATTAGTTAGATATTATAATTTACAATATTGTATTATCATAACATGATAATTATACCAAATATTAAATGTGTTTAATTTGTTTCATTGAAATAAATTTTAAAACAACAACAACCTGAAAATATTCTCTAATAATATTTAATTTTAAAGAAAATATGCTGTTTCTTTTTTACTATTAATGAAAAATGTTATTAGATTGTTATTGTTGTGTTACATAGGCACATACTGTTTAATTTTTAAAAGCGAAGCTTTTCTATAATTAGGGTCGGTCCGTCCGTCCGTACGTCCGTCCGAGATAGATAGCTTTTATTCGTTAATTTAGGCATGTTAGAATTGTCCTATCGATTTCAAACTTTGCATGATGATTCCTGTAGTAGTTGGGTACGAATTAGAAAGCGTAGCAACTCTATAATCATTACCAGAATGTCCGTACGTCCATTTTAAACATGTTGATTTTTCTACTTTTTTAACAACAAATTTTCAAGTGTTTTAATTATCCGTTTGATCTGATTTTTGGTATATTGATTCCTGGGACAACAAAAAACAATATTATAAGCGAAGCAACTCTATAATCAAGTCCAAAAATGTAAGTATGTCCATATTAAACATTATCCTGTTTTTAAGCAGTTTTTCAACAAATTTACCTACAATTTTGATTCGACATTTATACATTTATATTCCGATTTTTCAGTTCAGATACTATACAAGTGTTAATGTCCGTTTGTCCTACCATTTCAGTGCTTCGCTTTTATGGATGTTGTCATCCTTGTTTTCTAAGAAAGGGAAAGGCAGGTTGCAGGTAAACTCCGTAAAGGTGTGTGTTTTAAGGCTTAAAATAGTAGTAGAACGATAATATTCACTAAGTATGTGTATTTCTTATTGAAAAGAACTATAGACAAAATTTTTTTTTTAAAGTTAAAATAAATTTTTTCGTTCTACTACTGTTTTTTACTTAAAACACATAAACTTTACGGATTTTACCCGTAACTTACCTTTCCCTTTATTAGAACATTCACATTAAATTATCATGATATTTGTGAAAGTTTATCCATGTTTATAGTAGTGCTTAGTAAAGTGCATATATAAATGTTAATTGTTATCATTATCAACGCATTGGTGTTCCAAAGATCATACCATAATTGGCAACGTTTTATCAATAAATGTTTAAGTATAGATGTATATTTCAGACAACTACCTGACCCAAGTTGTGGAGTGTGGAGATCCTTTTAGTCTGCTAAAAGATTGCTTTTTGTTCTTTTGACTTTACTTAGCTGTAGAAAAATATATTTCCGACACTATTAGCTGATCTCAAATAGTTAATACTCTGCCCTTAGTTGAGAGGTACATCTAGCTCATGCCCCCTCTATTATTTTACTTTAATGGCCCCAACTACCTAAGATTCAAGTTTCCCAACCCTCTTTTTATCTGGAATTAATAGACATTTATAAGCACTCTTTTTATTAGTTTTATTTATGTGAAGATAATGGCTTAATGAAGTTTTAATTTTGGAATCATGAAATTTTATCTCCTTAAAATATAGCTAATCCTCAAACAATTTTTTTGGTGTTTTGACGGAAACACACTTAAGCATCGCCTTACTAATACTGCCCATATGCCCTTTATTCCCATACCTATAATTCTACAAGTTACCATCTTTCAATAGATTCCTATTTATTCCCCCCTACAGTTGAAAATTGATGGGTTTTAATAATAAATTCAGTATATCATATACCAGAATTTATAAAGCCATGATTGTATATTTAGGTATTTTCTTAATTGGAGAATGCTACAAGTACAAAATTGAAACATAATTCAATAGATAAGTTGTCTAAATTAACGAAATAGATGTCTGTTACGGACGGACATAGCAATCCTAATTATAGAGAAGCTTCACTTTTAAAAGTTTATTGTCTGCTGGAAAAGTCATTAAAAAGTCATTAAAAAGTACTAGTATTTAATTTTTGGACAAGCATTTTATATATTTTTTAAAATTTTAAATTTTATGTATAAAATAAAAAGATTTATTTATTTTAAAACTTATTTTTGTACAATTTCTATTATTTATACTAATATTTTTTCCACTGTATTTTCTATGCCCACAATTAAAATATATTTATTGCCCATAATCATTGATGCATATAAATAAACTAATCTAGAGCTTTCCAATATTGCTTCGAAACCGATTAGTGTCCGCTGGATTGGAACTGGTTCCCAGCCATACTGAAAAATCACGAATAGCATCATATTACAGACAATTTTCATGGAATATTAAAATAAAAAAATAAAAATTAATATCAGCTTTGTTAGGCCGGGCCTTTCGCTCCTCAGGGCTAACAAAACTGGTTTTTAACTTATATTTTCTATATCCGCGGAGAGCTGTCTATAATACGATGCCATAAATAACTATTATTCTCAATATAATGATATTTTAACTGATGAGGATCACATGTACCGTTGAACAGGTTGGGTCGTTGTTAATCTACTTGATAGATAGATAGACGGATAGATGAATAGAAAGATAGATAGATATTTATAGATGGATAGATGAATTGATAGATATATATAGATGGATTAATGAATAGTAGATAGATATATGTAATGTGTATATTATACAGTATGACCCTCGAAAAAGTATTTTTTAGCATCTGCAGCCCATATTTCTCAATAAAATATTAAAAGATGCATATGAACTTGTTTACTTATGTATATGGGTGGATGAAAAGATGATAGATAGATAGAAAGATAGATAAAGATAGATAGATAGATAGATAGATAGATAGATATATACGGATAGATAGATATATATATGTAGATGGATAGATGAATAGATAGATAGATTTAGACGGATAGATGAATAGATAGATATAGATAGATAGATAGATATATGTAAATGGATAGATTAATAGATAGATAGATAGATATAAACGGATAGATGAATAGATAGATACTTAGATATAGACGGATAGAAGGATAGATGAATAGATAGATATATATAGATGGATTAATGAATAGTAGATAGATATATGTAATAGATAGAAAGATAGAAAAAGATAGATAGATAGATAGATAGATATAGACGGATAGATAGATAGATATATGTAGATGAATAGATAGATAGATAGTTAGATATAGACGGATAGACGGATAGATGAATAGATAGATATTTATAGATGGATGGATGAATAGATAGATAGATATAGATGGATAGATGAATAGTTAGATTGATGTACACTCCTCCAATAATGATAAACAAAATTACCCCTTTTATAGTTTAAAAATATTGGAGGAAATATTTGGAAAGTTTTGTACAACACAATCAAGATTTTATCAAAGTACCCAAAGTTTTTAACCATAAGAAAACTTTGGGTACCAATACGATTTACAGTCCAATGTCCTCGATGTAAAACGAATTAAATTCTAGTATAAATTTACCTATTTTTATGAACTTTATTAATTGTTTTCCGCTATGAAGATTAAAGTAATACATACAGGATAACAAGAACAAAAATTATCCAAATGTAGAGTACATTAGTTACTAAACAATAATCTATTTTATTTGCCTATTACTAAGGGATCTAAAGGGATAAGACAATGGCCGATTAATTGATGTACATCACCAATGATTATATACGAATTACCCCTTCCGTAGATTGTAAAATTAGTATTTGAATTATTTGAACACTCATCTTAATGATCTAAGCAATGAAAATTCATCAAGATCCCTAAAGTTGTGAAGCCAACTAATAAGAAAACGTTATCTTAAAACCGGCGTTTCGGAGCCGTTTGATTTTGGTGCGGCCTCGGCTCCGACCTAAAATCAAGAAAAACTCGACATATTTTTTCCCCCACAAAAAAAAATATTTTTTTTTATTTTTGACTATTGAAGTTTTTTAAAGTTCAATTTTTGATAAAAATGGACTTAAAAATTAAAAAGGGCATTTGCACTTGACAAAACAGAGTTACCAAATTATAATTTATAAAAAAAATCTCTTTATTTATCTAGTCTGGAGCCGGAACCGTTTTTTAACGAAAATTACGGCTCCGGCTCCAGCAAAATATGGCGGCTCCATGGCTCCCGGCTCCGGCTCCGAAACACTGCTTAAAACTTTGGAGACTAATAACAGCCCATTATCCCCTCTCTCTCTATCTCTGCTATTTATAGAAGGGGTGAAGTCTTCTTTTGGATTCAAGTGATTATCCAAGGACCTTAAGACATCGTTTCTTGGATATTAGTTAATGTAACATCCAACCATTTGGTTGCACGGCCCTAAGTCCTAACTGTGCGTGGCATAGAGTTGCACCTGCTAATGGAACAAGGCATAAGCATTAAGAATCGTTTTTTAATTCTCTAGTATGACTCGAAGTTGTCAAAATTCAAAATTTGTTAAATTTTTTAAATATTTATTTCTTCTAAAATAAAGTTTTTTTAACGAAAGAATAGCTCTGCAAATTTTAAACAAAATCATTTCTTTTCAGGGTGGATATATTACAACATATGAACGACGTACAGACGAACCAAAAAAGGTACATATTAGCTACGCTCCTAATAAGTAATACACAGGATATTGATTTTATCTATGATACAATCTACTCATAATTGCTACCTTACAGGGATAAAGGATAATAGACATAAATTGATGTACATCCCCAAAATGATGATACATAAAATTGCCCCTTCTGTAGATTAGAATTAGTGATTGAAACGTTTGGACACTCAACTAACTAAGGAATAAATCAATTTAATACAATAACCAAAGTGGTTAAGCCAACTAATAAGAAAACGTTATTATAAAACATTGGGGACTAGTGTTATAAACAGCCCAACTTCCCCTCCCTTCCTGACAATCTAAGCATAATTGCTACCTCACATGGATAAGGGACATTCCACAGTTTAAAAATCATCAATACGTGTAAATGCACCAGCAGAAGATTAACTAAAGGCAGCTTATAACGGGACAAATCAACAGAGCTGGATCTTTAAATCATTTTAGTGGTGAGCCAGATCGGGGTGAGCCGAATTTCAGCCAATTACAGCGCGGCATTTCATAAAATGCTGTGCTCTCATTGGTGGAAAGTTGGCTCACCCCTATCTGGCTCACCACTAAAATGATTTAAAGATCCTGTAAAGTTTGTCTGTTAGTCCCAAGATGTTTATTTAGAATATTGTGGACATGTTTTGCTTGATATTTACGTCGATACCCTTATAATAAAGTAACATGATGTTTGTGTGTCTGTTTGTACCGAAGAATCTCGCTAACGGCTGAATCCAGATCGGGTTCTCCTTAACAGAATAGCTTCTCATAGGTCACGGGAAGGTTTATAACTATTTTGGGGTAGGGTACCACCACCCTCCCCAGATAAATCGACAAAAATAAATTAAATACTAAACCGCTACCCTGCAGACATATTTTGCAATTAGTTAAAAACATAACTAACACCAACTATCGGCGAAAAAATATTTTTTGTAAATAGCTGAATTTATATATATATTGAAAAGAAACAATTTTACGTGTCCCTAGAGGCCAATAGGAACGTAGCCGCTAGTATATATATATCGACTAATTGTCTTTGATAAAAATTGGCCATAGCTGATATAATGTCGACTCATATCATTCTACAGAGTAATAATAGTTTGACTATATACTTATTACTTGACATTTAAGGAGCATTTTTCATACTACAGGTGCACTTGGTTATTTTAATAAAATACCAGTAGAAATATTACCTGAAGAGTAGCGCCCAAACAGTCCAGTGGTTACCGAGATTTTAAGCTTCATACAGACGGACAGACATCGTTTTGCTTTGTATTTTAGATTACAACTATAAACTAAAAACAAAGTAGAACATTTTTTCTTAATTATATTCCATTATCCATCCTAAATCCGTGAATATTTTTTTGAGTGCCACCAGTAATACTTGTGATAACATCTACAAATTCATAAACATTTATGTTCTTTTTTTTAACACAGGGTTAAAGGAATAATAAAATTGGTTTAGAAATTCAAATTTACGATTTTTTAAGGGGGTAGGTAGGGGGCATTGGAAAATTACACTGGTACCCAAAGTTTTAAAACTATGTAATTTTTTTCTTTGGCTTCAAAACTTTGGGTACTTTTTGAATTTAAATTGTTGGTTCCAAACTGCTAGTTAAGATCTCGCCAACCACTAAACCGATTGAGTTCTTCATTTAGTGGAAGCTTAACATACTGGGATGGTTTTAGGCTACAGATCAAGTTGTTTGATTGTATGTGTGTGTGTGTGTGGGGAAGGGGGGTAAAAACAAATTTACTTTTCCCTTTTTCTTTTTTTGGGGGGTACATATATAAGATAGTTAGTTCGTCCGGATATTAGTTATTAGCGATACCTACTAATTTCAATATTTTTTACATTTTTAAATTAGCTATGAGTAATTATGTAAAGAGTGGGTATTGATTTGAACTGAGATTCACAAAATTGAAAATAGACTATTGTTCATCAGGAAGTGGCTGTTAATTACACTAGTCCCTAAATTCTTCTAAAAAAAATTTCTTACTCGTTGGCTTAACAACCTTGGCAACCTTGATTGACTTTTGATTGGTTGGTCATCAAGTTGAGTGTCCAAACGTCTCAACCACTAATTGTAATCTACATAATTTTGAGGTAATTTTGTGTATCATCATTGGGGATGTACATCAATTTGTAGGCCATTTAGATTCCTGACAGTTCATGGTTCAAATATACAGTTCTAATACCATTATTTTTCCTGTATTTAACCTCCCCCCCCCTCCCTCTACCATATCTTTGGATGTCTTTATTTTTAGAATGAATGATTAAACTAGAATTTTTAAATTCTCACAGAAAATTAGAAAATTTTAAAAATATCAACCATAGACGTCCAGCGGCGGGGTGAATTGGTGTCCCCCTCCCCACATAAACTTTAAAACCCCTAATTCAAATTTTCAAAAATAATTTAGATTACACCCCTCGAATTACAAGATTTCTATTTTACCCCCTTCAAAAAAAGCTAGAAAATTCTCGTATCAACAAAAGTTACTCGTTGATAATGACACATGAAGATAACTGTAACTCTCCACCGCAATGGGTAAAATAGAAAGAAAATGGTGTTTATTCATTTATGCAAATAAATTATGAATAATTCCGCATACATCCATTGATGAAATAGCAGCAGGAGTTGGGATCTAAAAAGATAAGACAATGGCTGATAAATTGATGTACATCCCCAATGTTGATACACAAAATTACCCCTTATGTAGATCAGCACCGGTGTCCTGGATAGGATACAGGTTTATTTTGAGCTACGTATGACAAGACCTATATTTCTATGACTGGGCGTGAATGACGGTTCAGCACATAACTTTCATTAAATCACAGCTGATCATTTTTGTGGATTTTTTTAAAAATTACTTTTTTACCCATATTTTCATAGTTTTTCCCCAAAAAATCACAATATTCTCACATTTCCAGCTTAGTTATTCTAAATTCATGCAAAAAAGTATAATAGATGACAGCTATAACAAGATCAATAACCTCAATTGGCTATTCTAAGATTTGTAGGTGATACAAGGTTCCTCTAAGGTTCCACCAAAAAAGTTTAAACAAATCAGAATCAGCAATGATTTTGTACAATGTTTTCATTGTAGTATTGACAAGTAAATCACTTCTAGACACCAAGCATATGGAGGACTGGTAAAATTATTTCATTACTGAAACCAGGGAAACTTGATAATTAGGGTTCCAGCTACTGCCCTGTCTCACTTCTTTATCCTGCCTGCATGATTCGTCCCTACCTGAATGATGCTGTTAAACTTGCAGACCAACATTATGGCTTTCACACAGGCAGGTTTACCATCACTGCCTTACAGAGTATCAAAACCTTAATCAACAACAGCCTAAACAATAAGAAACCAGTTATCAGAGCAGTGCCAGTTGCCATTTATCTTTCAAAGGCTTTTGACACTATATACAATGAGGTTCTACTGCATAATATTAATGCACTAGACTTGAATGAGTACATGTAACGTTTTTATGTGGATACCTTAGAGGTAGAAAACATTTTGTTGTTATCAGAGGATCTAAATATGCATACAAATCTGCCAAACATGCTGACCTACAAGGAGGGGTCCTATACCATATACTATTAAAACTGTAAATTTCATAAATGCTAACACCTCACTCTAATTACATCTAATTTCCTCTGCTGACAACTCCAACAGCATAAGTCCCCTTATTTATCCTTATGTCAAGGACATAAAAGCTTACTTAGCAGTTCTTAATGATTGGTTAAAAAGTCAGAACCCATTCATTTCTCCAGCCAAATCATCTAAATAGTCTTTACCACCTTTCCGAATGAAGCAGGCACTGTAGTCATTGTTGAAACAGTACCATAAGTCAGACATCTTAGTTCTTAGGTGTTACATGTGACAATCTTTTCTATATCGACCATCTTGTTAAGGAGTCTAGAAACAAACTAAACCCCAAAAATAAAATGTTTTAATCTCTCTCCACCAGAGGGAAAGAAAAGTAAGTCATAGTAAATACATAAAAAGCAATTTGCCAGTCCCTGATATTCTACTGCAGTTCCATATTTAGTAATGCCAGCTGGGACAGCCTACTGTTTGCTGGAAAAGCTGCTCTGAGAACAGCCATCTACTGTCACATCATGAACTAGGAAGCATTCATTACCAGCAATATTTTACCATGAACTGCAGTAGATCCAAACTCATTACCCAGAACAGCTAAAACCACCCTGTCCCAATACTTTCAGGTTACAATGTTTACCTGAATACCTTAAAGGCCAGAGAAAACAAGAATCTTTTGCATTTTGTGTCTGACACTGGCAAGAATTTCACACAACCACCATCATTTCAACTGCAACCCCAACCCATCAAAACCTTTAAAAGCAGCCACAATACTAAACTAACTGTTTCCAATGATGATGAGCAGGAACAAACAATAACACAGGAACTATTTAGACATCAAGTCAGCAAGGAACCAATATTAAGCAAGATAGCTTGTCAATATTACAAGAAAGACTTTATACAGAATCATTGCTGATTCTGAAGCATGTTAGTTTAAACTTCATTGGTGGAATCTCAGAGGGACATCTTATTACAGCCAGGAACTATGTTATAAAAATTTATGAGGCATGCATGAGGAACTTAACAAGTGAGTATTTTTTTGGGTTGACTACCAAAACAAACTTAAGTTTTGTTTAACTATTTAGTCATTAATTCAAATAACAACTTCAAGTAACTTTTACCCAACTTCTAGACTACAAATCTTAGATTAGTTAATTGATTCTGAAAGATTTTGTTATGTCATCTATTAAACTTTTCTTTGAATAAATTTAGATTAACTAAGCTGTAAACATGAGAACATTGTGATTTTTTGGGGAAAAACTATAAAAATCTGGGTAAAAAAGTAATTTTCAAAAAAATCCACAAAAATGATCAGCTGTGATTTAATGAAAGTTATGTGCTGAACCGTCATACACACCCGGTCATAGAAATATAGGTCTTGTCATACGTAACTCAACAAAAACCTGTTTTCTATCCAGGACACCAGTGTCAGATATATTTTTCTTGTGATAGAAATGAACATTATTTTAATTGGTTCTTCCACTCAAACCTGCTATTGGACTCCCCCCCCCCCATAAACCCTCATTCCTATAGGGTACTATTTAGCGGGGTTCTTCTAATCTTTACTAAAGTAATCTGTAAACCTTTCTCCCCCCACTTCCCCAAAAAGTTTACCTCAGGCAGTTTATCATATTAGGAATTATTTTTAGATTAATCAGATTTTTGTTGACCCATCTGAACACCAAAAAAAAAATTCACAATTTAAAAACAGGGAGGGAGGGGACATTAGGCTGTTTATTACACTAGTTCCCAAAGTTTTTTGATAACGTTTTCCTATTCGTTGGCTCAGCAAGTTTCCGGGTTTTTATTAAAGTTGTATTAGTTAGTTCATTAAGTTCAGTGTCCACACGTTACAACCCGTAATTGTAATCTACAGAATTTTGAGGTAATTTTGTCTATGTATTTCAATTTATCGGCCATTGTCTTATCCCTTTAGATCCCTGATTTAAAAATGTTATTAGTTATGATTGAAAGTAATTTCTTCCTGTATTATCAAAAATAGAATTATTTTCAATCAGATAATAAAATAACAATTACCTAATATTTTTAAATTAATTTATTTTAAAAGGATTGTCATTCATTGACTTTTGCAATTAAAAAATGAATATTTTTTCTCCAGAATCCATGTTTATGGGCCAAGGCATTCCCTCTATTCTAACTATTTATATGCAGACCTGATATAGCAGCAGTAGGAACCACTTTTTAATGTATTTAGTTTTGACGCGGTTATGGGCCTAGATTCGAAACTATCACCTCCCCGACAACGAACAGTTATAAACCTCCCAGGACATATTAGAAGCTACCTTGTAAAGAAGAACCATATCGGTTCAATGGTTAGAGAGATTCTTTTGTACAGACAAACATACAAACAAACATCCTATTACTTTAATCTTAAGGATGTAATTTTCCTCACATGTTCCCAGCCGGCAATTTAAATGTCGTTGGAAGCCGGGCCATTTAAAAATTAAAAGTCCTTGGTTTTCTAAATTGGTTATTATCAGAAATCTAAAGGGATAAGGGAATGGCCGATAAATTAATGTTCATATCCAATGGTGATACACAAAATTACCCCTTTTGTAGATTTCAATTAGCGAATGAAACATTTGGACACTGAACTTAATGAACCAACTATCAAAAATCAATAAAAGTCCACAAAGTTGTTAAGCTAACCAATAAGAAAATGTTATTATAAAACTTTGGGGACCAGTGAAACAACCCAATGTCTCCTCCATCCCTAGGTTATTATGCATAGCGAGGTAGGGGACAATGGGCTATTATAACACTAGTCCCCAAAGTTTTTTAAAAACGTTTTTTGGCCTATAGTGAATTTTGATTGATTGTTTCATTAGAGTCAGTGTTAAAACGTATTTTAATCTACAAAAGGGGTAATTTTATGAATCATCATTGGGGATGTACAATGTACATCAGTTTATTGGCCATTGCCTTATCCCTTTAAATCCCTGTATTATTATGGTATTACGGTATTTATGATTGCAATACAATACTTGATAATATTAGATAGATAATGCTTGGGAGCAACCGTCACTAAATTTATATGTTTAACAATGGATGTCATAAATTAAAATGGATGCATACTGAATTTAAAAGCATCTCTACAATTTGCTGCCTCTTTTCTTTTAACTAAAATATGCAAATTAAGTGGCCCAGCAAAGACTAAAAACTAATTCTAAATGATTTTTTAATTTTTATATTAAACATAGTCAAATTAGGTATACTAGCAATCATTAATTTTCTTAATTTCAGAATTTTGTTTTAAATTAATATTAATGGACACATGCAAATAAAGAGAGAAAAAGCAATGTTCAAGTTAAAAGCAATTTTTTCGCTTCCTAAATAATCGTTCATAAAAAATTGTCTATAAAACGATACAAAATATATGAATTTCAATTATCGCTTAAAATCAGTTTTAATACAGTGCACATTGGGGCATATCAGCCAAAAAGGGGATTTAATTATTTAGAGCCTGAATTTCTTGTTCAAAATGTCAAATTAGAATGTTTGAGGTCAGGGAATGCATTTCTTAACTTATCAGAGTAGTATGAAAATTTTTCAGTAGCGCAGCTACTCTATCACTAGCTTTTTGGGCCCTTTAAAGTGTATCTATGTCAATTGTAGTCCGATTTTTGTGTTCAAAGTGTCAAATTAGGGGTTGTTGGGGCCTGGGAATTCATTTCGGTAGAAGGGGAGGGGATGGTGTAAAGGGGGTGGATGGGAAATCCTTATTTTAGTCAGCTACAAGTTTGTTCAGTGATAAAAATCCATTATAAATGTAGGCATGATTGACATAAATTTTTATAAACTAATATCTATATTTATAATGAAATTATGATTCTTGTTTACTGTTTATCTGTATATTAATCCTTAACAGTTAGGGGGAGGGGGTCATTTCCCCCTCCCCTCCTCCCCTCAGTTTTTTTTCTATCATATTTTCTGTGTGTGAAAGATAGAGGGCTATAAATGAGTTACTTTTTAACTATGGCTATGCCACATAACTGAGAGTTGGAATTTTTTGAATATCTCCAGCCTGGCGGGCACTGCATGCCAGCAAACCTGACAGGTTCATCCATATAAAAAGCAAAACATTTTTTCTGACTTAAACAAAGCCTTTTATCTTACTAAAATATCATAAACCCTTATGTAAAATATAGGTATTCAAGTCAATTTTAGGTTCCAGGCATGATCTTGAAGGTCATGATCCTCCAGGTCTCTAAAAATCTTTAAAAGCCTCATGTGACCGCAATTTTTGACTTAGAGACTTCAAATTTTAAATTTAAGCTTTTCTTGTATGTCTACATAATGTATTAAAATTTCCTAAAGATCCGCCGCCGTTTTCCCGCCACCCGCCGACTGTGGCGGCTGGCAGCTGCCAAGTACAGCTGCAGCCGCCAAAATTTATGTTTTGAGATTTATAATATAAAATTTACATAAAGATAAACATTTTCTAAAAAAATTGTATTTGTAGCTTCAAAAAAAAGAAAATAACAGCCTTTTGAAATTTTTAAGTAAAAAAGGACCTAAAAACAAAGGTTGTTGAATAAAAGAGCAAAGTATGTGAAAATTGACTTTGAATCACTTGTAGTCCAAAATTCATTATCAATCAGGGGACCTGCAAAAAGAACCCCCTCAGGCCTCCCCCCCGACCAATAAATGTGCGACAAGGGGCCCAACTGTTAAGGGTTAATTAACAAACAGGGATCTAAGGGACAAAACAATGACCGATTAATATATGTATCATTGTATATTGTATATACCTACTACATAATATTGATACTTCAAATTATATTACGAAATTGATTACTGTAGATGACAATTAGTGATTAAAATATTTCAACACTAAAAAATAAAAAATCAATAAAACTTCTTAAAGTTTTTAGGCCAAAAAATATAAAAATTTTATTTTAAAACTTTGGGGACTATAGTGTAATAAACAGCCCAATGTCCCCTCCCTTCCTAAATAAAACTTCAGATTTTAAAATGAAGACCAAGAAATTACATAATTTAAAAACAAAGCATTACCAATAGACAGACACATAACACTTGCTAATTCCAATTTTATTTAATTATAAGAACACCACGTTATTTGGATATTAACTTAACCTTTGGGACATTTGGCTGTTTATAACACTAGTCGCCAAAGATTTACAGTTGTGTGTTAAAATGTTTTGAATACTAATTTTTATCTATACAAGAGGTAATTTTGTGTTTTATAATTGGGAATGTACATCAATTATATTGACCTTTGTCTTATCCCTTTAGATCATTGATAATGGTAATAATCCTTAGAAACAATTATTTAGTTACATTAAAACTTCGAACATAAAGAGGTGTTGATTTAGGCTAAGCCCCTCCCCACCATTTAGCGCAATATCTATCATCTATCCATCTATCTAGTGTGGTAAATTGCAAAATCCATCTATCTATCAATCTATCTATCCATCTATCTATTCATTTATATATCCATCTATCTATCCATCTATTTATCCATCTATCAATCCACCTATCTATCTATCCATCTATTCATCATCCAACTATCTATCTATCTCAACCTCTAAGGAAAACAATAAAGATGATACAATTCATAAGTAACGAAGCACAAAAATCTACTGTGATAAATTGCGAATATGGTCAATTAAAGAGCAAATGCTTAAATTTAATAGTAAATTACATACTGAATAGCTTTTATAGTGTTTCCAATTTATCTAAACACTCTAAAATAATAGACATAATATACGTGGATATTATAACTGGGTAAATTTTGTTGTCAATTTAGGTTTCTAATTTAGTCCTCATTTATTGGTCAGTTCTTACGTCCAGTATAAGGGGAGGGGATATCGTTATATTAGCATGCTGGAAAGACCATTTTATTTTAGTTGGAGAAAATATGGTGCAACATGCAAGTAATTATATATCCCTAATTTCGGGTTGTTACAATATTGACAAGAAGAATTATCTAATAAATTAGCGCAGCAATATCAAACTTGAAAAAAAACATATATTTTAGAGGTAAAATAAAGCAGGGATTTAATGAAATAAAACAACTATGTTATTAAATTTCGACTTTAAAAGCGCCTTTAAAAGCATTTTCTTACAAAGTTTTTGTGCACCCACCTTTAGAATACAGGCAAAAAAACCCCTACGGGGGCGCGGGGGGGTAAATGAAACCAGTACTGGCGATTATAATATGTCTTTTGGTAATCAAATATCGCTTTTTTAGCCGGTGGCACCCGGTGAAAACATGTTTCCTGATACTGTCTACTTAAATGTTAATTTTTAAACAAACAAAAATAAACTAAAATCTTGACTTCAACTAGAATTATGTAGGACTAATATCTTCAATTTGTGTTTTTTTCTTTTATATTCTCAATATACATGTAATGCATGACTCAACATAAGTTATTTTGTCTAATTACGTTAATTCTAAGAGATTTTATAATACTTTAAAAATTGTTGGTGAAACACACAAAATATGCCTTTTTCTGTAAGAAATTTTTTGCATTTCTTAACTTCCAGGCATTAGAAAGCTTACTTAAAAAGCGTAATTTTACGATTCCTTTGAAATCTGATGTAATATGGATATAATAATACTCATAGAAAGATTAAAACTTGATTTGGGGGTGGTGAATAAA